>NC_037338.1:34646990-35286811 GCF_002263795.3 Bos taurus | reverse complement strand
ATGTTTTCCTTGTCTGGCATTGTTAAATGGAGCATAAATAAATCAGGAAATTTGTAATTACTTCATGTAAATAATTGGTCTTAAAATGCAGGAAAGAAAACATTTATAAGGCAGAAGTAGGACACAGGAAATTTGACTGTCGATGTCCTCAAGTCCTTAGACCCACCCACTCCTGGAACTGGTCTACCTCTCACCAAGATAACCAGTAAATTCGTTCTCTTTACAGTTGTAACTACATTTAGTTGTATTTCTGTCTTCTGCAACTGAATCATTCTGGTTAACTTCTTAATCTTTATTAAGTTTAAACTAGAATAGACCTTTGATGCAGCCTTCTCAGTTCATAGATCAAGAAGCTAAGGTACAGAGTAGCTTTGAAAATTGAAAGACTGCACTAGTTACTTCCAGAGCTACAACTAAAAACCAGGTTTCTAGACTTCTAGTTCTTCTGATCTCTTGTAATTTCACTTCAAAGTGTTATTTGTCAACCATAAAAGCTATGCACTGATTAACTAGATTTTTTTAATCTTTGTGTGAGCAAAGAAACCAGGTAAAAAAAGTTTTCTTCTGAAAGTAGATCCAGTGTTTAATTTGAGCATAATACTTTCTATAATTAGTCTTTAGTATGTTAGTAAAAACTAAGTTTAAAATCCTCCAATCAAAGAAAGTATAGACTACTACAATGCCATTCATGTAACTGGATTTTCTTAGAGATGAAATCACCTTATAATAGGTGACTATTATTTCCTGTGATTGCTGTCTGCAAATATGTTCTATGGGGAACTGTAATTCAATGACATTTCATTTTATTAACTATTAACTATGTAAGTGATCCAAATATTTGCTGTTTTAAGAAAAAATAGAATACATTTAAAAGTTTCATGTAATAATATTAAAAAATTCTGTGATGATTACAATTTTAATTCCCCAAACACACTGTATCTCTTTCTTTACCCCCAGCTTACCCATCTGAAACATAGATTTTGAGCATCCTGAAGTTATTTTCTTCAATGTCTTTGAGAACATTGAAGAAAAACTTTTAATACTCTGAAACACTGGTACACAATCTGGCAATCTCGAAATCCAGCATTTACATTGAACTCAAGAAATAACACCGTTCCCTTCTAGTTGCACTAGGGAACAAGATGAAAATGACCATGTATTTTGTTTCCTCGTTTTCTTGAGCCTGCTACCCACAGGGTGCTTCAATAGCTGATTTTCTCTTTGCCATCTCTCTAGTTAACCACAAAAATATATTCAGCTACCAGGAAACTACACAGGTGATTTAGGTTTCACTTGTCAAATCTATATTTTTCAAATATCCCCTGAGTTAGATTTGAGAAGGTGGTAAAGCTAAGATGGTGGATATTTCATACATATTTAATCTGTAATTCTAAAGAGGTACAGTTCTTTTTTTTGTGTTTCCTGTTAGTTTTGCCGGACCTATATGTCAGCAATAATATGCTTTGAATTGTTTCCATGGTATCCCACAGGGTCAAATGGCCAATGACTTTAATTTTCCAGTAGGAGATTGTGGCATTCTGGTTCATCCATGTAAGAAGTCTCTGCCTTCTGCTCCCTCATTCCTAAGTCATATTACATGCACAGTGTCTAAATGGATGACAGGTCCCCAGAAAAGGGCTGACTTAGGTTTTTTGATTATTCCTTAAAGCCAACCACCAGGAACTTCTTTATCTAGGAGAAAAGTAATATTAAAATACCTGAAGGTTAATATTTTTAGCTTATTTCAATGCTTTTGATATGAGTACTCAATGAGCAATTATTCCATGCCAGACTTTATTTCTTCCCTACTTTCAGTAGAAGCCAGCTTCTCTACCTCTTATCAGAAGAGTGCTACCTTCTCTTATTTCTAGTCTCAGCTGATGTCACAATATTCATCAACTACAGGAAAGGAGGAGGAGGTAGCTGTTAAACTCTTTCTAATGAACAACATTTTAATTGTATGTTGATGCATTTAAGAAAATGGGAACTCTGACAGTGCCAACTCAAATAAAAAAATCCCATCAGCTACCATAGTTAAAAAGGCATGGGATTCCACTGATGACAATATACTGGGTTAGGCACTCTGACAATGCTCCCACTGAGAACGTAAATGTCTTGGATACAGTACTTTAAAGCATCTTTTAAAGTGCATTTGTTCATCTACAAGAATAAAAAGACTCTCCTAAGTCCAAAATCTTAGTAAAAACAGGACCCAAAGAGGCAAACAGAGCACTGAAGCTGGCTTTTGCTTTAGAGTCTTTGCCAACTCCTGTTGATTTTTAGCTTTTATGTTCTATAAGTGGAGGCGGTAAAGTGGCAGGGAAAAGAGTTTAGGAACCTACTAAAATGGAAAGTCTCACAGAAAACCCCTACAGTTAACTGGTACCTGAGAACATCCATCAGTGTAATGATGGCCAGAAATAAATCTATCACCCTTCTCATGGGGGAAGAATGGAAAACACCCATCTCAAATCTTGGCACTAGACTGAGAAGAAAGAAACCTCCGCTGAAAAATGCATACCACAGCTGGTCTTCATAACGATAGGTGGCAAAAACTTTTAACCCTAGAATTTAGTTCAAGCTGATCTACGAAGGTAATACTCTGAGGTACTTAACAAAAGCAGTAAAAATACATTGTTGAATACCAACTTTTAAAACAGATGTCAAAAGATCCCAACCAATAAATTTGCCAGGAATCTACTACAGTCAATAACCACAAAACTCATAATGAAATGACATGAACAAAACCAGCAGAAACCACAGCCATAATAAGCCAAACTTAAAGGCACAGATGTTAGATTATCACAGAATTTAAAGTTAAAAGGGTTAATATGCTTCAAGAAATAAGATAGGGGCCTGAAAATAAGAATGAATATATGATACTGCCAAAACACTTGTGAAAAGGAGCCAACATGTAGTAGTAAAAATTATAATTGAAATTAAAACTCAATGAACATCTTATATAAGAGATAGAAGAAAAAGTGTTAGAAAACTGGAAAACTAAACCTATCCAGAAGTCAGCACAGAAAAACAAGACAAAAAAAAAAGAAGAAGAACAAAACACGGAGGATGCAGGAAAGATATTTACCAGACACCTGAGTTTTAGAATGAAAAAAGCTAACAACTGATAAAGTTCCCGGAACTGTTTTTAAAACCAAGATTTATATTCAATTTAACAAAGAGGAATAAATTTGAAAACCACCCACATCTAGACATAATATAATGAAATTTCAGAGCAACAAGCCAAAAAAAAAAAAAAGTCAGAACTATCAACATTATGTACATTGTAATTCTAATGGATAAAAAAAGACTATTAATGTTTTATCAACAAATATAAAAACTTAGTTGAAATAGAAACATTGTAAGAAATAAACATTAAAAAATTAACTAAAGAAATATAAAATCTGAATGACCAATGCTCATATATATCACACCATGACAAAGAACCCAAGGCAAAAACTGGCAAAATGAACAGCTTATATAAACACACTCAATTCTACTTTTCTTCCATAAATAACCCACAATATGAACATGAGGGCACTATGTTCTTTGTGTTATGCCCCAGCCTCATCTCACTGCACCCAGGACTTAGACTGTGCTTCAAAAACTTAAAACTACTTACAGTTTGCAAATTCCAAGCTGCTTTTTGCTTCTGGTCTTCGCCTGAGCAGTTAATTCTGAAACTTCCTCCTCTATCCACTTTCTGTCTCTTTCAGGGAACTTCTGCTCATTATTTATGATTTCACTCAGGTGTTGCTTATTCTAGTTTGCATCTGTAACTTGCCTCACCTGACCCTCATCTTGACTAAAGGTCTCTCCATTCGTATCGAATGCATGAATACCTGCCTTTGCAACCTTTAATACTTAAATAATAAAGCCATCTGTTTCTTGGCCCTCTCTCCCAGCTGACCAAGAGGGTCAGAGATCAGAGGTCAGTGACTTTGAGTTTTCATCTTTTGATTCCATGCTGTTCTTCAAGATCTAGCACGGTGTTTAAATATAATACTTCACATCAACTTGTTCAATAATTCTCTGATAAATGAATACAACTTATTTTTATATTTAATTAGCCATTTAAGTCATCCATCTCCTAGCTTTTGTTAACAAAAAGCTTTCTGCTTGATTTCCCTATAATTTTTTTGGTGAGAAAAGAATGTATCTACATCAGAAGTGAATATCTCATCTGATTAATAGTCAACCTTAAGTTTTAAACTTGGCATTTTGGCCTTTACATAGATGTCTCTTGAGTGTGCTGAGAGTGGATCAGTTTTCTTGAGTCAGGTCTGATGACCGAGGACCACAGTGCTGATCAAGATAAATGCCACCAGCTGAGGGTTTGTGCAGGCAGCCAGTTACCCTTTCTTTACACAGCTCTCTGAACCTGGAGTTCTCTTCCTTTCAGAAACATCCTCACAACATTCAGCAAACTAAACAAGAAAAAGCATAAGAAAAATTAGATTTCTTCTTCTTATTGCAAATATTTACATTCTACTTGATTTGAGGCAGCTCACATTATGGGAGAAAGACAGGTTTTGGTAGCAAGTAGATTTCAGCTCATTTGGCTCTGATACTTAGTAACTATGAGTTCTGGGAAGTTTTATAGCCTTTTAAAGCATGTTTTTCATTTCTAAATAGGACAATAATCTCCACTTCACTTGCTATGGAAATTCCATGCCAAACATTTGGCCCACTGCCTTGTACCGACCAGGCTCTCAGTTGATTCACTTCCCTTCCCTGCTGAGATATGAGCCTGCTACAGCTTTGTATAATAATTGAAGTGCATGATTATTTTTCCTGCTAGATTATAAGCTTCTTGTGGGTAAATACTTTATCATAACAATTTTGTATAATATTATACCTTGGACACAATAAAAACTTAATAAGTGTGGTGAATTTCCATAGTTGTATCATCTTTCCAAGTAAACATGCACAGGAAACTGTATTTTAACAACCTGGGCTTGGTTTCTACTTTAATAGTAAACAAGAAGCTTTTGATGGCCCAGAGCTGTGTTTCGGAACCTAGTTCACCTTACAGTCTTCACGCAGCTGCTGCTGCTTTTTGACCTTCTGGCATGTTCATCCACATTCTCCATCCACCACGTCTGCCTATGCTTACGTAGTGCAGGACTCCAGACGTCTCTTGCCTTTCTAGGTGTCTGCTGGTCGGCCTCATCTTCTTCCCTATTTTTCCCACAGCCCATCTTTATTTTCTCCCCATAAATGAAATATTTAATGTTATCTAAATGAAGGGTCCCCAATCCTTGGGCTGCAGACTGCTCCCAGTCCATAGCCCGGGAGGAACTGGGCTGCAAAGCAGGAGTGAGTGGTAGGCAAGTGAGAAAAGTTTCATCTGCCACTTGCCATCACCCACATTACTGCCTGAACCATGCTCCCCCACCCCCCCACCCCCACCCCAGGGTCTGTGAAAAAGTTGTTTTCCATGAAACTGGTCCCTGGTGCCAAAATATTGGGAACCGCTGATCTAAACAACACATTCTCTTCCAAAATATAATTTTGGTCATGCTGTTTCCTCTATCTGAACTACTATTAATATTTCTTTGCCTAGGAAATTTCTATTTACTTAAATCCCAGCTAAAATATTTCCTTCCTCATGAAACATTTTTTGACTTTCTTTGATGGTTTCTCATGTTTCCCTCTGGGCCCTGTCGACTTGAAAAAAAAAAAAAGTGCAGCATGAGAGTTGTGAGTTAAGTTTTATCTGGGGCAAAGTAAAGGAGTATAGCTGGGAGATAGCATCTCAGATAACTTTAAGAAACAGCTCTGAAGATGCAGGGGGGAAGCTCAGTATTATATATGATTTTCGTTAAGGGGGCACATGCAGTCAAGCAAACATTTTAGCAGAGGCTTGCTGTGACTCACGAGGAGCAGATGTCTCCATTAAATGATTTTAGTGCTTTCCTAGATATGAGAAAATGTTAAGAATTTAGGCTCATAAAATCTTCTCCTGAAAATATCAAACTATCTTGAAAGCCTATTCTGTCAGTTTTTCCCAGAACACAAAATGCCTCTTTCCTGATCACCTGAACTCCTTTCAGGGTGTATTGAAGGTCAGTCACTGCAGTGGCTAGTGACTTAATCCTTGTAGAGGCAGATGGCTAGTGCGGATTTTTAGTTGGGAGCAGTATTCAAATGGATCCATTTGGATCCATTCAAAACGGGTCTATTTTAGGTTAAAAAAACAAGTTACAGAAGTTTTCAAAATAAAGAAACATCAAATTTGAATATGCATAGTTGTTTCACAATTTAAAAAATTCATATTCTTGGAATTAATATTTTAGTTTTTCATAACTTTCAAAATAATGAATAAAAATGTAGTAATTTCTGCTTGGAGCTTCCCTGGTGGCTCAGTGGTAAAGAATCTGCCTGCCAATGTAGGAGATGCAGGAGACATGGGTTTGACCCCTAAGTTGGGAAGATCCCCTGGAGGAGGAAATAGCAATCCACTCCAATATTCCTGCCTGGAGAATCCCATGGTCTGAGGAGCCTGGTGGGCTACAGTCCATGGAGTCTCAAAGAGTCAGACATGACTTAGCACACATACACATACACAATATCTGCTTGGGATCTAAAACAGATGACTAAAGAGTTATAAAATTGGCCCAGAATTACAGAAACACTGTTGGGCAAAGTCCAATTATGTCTACTTTTAACAACAATTTGATCAGTTTGATTTAATGTAAACTTTTGATATAAACTATTGTGACAATTAAAATATCATTTCTTATCTGCAGCCCAAGGTAGTTCATCCAACTGATTATCCTTTGTCTTGAAGATTACTGCCTTCAGATATCTTCTGCTCACTCCTTCCTTAAATTTTCACTGCTGCAGATAACCCATTTTCCATACTTTTACCATATGTTGTTGTCTTACTCAAATCCATTGCTCAGAATTCTTCAGTGACTATCTATTACTTGAGAAAAACCAAAAACAATAACCAAACCAAGAAACAAAACCTCTTAGCTTTGGTTTTAAATCCAGTCAGGAAAAACAAACAAAAAACACGTGTATTACAGAGAGAGATCACTACAAATGCCCTATTATTATTCTAATAAAGAATTATGTACTTAAAGGAAAGCCTTTAAATGAGTCCTGGTAAGTCAATGAAGAGGCAGACAGAAGAGCCAATTTACATTACAATACCAGCCATGCTAAATATTCATGAGCGTTAACTTTAAGAGGGCACTTCCATCAATAATGCTTAGAAGACTCCTCAATAAAAAGAACACTACTCAGCAAGTGGAAGGAGTACACAGGATTGAGCCCTAAGAAAGGCAAGCTTCTGAAAACTTGTAGCTGTTTGAAATAGAAAGTAAGTTAACAAGCTTTTCCAATTCAGCCTCAGGTGTTAGGGTGCACCCTTATATTTCTTAAAACAGAACTTAGGTTGCAATATGTTATCCTTCCTCTACAGAGATTAGATTTTGGATTTATCCCTAGGACTATAGACATTTTAGTAGACCTCAAACAAACTGATTTAAAAGTATTTTTAACCATAATTGTTTATCACAGAGATGAAAAAGGAACGACCAGTCATGAAGGAGAATGAGAGGTGGAGTTATTCTGTCGAGATTATTTGTGCCTGCAAATGCTATCAGGTGGCAGGGTTATTTTGAATTTACATGATCAGTCCTCTCTCTTATAGTCTGAGAGGAGAATTAGTAAGTAACTCCATTGACAATGAGAAGGCAAATTTAGGCCATTTCTTAAAAATAAACAGCTGAGAGAACAATGCTTTTATATATAGATAGATATGTGTTCAGAGAATGCAATGGCACCCCACTCCAGTACTCTTGCTTGGAGAATCCCATGGACAGAGGAGCCTGGTGGGCTACAGTCCATGGGGTCACTAAGAGTCGGACACGACTGAGCGACTTCACTTTCACTTTCACTTTTGTGCGTTGGAGAAGGAAATGGCAACCCACTCCAGTGTTCTTGCCTGGAGAATCCCAGGCACAGGGAGGCTGGTGGGCTGCTGTCTATGGGGTCGCACAGAGTCAGAAACGACTGAAGTGACTTAGCAGCAGCAGCAGATATGTGTTCACAAATTTCATTAAGAAATATTGTAAAAATGTAAATTGTATCCAAATTAACTCATTTTTAATGAATTTCAATAAATAAATGGGGATTTTGTTATGTTAGTGTTAGGGGAAGCACACTGACTAAAACCACCCACTCTGGCCAGGCACCATAGTTACTTTGCATGAGTTGTTTTACGGCAGGAGGTCCTGGTAAGCCACCACCAACCTGAAGAGTTCAGGAAAGGTCAAAAGGAGACACCACATGTCCGACCAACTCCCAGAATCCTTCTCTGGCATCCAACTTGGCTGAACAAGGCCCATGAGGAAGGACTCTGAGTCAGAATGATTGGCTAAAGGCAACCTGGAAACTAATCCTATCACCATAAAACCTGAGACTGCAAGCCATATAGCAGAGCTGTTCTCCTGGGCTTCCTTACCTTACTGCTCTCCACCCGGGTGCCCTTTCCCAAGAAAATCTCTTGCTTTGTCAGCACATATTTCTCCTAGGACAATTCACTTCTGAGTGTTAGACAAGAGCCCAGTTTCAGGCCCTGGAAGGGGTCCCCCTTCCTGAAACAGTAGGATTTTTAAAAGTAGATAACAGAATGATAGTTCAACTACAAAATGATAAGGAAATAATATTACCATCAGTAAGGATGAAGAGAGTATGAAATTCTTTTATAACCATTCTTAATTTTTTGTAATAAAATTTGATAACAGATATCAATTCAAAATCATGACTATTCTTTCTTCTAGTCATTATACTTCAAAAACTTTAAGAAAAATAATCATAGATTGTCATGAACATTATTTAAGATCAAGCTTCACAAAAATAATGATAAACAAAATTGGAGACAAAGATCCCATTGGAGTTTGACTAATCTCTTTAAAATTCATCTATAAAATGGGATACAAGAATTGTTAATTGTTTTGGAGTTTAGCATATAAGGAAAATGTTACAAATAAGGTTAAAAACATAAGTTGTAAGATAACACCTATAGCATGATTTGTAAATACAATCTCTTATTGTGTGTGTGAAGAGAGGGAGAGGAAAGAGATCAAATTGCAAGAATGCTATCAGTGGCAATTACAGATTGTAGATTTTCATTTTATCACACAGGAATTAGTACAAAAAGCTACATATTGTGGAAAATTACATGTACCATCTAGAAATGCTCTCAGCTGCTGATAGCAGTGGTTTAAACAGAATAAATGTGACTTAAAGAGATGTCTGCTTAAAGAAAAGCTCTCAATGCTGTCAGTTGTTTCTGACATTGATTTAGCTACTGAACAATGCTATCAGGGCCCCTGATTTTTTCTATTTTTCTACTTTGCTATGCTTAGATTGTCAGTTTTAATCCTTGTGCTTGTCTCATCACAGTAGCAAGATGGCTACAACAGCTTCAGCCATTATGCTTGCATTTAAGGCAGAAGAAAGAGACTAAGGAACAATGCCAACCATGTCTGGTATCCTCAGCGAGAAAAGGAAAGCTTTCCCAGAATCATTCTCTTAAAAGAATTGACTTTATATCTCATTGACCAGAAATGGATCATGTGGTCACCTGAAGATGCAAAATTATGCAATAAAGGGAAGAACTTGGGTACCACAAATGATGTAGACCAATGGTTCTTAAACTTGGCTACACACTTAGGTCAGTGGTTGTCAACCAGAATTTTAAAAATGAAAAGTATATATCTGTCTTGTGGGTAGGTAAGAAATGGGAAACGGTCATTGACAAAATCATAAATTCTTTTAGTGGTTCCAAATTAAAAACATAGTCTTCCTCATTCTATTCTAACCTTTTCATATCAGTTGCTGGCAAGACATTTAATTGCTTAACCCAAATACTTCCTTCATAAAATACAGTGAAGGAGAACATTCATTTCATTTATCATCATGCTAGTCCAGGAAAAGGAGAAAAGATAGAAAATTGTGAAACAGTTTGGAACAGACCAAAATCACTACCAGTTTTCTTCTATGGAAAATTCAGTGTTGTCTTAAGAATAAGCATCCAAGTTATCTGATTCTACAAATCTATATGCCTTTCATTATCTTGGAGCTACTTTACAACTTTGCAAGTTGCAAATAACTGATATGGATGCAAGCAATTCTTATTGATAGACATACAAATATATTTTGTTTAATGGAATTATAATGAAAACCTCTCCTTCCCGTACCAAGTAGTATATAAATTTTCCATCTATTTTACATTCATTTGAGCACTCTTATCTGCTAGTATATTATTGTACTTTGAATTCTTCTTTGATCCAGTTGTAACATTTTATTGGTTCATTCCTTAAGTAATGAGTTAAATAAACCATTTGACATATGTTGCTTTTATAGTTGTATGAGAATCATGATTATACTCTAAGTGTTCTTTAACAGTTGAAAAATGCAGAGGTTAATACATAAAATGGTAATTTTGAATTGACTGTGTGTCGGAATTGATCTCACTAAAGTCTGCTTTACTATTATGAATAAAATCAGTGGCTGATTCTACTAAGTTATGAGAGGGAGATGTTTCACTGACAGTTTGCGATATGGGTTTAAACAAATAGAAACAATACCAACAACTCAGCAACAAATCTCTAAAAGAAAGTAGCTACAGAAAATTATATCAAATTTATCAAAAAGCTTATTTACATTTTATGCTTTGTAAGTCCTAAATTCAGATGAACACCATCCTACTTGTTTCACTCTGTCTTTCCTTTCTAGGTTAATAAGAACACAACAACAATAATGATAATGCTTAGGAATTCTTAACGTGGCTCAAATTTGTGTATATTTGCTTTAAGAATTGGCATTAGTTTTTTATTTAAAAAAGATAAAAATGTGTGAAAGTCTTTAATTTTTCTGAATTTAGAAGAGAAGTTTCTAGAATTTTAAATTTTATTCAAAACTATTGTTTAGGAATTCTGTAGAACTTTAAAAATGTGCCTGTATTACTAAAACAGTTAATCTGTTTTTAAACTCTATTCCATGATATCATATATTCGATAAATGAAAAATAAAAACAAAACTAATGTATTCATTCACTCTGAATTGTTGATGACTAAAAGTGTTGCAAAGAAATAGAGGAAAACAATAGAATGAGAAAGACTGGAGACCTCTTCAAGAAAATTAGAGATAGAAAGGGAACTTTTCATGTAAAGATGGGCACAATAAAGGACAGAATTGGTATGGACCTAACAGAAGCAGAAGATATTAAGAAGAGATGGCAAGAATACACAGAAGAACTATACAAAAAAGATTTTCATGACCCAGATAATCACGATGGTGTGATCACTCACCTAGAGCCTGGACATCCTGGAATGTGAAGTCAAATGGGCCTTAGAAAGCATCACTACGAGCAAAGCCAGCAGAAGTGATGGAATTCCAGTTGAGCTATTTCAAATCCTAAAAGATGATGCTGTGAAAGTGCTGCACTCAATATGCCAGCAAATTTGGAAAACTCAGCAATGGCCACAGGACTGGGAAAGTTCAGTTTTCATTCCAATCCCAAAGAAAGGCAATGCCAAAGAATATTCAAGCTGTGGCACAATTGCACTCACCTCACATGCTAGCAAAGTAATGCTCAAAATTCACAGAGGTGATTTGTGTCCTCATAATACTCACTCTCTGGTCTGTACAAAGTACATTTAAATAATTTATTTTTACAGCAAAGGCATTTAACCTTGGTCTAGTAATGTGAAACTAGAAAAACTTTGGAAAAAATTGGAAAAACTTTGGAAAAAATTGGTCAAATACTAAATATTTTTGACCTTTTGGACTTTAGCCAGCAAGTATGAAATTTAATTTGGCTATGCCTGAAGATCTGGTGAAGTAGAAAACATACTCTCCATTGGGACTAACCTACACTATAAATTTTTCCCAATTGTAAAAGTTAGAGTGATAGAATATTTCAATTGTAACAAAAGAAAAAGTCATTATGCAACAATAACCACAAAGAAATATTCCCTTTAGAATGCTTGTAACCTTCAGACCAAGATTGGGACCAGCTAAGCCAAGGATCCATTTTACTGTCAATGAAATCTGAACCAGATCAACTGCAAGCTGCGAGCATCACTATTAGAGATAGCTCTGTGGCAAATGAGTTGCTCAGTTCACCCAAGTGCATATAACAGCCATTTATCTGAAGAGTTGGAATCATTTTGCTGGTCTGAATGAGGTTGTAAAAACAAAAACAAAAAAACCTGACAATAGCTCTACTTATCCACCATGCCAAAAGTACAAATGGCACATCTATGTTTAATGCGATGAAGAGTACATAGAATGTTTTGTAGACCAACCATTTGGCAATGTCTCAAGAGAAAGATGTAAATTCTATTTCAACAGCCATTTCTACATAGTCATATTGAAATTCTAGGATTGATGTAAAAGTCTCAGGAAGTTGATGAAGGGAGAGAAGGACAAAGTCATGTTGATAGAGCTCTATCTCCTAGGAACCGCCCCCCCCCAATTTTATTCAATTAAAAAATCGGTGTTCCATAAAATATTTCTTTGTTCAAAGAGTTCCACTGCTAAAAATGTTTTACAAGAACATTCTTCTAAACCAGTGGTTCCCAACAGGGGCTATTTTGCCCCATGCTTTTGATATTGTCAATGATATATGTTGGTTGTCACAACTTGGGAGTGCTATAGGCATCTGGTTGGGGGAAGTTAGTGATCCTGCTAAAAATATTACAGAGCACAGGACAGGATAGCTCCCATAACTAAGAATTATCTAACCAAAATATCAATAGTACCATGGTTGAGAAACCGAGCTCTAAAACATATCTATTATTTCCATAACAACTCTAAATTCTCCTCAGAATAGTTGGGAAATATTGATTTTACCATACCATGAGTATTATTTTTCTTTATTTTCTAGATGAACCCAAGGATTTTTCTGTTTTTTTGTTTTTTGTTTTTCCTTTGAGAAACAGCCTGGTATAGTGAAGAGAGAAAACATATAATTAGATCTGGGTTAAAATTTTGATTCTTCCACTTATTATCTTTGTAGTTTTGTGATGTTTCCAAATCATTCTCAATTTCTTCCTTTGTAAAATGGAGATGATAATATCAATTTATTGGATTTTTTCAGATAAATATAAAATGTATTGGTTGAACTTTTGTTTACATGATAAACAAATATAAAATCTCACTATTGGTAGTTATGTATATAGTAAAAAATCTTTAATAACTCCCTCTGAGGTAATAGAAATTTAAGTATACAGGTGGTATTGATCAGTTCTGGCCAAGACAGGATTAAGGCTTCCTTTAGCTTTACTAAACTAAACTTTGGGCTTCCCAAGTGGCGATAGTGGGAAAGAACCTGCCTGCCAATGCAGGCGATATAAGAGATGGGGGTTCAATCTCTGGGTTGGGAAGATCCCTTGGAGGAGGACACGGCAACCCACTCCAGTGTTCTTGCCTGGAGAATCCCATGGACAGAGGAACCTGGTGGGCTACAGTCCATAGGGTCTCAAAGAGTTGGATACAACTGGAGTTGAACACAACCGAAGCAACTTAGCATGCATGCACAAACTTTAGACAGGGTTCTTGCT
Organism: Bos taurus; assembly: GCF_002263795.3. Lineage (NCBI taxonomy): Eukaryota > Metazoa > Chordata > Mammalia > Artiodactyla > Bovidae > Bos > Bos taurus. The sequence goes on along the minus strand of NC_037338.1, from coordinate 35,273,225 downwards.
AAGTCTAGGCCTTTACCTCCTTTTTCTTAGAGCATTTACTTTTAAAAAGTTGTAATTGCAAATTCTTTCCTGACCCCCTTTGAAGTGTATATAAACCTTCCAGGCTCATATCAATTTTATAACCCAGGAATGTCTTTCTGAACAACCTGGTAGCTATCCCTTTGAAGTATAAACATCAAGAAAGATAGAGCTTTAGCTCCTAGTGTCTGTAGGAGGGTAGAAATCTAACTTCAATGGGCAGCAGTTAGAAACCACAGATGGCTTAATCATTGAGAAAAACATTTGCAAACTTAGTAATAATTCAATGTGTCCAACCCATCCCATTGATCAACTTTTCCACTAATGTCCTTCAGTAGTTTCCTACTAGCTCACCCAGCACTTAAAAGTCCTTCTGCCTCTTATATCGGTGGCATTGAGTTCACTCTTTCTCCTCTATTGCAATAGTCTTGAATAAAGTCTTCCTTGCTTATTTAACACTGTCCAGAGAAATTTTTCTTTGATAGCTCCCAGTCTCTGCCCCAACTTCCTTTAAACTATTTATAAGAGAGCTTTACAGCCTTAATTAGTTTATTTCACTTTTATTGAAGTGAAAAGATCTTCCATGGAAGGTAATGGAATGGAATTACCTTTTAAAAATTACCTTTATTACCTTTATTAAAAGATGAAACATTAAGAGCAGAAATGTTTAGTCATATTTACATCTTCAAAATCTTGAATGAGGAAAAATACAGCCAATTTTAAGTTCCTTTTTCTTGTTGATGTGCTGGCACTTATTTTATTTTCTTTTTCCTCCTCCAGTTTAGTCCTCAAAGCTCACATATCCTGAATGTTTTAACATTATCAATTCCAATGGAATGGAATATAATTTCTTAGACTTCATATATTACATTTCACTCAGCTACTTCATTAAAAATAATATGACTTAAAAAAAAGAAAAATGAAAATTCAGGAATAGGGTGACAGCTTTATCTAAGAATCTGAATTTAGCCACAGGCCAAATCTGGAGGTCACCTATCTCTACAAATCTTTATTGGAACATAGCAACATCCATTGATTTAAATATTGTCTGTGACTACTTTCTCACTAAAAAGACATAGGTGATTAGTTGTGAAAAAGACTGTATAGTCTACAAAGCTTAAAAATAATTTACCAGTTCATATAAAGAAGAAGAGCAAGACTAATTACAAGGTTCTGGGCTACAATGACCAGAATGAATGCTTTTTATGTTACTTTTTAAGGTGTCTCTATTATTATTTTAAAAAAAAAAGCAGAAGAGTTCAGGTCTCTTAGGAGATCAGATAAATGACACCCCTATAGTCTTGAACAAGTTGAGAAACATAACTGGGAGCTGTCGATGGCAGCTCTTTTCATGTTGATAATAACCAAGTGATGGGGTGTGGCTTAGTGTCAGGGTCCTTGGAACTGTGAATTGAACCCCATAATTCAGCAGGTTTGCCCTCATGTGGGAAGCTTCCCTAACCACTCCCAAGAGGGGTAGCAATACCTGAGGTGAGAAGACGAGAGGCAAATAAGCCAACTTATTTTTCCTATTGTTCTTCCAATCATTCTACTTCTGAGCTGGAGTGCAGGAAGGCCTAGAAAGAGGACAGAAGAGTGTGGTAGGTAAATTGCTCCTCTAGAAAAGCAGTAGAAGCAGAAAAGATTCCATTTTAATGGAGAGTTCATGCATCAATCTTAATAATCAAAGTGGACAATGGTGTTAAGAGATGGTATATACTTTATATATTACTTTTTTATTTTTAATGTTTTTTAAAATGAACAAAATTTACTTCAGTTAAAAAAAAGAAAAAGAAAGACAGTCTTAAAAATATGTTAACCAGTGGTACATACTAAGGTTTGTCTAGAAATTTTAAGATGAAAGATTAAGAGCAGAAATGTTTAGTCATATTTACATCTTCAAAATCTTGAATGAGGAAAAATACAGGCCATTTTAAGTTCCTTTTTCTTGCTGATGTGCTGGCACTTATTTTATTTTCTTTTTCCTCCTCCAGTTTAGTCCTCAAAGCTCACACATCCTGAATGCTTTAACATTATCAAGTGACAGATAAGAAGAAGATATGCAATTAAGGATAATATTAATGCATGTAAAATATCATAACCTTGCTGCTGCTGCTGCTAAGTCGCTTCAATTGTGTCCGACTCTGTGCGACCCCAGAGACGGCAGCCCACTAGGCTCCCCCATCCCTGGGATTCTCCAGGCAAGAACACTGGAGTGGGTTGCCATTTCCTTCTCCAATACATGAAAGTGAAAAGTGAAAGTGAAGTCACTCAGTTGTGTCCGACTCCTAGCAACCCCATGGACTGCAGCCTACCAGGCTCCTCTGTCCATGGGATTTTCCAGGCAAGAGTACTGGAGTGAACCTTATAGATTGTCAAATCATCCTTTAAAATTTTTTTTTGTTTGTTTTTTCAGTTTTGGAGAAGTCTGATCTCCTTTCTTATTCTGTTTAGTAGCAGTGCTAACATATAGAAACAAAATAACTCATACTGATTGAGTTCTCCAGAATGAAATGTTGCCTTCCTAATATGTAATCTTTGGTGTGCTGTGTTTCAGACTGAGCTGTAACTTCTTGCTCACATCCTCACTTAATCAATAAGAACTCAACTCAGTGTTTTGGGGAGGGGGGCACTGATAGATTCTCAGAACCCAGTGGATCCAATATCTTAGCAAAGCTGGTTTTGCCTTATAATATTACTTATGGAAAAATATATATGATGGATGATTTTCTACTTACATTACTTGAAGGAGAGTGATGTTTGCTCTTGCACAAGACAAACATCTCATCCAAGATTACGAAAAACAGAACACAATAAAAACACCCAAAACTGAGTAGTGATGTTAGTTCAAGTTCATATGGATGTGTACTTCTCTGTAGCAAATTAAGAATCTACATAGAAACATCATCTAATACTTTTGTACCAGTGTTATCGGAAGTATATCATTGTAATCTGGTTTCCTCCTAAATGAATTATTTACCTGGGTCCATAGTATTTTTTAATTTTATTCACTGAAATATTGAAAAAAAGGACAGGACTTTTGGGTATTGCAAACATTATATGACAATACCGATGTTTTATTAAAATGTTGAATTTAGAAAACTTAAAATGTATTATTAGGATACTCACAGGGGAGAACCGTTCTGTGAATGTGAATAATGTAAAGAACCGATTGAGCCATCCATCACATTTCAATAACATTCATTCCCAAAGACCATAACAACTACTACTATTATTACTTTTACTAACATATTAGACAAAAATAGATTTTTGACTGAAAGTATGAAACAAATTCAAACCTGTAAGGCTTCAGGAAGTAGTTAGCTCAACTTCTGGCTCACTATCTCTGACCAAGTATGAAAGTACTACTAATCGCTCAGTTATATCCAACTCTTTGTGACCCCATAGACTGTAGACCACCAAGTTCTTCTGTCCATGGACTCTCTAGGCAAGAATGCTGGAGTGAGTTGCTATTCCATTCTCTGGGGGATCTTCCCAAACCAGGGATTGAACCCGGGTCTCCTGCACTGCAGGTTGAGTCTTTACAGTCTGAGGTACTAAGTAATAAGAACACAAATTATTCCTAGATAAATTACTACTTTTACTAAGGATATCTTGTTACTAAAGAACCTTGACATTATATGCTTTTTGGAACTTTGAGTTTTAAAAGTCTCCTATAATACATGTTTTGAGAAATTTCCTATCTTATTTCTGTTGTCTGAACTTAGTGTCCTGTTCTTGGATGGTCTGGCTGAGAGAATGTTTCCTTATGGCAAACTGTCACCTTAATATGAAGAGGAGCCCTGACTGGTAGCATAGCTGACATTCTGATCTGATCCCAGCAGGCACAGACAGACAAGTTGTCATCCTTCCTGTAAAAGGGCTGCTGTGCAGAACAATCCTGTCTGGTGGGAATATGCCAGATTTCCCTGGAGAGATACTACTGCATGTGGTTTTATATTTATTGCAGATTCACTTGATTTGGTAGATGGATTTGGATAGAGATTCTTATTATAAGTCAGACTGTTTCTTTAATGCTCTTCACTGGCATTCCCCCATAGCTATGTCTTGGCTCTGCAAACTCAAAATCTCAGTTTAATGATTGGTATACTCCCTGGAGATTTTTATTCTTCTCCCTTCTCTGTTCTTGGAATTCTCCATAACATTGTGGAGTGGGTCAAGTTAAGAGTTTCAGATAGTTTACAACAATCTTATCAATTGGAGTCAAAAGAATATTTCACTGTTCAAAAGAACATGTATATCTGCCATTTGTTTTCATAGATGGATTAACTTTGCTTGATGCACCAAAATATGTATCTATTTAAGTAGTTAATTCTATTGTCTCTGTGTCCTGCTGGTAGTCCAATTATCCTATCAAATCTTTGGACCAAAGTTTATGCTATCTGGATTAGAGATCAGATCAGATCAGATCAGTCGCTCAGTCGTGTCCAACTCTTTGCGACCCCATGAATTGCAGCATGCCAGGCCTCCCTGTCCATCACCAATTCCTGGAGTTCACTCAGACTCAGGTCCATCGAGTCAGTGATGCCATCCAGCCATCTCATCCTCTGTCGTCCCCTTCTCCTCCTGCCCCCAATACCTCCCAGTATCAGAGTCTTTTCCAATGAGCCAACTCTTTGCATGAGGTGGCCAAAGTACTGGAGTTTCAGCTTTAGCATCATTCCTTCCAAAGAAATCCCAGGGCTGATCTCCTTCAGAATGCACTGGTTGGATCTCCTTGCAGTCCACGGGACTCTCAAGAGTCTTCTCCAACACCACAGTTCAAAAGGTTCAATTCTTCGGTGCTCAGCCTTCTTCACAGTCCAACTCTCACATCCCTACATGACCATAGGAAAAACCATAGCCTTGACTAGATGGACCTTTGTTGGCAAAGTAATGTCTCTGCTTTTGAATATGCTATCTAGGTTGGTCATAACTTTCCTTCCAAGGAGTAAGTGTCTCTTAATTTCATGGCTGCAGTCACAATCTGCAGTGATTTTGGAGCCCAGAAAAATAAAGTCTGACATTGTTTCCACTGTTTCCCATCTATTTCCCATGAAGTGATGGGACCGGATGCCATGATCTTCGTTTTCTGAATGTTGAGCTTTAAGCCAACTTTTCCACTCTTCTCTTTCACTTTCATCAAGAGGCTTTTTAGTTCCTCTTCACTTTCTGCCATAAGGGTAGTGTCATCTGCATATCTGAGGTTATTGATATTTCTCCCAGCAATCTTGATTCCAGCTTGTGCTTCTTCCAGCCCAGCGTTTCTCATGATGTACTCTGCATGTAAGTTAAATAAACAGGGTGACATATGTTATAAAAAGTGCTCTAGTTAAAAAAAAAATTAATAGTTCACACAAAACAAAAGTTTACTTTCCTCTTGTATACTGGTCCAGTATGATCTAGTGTGGGTGTTACAAGGCAGCTCTGCATAGTCAAGTAGGCAATGATTCAGGTTCATGTGTTCCTGGACACTGCCATACTACCTTCAGAGAGGGAGACAAATCAAGGACTAGTCTCAGAAATTTCCTCTCAAGGAAGTGAGGCAGAAGTGTACATCACTTTGACTTAAAATTATTGATATGACCTTAGTTACCTGGCTACTACAAAGGGAATTAGGAAATTTAATCATTATCTGACAACCATATTCAAGCCTCAAATCATGGTATGGACTACAGGGAGGCATATTTTGTGGCACATCCAACAATGCCTACCGTACTACCTGCATCTTCCCAAACTTAGTCCTCCTTTATCTGGAACCAGAGAAGTCACTACATCGCTCTTGTATGTCCTTTATTGGAAGTGGGAGACACTTTTCCCTAGGTCCACTATACAATAGTCTCTTATAGGCCCTAGGCAGAGGTCTACTCCCTCAAGCCTTCCATACTTAGAAACATCCAGGTGGCTAAGAGATTCCACCTTCTTTCTTCATGTATGACTGTCAAGACCAGCTCAACAAACAGGGTTTGGAAAAATGCGATATGGCAGAATGAGAAACAAGACACAAGAATTCAGTGAAAAGCGAGGATCGGGACCAGCACCGCTCCAAGGTGCAGGTGCTGAAACTGAACCCAAGCCGGCTTTATTATACTTTCAGCCACGAAGGAAAGAAGATGTGGGGAGTTAAGCTATAACCCGTGTGGCCTTCAGAGCCAAAGAACAAAGTGATCATTAACCATTGAGTAACTAAGAAACAGTAATCAATAACAAATCAATAACTAAGACTAATATTCTTATACATAGATTTTCCACCAGTTATGTAAAACATGTGACTCTGAGATGCCAGTTGAGAAACAGTCTGGGGTCGGTTTTTTGACCCCAGGATTATATCTTGTTTTCAAGACTATGAACTGTTCCCTCTGGACTTGTTCTAAGAGTCTCATGCCTTATAGCATCCAGTTTATCAATAATTATAAATTTCTTTTGCAGCCCTTGCTGAGGCCTGCTTTTCTTTTATTATGCCTGTTTCCTACATATGACCCTAAACTTCTGGGAACACTTGGCAAGTTTTCCCAATATAGTATCACCATGAATCATTCTACTCCCATGGCTATGCCAAGAGCAACTCCAAGATGGGCCTATAAATCTATCCTCGGTGACCTGCCCTCTAGGTAGGGAAACTGTGCCTTCTCATTTTGCAGGTCCCTCCAAGTGGGGTGAGGGGGATTTCTCTTAAGAAGATCATATGTCCTAAAACTCCATCCATGCCTCTCCTCCTTTCCAGTATTTTTGGAGAAACTAGGCAAGAATTGGCTAAGCAATGATTGGGATTACAGAATCTGCTGAGCAATTTACTAATAAACTCTGAGATAAACATTTAGATCAAACTATAAATGTTGAGAATTTATCCCCTCTTATTACTTACCACTACTTGCCAATTCTGGGATACGAACAGTCATACCCAAAATACTTTCTTCAAGATCTTGTCTATACCTTACATTATTTTATAGAGTTGCAACCATAGCACATATCCAACTTTTAGATAATAATTGATATTCATTCAGTAACTGAACAATACCCCATGGTGTTCTTCTTTAATAAGTTTTAAAAATCTTATTATTAATGTCATAATCTTTGTAGGAAGTTCAGAAACTACAAAGAAAAGTTTATTTTATGATTACTCATTATACAAACCAATGCCTTTTGATTATTAAAAAAATGATTTAAACAATGAAAAAAATTAAAACCCAAAATTCATGAACAATGGCCACACCAGAAACAAACAAACAAAAGAGTTCAATTTTGACCTAAATTCTATTGATGATACCTTACATTTTTTAATTAAATAGAAAAATGTTAAGGGTAGAACAAACATGATTAGGAAGAAATTAAAGTTCAGTTTAGAAAAAAGCAATTAAGACAGGTTATCTAGTTTATGTCTCTAGACCAGAAAAATTATATCCCACAATACTGGAATCTCTTAAAGTGATGGCAAATTTCTAAACCATAAATAAGAAAATAGTATAAATACTGTGATACACAAAATTCAGGGAAAGATGTATTCCTAAAATACTTGAAAAATAAATTCTACACTGAATTCATCAAAAGTTCAAAATATATTTGTGATTTGACTATCTGCATTATACATAATTCTTACATTTTTGAACTTCAAAAATTCTTAATTTTAATACCAAAAGCTACCTGTGTTTTCTTCACATTATTTTGTGATATCTGTTTATCATATATCACATTATATCTTTATATAGAATCTCTTTGTAGCTGTCTATTACTTTTTTTTTCAATTGACACAATCTCTGAAATTTTTATTTTATAAGATTCTAATATTCTTAATGTTTTAAAGTTTATGTTACTTCAATAAGTGAGAAATAGTGCCTTTAAGAGGTAAATATAACAATGTTCAAATGTGGAGAGAAGGGAACCTTCCTATACTGTTGTTGGGAATGTAAACTGGTACAGCTACTGTGCAGAACAGTATGGAAATTCCTTAAAAATCTAAAAACAGAGCTACTGTATGATCCAGCAATCCCACTACTGGGCATGTATCCAGAGAAAAATATGGTTCAAAAGGATAAATGCACTCTAATGTTCACTGCAGAGCTGTTTACAATAGCCAAGGCATGGTAGCAACCTAAATGTCCATCAACAGATGAATGGATAAAGAACATCTGGTACATATATACAATGGAACATTACTCAGATATTAAAAAGAATGAAATAGTCCCATTTGCAGCAACATGGAAGGAACTGGATATTATCATACTAAGGGAAGTAAGTCAGACAGAGAAAGACAAATATCATATGATCTCACTCATATGCAGAACATGAAAAAAATGATACAAATGAACTTATTTGCAAAACAAACACTGACTCACAGACATAGAGAGTGAACTTCTGGTTACCATGGAGGAAGGGTGGAGAGGGGATGGATAGATTGGGAGTTTGGGATTGACTTGTACATACTACTATATATAAAACAGGTAAACAATAAGGAGGACCCACTGTATAGCACAGGAACTCTGTTCTGTAATAACTTAAGTGGGAAAAGAATTGGAAAAAGAACAGATGCATGTATATGTATGACTGAATCACTCTGCTGTACACCTGAAACTAGTATAACATTGTTAACTATAATTCAATAGAAAATAAAAATTTAAAATAAATAAATAAAAAATAAATTCCTTGCTCCTAAATTTTATGATCCTTTCTAATCTGTTTTCCCATGCTGCCGCTAAGTCATTTCAGTCGTGTCTGACTCTGTGCGACCCTATAGATGGCAGCCCACCAGGCTCCCCCGTCCCTGGGATTCTCTAGGTAAGAACACTGGAGTGGGTTGCCATTTCCTCCTCCAATGCATGAAAGTGAAAAGTAAAAGTGAAGTCTCTCAGTCGTGTCCGACCCTCAGCGACCCCATGGACTGCAGCCTTCCAGGCTCCTCCATCCGTGGGATTTTCCAGGCAAGAGTACTGGAGTGGGGTGCCATTATAAAATTTCCATAGTCAGTGTATATAAAAATTTATATTCTCTCTTTTTAAAATTTACCAAACATAACTGATTTTCATAGTTTCTTAGTTTTAAAATGGCTACCTAGCATATATTTGAATACATGCACCAGTATGTTAATATTTGGGTTATTCCTAATATCTTGAAATGGCATGATTAATGTTTCATAGGTTTTTACTATAATGTCCTCTTTAGCATTGCTATCCTTGGAAGTGCCTAATTCTTCCAGTATCTTCCAACAGTTTTTGTTAACAAATAAAGGATAATTTAAAGAAAATAACCCAGATCATAGGATCAGTTATAGAGGAGGAATTTTACTTGACATCATTTTTATTTAAAAACTGGGCATTTAGATTAAGTATCAATCCATCATTTTCCCATATCAGTTTATGAAAACAAATTAGGTAGATAATTATTTCACTTTTCTATTTTCAATCCATAGTGAAATAGTTATGTACCAATAGAAAAACGTTTCATGTGACTACATGGAGGGGACATATGTATACCTATAGCTGACTCACGTTGATGTTTGGCGGAAACCAACACAGTTGTATAAAGCAAAGATCGTTCAATTAAAAACCAAATAAATTTAAAATTTTCAAAAAAGAAAATGTACCTAATAAGCTTTGGATCCAGTGAAAAAATTTTTGAAGTAGAATGTTAAAAGTCCCAACTGATTTCTTTCAGTTGTTTAATAAGCACAGGAAGACAGATAGAGAATTATATAGTTTTCAGACAGAATGTAAAGGAAACATAGAGATTCCAGGACAGTATCTCTAGGCAGCAAGTTCCTCAAAAAAAAAAAAAAAAAGAACAAAAAACAAACAAAAAAAACCAAGAAGTGCCAGTAAAATATGGCCACAAGATCAAGATCACACCCCAGGTGGGTCTGTAAGACGTTGGCAACGTTCAAGGCAGAGGATCAGAGACTCTGTCTCAGCTAAAGGGCTTCTTAGATTCGGATGTTGTCTCACTGCACTCTTGATTCATAGTCCAGAAAGAGAAGACACTGTAGCAAAGGTGATATTTGTAGGTATGGCTTTGCCTCATGAAGTGGGTCATAAGTTCATTTGCAGAACACACGCAGTCTTTTTGAAGAGATGGTACACTAAAACTGACAGAAAAATCAAGACAAAAGGGAAAACGCTGAGACTCTTACGTGGCTGTACACATGACATGGAGGATGGAGCCAAGAACCAGGGAGACATACCCTCAGTGAATAAAATTACCCTCAGTGAATAAAACAAGCCCTGACTGAGGATCATTTCCTTTCCCCAAAGCAGGAGAGCTTGACTGCAAACGCCCACTTACGTCTCACAAGCTATATGAACTAGTGACTATTCTGGGCCTCCCATCTTCCCTTGTTTGATGTGACTGTTGTTTGAAGTGACTACTGTGGTTTTCCTGTCCCCATCTGCTTCCTGTGCACTGAATATGTTGGAAATGGGTGGGTGGAATAATGTCCATTTATTTTCCAGGTCTCCAGAATGACTAGAACCATCTTGGCGGAGTGACACCTAAAGATACAAACTGCAGGCATCCGGACCTGATATATAAAATCCTCTATGTTGAGCCTGAGTCTGATGTTGGAATGGAATCACATGGTGAAGGCAATGTTTGGTTACATGCAGGATTGTATTATGGGTTGTACTGTGTCCTCCTAAAGTTATGCTGGTATCTTAACTACCAGTACCTCAGAAATATGATCTTTTTGGAAATAATGTTGTAAATGGAATTAATTAAGATGGGGTCACAGTGGGGTAGGGTGCATGGCCCCATAATCCATTGTAACTGGTATGAAGAGACACAAGAGGGAGAACACGGCCATGTGAGAATGGAGACAGAGATTATAGGGAAGCATCTGCAAGTCAAAGAACACCCAGGATTTCAACTTCAAGAACCAGAAGAGGCAATGCAGGATACTTCTGCTTAGGTTTCAGAAGCACCATGGTCCTGCTCAAAACTTGAATTTTTCTTCTGGCCTCCAGAACTACTGTGAGACAACAAATTCCTACTGATTTAAGTCACCCAGTTAGTGGTATTTCTTATGGCAGCCCTAGGAAACTGATATGGCAGTGTGTATATTTTTGTCTGTGGGAAAGATATAAATAATCTGTAGCCAGAGGGAGAACTATGGTAGATTAAAAGTGACTATAAATTTTTTGCCACACCTCTCAGTAGGAGGGATGGTTTATTTTTTCCTCCTCTTGAATCTGGCTGACCTTATGATTTTATTTGACCAATAAAATGTGAAGGGGATGATTTTGTTTAACTTCAGTGACTTGGCCTTAGAGATCCTCAGTTTCTGCTTTTGTACAATGGGAATATTTTCTCTTTCACCATATAGAGAGAAGCCCAGATGACAGAGAGAGATCACATGGAGGGGAGCTGAGATGATCTGGTTGATGGCCCCAGAAAAGCTTCATGCTAACACACTAGCATTACCTGTCAGTCATTAGCTTAGCAAGCAATTTTAGACTTTCCAACCAATCACAGCTTGAGGAGACTGAATAGAAGCATCCAGGTAATCACAGTCAATTTACAGACACCTGAGGAATAATAAGTGAATTTTATTGCTGTAAGTTAATGGATTTGGGCATTTTGTTATGTATAGCAAACCAAAATATCTTCATGAACTGAGTGATCATTAGGTATCTGATATTGTGCTGAAAACTTTGTATTCGTTATCTCATTAAATCATCACCAAAATTTATATATTAGGTATCATTCCCACTTTGGATATAAAGAAAGTGAGATTTGATGAGGTTAAGTTAGAACATTTCCTGGCTATAAAGGGATTGAGAAAGTAATCCTACAGAGATATGTTAAAATTCAATCTGTGGGCTTACCTATTTTAATGTAATTTTATTAATCAATTATATGAACTTGGTGAGTCATTGACTTTCTCTGTGAATGTTTTTTTGCTTTTCTCATTCATAAATGACAACTAACAAAATCTTCACTGTAATCCACAGATCTATTTCGATAATTTTAGGCATATAGAAAATGACCTGTATAGATTATGTAAAATATATATTTTATCTACAAATGCAAAGTATAAGGACTTTCATTGTGAACTAAAAATGAAGTCTCTTATTTTACTATTTTCATTAGTGTACTTACTGCTCCTTTAATTTTGTGTACATATTTTAGCATCAGAACTGGTGAGAATAACTATTGTCCTCCAATTTGAAGGCAGGCAGACTTGGAGGCAACAGAATTGCTTTAGATTTTTTCACCCCCTGTTTGTTTATTCACAATATACATTAACTTTTAGGTTGTGTTTTCAACCACTATGAGTATTAGATTGATTCTTGAATTCATTTCTTTGAGCCACATCCCTTTCTTGGATCGAGCCAAACCACTAGAGCTGAAGATATTTTGTGGTATTAAAACCCACACTCAAATGTCCACACAACTGCATCAGCATTAGGAAGATGGCAAGGGCATTGATTCAGAGGATTCGAGTGTGTCAGCTAGCCAACTGAAACCTGGTACTGAGGATATGGTTTTTCTGCTTGTTCCCAGGAGACAAGTGTTCACTGAAATGTATTCACTGAAGAAGTGTTTGTTTTCTTCAGGAAAACAGTCAGCTTAAGAAGGCATTGTTGTTTACAGTTTTCAACTGCAGCCAATATTATACAAAATACAAACACACTGAAGACCAGTGTTTTATTTTATTACCTCATTGTTGCCATGGTTCTGCTTCATGAAGACAAAACAACATTGTCCTTCAGACCAAATGGGTTATTATGTAAAGGGTAAATAGGTAAAATTATACAAATATATGTATGTTTGTAGGTACAGACTCAAGTATAGGTACTGAAGTAGAGATAGAGGTAATGATATAATCAGAAACAGCTCAAAATAATATCTTATCACTAATGAATTCAGCTAGTTTTCTTTCTGAACTGGTTCTTCACACTGATATCCCCTTAATGAAAACTCTCTCCTCTTGTCTAAGCTTTAAGGATCAACAATCACCTTGACATAGAGTCTTGTGCAGTCCAAGTACCTCCTCCTAGTCTCTACACACATCACCTGCACCAGTCAAGATAGATTTCTCATTGTCCCTCAGAAAAGTTATGTATGATTTTGCCTATGCAACTTTGCTTTTATAACTATATCCTCCTTGTCTGGAATGATCTATTTACTTCTCTACACTTGCATAAGACAAACTGAATTCAAGCTCCATAAAGCCTGCAATAAATTTTCTTCCTTTCACTTGTTTTTTTCTTTCTCTGAAATTCTGTAGTACTCATTGCCTCAACCACTGTTTTGGCATTTTGCCCTGCATTTTTACTTATCATTTTATGTATGGATCCTGTTACCCCAAAGAGCTTGTCAGGCCTTTAAGAGCAGAAACCATGTCTCATAACTGTTTGTCTTCATTGCCTAATATAAAAAGCCCTGTGGGTAGTGTGTTCATGATTAACATTTGATGTTGATGATTTTAATAAATTTTGGTTATTCACAGATCATATGTTACACTTAAGTTCCTGGTCTGTCACAGTTTTTTCATTAGATGGTTTTTTTTGTCATGATTACATGTTAACAGAGGCTAAGCAACTGCAGATACTTTGGTCCAAAATAATTTTTATTACAATGAACTATTAAATAGAAGCAGGCAGAAAGAGTTCTTGACTAAATAAGAAGATATTTACAAAACAAGAGAGCTAGACAGAGTTCAAGCTAGAGGGCAATTGTCTAAAAGAAATTTGTACTAAAAATGCTGTGAAAATAAACCTCTGATTGTTGGAACCACACAGAGTCGGACACGACTGAAGTGACTTAGCAGCAGCAGCAGGTTTTTCTAGTCTTTATATGTCCTTTCTTAGGAGGACCTAAGCACTAGAAGATTTTTGCCATTCCTTTATAGATTGATCTAGAACATATAGGGGCCTGTTTCCTTTTTCCCTTGAGACATATTCTTTCCTTGTGTGAATGTGTCAGGCTTACATAAAATATTCTTTTGCTTTAAGCACCCAAACTTTAACTACAATCTCACTCCAACTTTAAAACCCTCAGTATATTATCTGTGATTGCCTATTTAAGAATTCCTTAATAAACCATTCTAGAGTGGTGTGACATGCAGAATAATGGTCCACCAAAGATTTCTACATCTTAATCCCCAAGATTGTAGATAGACTACAGAGCAAGGAGAAAATCCTATTAGAGCTGCTAATAGAATTAAGGTTGCTAATCGGCTGATTTTGAAATGGAATACTGACCCTGGATTATCTGGGTGGGTCAGACGTCCTCACAAGAACACTTACAGAAGAGAGGATACCAGAGAGATGGCGTTGTAGGAAAGATTCACCCCAATGTTGCTTGCTTTGAAGATGGAGGAATAGCCCCGTGAGTTAAAGGTGGGCAGTCTCTGCAAGCTGGAAAAAGGTAGGAATTAACTTCCCCTTTATGGCCTCCAGAAGGAATGCGGCCCTGTCAACACAGTGATTTTATTTTATTTTCCTTTTTTGTTTGTTTGTTTGGTGCATTAAAAATTTTTTTATTTATTTATTTAATTGGTGGAAAATTTCTTTACAATTTTGTGTTGGCCATGTAACAATGTGAATCAGCCATAATTATATACATATATATATATACACACACACACACACATATATATATATATATATATATACACACACACATATATTTATATATCCTTTCCCTCCTGAGAGTCCCTTCTCTTCCCCCTCTGCCCGCCCCTCCCCACCTTTCCTCCCTTATGTGTCATCACAGAGACCAGCTGGGCTCCCTGCATTATTTAGCAACTCTCCACTATTTAAACATTATAGTGTTTATATGTCAAGTCATGTCCAACTCTATGCAAACCCATGGAGTATAGCCCGCCATGCTCCTCTGTCCGTGCAGATTCTCTAGGCAAGAATACTGGAGTGGGATGCCATGCCCTCCTCCAGGGGTTCTTTCCAACCCAGGAATCAAATCCAGGTCACCTGCATTGCAGGCGGATTCTTTACCATCTGAGCCACCAGGGAAGCCTATATGTCAATGCAACTTTCTCAATTCATCGCACCCTCACCTTCTCCCACTGTGTACACAAGTGATTTTAGCTTGGGGATGTCTATTTTGGACTTCTAATCTTCAGAATTATTAGAAAATAAATTTGTGTTGTGTTTTAAGCCACTAAACTGGCAGTTATCTGTCATAGCAGCAACAGGAAACTAATATACGTGGTAATTTCACTGATAGCTTGAATGGTCTTCTAGCAATGGAAAAGAGAAAGAACTCCAGTTCCTATTTCACAGGTCTTTTATAGATTAGTATTTTCCACTTAAATTCCATTTCCTCACTATAGTCTTAGTGCTTCCAGATCTTTAAAGTTCTTTCACGTCCATTATCTCACTAAAACCTCACACCATGGCTGCCCGGTTGCTCTTACAGGGATTACTATTTACATTTAACTGATGAAGATATTGAAGATGTAGAAATTCAAAAACTCACAGTCATGATCCAATAGAGTGCAATCTAAAAGCAAGAGCAGAGAGAAATGAAACAAACATATGGAATTCAAAATACTATTTGTTCTTTCTTTATTTCTAAGTCACTTAAGAATTAATATAACCCTTTATCATTTTTTGTCCCATTGTGTAATTACTCCCAGGACTTCCCTGGTGGTTTAGATGGTAAAGAATCTGCTTGCAATGCAGGAGAACTAGGTTTGATCTCTGGGTCGGGAAGATCCCCTGGAGAAGGAAATGGCTACCCACTCCAATGTTCTTGCCTGGAGAATTCCATAGACAGAGGAGTCTGGCAGGCTAGTCCACCGGGTTACAAAGAGTCAGACATGACTAAGTGACTAATACATTTAGAAGAGTGAGAGGGATCACTTCCATAAAGAATTTTAAAATTTAGAAAGGGAAATTAGTGATTAGTCCTGATCTGTAGTACTTTCATAATTCATTCAGGGGTCACCCTTGTCTACCTCTTAAACCACATTGCATCCTGTTCCTGCCCTTTATGTTTTAACCTCACCAGCCTTTCTTTCTGCATTGTGACACACTGAGCTCTTTACCACCTCAGAGATTATGTGTTAACACTACATGTTTCTTTTACCCAGTTTTTTCTATGCTTGGGTCTTTTCTTTTAGCTTAAAGTTTACTTCTCATTCCTTTCCTAATCACCCTGCCTAGAGTGGACAGTACTTCCTGGCAAGAGTTTAATTTTCTTTTTAGCACTTCTACTTATTCTTTTGTTTTCTATCTCCTCCCTTTTACTAGAATAGTAACTGTGGAAGCAAGAGTCTTCTCTATGCTGTTCACTAATATATCCACAAGGCTTAGACTATTGCCAGGAAAATATTAACTTCTTGTTGAAGGAATGAATAGTTGCCACACATTCTTGGTGCTTCTGATACTATCATTAGATCCAATAAACTGAGCTGATGAGTAGTCCTGATGGGTCTAAGGAATAAAGAACAATTTCTTTAGGAAAGTCAGATGTTAGTAATGAACACTGCAACTTTTCCTACTAAGAATCCATTTGGCTCAGGGATGTATAAAACTGGATAAAATTATCGTTAAATATGTAGTGAAACTGAGTTGGGCATTCCTTCCATTCCTTCCATTATATCTATGCTGACATAATTGTTTAAAGCAAAAAAAAAAATTTTGTGCAATATCCAGCACCAATGTATGATGTATGTTGCCCCTGATGACAATGAATTAGGGATAAAGCGACTACGCATTCACCCATGGCAATTTGCCAGGCTTTTACCATGCGATTTGTTGTCACAGGTGAGTACTGTTAAGATTCACAGGCTCCACTATCTTCACCTTAGAATGATTTAAAAAGCATAGCTCTCTTCAAGTTTGTACAAATAAGACATCTTTTAAGTAGAATTCACAAAATACAATTATTTAGAGAAGAAAATAAGCCATACCCTATGATATAAGCCATAACTATCTAGTGATAGCTATTGTTATCCTTTTGATGCTGAGTCTGGCAATCTTTCCTCTGTGTGTATGTACATGCATGCACAAATACATCTGTTTATTCCTAAAATGTGCCAAGTATCTGACAGAGTTTTCTTGAGTAAATAAATAAAGTAATGAATAACTGACTGACTACTGGTGACTTCACTTTGACGTTGAGAATATCAGTTGTTTCAAAGATTAGCCAGTTGTTCCACTTACACTGTCAGTATTTCACTACTCTGCTTTATTCATTCGAATTTTATTTGGCTACTCCAAATCTTACGCTTTTAATTTATCCATCTAGTTCTGTTTAAATGCAAGAGTTCCCCAAACTCAATTTAGTAAAAAATAAAACCTATTGAAATATAGCAGACAAGTAATAAAGCTGAATTTCTTTTCCTCACATTTATTCTAAGGGAAGTATTTGTCGAACATAAAGCTTATCTCAATAGATACACTTTATGATACATACTCTTGACAAACCAGAAATGTAAGTGAATTTCCACAAAATGAAATAGGGGAGCTATGGAGAACTTTGCACTAACATTAAATTTAATGGTGAAAAATATAAATTTACTCTAAAATTTGGAAAATTTGCAAACAATGAATACTGGCCGAGAATCACTTTTATTCATCCTTACATTGGTGGTTCTGTGGCATTCAGTGGCTCAGTTGTGTCCAACTCTTGTGTGACCCTATGGACTGTAACCCACCAGACTCCTCTGTCCATGGGATTTTTCTGGCAAGAATACTGGAAGGGGTTGCCATTTCCTCTCCCAGGGGCACTGGTGGTCCATGGCAGGTGAAATAAACGCAAGGTATAGACATGAGAAAGAGAGAAGTAAAACCAATTCTACATGCAGACAGCATGATTTTCTCTGTAGAAAATCTTAAGTAATCTACCAAAAATAGAGAGAGGAAACTAGTAAAACTAAGAAATGAATTTAAGAAGTTTAGGGAATAAATGTCAATGTACAAAGATCAGTTGCCCTTTTACATATGAGTAACAGTTAAAATGATGAAATAAATATGATTTATAGTAGTATGGAAAATCATAAAATGCACAAAGATAAATTTAGTCTAAGTTGTACAAACTTCTTCACTGAAAACTACAAAATACTGCTTCTAAGAGATATTAAATAAATGTAAATAAAGAGAGGTTTATCATGTTTATAGTTTGGAAAACTCAAAATTGATAAAAAGTCAATATTCTCCAAATTGATTTACAGATATTATTCCATCCCAATAAGAAACTCAGAACACTTTTTATGGATAGAAACAGACAAGTCTAATTCTGAAATATATGTGGAAATACAAAGGACATGTATAGTGTAAAAAAAAAAAACTTGAAAATAAATATCAAGGTTTGGAGGATCTACATTACCTGATTTTAAGAAGTATTATAAAACTATGCTAATTAAGATAGCATATTGTTGATGTAAAAATAAACAGATAAATGGAACAAATAGAGAAGTAAAAAATAAATTTAGACATATCCAATTAATTGATTTTTAATTGTGCTTCCCTGGTGGCTCAGCTGGTAAAGGATCTGCCTGCAATGTGGGAGACCCAGGTGTGATCCCTGTGTTGGGAAGATCCCCTGGAGAAGGGAAAGGCGTCCCATTCCAGTATTCTGGCCTGGAGAATTCCATGGACTGTATAGTCCATGGGGTTGCAAAGAGTTGGACACGACTGAGTGACTTTCACTTTCAATTAATTGATTTTAGGCAAAGGTATGAAAATTATTTAATGAGGAAAGGGAAGGAATTCTCTTCAACAAATGATATTTGAACAACTGCATATCTATGTCCTGTGATGTCTACCTTGCACCATACAAAAACATTAATTTGGAATGGAATCAGTGACCCAAATGAATAAGCTAAGAGTATCAATCTTCTGGGAACAAACATAAGAGAATAACTTCATGGCATGTGGTTCCTTCAATAAAGCAGAGAGAAGAAAAAATAACTGATAAAATGTTAATGATCAAAATTAAAGTTTTGCTCATCAAAACAAAGCATTATTAAGAAAGGAATCAACCAGTCATAGAGTGGGAGAAAATATTAATTATACGTATAACTGAAAGAGAACTCATTTGCAGACTATATAAATAATGGTTACAAATCAACAATAAGACAAACAACCCAATTACAATAAGCAAAGAATTGAACAGACTCTTCACCAGGGGAGATTTACAGGTGGCCAATAAACATATGAAAAAATGCTCAACATGATTTGTCATCTGAGAAATGCATATTAAAATAACAATGAAATGTCACTGTACCACCTCTAGAATGAACAATATTCAAGTGAGTAATAATACCAAATATTGGAAAAGATATGGAATAACCAAAACTCTGGTACAATGCTTTAGTCACAGTTGCAAAGAAAAAAAACAGTAGGTAAATGTATAAAACAAATTGTGGTATATTTATACAATTCAGTGCTTCTCACAACTGTAGGTGCATACAGCATGGATGAATCTCAAAAACATGCTGCTTGAAGAAATACAGACACAAAAGAGTACAGACTAAGTGATTCCTTCTATATGAAATTTTAAAATAGGTAAAACTAAAATAAGAACAGCGATTGCCTCTGGGTGCAGGGCAGAGAATGAACAGTAAGGTACATGATGGAATTTCCTAGAGGTGATGACAACATTCTATATTTTGTTAAGGGTAAGGGTTCAAAACCTCATCTAACTATACATTTAGCATCAGGGAATTTCATTATATTTAAATTATGCCTCAATTTATACGAAATTTAAAATGTGGAGATAGTATTTCAAATGAACAGGTTCAAATTGTCTCAACTTGCTATGTTTCAAGACACACAATATGATAATGGATTTTTAAGTCACTAAGTTTATTGGATATTAAATGAAACAATTAAAGAGGTCAAGTAGTTGAATACATTGCTTTCACCTACATCAGGATGTTTTGGTTACAAGAAACAGAAAATTTACTAAGCTGCCTGTTAATCATTCCAGGCATGATTTAGCTTAAAATCTCAGACTCTGTCCTTCTTTTTGAAATATGATTGGTGGCCCTCCAAGAAGACACATTAAGAAAGATGAGAAGTAAAAACTTTTTCATTGAAGTATTTATTTTTATCAGGGTATGGAAGCCCTCAGCAAAACAAAACAGACAAACAAAAACCTCCTCTTCTTGTCTAGAACTTTGTCCACCCCAGACCATTTTCAATAGGTCTAGAATAGGATTATTGGGATTGATTTGAAACATCGTTTCAAGTTGTAGCTCAGTTGGTAAAATAATCTGTCTGCAGTTCAGGAGACTTGGGATCGATTCCTGGGTTGGGAAGATCTCCTGGAGAAGGAAATGGCAACCCACTCCAGTATTCTTGCCTGGAAAATCTCATGGACAGAGAAGCCTGGTGGGCTGCAGTCCATGGGGTCACAAAGAGTGGGGCACGACTGAGCGACTAACACTTACTTTCTTACTTACTTACTTCAAGCCTATGTAAAAGCTTTCCTTTTTGAGATCAAGGCATCTCCTCATCCTACCTGTAACATCAGGGTTCATTTCACAGAAAGGAATTAGAGGATGGGAATAATTGTGGGTTGACAATGAACAGTGTCTGACATACATATCCCTTTTCTAACTTCTGTTAAAATGAGTAATTTCCATTATTATATAAATGTATGTGTATATATATAAACACATCATATATATCTATATATGTGTATATATATATATATACACATATATATGTATATATATTTCCCAGTGTAGACAGAGTTCACCTGTTACAATCTTTATTCTCTATTCTTTTAATCATTGGCATGACATAATTTAATTATTGGTTAAATTTGGGAGGAATTAACAGATTATGCTTAGTTCAGCAATGACTTTCTGTTTTAGAAGAACTGACTGAAGGTAACACCTAACCTGTTGCTCCACCAGGGGAGACTCTATCTCAGTGGGAAAATGTTGTGGGAAAAGGAAGCCCTTCCCAGGTATCAAGGTCTTCCAGTCTTCTCAGGTATCAAGACTGTTTAACTTCAGCCCCTTCTGGAGTTCTATGTTAGCCCTCTAGACTTCTATACCTAAGCTAATTTTTCTAACTAAGCATTTATAAGCAATAAGGTTGATGTTGTTTGTTTTAGTCACTAAGTCATGTCTGACTCTTTTGGGACCCAATGGACTGTAGCCCACCAGGCTCTTCTGTCCATAGAACTTCCCAGGCAAGAATACTGGAGCAGGTTGCCACTTCCTTCTCCAGGGATCTTCCTGACCCAGGGATTGAACCTGGGTCTCCTGCATTGGCAGGCAAGTTCTTTACCCCTGAGCCACTAGGGAATAAAGTTGATAGCTACCCTCTTTATTAATGTCCAATGTGTTCAGAACTTGAGAAAGGAAGAAGGAAGCTGCTGCTGCTGCTGCTGCTAAGTCTCCTAAAAAGTAACATTTGGTTCACTGGCTATAGGATTGAGAATTAAATAAGGAGTAGATTTCTGATGCAAAGAGTACATTAGAGAAGATTTTGATGGGATGATGACCATCTCTTTAGCCATGGACTTTCATTTTCCACCGTGTATTCTGATCTTCAGAGCTTTTAGAGGTTTATAATCAGTTTTTAGCTGCTATGGCTTGGCCTCACATTGCAGACTAGGCTATGGCTGGCTTAATTTTTTAAGGTTGTGGTGGTCCTGACAAAAGCAAGAGAGTCCCAGCAGAGGTACATGGCTCGTATGTGTATCTTTACCACAGGTACATGGGAATCACAAAGTTGACTGGGCAAAACTTCTCCATGCCCAAGTGGCCTCCGTGGGCCTTTAACAGGTGCATGTGATCACAGTTTAATTCACAGACTGGGCTTTTTGTAACTGAACTATCTGTGGCAAAGATTATATCACAGGAAGAACAGAATCTTGATATGCTTGCTTGGTATTGGTGGGTATAAAATATTTGCTGCATTGAAATATTAAGTAAGACAAGTTTCTATAGTTCCATGATTTACAGTTCTCAGAAGTTAAAAGTCCTAGTACCAGGCAGAAAAGCATTGCTAGATGACTGCTCCAGATTTTATCATCTATTCAGAGATAAGGAGATGCTATTGGAGGAATTAATTTTCTTTAATGCAGTTTATATACATATATACGTATATGTGTGTATATATGAGAATGACTAATTCTCAAAGAACTAGTGTACATATTTCAAGATGATTCAGTTATTATAGGTGGTATGCCAGTGCCCTGAGAGAACATGTTTCACAAGCATAGGGATTGAAAAGTAGAAGAAAGATAGTGTGCTGAGGGACATAAGGTAGAAGTCTTGCTTTTCTCTAATCCTCTAGGGCAGAGGTATCACACTATAGCCAACAGGCCAAATCGGACTGCCAGCTAATTTTATGAATAAAGTTTTATTGGGACAAACCATACCCATTAGTCCAAGATATCTTTCCCTCCACATTGCCAGAGTTAAGTAGCATGGTGAGATTATATGACCCCTTGACTTTTTATGGAAAAGTACGCCAACCCCACCTAGAAGAGGGCAATGATTCTAAAACTTCAGCACGGCACTAGAATTATCTGGAGGACTTGTTAACATACAGATTGTCAAGCTTTCCCTTCAAAGTTTCTGATTCAGATGCTTCTGTTAGGCCAATAATTTGCATTTCTAGCAAATTCCCAGGGATACAGATGCTTCTCATCTGGGGACTGTACTTTGATAACCACTTTCCTAAGAACAAGCTTCTGTAATTTCTATAATTGCTTAGAGTGATGACAGTTAAACCAAATGTGAAGATATGATGAAAAAGCTTAGGTTTAAGTATCAATCACAAGGGGTAGTGACAATAACTGAAAAGGAAAGAAAAGAATAGAGAAAAAGAATGGTAATAAATTAAAAAATAGTATGTCATCAGATTTAGTTCACACTCAAGTACCAGAATTCAAAAAATCGTGTGGCTTTAAGACGACATTAAGAAATTTAAGAAATACATACTGCATATTTTTTGGGGGAAAGATGGGCTCCCTTCTTCTGCTTCCCCCAAATATGGTATATACACAGAGGCAAAATAAATTACATTTTGGGAGATTTTTTTTTCTCAATTCGTTGGGAAGGAGTATTAAATTATTTCACTTGAAGAAATGGTACAAATGACAGAACATAGGTAGATGTTCTTACAACTTAAAGGGAGAATATAAACCTGAAAAACACACACTGCCCTGGTGACCACAGAGGGTAACCCCATCACTGTAGGGAAGCCACTCTAGGATTTAAGGGTGCACTTGTCACGGACACTTATCCAAGGCAGTTTCCAAGGCGGGGGCAGGAGCTGGGCGGGGAGGTGGGGGGAGGGGGACTAGAGGAGACTGGGGGTGGGGCAGGGCAGGGCAGGGAGGGGCACATTCGTTTCACGCAGGTTAGTTACGAGGCCATTCGATTCTCTGCTGGCTTTCATCTCCCTGCTCCTCCAGGTCGCAGATCTCAAAGAAGTCACAGTTTGGGTGTCGTTTTGGTTTGTGGCCCGTTCGTGCAGTTCCAGTAGTGACTGATTCACACTAGTTTCTAATGCAGACTCCGCCCCAGTCTCAGTGCTCCAGATCCTTGCTAACCTGAAGGAAGATTCGGCCATCTCTTCAACGGTTTTTCAGCATGTTCTCGCTCCTCAAAGGGCTAGTGAAGAAAATGCTGGCAAAGTTCTTCTAAGCCACAGCGTCATGGTCAAAGTAGAAGGTCACGGAGAGGCACGATAACTCTCGTAGAGCTCCGGCAGATGGGCGGTTGCTGGCGCCGCGGAGCCCCGGCGGCGGAAGCGGTCCACTTCCGATGGAGGGGTCGTCTGGTTTCTCCAATCATTTTATATTCCCCAGACTGGGATTCTAGACATTTTGGCATCGACCAATGACTGGCATTTCAGCGAGGCATTGTGTCAAGGCCTACACTTCTCTTCACTGTGGCCTTTTCAACACTTAAGTACTGGATTCTGGGATCATTATTTTGCCGGACAAACGGCTCTAGGGCCTGGGTGTGGCTTCCTTTCTCAATACCGCGATTGTGAAGTCAGTGCTTTTATAGTCATTTAGCTCATTCACTCACTGGGATATTTAAAATGAAATATATCAGAGAATTGACTCTGCAGTTATGACCCAAAAGGAACAATGCTCCTCTTCTAAGACTGCTTTTTAAAAACCCCAATTCCACGTGGTCAAGATTTTGCTGAAAAAATTTGGGGTTTTGACTTTAACTTAAAAATTTGGAGGTTTGGATTTTACACTCAAATAAGCAAAATAACTTGAGTTCAGACATTAAGGGATATTAATATTTGGGGATTTTAACTTGCAAGAGGATTTAACCATTATCTCTTGGAATTTGATAATGGGAGAATTTTTTTTAATTCACATTGAGATGTCCCTATATTGTGGATATTTTAATTATTTGAATATGCTTAATGTTCTTTAAGAATGTCTGGAATGCTATGTGGATACAGTGGTTGGTTGTAATTTGGGATCGCAAACTAAATAGGAAATAATTTTTTATTCTTGGGTACAAAGTGGCCTT
This sequence comes from Bos taurus, assembly GCF_002263795.3. Taxonomy (NCBI): domain Eukaryota; kingdom Metazoa; phylum Chordata; class Mammalia; order Artiodactyla; family Bovidae; genus Bos; species Bos taurus. The sequence goes on along the minus strand of NC_037338.1, from coordinate 35,248,780 downwards.
GGAGCTGATTTAGATAATGTATTTCTCCCATCAATTTTATCAGTATCTGAGATGACTACCGGTGGTCCTAGGAGGATTCCAGTAGTAGTTAACAATGGAGGGGCAATCTAATGAGGGTGGGGGCAAGATTTCTCTCATAAACTACTGGTCCCCTCTCCCTAAAAGGGCAGCCAGACTCCTGTCTGACTACAGGCTTTCTGAAAAAGTTTAAGGGTTTTGAAGAAAAAAAGAGAGGAGATTTTATATGAAAGACTTAATCCTCCCTCTTCATGTTTCCTGCTTTGAAAGAAACTCAGAATCTGACTGTCCCTTGATTGACTTCAATCCACGGGCAGTGGAATAACATACCTGATTGATAAAATTGGGAAGGAAAAATATGTTGATCTGTTTATTTGCTCAGCTTAGATCTACTACTTCTTCCTCTTAGAATTTTTTTTTTTAATTTACTTTTCAATGGGAGGAAAATTGCTTTACAGTGTTGTGTTGGTTTCTGCCATACAACAATGCAAATCAGTCATAATTATACACATATCACCTCCCTCTTGAGCCTCCCTCCCCTCCCCTCATCCCACACCTCTAGGTCATCACAGAGCGCCAAGCTGGGCTCCCTGTGTTATACAACAACTTCTCACCAGCTATCTCTTTTATACATGATAGTGTATATATGCCAATGCTACTTTCTCCATCTGTCCCACTCTTTCCTTCCCCCACTGTATCCATTCTCTAACTGTGTCTCCATTCCTTCCCTGCAAATAGGTTCATCAGTGCCATTTTCCTGGATTCCATATTAATGTACAATATTGTTTTTCTCTTTCTGACATTTCACTCTGTATAACAGGCTCTAGATTCATCCACGTCACTAGAATTGACTCAAATTCATTCCTTTTTGTGGCTGAATAATAGTCCATTGTATATATGCACCGCATCTTCTTTATCCATTCATCTGTTGATGGACATCTAGGTTGCTTCCATGTCCTAGCTATTGTAAATAGTATTTCTATGAACATTGGGGTACGTGTGTCCTTTTCAATTACAGTCTTCTCAGAATATATCCCCAGTAATGGGATTAGTGGGTCATATGGTAGTTTTGGGCTTCCCTGATGGCTCAGTGGGTGAAGAAATCTGCCTGCAATGCAGGAGACATGAGTTCAATCCCTGGGTTGGGAAGGAGGAAATGGCAAGTCACTTCAATATTCTTGCCTGAAAAATCCCATGGACACAGGAGCCTGGCCGGCTTAAAGTACAAAGGGTCACAAAGAGTTGGACACAACTGAGCGAACCAAGCATGCATGAATTTTAGCAAACTCCAGGGATATGGTGAAAGACTGAGGAGCCTGGAGTGCTGCAGTCCATAGGGTTGTAAGAGTCAGACACAACTTAGCAACTAAACAACAATGTTAGTTTTATTTCTAGTTTTTTACAGAATCCCCATACTGTCCTCCAGAGTGGCTGTATCAATTTACATTCCCACCAACAGTTCAGAAGGGTTCCCTTTTCTCCACATCCTCTCCAGCATTTATTGCTTATTGATTTTTTGGTGATGACCATTCTGACTGTTGTGAGGTGATACCTCCTTGTAGCTTTGATTTGCATTTCTTAAATAGCTAGTGATGTCTCTTAGAATTCACTGAAGTAAGCTACTATTAGAAGTACAAGTTGTTTTTCTCAGAGGCAGTTTCTCTACCCTCTGACCATGACAGATGCTGGATGGATGTCTACCTAATTTGGGAATTTGGTGTTAGGAGTCAGTTTCATTCTTAGAACTAAGCTATGGCATTTAACTTAGCATTAAAGTAAAAGAAGTAGTATTTTGGCCTCAAAAAGTTACTCTGCTTTATTTCTCAATATGTTTAGAAACTAAGTGGTAAAGAAGGAGTCTATTTTGTGGAGGGAATGATGTCCTGCCTCAGAAATTCTTAACAGAATTTACCCTTTATTCTTATTACAATTTTTACAAGGAATATTATATTACAATATGTTATTTTTTAAAGTAAGCTGATGGGTGAAGAGATTTTGTCAGTATAAAAAAAAGCAATAAAAAAGTCTATGGTCTATAGATATCCATTAAGATTTATTTTATAAACCTTTCCCTTAAAATAAGTGAAAGTGTCAGCATCACTCTAAGAAGAGGTGTGTACATTTACATTAAATAAATTATTCATTTTCTAATATCGTGAAATTGTTTTGTAGTGCATGAGAGTAAAATAAAGCTGAAATAATCTCCATCCCTTGCATTATGCATTGTAGCATTAGAAAAGAAGTTTTTTGTTTTTTTGTTTTTCCAGGAAATAAAAAAAGAAAAAATCTTTCTTTTTAGTCCCTGAGGTACTACAGTAAGTAACAGAATAAAATCCAATAAAAAAATTTATTTTATTATTTATTGTTATCACCTTTAGTTAATGGCATATATGTTTCAATTTCTAAGCACATGGATATGCTTTGGCTGGATTGAATGTCATTATTTTGATTCCCTTTGATAAACTCAAAGTGAGATACCTTTCTCCTTTTTTCATTTTTGGAAATTGTGTATGTTCACTCAGTCAGAGTTGTTCCCAGAGCCTGAAAACACCTGATGTACTCATTGGCATTGGACCTGTATACACATATCTCAGTGGAGCCTTTCTTGTTCAGCCATTCTAAACTCATTATTGACTATTGATTTTTCCCTTCCTAAATAACACTATTATATACTTACTGCTTATACCACTCAGTTCATTTGTTATTTAATATTTGTTATTTTTATGTCCAATGTGCATATGGTATGAATCTCAAGTTAACTGTAGGCTTTTTAAAATTTTTTTTTAATTTAAATTTATTTATTTTAATTGGAGGCTAATTACTTTAAAATATTGTATTGGTTTTGCCATACATCAACATGAATCCACCACAGGTGTACACGTGTTCCCCATCCTGAACCCCCCACCCACCTCCCTCCCCGTACCATCCTTCTGGGTCATCCCAGTGCACCAGCCCCAAGCATCCTGTATCCTGCATTGAACCTGGACTGGCAATTTGTTTCATATATGATATTATACAAGTTTCAATGCCATTCTCCCAAATCATCCCACCCTCACCCTCTCCCACAGACTCTTGGGAGTCTCTTGGACTCCCAAGAGTCCAAAAGACTGTTCTATACATCTGTGTCTCCTTTGCTGTCTCACATACAGGGTTATCATTACCATCTTTCTAAATTCCATATATATGTGTTAGTATACTGTATTGGTGTTTTTCTTTCTGGCTTACTTCACTCTGTATAATAGGCTCCAGTTTCATCCACCTCATTAGAGCTGATTCAAATGTATTCTTTTTAATGGCTGAGTAATACTCCATTTGGAGAAGGCAATGGCAACCCACTCCAGTACTCTTGTCTGGAAAATCCCATGGACGGAGGAGCCAGGTAGGCTGCAGTCCATGGGGTCACTAAGAGTCGGGCACGACTGAGTGACTTTACTTTTACTTTTCACTTTCATGTATTGGAAGTACATATACACAATGGAGTATTACTCAGCCATTAAAAAGAATACATTTGAAACTGTAGGCTTTTTGAGCCCCAATTTTACCATACATTGACAAGAATCAGCCATGGGTTTACATGTCAATGTATGGCAAAACCCACTATAATATTGTAAAGTAATTAGCCTCCAATTAAAATAAATTAAAACAACAACAAAACAACAAAAAAAGAGAAAAAAAACACCAATTTTAATACTTTGCAGATCACTCAAAATATTGTGTTTTGCAGCTCATAGACACTCAAACGTCACAATAATGTGATCACTCACCTAGAGCCAGACATCAAAGCTAGTGGAGGTGATGGAATTCCAGTTGAGCTATTTCAAATCCTAAAAAATGATGCTGTGAAAGTGCTGCACTCAACACACCCTCAAATTTGGAAAACTCAGCAGTGGCCACAGGACTGGAAAAGGTCAGTTTTTGTTCCAATCCCAAAGAGGGACAATACTAAAGGATGGTCAAACTATTATAAACTGCACTCATTTCACATGCTAGCAAAGTAATGCTCAAAATCCTTCAAGCTAGGCTTCAGCAGTACATGAATAGAGGATTTTTAGATATACAAACTGGAATTAGGAAAGAGGAACCAGAGATTAAATTGCCAATATCCGTTGGTTGATCATAGATAAATCAAGGGAATTCCAGAAAAACATCTACTTCTGCTTCATTGACTATATGCTAAAGCCTTTGACTATGTGGATCACACAACAAACTGTGGAAAATTCTTCAAGGGATAGGAATACCAGACTGCCTTACCGACCTCCTGAGAAACCTGTATGCAGGTCAAGAAGCAACAGTTAGAACAAGACATGAAAGAACAGACTGGTTCCAAATTGGGAAAGGAGTACATCAAGGCAACGTGTTGTCACCCTGCTTATTCTACTCATATGCAGAGTAAATCATGGGAGATGCCAGGCTGGATATAGCTCAAGCTGGAATCTAGATTACCTGGAGAAATATCAATAACCTCAGATATGTAGATGACACCACCATTATGCCAGAAAGAGAAGAGGAACTAAAGAACCTCTTGATGGTGAAAGAGGAGAGTGAAAAAGCTGGTTTAAAACTCATTCAAAAAATGAAGACCACAGCATCTGGTCCTATCATTTCAAGGCAAATAGATGGGGAAACAATGGAAACAGTGACAGACTTTTCTTGGGCTCTAAAATCACTGTGGATGGTGAATCCAGCCATGAAATTGAAAGACACTTGCTCCTTGGAAGAAAAGCTATGACCAACTTCGAGTAAGTGAGTGAAAGTCGCTTAGTCGTGTCTGACTGTTTGCGACCCCATGGACTGTAGCCTGTCAGGCTCCTGTGTCCATGGGATTCTCCAGGCAAGAATACTGGAGTGGGTTGCCATTTCCTTCTCCAATGACCAACTTAGCATATTAAAAAACAGATATCATTTTGCCAACAAAAGTTGGTATTGTCAAAGCTATGGGTTTTCCAGTAGTCATATATGGATATGAGAGGTGGACCATAAAGAAAGCTGAGCTCTGAAGAATTGATATTTTCAAACTGTGGTGCTAGAGAAGACTCTTGAGAGTCCCTTGGGCAGCAAGGAGATCAAACCAGTCAATCTTAAAGGAAATCAATATTCAGTTGGAAGGACTGAATATTCATTGGAAGGACTGATGCTGAAGCTGAAACTCCAACACTTTGGCCGCCTGATGCAAAGAGCCAATTCATTGGAAAAGACCTTGATTCCAGGAAAGATTGAAGGCAGAAAGAGAAGGGGATGACAAAGAATGAGATGGATGGATAGAGTGGACCTGAATTTGAGCAAACTCAGGGAGATAGTGAAGGGCAGGGAAGCCTGGCATGCTGCAGTCCATAAGGTCTCAAAGTCGGACACAACTGAGTGACTGAACAGCAAAGACACTCAAACACTTCCGAATGTACCTAACATTCCTAACTGGAAGAAATCATATTCAAGAAAGATAAAGTATACTTTTGGAGCTTCTACTAAATGTATAAAACAATTTATTATGTGTTTATTTTCTAAAATCTATAACATAGTTATAGCTGAAATTATGCCCCAAATTTGAGTAACTAATTATTCATAAATGGTAATTTTAGGTATTATTTTTCATGTGGCTGAAATTAATAAGTGCTGTTTAGAGCCACACTATCTTCTTCTTGGTATGTACTCTTTTGCTTTTATTTGTAAAATCAATTTATTGAAGTATAATTAGTATATAATAAAATGCATCCATTTGAGAGTACAGTTCAATGAGTTTTGAATAATTACCCATATAACTACCATTATATTCAAGATATAGAACTTTTCCTCAGCCTAAAATTCCTGTGGAGCACAAAGGTCTTTGCATGTGTGTGTGCTTATTTACTTTTAAATTACAGTACTATGCCATAAAAGTAACATTGTTTGGTGCAGTGTTGATTTGTAGGGATTTTGGGGGGCATTATCTGTGTTATTTTAAGGGCAACAGCTCTATAGATTACTATACGTATTAAACATTTCAGAATTTAATTTGAATTAATAATCTACCACCACTAGTGGAATGAAATGTAAATGGTAAAGAGTCTGCCTGCAATGCGGGAGGCCTGGGTTTGATTCCTGGGTTGGGAAGATCCCCTGCAGCAGGAAATGGCAACCCACTCCACTGTGTAGGTAACTCGAAACCAGGTAAGTCTCTTTACTCTTTTAAGCTCTAGTTGTAATGAATTACACATATGTAATTCACACACATTCTGACACACAATGACACAGTTTTCGTTTTCTGTTGATGTGTCTGTTTTGAAGAATTTAAGACAGAGGTGGATAGTCTATTATATCCACCCAGATATTTAACATTTCTGTTGTTTTTCCTGCATATCCTACTTTATAACAGTTTTCTTTTGGTATCATTTCCTTTTTAGGAAGAACTTGCTTTGGCATTTCTTTCTTATTAGATATGCTGGTGAAAAACTTTTCTTAGTTTTCCTTCATCTGAAGATAAGGATGCTTTCATTTTGTCTTCAATTCTAAAGAATGTTTAAACTAAATATATTATTTTATGTTGCTCATTCTTTTATTGTAGCTCTTTATAAATGTTCCATTACCTTCTGGTCTCTATAGTTGCCTCTGATAAATCAGTAATAATTCAAATACTTGTTCTCCTATATATGTGTGCATGCGTGCTAAGTAGCTTCATTCCTGTCCTGCTCTTTGTGACCCCATGGACTATAGCCCGCCAGGCTCCTCTGTCCATGGGATTCTCTAGGCGAGAATACTGGAGTAGGTTGCCATGCCCTCCTCTAGGGGATCTTCCCAACCCAGGGATCGAACCCAGGTCTCTTATACCTCCTGTACTGGCAGCCGGGTTCTTTATCACTAGCACCACCTGGAAGCCCTCACCTATATGTATACACTATGTCATTTTTTGCCTGTTTCCAAGGTTTTATTTAGCTTTGGTTTTCAGTTTGATTACAGTATATCTGGGTCTGTAGTTCTATGAGTAGTTTCTGGTTAGATTTTGCTGAGATTCTCAAATTTCTAAATTTATACCTTTTCCCAATTCAGGATGATTTCCACTGTTATTTCTTCAATATTTTTTTTTACACCACACTCTTTTTTCCTGCCTTTCTGGCACCTATAGGACACCAAATTGTGAACTTTGTTATATTCTCCGACAGGTACTGGAGGTGCTATTCATCTTTTGTTTTTCAACTTTTTCCCTCTGTTGATAAGATTATTTTTATTGATCTGTCCTCAAGATTACTGACTCATAAGTTTTATCCTTGAACTCATCCAGTGAATATTTTTATTTTATTTATGGTTTTTCACTTATGTAGCTTCCAGTTCTAAAATGATTATTTAAAAAATATATCTCTTATCTCTCTAGAGACTTTCTATCTTTCCAATTGTTTCAGAAGTGTTTGCCCTTAGTTTTCATAGAAAGATTAGGGGAGATATTTTAAAGTCTTCATCTCTTAAGTCTAACATCATGGCAGATTTGGGGCTGGCTTCTATCAATTGTCTTTTCTCTTGAGAGTTTGTCAGACTTCACTAGTTCTTTGTACCTTGATTACTTTTTGATTGTATACTAAATATTTTCAATATTATGCTATAAGATGCAGATCTTGTTTAAAGCCTGTGGAAAATATAGTTGTTATTTTTACAGTAAGTAGTTATCCCAGTTATTAATAGGTTTTCACCATAAGTTTCAAACTTCATTTTGTGGACTTTGGTTTTAATGTTAGTTGTTTTCAAAGCCCTTACAGTGCTATTTGTGTCTTTCCCCAAATGTCTGCAGCCCGGGGGCCCCTCTTAGACCTAGATTGTAATCTCCACTGTAGGTTTTTCTCAAAGGCTTCAGTATACTTGTTTAAGGTCAGATCCACGCATACATGGGCCCACAAGTGAGCGCATGAGTACATACACAATTTTACATGATCCCTCCTCTCCTTTGCTCCTTTTAGAACATATTCCAGGTCCAAGGTTTCTTCTTCCTTCTTGATCCTTAGGCTAGAACACCAGAGATTTAGTGTCCCTACACTGCTATGTATGTCCCATAATAAGAGATGAAGAGAAAAGGAAAAAAATAACCGGGGATTTCCTTTACTCTTTATAGATTTTCCATCTCCATAGACCAGAGGGAGAAGGGATTAGCTTCCTGGAGGTCCTTCTGTCTTCACCCTGCATAGTTCTGAGATGTGTACTGCCTTTGGATATAGGCTGAGAAATACAGGAGGAAAAGAGAAATACAGATTCACTGCCAGATTATCTGTACTTTTTATTCTCAATTCCTTCCTCAAAGTTCCTTCCTTGTTTGCATTTTAGAGTCCACAGATAGTTGCATTCACTGGGAAGGACAGGGTGGCACATGTTTATTTTGTCTTAGTCAGAACTGGAACATTCACAGTTATAGAATAAGATTTATGTGTCTTCTCTTAAATTGGTTACTATGAAATCTCCTTTTGTTGTCCAAATTAATTTATTTTAAAAGGAAATATAAAGAGAATTTCATTGTTTTATTGTTGCTCACTAGCCATCAAGCCCTATTCTGCTCTTTGAAGGGAAAAGGTGGCATATGAACTATAATTCTATTTCTATTGGGTAAATCCTTTTGTCTCCTAGAAATCCTTTTTCTGGAGAAGAAATAAAGGATGTGTCCACACTTGATACCTCGCTCTTTCCACCCCCCCCCCCCACCTTGCATTTTCAGAATCAGAGAAGTCAAAGAGAAGGAAAAAAAAAGATTACTACAAATGTTAATGGTATTCATAGAGTGATTCAATATGTGATTCTTAGAAATTAATTTCCAATACTGTCTTCTTTAGGGTTAGTACAGGTAAATGCTTACTGCTGTTTAAACAACAACAACAACAAAACTAAGCCAATATAAATAAAACATTTGAGACACTATGCTGGTAAATATTTAAAAAAAAAATTAGAAGTTTGGCCCAGAGTAAATTCTGATAGTAAGAATCATAACAATACATAGAAAAAGCTTGAGTAACTACAAACTAAACTCTTAACAATATCTACCATCTCCTCCTTTTCCATGACCCAAATGCAAGTGAGTGGATGATGTTTAATCTAAAGTTTAAACTCTAGAAATTAGCTGTCTGAATATTATCTTTTGTAGAAACTTCCATGCTTCATCTAATGCCTGGTACATTAGTTTCCTATCTCCCACCTTAGTTGTTGGTTTGTGAAAGCAGAAGAAATACATTTTTCTTTCTTTTGTCTTTTACCTTTCCTGGAAAGCATTATTGTAAAACTGAAACATGAATGCAGAACTGAATTCTTATTTCCAAAGCCAATTGACTTTAAATCATATTAAGTTGATGAAATACTAGAAACTGTTCCTTTAACCATCTCTGCATGCCTAAATCCAAATTTAGGCTTTATAGTGTAGCTCTAATTCCATTAAGCAGCTCCCTATTCTTTAGGAATGTAGACTGTGGAAATAGATAAAAGTAAATTGTGTCCTGACTGTGGAAATAGATAAAAGTAAATTGTGTCCTGATTCTTCTTCTGACCAGCTGTGCAACTGTGGATAAGTAACTTGATATCTCTGAACCCTCACTGTCCTCATCTGTCAAATAAGGATGACAAGGCAAAAGGAGCAGAGGGTGGCAGAGGATGAGATGGTTGTATGGCATCACTGACTCAATGGACATGAGTTTGAGTAAACTCTAGGAGATAGGGAAGGACAGGGAAGTCTGGATTTTCCAGTACTCTTGCCTGGAAAATCCCATGGATGGAGGAGCCTGGTGGGCTGCAGTCCATGGGGTCGCTAAGAGTTGGACATGACTGAGCCACTTCACTTTCACTTTTCACTTTCATGCATTGGAGAAGGAAATGGCAACCCACTCCAGTGTTCTTGCCTGGAGAATCCCAGGGATGGGGGAGCCTGGTGGGCTGCCGTCTCTGGGGTTGCACAGAGTCAGACACGACTGAAGCGACTTAGCAGCAGCAGCAGCAGCAGGGAAGTCTGGTGTGCTGCAGTCCTTGGGGTAGCAAAGAGTTGGACACAACTGAACCTCTGAACAACAAGATGACCCTCTCACAAGGTTTTTGCAGTACATCCACTAATAACTCTGTAAATGTTACCTGCCACTTACCACAGCATTTTATTATGATTGAAATATGTTTCCTTTACATAATTAGAGAGCTCACGGACATCTAGACATTATCTACCATTTTTCAGGTAAAAACCCTGAAGGTCAGAGGCTCAGAGTGATTTTTCTAAAGGGCACAGATAGAGCTAGCATGATAAGAATCAGCTAGGCCTTAATGAAATATCACTTTTAACGGATGAACCTCATAATATTCTAAGTGGATAATAGGAGAAGCTCAGCAACCCATATGGCAAGAAAATCTTAGTTGCCTGCTTGATTTTAATTTACACATTTTTTTCCTGCCTGAGAGAAGGGAGGGCAAGGGGAATCAGAGCTGTATCAAATGCAGTGGCATCTGGGCTGATCTAATAGAAATGATCAGGTGATTCTCCTTAATCCTTATTAGTAGGCTGCCAAGGACTTTTCACAAGAAGTGAATTATTTTAGTGTTAATAAGAAATCAGGCCTAAAATATATTAAATTCTCACTTTCTATCCATGTTTGCCATGTCATTCCATTTGCTGATTTTCTTTAGCTTAGTGGTCTATTTTTCAAGTACTAAATACACTGATGCTAATCCAGGGGCCTTTGTGAATATCTTTTGGTCACTGGGTTGAGACAACATTCATTTTTTTCAGTCTGTTAACTGCAGACAGAAACGAGTGGGCCATGGAATGGATTTGCCGAGCACGGCTGCTACTCTGCATTATTGAGCATGCTCTCAGTCTCTTGGCATTCTTGGGTGTCCATTTTCAGACAGGGCCCTATTTTACTTGCTGTTTTTTGCTCTTAATAAATAAACTACAAATAAAATGGTGGAAACTTCATATGTCCCCAGACCACTTGTTTCTTTGGATGCTTCAGATTCAGAGGCACTAGAGACTCCAATAAGGACTGTTTTGACTTTAAAAAAAAAAGGAACTATAGTTCTGATCTCGAAAAAAAAGTAAATTAATGTTCTAAAGTAGGTCTATGAACAAAGTATCCACTACAGAAACTTATTTGCAAATGATTTTAAAGAATACATCAGGACAGTCAGGACTGGGAGAAGATGAAGCTGAGGATACTGGGGGATAGAATCAGGCCTGTCTGTACTCAAAATTACTGAGTGCATGAAGGCAATCTGTACCTCCTCAGCCTACTTTTACTTTATGCCTGAAAACCACATTAGCCATGTGCCTTGTAAATTATCTTACTCCCATCAAAATCTTAGCAAAGTACCTAAGAAACTATCTCACATAAGGTTTAAAGGACTGATCCAAATTTCAGTGTTATCCCTAACTGATATATCTGCACTTGAATAGACAAATAAAACCTCAAGATAAATGAATGATGGTTTGGAGCTACATTTCTCATCTTTATTTGGCAGAATAGAAAGATCTCTAAGATGACATATCTGTCTGTGTAAAACTGTACTAGATTTGAATCTTTGTTTTCTCAGACACCTCTTCCTTGTGAAATCTCCCTCATCCACCACAGAAACCATTGCATGATTTCACCCCACTCCAGGTAATCACAGCCAACTGGCCCCTGAGAGGAAAATGCTCCAAGGATTCATTTATTAACCTGGTAGTTACACTGAATTGTGTAGCCTGGCCTACTAGCATCGGGCCAAGCAGATTCCTCTCTGGGTAGGACTCTTCATTTCTTTTCTCACTTCCGTCAGCAATACTGAGTCATGTTCTAGACAGGTCAGACAACGGGGCAAGTCAAGTTTATTATTATTGTTCTCACTCTTATTTTTTACTCATTGATTTCTCCTTCTAAGATCTGTTTCCATGGCAACAACACAGGCAACTTTGGTTAAGAAGCTCAGATAGAGCAATGAAACTTGATGGATCCGTTTTGCTTTTGTCTCTTCTTGGCTCCTTTTTGGTTGCTACTGACTGTCTCATAGGTCACACTGTCCTTCAGTCCACAGGATATCACTGATGAATTTAAGATCATTTTTATTTCCCTCCCCATGAAGAGAAGGAACTTTGTTTTTCCTGAAACAGGAAGTACTTTTACTTTATCAGAAGCTATTTCACATGCTTTGATTCACATTTCAGTTCAGTTCAGTCACTCAGTCATGTGCAACTCTTTGCTACTGAGTGGATGGCAGCACGCCAGGCTTCCCTGTCCATCACAACTCTTGGAGTTTACTCAAACTCATGTCCATTGAGTCAGTGATGCCATCCAACCATCTCATCCTCTGTTGTCCCCTTCTCCTTCTGCCTTCAATCTTTCCCAGCATCAGGGTCTTTTCAAATGAGTCAGCTCTTCACATCAGATGCCTAAAGTATTAGAGTTTCAGCTTCAAGCATCAGTCCTTTCAATGAATATTCAGGACTGATTTGCTTTAGGATGGACTGGTTGAATCTCCTTGCAGTCCAAGGGACTCTCAAAAGTCTTCTCCAACATCACAGTTCAAAAGTATCAATTCTTCAGTGCTCAGCTTTCTTTATAGTCCAGCTCTCACATCCATACATGACTACTGGAAAAACCATAGCTTTGACTAAATGGACCTTTGTTGGCAAAGTAATATCTCTGCTTTTTAATACACTGTCTAGTTTGGTCATAGCTTTTCTTCCAAGGAGCAAGTGTCTTTTAATTTCATGTCAGCAGTCAGCATCTGCAGTGATTTTGGACCCCCAAATAAAGTGTATCACTGTTTCCATTGTTTCCCCATCTATTTGCCATGAAGTGATGGGGCTAGATGCCGTGATTCTAATTTGCTGAATGTTGAGATTTAAGCCAGCCTTTTCACTCTCCTCTTTCACTTTCATCAAGAGACTCTTTAGTTCTTCTTTGCTTTCTGCCATAAGAGTTGTGTCAGCCGCGTATCTGAGGTTATTGATTTTTCTCCCAGTAATCTTGATTCCAGCTTGTGCTTCATCAAGCTCAGAATCTCTCATGATGTACTCTGCATAGAAGTTAAATAAACAGGATGACAATATATAGCCTTGATGTACTCCTTTCCCGTTTTGGAACCAGTTTATTGTTCCATGTTCAGTTCTAACTGTTGCTTCTTGACTTGCATATAGATTTCTAAGAAGGCAGTTAAGGTGGTCTGGTATTCCTATCTCTTTCAGAATTTTCCACAGTTTGCTGTGATCCACACAGTCAAAGGCTTTGGCATAGTTAATAAAGCAGAAGTAGATGTTTTTGTGGAACTCTCTTGCTTTTTGATGATCCAGTGGATGTTGGCAATCTGATGTATGGTTCCTCTGCCTTTTCTAAATCCAGCTTGAACATCTGGAAGTTCATGGTTCACGTACTGTTGAAGCCTGGCTTAGATAAATTTGAGCATTACTTTGCTAGCATGTGAGATGAGTACAAATGTGCAGTAGTTTGAGCATTCTTTGCCATTGCCTTTCTTTGGGATTTGAATGAAAGCTGATCTTTTCCAGTCCTGTGGCCACTGCTGAGTTTTCCAAATTTGCTGGCATATTGAGTGCAGCACTTTCACAGCATCATCTTTTAGGATTTGAAATAGCTCAACTGGAGTTCCATCACCTCCAGTAACTTTGTTCATAGTAATGCTTCCTAAGGCCCACTTGACTTTGCATTCTACAATGTCTGGCTCTAGGTGAGTGATCACACCATTGTGTTTATCTGGGTCATCAAGATTTTTGTATAGTTCTTCTGTGTATTCTTGCCACCTCTTCTTAATATCTTCTGCTTCCATTAGGACCATACCAATTCTGTCCTTTATTGTGCCCATCTTTGCATGAAATGTTCTCTTGATATCTCCAATTATGTTGAAGAGATCTCTAGACTTTTCCATTCTATTGTTTACCTCTATTTCTTTGCACTGATCACTGAGGAAAGCTTTCTTATCTCTCCTTGCTATTCTTTGGAACTCTGCATTCAAATGGATATATCTCTCCTTTTCTCCTTTGCCTTTCCTGTCTTTTTCTTTTCTCAGCTATTTGTAAAGCTATTTTTAAGGCTTGTAAGTATTGATTCACAATACCCCGTTATAAAATCCAAGAAGATGAGTAATGACAGAATTGCCTCAATATATCGCTTGCCCCCTCGAGGAGCCTTAGTATGGGCCATTTCCTCAGCTTAGCCAGGCCTCCCTTTGCTCCAGCCAACCCTTGTCTTTCCTTGTTTCTTCATCCACATCAACTCATATTGTTTTCCCCTTGGCTCAAATGTCACTTCTTTAGAGAACCCTTCTCTGGCCACTCAGACTGGATTAGGACCCGTTGCTTCCCCTGCCCATAGCTCCTCTCAAGTTTTCTTCAAAGGATATATCATCATTGGTAAGTACATCTTTTTGTGATTTTTAAAATAATATCTTTTTCTCCAAATAGGCTCTGGACTTCCAAAGATAGAGTACCTAGATTTTTGGTCTATCATTGAAACCCTAGCACCTAGCAGGGTGACTAGTATATAGGTTTTACAAAGGTTTATCTATTGAAAAATGGATAGAAGAATCTCTCATTTCTCCCTTCTTAAGGCTAGAAGCTAGTTAACAACTTATCCAGATGCATTGGTCAGGTCAGAATGCCATAGCAAAGTACAGTTGACTCTATGGAATAAACAATGGAAATGGATTTCTCATTGTTCTGGAGGTAGGATGTCCAAGATCAGGGTGCCAGCCAATTTAGTGAGAGCTCTCTTTCTGACTTGTAGATGGCCACCTTCTCCTGGTGTCCTCACATAGTGGGGGAGAAAGAGGAAGGGAGGGAGGGAGAGAGTGAGGGGGAATCAGGAGAGAGAGAGAGAGGGAGAATATCTTTTTATAAGGCCACCAATCCTATTGCACAAGGGCCCACTCATTTACTCTTTATCACTTCATCACAGAACTTATCTCCAAATACAGTCATGGTGGGGTTTAGGGCTTCAACATATGAACAGGAGGCTTGGGGCACAGTCTTGTCCATCTACATGGGTTAGGTTTATTTGACCTTACGTTCTCTCAGTTCTTGCAGCAGATGTTAACCTATTACTTTGCACTTTCTTGTTTCTCTCTTTTGCAAGAAAACCATTATGCTTTTTGCAAAACAGCATTGGGGTTCCTGCTAGACTTTATAGTCTCTTTTTGTTATTCTTGTCTCTTTGTTACTGTTTGGGTTCCAAGAAAGTAAAAATGTTTTCAAAGTTTATTGTTTTCTCTCACTTGAAAGTTCTGGTGCAGATTGCCAACACAGAGGTGTATGCATATAAGCAAGACTCAGAGATTATTACTGATTCATTAATACAGTAAACAAACTTCCAGTTAAACTTTCAGTGTTTACCCCTGGGCTTTGACGTTCTCTCAATGGTTTTTATTTTCCACTAGCTCATATCCTTGACTGAAGGTGAACTCTGGTTCTGGATAGTCTGGCTTCATAGAAAAGTCCTATGTTTGTCTGCAAGGCTTCTATTTAATTTTTAAGTTCATTTTTATTACTCTGTACCAGGGAGTTATCTGGAAATGATATTCTTTAATAAACTGTCTTTGACAAATATCATTTTTTTCTTGTTAAAAACTCCTTTTCCTGTTTTTCTTCTTCAAATAGCCACTGGCAGTTCTCTGGTTGAGAATGCAATGCTACCAGAGGAACAGCTCTTGCCAAGTGAGGAGAGTTTATTTTTTAAAAATCTCTCCTGCTTTTACGTTATATTTAATCAAAAGTGTACTGTCTTATATTCTTCCCTTTCCTCTCAATTTTGGTTTAAATACTTTTTCTGTAATTGATTTTTCAGTTTTCAGTGAATTTGCAAATGAATGCAGAAATCTGTTATAAGAAACTGTTGGTTTATTAATTCACTACTAGGTTGGTGGGTCATTTCTGAGGGAGTAAGAAAGTTGTATCAGGTATGAACCAGGTGTGTGAACAGACTATTCAAATGATGATTTTGAAGGTCTACAGTGAATAACTTTGCACTTGAAAAAGAAGTTTCAGGTTAACGCATTAATGAGGCTATCATATTGACTAGACTTTTGAAACAAGAAATAAGCCTTTTTGCTAGTCATTTTACCCTATTTGAATCTCATGCCACTCCCAACCCCTTTTAACATCCCTTTTCAAAAGAGGGATTTTACATCTTTCTGACCCATTAAGAGTAAAACCGGGGCATTTGTGACGAAGGTGACTAGGTAAGGGGCAATAACATAAACTAGGGTAAAATTCTATTATCTGAATGTTATTAATTCCCTGCCCATGTAGATTTATCTTTACTTAGAATCAGTAATCAGTTTATCCATTAAAGTGTTAGCACTAAAATGTTACGTACTTTTTACCTAAATGTACTGAATATCTATGTTCCAGAAGATGATGAAAAACTTGAAGTCAAATTGATCATTGTTTCTGCCTTCAAGGATGTTACAATCTACTAGGAAAAAAAAAAAAAAAAAACAGATAATAGGTGAAGAGGGGATAGAGAATGAGAAACAGAGAATGATAGAGAACTGAGTTAAGTATGTAGGAATTCAGAGGAGGGAGTGATGACTGTCATTTCATTTGTGGAAATTAAAGAAGGCTTTCCAGCGTAGAGGCATTTGTATACATCCAAGGGATGAATGAGGGCTAGACAAATGGAAAAGACAAAGGTGGGTATTCAGGCAGAAGCAAAAGCCAAAGCTCAGATGAAAGAAATTTGCTCCCTAAATAAGACTGGAAAGGCAAGACTGGAAGAACAAGATCACTACACGTCAGTTAGATTTTTAATTATTCTGTGGATCTTGGGGATCTGAAAAAGGGTAGTACAAACAGGGATAAGGAAATACAGAAAAGTATGTAGGTAGACCTGAGTAGACTTGACAACGTATTAAAGGGCAAGGGAGTAGCAGTCAAATCTGAGTCTATAATTTTAGTCCTGGGCAGCTGGGAGAAGGATGTTCTTCTTTGAAAATGAAACTAAGACGTTAAGAAGAAGGTGTTTTGGAGAAGGAAATATTTGATTTCAAAAGTAAAAGCATGTTCCTGTACAACATCCCCAAAACTCATTTATTTAAAGGAATAAGTAGCTTTTATCTAAGGTGTAGACAATGCTTCTGGACTTTAATCCAGATACAATTCCCAGAACTTCATGTTTGAGAAAAATTTATAAAATCATCTCTGTGCCAGTGGATATCTTTTGTTGCCTTCTACTATTTTGTTAAATGAGGTAACATGATAACTTACTATTTGCATTTATTTTGTTTTCACTTAATGTGCAGTCAAGAAAGAAAAGAGTTGGATGAAGGAAAGCCAAAAATAGTCCATGTACAAGGAGCAGAAGCTTAATAAAAAGCAAAAAGTACATTGAGGGAGCAAATAGGAACATGGGTGAGGAAGCAGGTGATGATGATAGAAAATAATAACAGTTAAACTGGATCCATCTGATGGCTCTGGGTTCTAGGATATAAATACAGATATACCCAACTTCAATGCAGGAGACAAAGGAGATGCAGATTCGATCCCTAGGTTGGGAAGATCCCCTGGAAGAGGAAATGGCAACCCATTTCAGTATTCTTGCCTGGAAAATCCCGTGGACACACGAGCCTGGCGGGCTGCAGTCCATAGGTTGCAAAAACAGTCAGAATGACTGAGCATGCACACACCATACTGGTACACACCATTTCAAAAGTTTCCACACACCACTTTTATAAACCCAGAGAGTTCTAACCACTGTCAGAACTCTACTTATGAGGATTCTGGCTAATGGTCTATAGCGGTATGAAAGTTCTATGGTATGTGGAAACCACTGGAAAAGGATGGGCCTAGAGTGTGGGTATTAAGTGGAAGAGTGGTCATGTGGAAGAATCTCCAGGTTTATCTTATTATGAAAGAAAAGTGAGTTTGTGTATCTGTGTGTGTGTGTCTGTATGCTTAACAATTATTTTGTTTAAAGAGGAAGAAAAAATACTTTGTTCTAATTTCTCTTCAAGTGTTCTTTAGCTTCTGACCTAAACCCTAATGAGATTTTCTTCCTTTTTAAGCACAAAGACTTTAAAGAATACTTGAGTTCTTTTCAGCAAGATTTTTAAAAAATAACTCTCAATTTCTATTGCCTTTTAGAAAATTATGACAAAGGAGAATTAAGTAACACTCATTTGCTCATATCATCTGATTGATAGGCTAGATATTATGCTATTAGGAAGATGCAAAAGCTATAGGCTATCTTAAGAATTTGTTGACCTCTTATTATCTTCAAATTCCAAGGTTCAGCTGAAACATAGCAAAATCTAAGCTCATATTCTCCCAGTCTATTTAAAATCCCCACTCATAGTTTGAGTTTTGCCATAAGTGCATGGAAACCTGGTGGAAACAGATAACAGGAAGGTGTTGTTTGATAAACTTCCTTTTTCCATTCCTTCATCTAGTAAGTACATCTTGAATTTCCTTCAAAGTAAAAGCAAAGCTAGGAGCTAGATTGAAAAATTCAAGCAAATTATCAAGAGGTAGCCTATGACAGTAGGGATCTAAATCCCAGGCAAGCAAAATTAGGAATAATGGGTCAGAAATATGAGTTATAAACTGATTATTTTTAATTATAAGAAGGTCAAGTAAGGACCTTGCACAACAAAAGAGCTTGATAGTAGTTGGGGCTAGGAACTTTTATGTTTGGTGTCAAAGGACATATACAATATTCAGAACAAGAGACTATGATCTTAAGATAGTGAAATGAGGAAGAAGAGAACTAAAAGTAAAGTGATTGCTTCTAGTGAGAGCCCTTTCTAAATTTTTTAAAATAAAAGTTGTGTGTATTTTGGATCTTACAACATGACAATCTGATATACATACACAGAGTGAAATGATTACTACAGTTACAGTCAATCTAATTAACATATCTTCTAACATAGTAACTATTTTGTGTGTGCATAAGTGAAATCAAATTTTAGCATATTCCAATAAGTTTTCATACACCTGTCGCCCATTTGTATTCCTCTGGAAAAATGTTTATTCAAGTCCTTTACCCATTTCCATTTTTTAACTTGGTTGTTTGATATATATGTATGCTAAGTCACTTCTGTCGTGTCTGACTCTGTGCGACCCCATAGACGGCAGCCCACCAGGCTCCACCATCCGTGGGATTCTCCAGGCAAGAACATTGGAGTGGGTTGCCATTTCCTTCTCCAATGCATGAAAGTGAAAAGTGAAAGTGAATTCGCTCAGTCATGTCCAACTCTTAGCGACCCCATGGACTGCAGCCCACCAGGCTCCTCTGTCCGTGGGATTTTCTAGGCAAGAGTACTGGAGTGGGTTGCCATTGCCTTCTCCATATAACATTTGAAATATATATAAATATTTTCTATGCATTTTATATCTATCCAGATTAATTATATGGTGATCAAATTATCAAAGGGACATGTCATGTGAAACATTGGTAATTCATACTACAGCTGATTGAGCAACTTGAATTCTGATAATCATTCAGATTTGGTAATCACAGCTTTACATGATCTCTAAACAATTAGCCCTGGAGAAGGCAATGGCACCCCACTCCAGTACTCTTGCTTGGAAAATCCCATGGACGGAGGAACCTGTTAGGCTGCAATCCATGTGGTTGCTAAGAGTCGGACACGGCTGAGCGACTTCACTTTCACTTTTCACTTTCATGCATTGGAGAAGGAAATGGCAGCCCACTCCAGTGTTCTTGCCTGGAGAATCCCAGGGATGGGGGAGCCTGGTGGGCTGCCGTCTATGGGGTCGCACAGAGTCGGACACGACTGAAGTGACTTAGCATAGCATAGCAAACAATTAGCCCATACATAGATCTACAGAAACAGCTTCTCACCTGCTGATTCTAAGTAGCTAGTGAGATATATCCACCAGAAAATAAATGGTCTGGTTCTCAATGTAAATGTTGCAGCAAAAAGGATTTTTTGCTCATACTAAGCCATTCTACTTTTGGTCATTTTGGTTATCTACATTGGTTGGTCCCTGACATCAGCTAATGTTGCACATGGTGACAGCAGCCAATCCCTACTGCCTGTGATCCAACCAGTAGCTGACTTCACAATTCTATTACTTGGTAACATCAAGAAAAACAGTAATACATGCTTGGAGTGAATAGTAAAAATTTGGCCCAGGGAGCTGAAGGTAAAATAAATTTTTACGTATAAATAAATTTTTTATATCCCATAAAAATTAAAACACTGATCCAAACAAATAAATTATGGAAGTTTCTAGAGTCAGGCTTTTAGATGTCAATAAAGCAACACCTGTCTTGACTCCACCCTAAAGCTCAGAAGCTAGACCTTGACTATGAGACGGAGTGGTAGGAAGGGAAAATGCCAGTTTTCCCCTTTGCAATTCCATGACACAACTATAAACGATTGCCTATCTTTGCTGTTTCATATATTATTTCCTTTGTTATAGTACCTTTTTGAATTGAACATAATGAAGCTCCTTGTTTTTCAGTAGAGAGTGTTTGAGGTAATTACTTTTGATTTTGGTAGCTCAAAAAAGGGGAGGAGATTGATTAATTAGTAGTATGGAATGAAATTTCCTAGCAGTTGCCTGGTGACATTTAACCTCTTATTATACTATAGAAAGGTCTGCTCTTTTGTGGCATTCTACCAAGCTTGTTTAGGTAAAACAATTAAGATTTTGATCATGAACTAGCTCTGCCCATGGACTGAGGAGAAATATTCCTAAAATATCAACCTTAGGGTGAAGACGAGAAACATTTTTAGAATATCAACCTTAGAGTGAAGAGGAAGATGACCTCCTTTCCCTAAACAGTACACCAGAACTTCTAAGAACAAGGATAAGCCGCAAAGCCCCAAGTGGTAAGAGATGTAAGCTTCTTCTTTAGGCCTGTTTAGAAAACTCTAGGAAGGTAAAGATTATTTTTTTCTATTTCCACAAAAAAGTAGGTCTTTTCCACTTAACAGAAATGATTTTAGCTTTGAGGATCATGTTTCATCTTCTCCTGATGCTCTTCAGGGTACTGGACTGTTCTCAATGACTCAACGGTGCTAAGATCTTCTGACTCCATCCTGAACTCTGCTTGCCTTGAGCCTGCCCCTATCGTGTGGCTTCCTCCTATGAACCTGCCAGCCTTCACTCACACTGATGTTGCTTGTACAGTCGATGGCTTCCAAAGCTGACTGGACCTTTCAGCGCATTTTTCTTTTTGTCCTGCCTTCTATAATTATTGTAGATTAAAGGACATTACTAGAAGTGAAAGTGTTAGTCACTCAGTTGTGTCCAACTCTTTGAGACCCCATGGACTGTAGGCCTCTAGGCTCCTCTGTCCATGAAATTTTCCAGGCAAGAATACTGGAGTGGTTTGCTGTTCCATTCTTCAGGGCATCTTCCCGACCCAGGGATTGAACCTGAGTCTCCTGCACTGCTGGCAGATTCTTTACCATCTGAATGACTAGGGCAGTAGTAGAAATAGTATTCCCCACTTACTAGAAGTGAAGGATAGTATTGAAAGTGGTTTACCCCCTTACACCTAATCTGAATTAGAGTTTGGATGCTATGAATAAATCTAATGCTCTCAAGTAAAAGAAGTTAGGACGGAATATTCTAAATTCACATTAGGAAGAATTTTAGAATATATTGTGCTTTTGGTTGTGTAACTTTTCTATATCTAAACTCTCTTATTTATCTATCAGATATTAATAATCACTCAAACTCTTCCTGAATGATTGAATTCACAACGTGCTTCAAAATTCTTCTGTAACATTGAGAAGAAGTTTTAATATAGAAGTCAAATTCATAAAATAAAAATGTTATTATTCAGCCACTATTTTATCAAAGATGACAACTACATGGCAGCATCTTGCATATCGATCTCTTAGATGAAAGAATTGAGTACTTCCACCTTAGGTTGTTAGCAGTCTCGAAATACTGAAGCTGCTTTCACACCCTGCAATTATTCAGAATGCATTTTTCATACACTGGCAATCATACTCCTGTTGTATGAGCAAATCCAAATGCCAAAATGTCAGGAGAGCAAGTGAGTCCACCTCTATTAAGGCAAACCAGAGATTTCCAGACCAGATTTCCAAAACCAAAGATTGTGTCGGTGAAAAACTGCACCTCTTTCTCTCCCAAGATTTCTTGATACTATAACAGGTTACACAGGACTCTGGCTAATGCTTATTATGCCTCTTCTGCCCATTCAGTCATCTGTCTCTCCTCTGTTAAAGCTATAGAGACAGTCCTCGTTAGTGCCTTTTTGTCCTATGAACCGGAACCATTGTGGATCAGAACAAAAAAAGTAAAAGGTTGAAAACAATTTATTAGACTAGCTGAGCAAGTGATTTCTCAGGGATTCACCCTTGATCTTTTCAGGGGCAATATTTCCATAAACAAATTGGGGCTCTGTTATTTCCCATGAAGATACCTAACCCCAAGCTTAAAGACATTTGAAAGCTAGAATCACTTTATTTTTTTTTGCTTTAATGATTTAAGATTGAATGTCATTGTGCTCTCAAGCTTACTAGATAATTGAGCAAATATGTGCTTTATTTGATGATATAGTCATGGCTCTTTAAATATCAATGACTACAGTGTTAGAGTATAAAATAATAGTTGGCAAATATGTAGCTATTATGAATGAGACACAACACTATAAAATTCATCATTTTAAAATTAATGGGTTTGAACATTATTAACTTAGAATTAATTGATTGTATCTTAAAAAAATCATGATTATATAATTATAAATCTCACAGCTCCCTTGGAGAGAAAAGCACTTTACTGGAAGTATAGGCTTTTAAAATTCCTTTCTTGTTTAGTGGGAAGAGTAGCTATTTTTAAAAATAATTGCTTTATTTCTTTAGTGACGTTTCTGTTTGGGGTTTTCTGGCAGTCGAGGCACATTCCATCATTGTCTTTTTATATTTCATTATTTTTCATATTTGCATTATTAAGGAATGGATTGCTTTCAGTAAGAAACATGAGGGTTTATTGTTTGTTATGTTTTGTCTATGGTGAAGGAGTGGTGGGTGGAAATTTGTTTAGCTGATTAATTCTCATCTTGTCGTTCAGATTTTCTAGTGGGTCCTGCACTCATGCAGTGACTGGTCAGGTAAGTAATGTACCTTTGATTATGAGCTGATGAGAAAAACAAAAGGGAGGTAAATTGATGATGAACGGTTTCAACTCTGTGTAAGGCACTGGGGTGGGAAATCTGACTACTCACCACCAACACTCTCAAGATGGTTGATCACTGATTATGTGCACCGCTCTCAGTACTTTAATGCATTACATCATTTAATTTTTACAACTACTCTTTGAAGTAGGCATTAAAAATCTCCACCTTGGAAGTGAGGAACTTAAAGAATGGTCAGGTCATTAAATGACAGAGCAGAACCTGTATTTCCCCAAGTGTGTTTTACACAACAGGGTCAAATGAGATGAATCCTAGAATAATAATAAGTAAGCACACAAAAGTATTTGTTGAGTAAATTAATAGAATCATGAGAACTCACATTTATTCAAACTCAACTAATTACTTATCATGGACTTGTTAGGACTGTAACTGATTGATTTCACATATGATGATTCATTTAATCTTTTTTTAAAATTCCAGATAAGGAATTGTATACCTTTAGGAAATGGCAACCCACTCCAGTATTCTTGCCTAGAGAATCCCAGGGACGGGAGAGCCTGGTGGGCTGCCGTCTATGGGGTCACACAGAGTCGGACACGACTGAAGCGACTTAGCAGCAGCATTTTATAATCAGAGAATACACTATCAAAGTATACTTAGATAAGATTGTGCACGTTCAGGGTGGTATGGCATAGGTATTGGCATATATAAACTACCATGTGTAAAATAGATTGCTAGTGGGAAGCTGTACATAGCTCACAGAGCTCAACTTGGTGTTCTGTGATGTCCCAGAGGGGAAAGATGGGGGCGGGTGGGTGGGAGGGAAACTCAAGTGGGAGAGGATATATGTGTACACATAGCTGATTGACTTTGTTGTACAGCAGAAACTAGCACAACACTGTAGAGCAATTATATTCCAGTAATGAAATTTTTAAAGAGAAGTATACTTAGAAAAAGAAGTGGAACCTGTCCCCTTAAGTCTGAATGATTACAGCGCCTCCTTTGAGGTGTGTCAGTTGATAGGGAGGTAGGCATATGAAACTGAATTGCTCTTAGGCAGTGTTTTTTTTCCCTCCTGTATCTGCAGGATGCAAAAGTGATATAAAAGCTTTTAGTTTCTAATGAAATATTACTTAGGGCAAGTTAAATCAGCTCTTGACAGCTGTCTTATATTGGTTTGAAACAGAGGGAGGAAGAGTGTTAATTAAGTATGGGCTATTAAAAAGAAGATGGTCTGAGTGATTTCAGAAAACTTTCTTCTGCAACTGACGTGTCAACAAACTGTCTCCTGGGAAGAAAGTAGTTTTGTAAGCTCTTTCCTAATCTAACTGCGTGCTTAGCTAGGTGGGGGGTTGATAAGCAACATCTGACAGTGGCAAAAATATCCTGCCGCATACCCTACCATTCATTTCAAGACTGTTAAGCATCTGTTTTTTACTAGGATCATTTTGGTAATCTCCTTTTCAAATCAGGTCTAGGTCTATAAACACTTAGGAATGTAGGTTAGATAGTGTGGAATGATTGTTACATTGCCAGCTTCATGTTCCAGGATGAACCTAAGTGGTTACTTGGACTCAAACTGCCCCTAAATCTTATGGAAACAAAAAGTTGAACAAAATGTTTCTCTTTGCTTCATTGTTTTAAGATATTTCTTTCCACATACTTAAACCTTTTGGGGATTCTTATAGAATAGATGGAATAAAACAAAAAATATTAAAAAACTCAGGATCACCCACAATTTCCACTCCGAATTCTTATATGTATATATTATTTATCCTTTGGTATTTCTGTGTGTGTATGTGTGTGTGTGTGAGTGTGTGTCTAACATTTAAGTCAGTTCAGTTCAGTTCAGTCGCTCAGTCATGTCCGACTCTTTGCGACTCCATGAATCGCAGCACGCCAGGCCTCCCTGTCCATCACCAACTCCCAGAGTTCACTCAGACTCACGTCCATCGACTCAGTGATGCCATCCAGCCATCTCATCCTCTGTCGTCCCCTTCTCCTCCTGCCTTCAATCCCTCCCAGCATCAGAGTCTTTTCCAATGAGTCAACTCCTCGCATGAGGTGGTCAAAGTACTGGAGTTTCAGCTTTAGCATCATTGCTTCCAAAGAAATCCCAGGGCTGATCTCCTTCAGAATGGACTGGTTGGATCTCCTTGCAGTCCAAGGGACTCATAAATGTATATATATATACAGCTCTAAACACATTGTGTATATTAACACATTGAATCTTTGCAACATCCCCAGAAAGTTGGTATTATTATTACATGTACTTTATAAGTGATGAACATGTAAATACTGATGTCTGCTGAACATAACTATAGATAGTATATCGCTACCATTCCTTACACTTAAGACTATTGTCACAAGACTTCCATGACAGTCCAGTGGTTAAGACTCCATGCTTCCACTGCAGGGTGCATGGGTTCAATCCCTGGTCAGGGAACTAAGATCCCACATACTGCAAGGTGTGGCCAAGAATAAGACTATGGTCTCTTTGGTTTTTTAGACCATTAGTTATTTTTTTTAAGCTTCATTTATTTTGTATAACTGCATAATATTCCATGATACTGATACACCATAATTTAAAAAGTCTACAGTTATTACACAGTAAGTTATGCTCAAATTTTCACTTTGATAAATGATGCAAGAAGTAATCAGTATATATAATATTTCTATAAGTATCTGATTATCACTTTCTGAATACTTCCTGAATGTAGAATTACTGGTCCATCTATGAAAAACATGCTTAGGTGATGGAGAATAGAAAGTATGCAGGCTCTATAAAACGGACAGTGTGCAATGAAAGTTCCATTTACTAACCCAATATGATGTAATAAGTTACCTCAATTTTCCTATTATTGAAATGGTTAAATCTCTTCAGATTATTTACAGAATTAAGGGAGACAATTCATCAAAAACATTTAACAACAGATGAATGTGTAAAGAAAATGCAGTAAAATCATACAGTGGAATATTAACTGGCATATAAAGTAATGAACTACTAATACATGCCACAGATCAGATAGGTAAACTTTGAAAACTTTATTCTAAGTGAAAGAAGTCAATCACAAAAGACTGTACACTGCATGATTCCAATCGTTCACAAGTCCGGAATAGGGAAATTTATAAAGACCAGAAGTAAATTAGTGAGTAAGTTGGGAACACCAGATACATGGGTATAACTAAAAGGTACTAGACATGATGAAAATGTTCCAAAAGTGACTATGAAGATGATTGCACATATCTCCGAATATACTACTACTACTACTACTAAGTCTCTTCAGTCGTGTCCAACTCTGTGCGACCCCATGGACTGCAGCCCACCAGGCTTCTCCATCCATGGGATTCTCCAGGAAAGAACACTGGAGTGGGTTGCCATTTCCTTCTCCAATCTCCGAATACACTAAAAACTATTAAATTGTATGCTTTTAAAATGGGTGAATTGTATGAAATGTGAATTATAGTCCTATAAAACTGTTAAAAAATTTAGCCCATGAGTATTTTCTTATATCGTTTTCAATTATACATGTTTTATTTAAAAATATATCTTTGCTAATTACAGAGATTTAATTTCAAAACTTTGTTATTGATCAGTTTAAATGTTTTATGTATCAACCATTTGTATTTTATTTCTATGACTTTTTCCTCTATTTTTATAATTTTAATTGATTCACAAAAGTTTAATGCATTTGCAATACTAGCCCATTTTCTGTGATATATGTTGGAAATAACTTTCTGCATACTGGTGCTGGTATTTGCCTATTAATTTTTATGTGGTATTTTTTAAATTATATAAGTTAATAGAGGCATACTTGGAAATACTGTGGGTTCAGTTCCAAACAAATGCAATAAAGCAAGTCACACAAATTTTTGTTTCCCTAATGCATATAGAAGTTATGTGTACACTATACTATAGCCTATTAAGTATGCAATAGCATTATGTTTTAAAAATGTACATAATTTAATTTAAAAATACTTTATTTCTTAAAAATGTAGCCATCATCTGAGTCTTCAGCAAGTCATGAGTATCATCAAAGTTCACTAATGACAGATTACCAGCATGACAAGTATAATATTCAATAATAATGAAAGCCTTTGAAATATTGCAAGAATCAGCGAAATGTGACACAGAGATACAAAATGAACAAATGCTGTGGGAAAGATGTCTCTGATAGAATTGTTTGATTCATGCTTTCCCACAAACCTTAATTTTGAAAAAAAGAATCTGTGAAGCACAATAAAATGAGGTATGCCCTGCATAGTATAATTTTTGTTTTATAAACTATTTTTCCTTTTGTTTTCCTATTTAAAAAAATTCTACCTGTATATCAAATAATATATATCTACATTTTCTTCTAAATATATAACTCTATGATATAATCTGGCATTTCATTTCAATGATGATTCAAGGGCTTCTATATTTATCAAATATCACTTGATATCTTGCTCAGCAAAAATATGCTTGAAAATTTTATGAAAAGGGAAATGATTTCTTCCTTTTAATTTGTTTCATATTTTTCCTTTCACTGTTGACCACTAAAAATTTTTTCTAAAGCCTTCTATAATGAAGATATTGACACTTATTTAATAAAAATGTACACAAGTATGAGGCACTTGTTACTTTGAGTTGTTCTATTTAATACTAATCTTGACTTGAAATTAACTTTTATCAAGGTTCGTGCTCTCTAACCACAGATTCTCCTCTTATAACTCAGCTGCCATTCAAAATGGCATTCAAAGGATTGAGTAGAATTTAAATCTCTTGAAAGATTAAAGGAACTCTTTGACATGTCATCTTTTTGAAACTCTGATGAAGGTTCATCTACCCTTTGTCCAATATCTTTATGAATATTGCAAGCCTTGCCTCTTCATGCTAATCTCACACTAATAAGAACATCTGTATTACCCTAGCTGTATGTCAGACCTCTGCTGTTGGTATGAAGAGAAAAGCAAACACTGTTCTCAATACTGTTAGTATACCTTGAATGGAGGCTTTGCTCATTTTAGTGACTGCTATAGAGGTTTTAATGTTGACTAGTTTTACTTAGGATTTTATCAGATGCTTTTAAGGTAAATAATACTAGTAATCCAGTTTTGCAGGTGAAGAATTGGTAAAGATTAAATACTTTGTCCAAGGTCATACAGGCAGAAATTGATATTCAAATTCTGTGGCTTCATTTTTGCATCTTTCAGTTTTTTTGAGCGTAAAACTTACCAATTCTCAACAATTCCATGTATTTATTTTATTCAATCCAATAGAAAAACATATTTTGTCTGTTTCTAACTTTCAGATTCATGCTGAGCAAGGGTATTTATGAACTTGAAATATTCAGAAAACAATCTGCAATATAATTGTTGTTTTGTTATTCCGACCTATAGCCCTATATTTTCTGCAAGGATGGTGGTGACCATTTTCCTGTAGAAATTCTAGTGAAGTCTAATATTCTAGTTATTTAAAGTAGATTGGCAATAAACTGTCGGAGAAGGCAATGGCACCCCACTCCAGTACTCTTGCCTGGAGAATCCCATGGACAGAGGAGCCTGATGGGCTGCAGTCCGTGGGGTCTTGAAGAGTCGGACACAACTGGGCGACTTCACTTTCACTTTTCGCTTTCATGCATTGGAGAAGGAAATGGCAACCCACTCCAGTATTTTTGCCTGGAGAATCCCAGGGATGGGGGAGCCTGGTGGGCTGCTGTCTATGGGGTCGCACAGAGTCGGACACGACAGAAGCGACTCAGCAGCAACAGCAGCAGGCAATAAACTGTAGATATGTTGATCACTTTTATTCCTGAATGGAAACTTGGCTATCTGTTCACAAATAGCATTCATAATTAGTTTCATATTTGTAGCCTTGGATATGGTCTAAAGGTTATGATAAAACAAATTAGCCGGATATATTTTAAAAAAAAATTCTATTCACCGTCTTGGTGTCTTTCTTAAGAACTTCGTGGTGGTGGGGGAGAGGATGTTAAAATCTTATCAGATGTATATAGTATCAGATTCTGAAGTTAGCCTGGAACCAAAAATCCATAGTAAAGTTCTCCCCTGAAAAAGTCATGTTAATTCCCTATGATAAAAGACATCTAGTTACTGGAATTATACCAAATTACCCATATGATCTTTCAGTTTCTTCTCTATCCTGTCTTCTAAATATCTTAGTTTCTGGGACAGTTGAGGTGATTTATGAAATTATTTTGATTTTTAATCATAGGTGTTATGGCATTAACTAGCGATAATATGAAGAGAATATAACTGTTAATTAAATAAGTCTTAGGTTTCAGTAATGTAATTAATGACCTCTGAGTTTGTTTTGTCATTAAGTTAAAACATGTGGAAGAAATAGGCATTTACTTTAATAACATCAAATACTTTTTTAAAAATAGCTCTGTGAGATATAATTTGAAAAATACCACAGAATTCATCCACTTAAAAATGTGCAGTTTAGTGGTTTTTTCATATATTCAGAGTTCAATTTCAGGGCTCAGAAGAAACCCTATACCCATCATCAGTCACTTCCTTTTCTCCTCTAAGGCCTGCTGCTGCTGCTGCTGCTGCAAGTCGCTTCAGTTGTGTCTCACTCTGTGCGACCCCATAGACGGCAGCCCACCAGGCTCCCCCATCCCTGGGATTCTCCAGGCAAGAACACTGGAGTGGGTTGCCATTTCCTTTTCCACCTCTAAGGCCTAGGCAACCACTAATCTATCATCTGTCTTTATAGAATGTCCTATTCTGGATATTTCATATATAGTAAGTCTGCTACATATGAACAAGTTCCATTCCAAGAGCATGTTCCTTAAGCCCAATTTATTCGTTAAGTCCAACAAAGTTAGCTTAAGTACCCAACTTACACAATCAGATTTATAGTACTGTACTGTGATAGGTTTATAATACTTACCAAACAAATAATACATAAAAAACACACAAAATAAAGAAAACTTTTAAAACCTTACAGTATAGTACCTTGAAAATTATAGTAGTGTGGTGCAACAGCTGGCACACAGGGGCTGGCATCTAGTGAACAGGCAAGAAGAGTTACTGGAGGCAGGGAGGAGGTGGGAGATGGTAGAGCAGAAGAATTGTCAGCAATGGGAGACAGAGGGCAAGCTGCAATTTCACTCATGTCTGATGTTGATGGTACAGATTCTGGTTACCTGTTGGATTCAATTGTATCTAACCTCTTGAGAAAATGCTCCAGTGATGTCTGGAGAGCAGCTCTTTTTTTCCATCACAGATGATATGGTAGCACTGGATTGCATTCTGAATGACTGCTGAAGCCTTCATGTTATATTGTTGTTGTTCAGTCGCTAAATTGTGTCCGATTCTTTGCAGCTCCCTGGACTACAGCACGCCAGGCTCCTCTGTCCTCCAATATCTCCTGGAGTTTGCTCAAATTCATGTGCACTGAGTTGGTGATGCTGTATAACCATCTCATCCTCTGTGTCTCAAAAACTAAGGGCGCCTGACCAAGTAAGGAAAATTCCCTTATCATTTCCTGTGTTATGAATCTCATTCAGTTCTTCAGTTATTTCTTCCTCTTGTCCCTCTTTGTCCTTTCTCTGGGCCTCCAATTCCATCAGGTCTTTACTAGTAAGCTTCTCATGTGGCACACAGCAAGAAGTTCAATGCAGTTGTCCTCTTGCAGGTTTAGCTTTAGCTTCTCACTGAGGGTCACTAAGTTGCTGAAGACCTCTTTGAATTCCTCATCCACCTTCTCAAATCCCCCAAAATTGTGAACAAACTGCAGGCAAAAGTTCTGGCTTTTTTCATGGTGATGGCCCAACCTCACATAGTGCAAAGACACTGGTTCGATCCCTGGGCCAGGAAGATCCCCTGGAAGAGGGCACGGCAACCCATTCCAGTATTCTTGCATGGAGAATCCCATGGACAGAGGAGCCTGGTGGGGTATAGTCCATAGGGTCACGAACCATCAGATATGACTGAAATGACTTAGCACAGCACAGCACAGGTGTTATAGTCCTTCCAAAATTCTTACAAGGTTGTTTCTGATTCATCACTCATCTTTACTGGCCTGACAAAAAGTGTGATGTAAATAATATTTCTTGAAAGCCTCTATAACTCCCTGATCTCTAGGTTGGATGAGCAACTTAGTATTCAGTGCAGATGCTCTGCTTTGACACTGGGAGGTTTCAGGTTCATATAGCTAGAAGCACTGCCGCCAAACAACAGAGTTAGTCTATTCTTTGCTGCTTTATAGCCTGGCATCAACTTGTCCTCCTTATTGATGTAACTTCGGTCTGGCATCCTCTTCCAGTTCAGTCCTGTCTCCCCACATTAAAAACCTGCTTGTGTAAATATGCTCCTTCATCAATAATTTATTGAAATGTTTCAGGAAATTCCCAGACAGCTATTGTATCTATACTTTCTGCCTTGTCATTTAACACTGTGAAGGTTGACTGTAGTTTTGAACTGATGAATCCAGTCATGGCTGGTATTAAAAGATGTGCCCTCTGATTCCTTGCTGTGTTTCTTCCTCAAGTCTTCATAAAGGCTTTTAATTTTCTCTTGAGTCAGCCTTAAACTGAGTGGGTCTCAACACTGATGTTGATGCGGCATCCACACGCTGAAGTTTTTCCATCCTCTCCATCACTTTTCCATGCTTCTTTGACCATATTGTCAATATCATTGGCACAACTGAGTCCACGTGCTCCATAATCTTATCCTTGTTCTTTAGGATCGTACTAAGTGTTAAACGATTCACATTATAAGAATGAGAGACATCTACCATCTTTTCCTCTGCTCCATGCTCTCAATTATTTTCATTTTTCTTCTACTGTTATCCCTTGATGCTTCCTAGCAGTACCAGCTACATTGCTACTGCTTTTCCACTTGCTTCTGGGCAGCCTGGGGTTAAAATGAAGGTACTGTACGACTGTAATCTATATAGCACCATACAGAAAAGCACGACTTCTTGCAGAAGATGCACCCATGTGACAATATACACCAGACATGTGGACTAACTTAATGTGATTGCAAACATGAATGCATGTTCATATCTTTAAAAGTTCCCAACTTGAAGGTGAGTATGTAGGGGACTTACTGTAAATTGATTCATATAATATGTGTTCTTTTTGATGGAGAAGGCAATGGCACCCCACTCCAGTACTCTTGCCTGGAAAATCCCATGGATGGAGGAGCCTGGTAGGCTGTAGCCCATGGGGTCGCTAAGAGTTGGACATGACTGAGCGAATTCCCTTTCACTTTTCACTTTCATGCATTGGAGCAGGAAATGGCAACCCACTCCAGTGTTCTTGCCTGGAGAATCCCAGGGACAGGGGAGCCTGGTGGGCTTCCGTCTCTGGGGTCGCACAGAGTCGGACACGACTGAAGCGACTTAGCAGCAGCAGTTCTTTTTGTAAGTGAATTCTTTTACTTAGCAAAGTGTTTTAAAAATTCATTCATGTTATAGCACATATCAAGACTTTATACTTTTTTATGGTTGAATAAAGAAACTAGTCCCTGAGAAGACTTTAAAATATACACCATAGATTTTTG
Source organism: Bos taurus (assembly GCF_002263795.3). Classification (NCBI taxonomy): domain Eukaryota; kingdom Metazoa; phylum Chordata; class Mammalia; order Artiodactyla; family Bovidae; genus Bos; species Bos taurus. Next base: position 35,216,201 of record NC_037338.1, on the reverse strand, counting down.
AATCCCAATTAATTCTCCATATTTCTTCATACCATCAAAGCCATCTAAACATATTGAATCTAAAGAGAGCAATCTATTAAAAAGCAATTGACTCAAAACATCAATAAAACCCGCTTGTTTCTAATAACATGTTTTTAATATTAAAAATTCTGGTTATTTTTGGAATTTTTTAAAAAGATAAAAAATAAGTTACTGGTAATCATGCTTGCTAGAATAACTATGATCAAATAACAGATAATGATTGTTGGCAAGGATGTGGAGAAATTGGAACTTTATATTCTAAAGTCTTCTCAGGGACTAGTTTCTTCATCTGAGAGGCAGCTTTCCTCTCTGGCCTAGTGGTAGGTTTGAGTAAAGTTAGCAAAGTGTTTATTTTTCCAGGAGAAAGTCAGAGTAGAAGTACATAGGATGAGGGACCCAGAAGAACCTTTACAGAACACACTTCTCTGCCTTGTGTGCTTAGTCGCTCAGTTGTGTCTGACTCTTTCTGACCCTGTAGACTATAGCCTGCCAGGCTTCTCAGTCCATGGGGATTCTCCAGGCAAGAATACTGGAGTGGGTTGCCATGCCCTCCTCCAGGGGATCTTCCAAGCCCAGGGATCAAATCCAGGTCTCTTATATTGCAGGCAGATTCTTTACCATATAAGCCATCAGGAAAGCCCTTAGTTTCCTCTGAGCTCCTAATCTAAGTACTATATGAAAATATATGCTATGATCCTGAGATATTGATACTCTTTTACTGACCTAAACTGGTTGATTGGTTACTTGGTTACACAGTTCTTCTTCCCTCCTAAAGGAAATCAGTCCTGAATATTCATTGGAAGGACTGACACTGAAGTTGAAGCTACAATACTTTGGGCACCTGGTGCGAAGAACTGACTCATTGGAAAAGATTCTGATGCTGGGAAAGAATGAAGGCAGGAGGAGAAGGGGACAACAGAGGATGAGATGGTTGGATGGCATAACCGACTCGATGGACATGAATATGAGCAAGCCCTGGGAGTTGGTGATGAACAGGGAAGCCTGACATGCTGCAGTCCATGGGGTCACAGAGTTGGACATGACTAAGCGACTGAACTAAACTGAACTCAAATCTATAGAATACACATTTCTAACAGAGTTGTTAATTGATTTTAATTTTTACATATGAATGATGTCGGATTCATGATCTCCAAAGAAGATTTAGCTTCAGGGCCAGTGACCAGGCTTGATCACTCAAGAGCATTTGTGTAGCAAAATTTTATTAAAGTATGAAAAGGGACAGAGAAATCTTCTGACATAGATCTCAGAAGGCGAATGGAGAGTGCCCCACTCATTAGTCTTATCAAGGCCTTATATACTTTTACCAGACACACTCTCACAACATATATCTTAAATTAACAAAATTAGAACTGACAGCAGAAAGGTCTTACCAGACCCACTCCCATAATAATTATTTTAAGATGACAGGATTAGTCAGAAAGTTCTCAAGAAGGAGAAACATGTCATCAAGCAGGATACATTGCTGTATAGAGTTTAAACTGAGTTGTTTGATGTGTAATCATCAGTTCTGGGCTTCAAGGGAAAAAACAAAAGTTTTATGTGACTAACACTAAGGAATGTAGAGGGAAAAAAAAAAAATTCGTCCTTTCCTCCTCCTTGAGAATTCCAGACCCCTATCTCCACCTTGAGAACCCCAGACCCTCTCTCTCCTTCTCAGGGACCCCTGACTTCTTAACTGCCTAGGAATTGACTCTCTCAATATTATCAGTGTCATTAGTTTTAATTTGATTAATGCCCATGAACATGCATTAATTTGGTAGCCTAGATTTGTAATCTTGCTTCCCTTTTAATTACATTTGGATTTAACAATATTTATCAGATATTGGGCTTCCCTTGTAGCTCAGTCAGTAAAGAATCTGCCTGCAGTGGAGGAGACCCAGGTTTGATCCCTGGGTTGAAAAGATCCCCTGGAGGAGGAAATGGCAACCCGCTCTAGAATCCTTGCCTGGAAAATCTCATGGAGAGAGGAGCCTGGTAGGCTGGAGTCCATGGGGTCATAAAGTGTTGGGCACTACTGAGCGACTAACACTTACTTACTTGCTTGCTTACTTACTTATCAGGTATTGGTAAGTCATGGGAAAGATGTTAAAGTAACAGCTAGACATGGGAGCAAGAAAGCAAGAATTCACTACTGTTTAAAATAACTTTTTCTTAGTTTCTGTAAACATTCTAAATAGTCCAGTGGAAAGCAGATTCCATCCATTAAAAGCAATTGGTTTAAGATACAATGAATCAATAGTATTATTTAAAAACTTGTCCCATGATCCATTTTAGGGCCACAACTTTTCAAGATCTGACAAAAGTGGGCATGAAATATTGCATTGTTTTATTCATCCTATTGGAATGTCATGGCAAAATAAGATAAGATTATGGAACTTTCCAGTTTTGACCTAAGAATAATTTGCTTTCACAAAAATCTGCTTTACATTTTTGTCCTGTAACTGTTACACACCTTGCAGGAGACACTGACACATTATCCTTGACAACAGAAAGCTGTCTGTAGTTACAAACCAAGCTCAGTTTTAGCATCACCTTTACATGCAAAGCAGGAATAGCGAAAGAGTGAAACTTTTATAAACAGGGCCAGAACGGGAACTGAAAGCATCACCAACACTTACCAGCTGGAGACACCCCTCTTTGGTAATGACTTAAATCGAGGTCCCAGGGCCCTAGAGTCAGTCAGTTGTTTTTCAAGCCCAATGTGAGAAGGAACAACACATGAAGGTCAAGGCTTCCCATTCCTGCTCATATTAATTTGGGTTTCCATATAAGAAAGAGGCACAAGGTTTAATATTATTAGAATATTCTTAAATAATATTTCTGTGATATAAGTTTAGGTTCATCAAAATAAGCCAGAGTCTTTCTCTTGCATTCAACTGTGTCACAGTCAAGACAATCCACATCATACAATCAAGAAGAAAGACTCAACTGGACACAACACTGAGCTTTAAACATGTAACATGTATACATTTATATAAGGAAAATACCAGAGCAATATAAACCAAAAATGTTGTTTGCATCTGAAATATGTGATTATCACCAACTTGTTTTATTTCTCAGAATAATTTTAAATCTCTAAGTCAGAAATATGTGGGTGAGTGTTAAGTCACTTAGTCGTGTCCAACTCTTTGCGACCCCATGGCCTGTAATCTGAGAGGCTCCTCTATCTGAGGGATTCTCCTGGCAAGAATACTGGAGTGGGTTGCCATGCCCTCCCCCAGGGGATCTTCCAGGCCCAGGGATTGAACCCATGTCTGTTACATCTTCTGTATCAGCAAGTGGGTGCTTTACCACTAGTGCCACCTGGGAAGCCCAAGTTGAATATTGGGCTAGATATATATTGGGTCAGATATAATATTTCTCCCATATTACAACTTTTACTATGAGAGAAATATTATTATTGGAAGACAGAGTTCTATATTAGCTATAAAGATAAAGAAGGTTGAGGTACTAATTCTGGACCTTAACTAACAATTTGCAATCTTGATCAAGTCACTAAATATCTGATTTTTAGATTCTTCATATTAAAAAATGAGAAGACTACACTAACAAGAGTAAGCAATTTGTAGGGTGCCCTCTGGATCTAAAATTCTGAAAACTATCATATTAGGAAAAGCATCTGGATATTTTTAGTTTCTTAGTGATAAGAAAACCTCCCTCGGTGATCAATGCAAAGAAATAGAGGAAAACAATAGAATGGGAAAGACTAGAGATATCTTCAAGAAACTTAGAGATATCAAGGGAACATTTCATGCAAACATGGGCACAATAAAGGACAGAAATGGTCCTAACAGAAGCAGATGATACTAAGAGGTGGCAAGAATACACAAAAGATCTTCATGAATCAGATACCCATGATGGTGTATTCATTCACCAAGAGATAGACATCCTGGAATGCAAAGCCAAGTGGGCCTTAGGAAGCATTACTATGAACAAAGTTAGTGGAGGTGATGGAATTCCAGTTGAGCTATTTCAAATCCTAAAAGATGATGCTGTGAAAGTGCTACACTCAATATGCCAGCAAATACAGAAAACTCAGCAGTAGCCACTGGCCTGGAAAATGTCATCTTTCATTCAAATCCCAAAGAAAGGCAATGCCAAAGAATGCTCAAACTACTGCATGACTGTAATCTCACACACTAGCAAAGTAATGCTCAAAATTCTGCAAGCCAAGCTTCAACAGTTCATGAACCGTGAACTTTCAGATGTTCAAACTAGATTTAGAAAAGGCAAAGGAACCAAAGATCAAATTACCAATATCTGTTCGATCATAGAAAAAATAAGAGAGTTCCAGAAAAACATCTGCTGCTGCTGCTGATAAGTCGCTTCAGTCGTGTCCGACTCTGTGCAACCCCATAGACGGCAGCCCACCAAGCTCCCCCATCCCTGGGATTCTCTAGGCAAGAATACTGGAGTGGGTTGCCATTTCCTTCTCCAATGCATGAAAGTGAAAAGTCAAAGTGAAGTCACTCAGTCGTGTCTGACTCTTCGTGACCCCATGGCCTGCAGCCTATCAGGCTCCTCTGTCCATGGGATTTTCCAGGCAAGAGTACTACTGCTTTATTGATTACACCAAAGCCTTTACTGTGTAGATTACAACAAACTGTGGAAAATTCTTAAAGAGATGGGAATACCAGACCACCTGACCTGCCTCCTGAGAAATCTGTATGCAGGTCAAGAAGTAACAGTCAGAACTGGACATGAAACAACAGACTGGTTCCAAATTGGGAAAGGAGTATGTCAAGGCTGTATGTTGTCTCCATGCTTATTTAACTTATAAGCAGAGTACATCATGCAAAATGCCAGATTGGATGAAGCTCAAGCTAGAATCTAGATTGCTGGGAGAAAATTCAATAACCTCAGATATGTAGATGACACCACCCTAGAAAGCAAAGAGGAACTGAAGAGCCTCTTGATGAAAGTGAAAGAGGAATGTGAAAAAAAAACAACTTAAAACTCAACCTTCAAAAAACTAAGATCACGGCATCTGGTCCCATCACTTCATGGGAAATAGATGGGGAAACAATGGAAACAGTGACAGACAATATTTTCTGGGGCACCAAAATCACTGCAGATGGTGACTGCAGCCATGAAATTAAAAGACGTTTGTTCCTTGGAAGAGAAGCTATGACCAACCTAGGTAGCATATTAAAAACCAGAGACATTACTTTGCTGAAAAGGCCCATCTAGTCAAAGCTATGGTTTTTCCAGCAGTCATGTATGGATGTGGGAGTTGAACTACAAATAAAGCTGAGCACCACAGAACTGATGCTTTTGAACTGTGGTGTTGGAGAAGACTCTTGAGAGTACCTTGGACAGCAAGGAGATCCAACCAGTCAATACTAAAGGAAATCAGTCCTGAATACTCATTGGAAGGACTGATGCTGAAGCTGAAACTCCAATACTTTCGGCACCTGATGCGAAGAACTGACTCATTTGAAAAGACCCTGATGCTTGCAAAGACTGATAGCAGGTGGAGAAGGGGATGACAGAGGATGAGGTGGTTGGATGGCATCAGTGACTGATGGACATGAGTTTGAATAAACTCTGGGAGTTGGTGATGGACAGGGAAGCCTGGCGTGCTGCACTCCATGGGGTCACAAAGAGCTTGATGTGAATGAATTACTGAACTGAAATGAAGATTCTTCATATTAAAAAAAGAGAAGACTGATCTGTCAACAGTAAGCAATTTTTAAAGTGCCCTCTGGAACTAAAATTCTGAAAACTATCATATTAGGAAAAGCATCTGTATATTTTTAGTTTCAATTGCATTCAATATTTTGTTCTTCTCATTCAGTTCAGTTCAGTTGCTCAGTCGTGTCCAACTCTTTGCAACCCCATGAACCGCAGCACGCCAGGCCTCCCTGTCCATCACCAACTCCCAGAGTTCACTCAAACTCATGTCCATTGAGTCAGTGATGCCATCCAACCATCTCATCTTCTGTCGTCCCCTTCTCCTCCTGCCCTAAACCTTTCCCAGCATCAGGGTCTTTTCAAATGAGTCAGCTATTCGTATCAGGTAGCCAAAGTACTGGAGTTGCAGCCTCAACATCAGTCCTTCCAATGAACACCCAGGACTGATCTCCTTTAGGATGAGCTGGTTGGTTCACATTAGCAACACTTAGAATGAGAGAAATATCAGCTCACTGAAAAGCAGACAAGTTGTGGATCACTTACCTTCAGGGTTTTGAACACTTATCACATAATCAACCTATGCCTTTATTTTAATAGGCCTTTTACGGGCTCAGCTAATACATGCCCTGTATATGTGGTGGTACAACAGAATTGTAAACTGAATTCATGGTAAAGAGTCAATAATAAATTTGGATAGAAGTCATACTGTCCCATCAATGAGAAACTATTCATGAAAATAATAGAATTTAAAATGGCATTTTGTGTTATGAGATAGATGAGAGAATAGGATAAACATTCAAGGTTATTACAATTAGTAGATGGAACAGGGAGCTAGAAACATATGCTGGTGTGCCCAAGAGCAGACGCCCACTGAGCCTTAGGAGTAAATCATGAAGATAAAGACAAATATTTATGTTTGTTATGTCTATTGTAAGTCTTAGAGGGCAGAGGGCTATAAAACCAGAGCTTCCAAGAATCTACCAGAGATAATCTGCCTTCTGTTAAGAGGGTTGAGAGTAGAGAATTCTGTCAGAGGAGGGAAAGCCCATAGAACAGAAAAACAAAAAACAAAAAACACACACCTCAAAGTTAGTCTTTTCTTTAAATATTTCTCTTTCTCCTATGGCTTCTTTTTTGGCCTTGTTAAATTTTCCCTTGCTTGCTTTCCTCATAAAGATGGCTTAGTCTTTCAAAATTTGCAGAATGATTTGGCTTACCTGCTGTATTTCCTCAAGTTTGAACCACAGTCCTTTTAGAAGCAGGAATGTCAACCTCACCTTATTCATTGAGGTTTTTCAGTGTTATCCTTGTAGAAAACTGTACTAAAAGAATGTACAAGCTGAAATTAAGACTGCATCAAGGACATTTCATATAGTGTATGCCCTGCCACATTGTTTATAATGATGAGGGATGAAATTCAGAGAGTGCCTATTGTAGTCTGTTGTAGCAATTTAGTAGTCTGTGTTTGGCTAGAGTAATAAACTGGCTTATGCTTCATTACATGACTGACTTCATTATAGCAAAAGCATGCACACAGTTTCTGTCAATTAAATCCTCATTTACTTTCTCAGGCACTAATTAAGAAGTCCTTATCATTCAGGTAAGGATAAATAATAGAAACAATTACTGTCAGAAACAGACATATTTAATAAGCTTGGACAAGCCACCTGTCTAATTTTGGTGACAACCTCTTACTTTCAGCTTCAGAGTCAGAGGCTCAAGCCTTCATGTGAGTGAAGACTGGCTTTAGGAGTTAGGAGAGCTGCTGCTTTCTGTCAAACTCTTCCTTAGCTAAGCAACTCTCCCTGTTCTTCTGTGTCTTGGAGAGGACTGTGTGGAAACCATCAAAAATGTCATAGGATAAGTGAAGTTTCTCACATGTACAGGTATATAAACTGGCAAAACAAAAACAAAAAACCACTGGTATCTAAAGCAATTTATGTGCAATTTGTTAAGGTTTCCTCAGAGATGTGTCAAGCAACTAGATCAGACAGCTGGGCTGCTGGTGAATTAGCTCTACTTTTTAAATTGAGTTGACCATATTGTCTACACATGGTTCCCTGCGGTCCTTCATCTTCACATTCAGGTAGACCTATGTTTTCTTTTGACCTCACCTAGATTCTTTTTCTGACTGCTAGATGACAAAATTGCTGCCTTTCTTTCAATCTTCAAGAATTCTCTTTCTTGCCTCTATAGTTCAGTAGTTTGAAAGAAAGTAAATTAGACCAATCCATTCATTGTGAATTAGGACTGGACATAGTGGGTATGTAGTAGGAGAATTACCTCTGTGGTAAGACTATTTTCTATAATCCTATGCCATTTCCCTTCATTTAAAACTATTTTTGGCCTTAGAACATACCATTAAACTGGAAACAGTGTTCCAGTTTATTTTGTTTTAAGAACGGAAACTTTTTACAAGTATCTGAATATCAGTTTAGATATAACTTTAACAGCAGTCTTAAAATGAGCAATTCTTAAAACGTGTTTGTGGATATTTGATTATACACAGATACTAAGAAAGGATAAGTTTTGGGGTTTTTTTCCCCCAGAAAGGACAATGTTTATTAAAGATTATGCAAAAAAGATTTCTACAATGTGAACCAGTGGACATTCATGGAAAATTTTATGAAAAAAATAAGATAGAGGAAGGGATCTTATTTTTCTCTTCCCATTTCTTTTGATTCGTAGAGTTCTGTCTTAATAAATACCCCTCTGGGAACAAAATGCAGAGGTTGGAAACAAAGCACAGCAGTTAGCTAGATCTGGCCTCAAATCCCATGTCCTCCATTTGCCAACTGTGAGCACTTCCTGAGAAACATATTTAACTTTTCTGAGTCTCAGTTCCTACATCTATAACATCAACACAAATTAAATACCTACCTTACTGGATTGTAGTAAAGAATGCTAGTTAATTATCATTAGGCATGTATTATGTGCTGAACTGTTTTCTAATCTTATAACACATTCCACTGAATTTTCACGATAATCCTATAAAGTGAGAGCTGGTTTAACTCCTACAATTTAGATGAGAAAAGTGAGGATCAAAGAGTTTATATAATATTTCCAAATTATCGAACATGTGATATATGAGATTTGAACCCAGCTTTTGTGTTCCCAGAGTCTGAGTGATTGATTAGCCATTAAGATGAATATTTTGTATCCAGAACATAGTGAATGGCCTATGAATATTATTTGTGGATGCTGTCACTGGTAAGTTTATCAATGCCCATAAATAATATCCTTGTTTCTTGTCTTAGGCCAGAATAGATTAAAAGGTAAGTACAGGATCAGATGGTAAAGGATATGCCTGCAATGTGGGGGCCCTGGGTTTGATCCCTGGGTTGGAAAGATCCCCTGGAGGAGGGCAGGGCAACCCACTCCAGTATTCTTGCCTGGAGCACCCCCACGGACACAGAAGCCTGGTGAGGTATAGTCCATCGTGTTGCAAGGAGTTGGACAAGACGGAGTGAGTAAGCATACACACACAGGTTCAGATGGATATCTAAATATTACTGATAAACTGATTGGAAAACATGCCTTTAGAGTCACAGCTAAGAAAGTGTGGTGATATTTTGTTCCTGAATTATTTTTATTCCCTTTTGGAACTCTGAACAACCAACCGAAGGCTCCCCAAAAAGGGCAGTCTTCTCCCACACAGCAGAGAGGGAACCAGACTGTATTCATTTCCTGACTAGGCTGGCTCTGAAAAAGAGAGCCCATATGTTTCCCAGTCATACCTGCTCAGCTCCTTTTTTCTGAAGTCTCCATTCAGAGAAGACTATTTTGTTTCCCTAGGAACTGAGTGTGAGTTGGGAAGAAAGACCTGCAGTATCATCTAATGTTCCATGGAAATGGAAGGCCAGCATTGCTCCTGTCCCAACCCCACGACTGCTATTTCTACTACTACTACTGTTGCTGTTGCTACTATCACTATAATTGCTTCCCAACAAATGACAGACACAGTGACTTAAGAGTATCTCCTGCTCCTCAGAGTGGACCAAGAACTGCCAAAAAGAAGATAACACTGGTCTTGTCCCAAGCCTGGACTCACTCTGGATTTGCTGAGATGCTTGTTCAGCTGAAGAAAAGACTGTGCTCCACAGCGTGGCTGGCCTCGATCACCTCTAGCAAGGCAGGAGCACTCGCTTTACAGGCCTGCAGATGTCACTGTGGAAGTCTTGCCCCACCTGGAGGGCAAGGAGGAAGAACAACACTGATAATCTTCTTCTAGATGCCATCTTTATACTTATATATATTAGCTCAAGTAAAGGCATATCTATCAAAATGCATTCTGAGAAGTCATCCTCTTCATCTAACAGAAGAATTGCTCTGTTGGTGATGTTAGCACAACTGTCATTGGAAATGCCATAAGCACAGAGTGAGATGTCTTTTCCTCAGAGATGATTCTTATGTGTTTCCTTAAAAGCCACTTATACAAGAATCTCGAGATGAATATATTCATGACTGCTGCAGTACCAAAAGAAATGTAATTTTTAACAGAAATTCCTACAGTGAACACAAAGAGAGAAACCCTGGAAATTAGCCATGGTGGGGCTAGATGATTCCATTGCAATGAGGGTGTAAACCAAGAGGTGATCTGATCCCTGTGTCTACAGTTGTTGAAATAATAAGCCACTTAGAAAGAGAGCATATCAGTGGAAGACCTGAATACTATATGAACTTTCAAAGCCTAACTGATAGCTTTACAAAACCCACATTTAATGATGTTCTATCTACTGAAAGCCTTGCCCTATAGTTGTCAAAACAATTGGTTATCTAAAACAATTATTTGCAGATGCATTTAGTTAAAGGCATCTGAGATGGAACTAACAGTGCATTAAGCCCTTGGAAAAAAATCATTGCAATGTCACTAATGTGCTGCTTCAGACTCATGAAAGCAAAAGAATTTAGGCTGGTGAGTCCTCAAGGAAAGAGCACAGTGTGGACTGTGGGCTCTAACAAGCCAGAGGCTAAAAGTCTAGCCAACTCATCCCTACCTCTCAGCCCCATCCTTAGAGGAAGTCTCAAAGCGGCAAACTTGCTTGATTCCATTCCAGGGAAGTACAACAGCCCCTGAAAGGATGCAGTTACTTGTTTGAAACAATGAACTCTTTCAGGATGCTATAGGCTTGAGCTTCCCATTTAGTCGGAGGGCCCGAAATGTTTTCCTAATAAGTAACATCTTTAAATTAGGTGAAAAGAAAATAACACAAGCATTGGGAGCTGTAGTATTTGTTTTTTCTCCTCTGTTCTTTTCATGAATGGCAGAACAATATTCATCTTCCTTATTTCCTCTGACAGGACTTCAGGAAGTCCCTGTGTCCTTCTTCTGTGGGGAAGAATGTGAGGCAGGAAGACTACCAGCCCTTCCTCATTGCAACTGAGGTCACCCCAGAGCCACATGACAGTTTTATTTTTTTCTTTTTTTCGGCTCCGGTCTCCTCTTTCAGAGGCTGCAGGGTAGACGGAACTCAGGCGACCGCGAAGGCGTGAGGTGCGCGAATGGCGGGCCACGCGCTCCCAGAACACCACGCGTTCCCAAAATCCACATGACAGTTTTAAACCACGAGCCGCTTCAAATACACAGGCAGTCATTTACATTGGGTATGCTTCTTGAGAAAAAAAAAATAAGAATGATTTATATATCCTACCAAGTAATTTTTGCTCATCCTCTTTCACCCATCATCAACTAAAAGGCCTGAACACTTTCTGAAACCCAGCTGGGCAACTGAGATTTCTCTCTCTCTCCCTCCTGCCCTCCCTCCTTCTTTCATTCTCTCCCTTTCCCCCCCCCTAATGATTTTGTAGCAGAATGGGAACCATTTTTCAATATATTCCCTTTCTAAAAATACCTTAATATTTTTAGAGCAGTTCTGGGATTAAAACAAAATTGAGATTCAGAGATTTCCCATACACCCTCATGCTCCCTCCGTCATTACCAACATCACTCACAGAAGGTACATTTTTAGGAAGGATGACTCTACATTAACACATCATGTTGCCCAAGGTCAATAGTTTACTTTAGGCTTCACTCTTGGTTTTGTACATTCTATTGGTTTGGACAAATGTATGATATATACATCATTATAATATCATGGAGCATTATCACTGCCCTAAAAATCCTCTTTGGTCTGCCTATATATTTCTCCACCCAAGCCCTCCAGAACCACTGAGCCTTTGATTGTGTCCATAGGTTTGCCTTTTCCAAAATGTCGCTATTGTTAGAGTAATACGGTGGTCAATTTTCACTGTAAAAAATTCCTGTTTTGCTGTGGGCTTTTTAACTCATCACCTTTCTTCACATGGTATTTCCAACGAACTTCTCCTAGAACACTTCCACTGACAACACTCAAGTGAAAGTATACTATCAATGTAAGTAAGGCTTTCGTCTTGTCTACTCTTATCTCCCCTGAACACTCCCTGCTTGTAATTCCTTCTGGTTTTATGTTACACATCAGAGTTTATTTGCTATCATTTAGTACACTTCAATAATTTTATAATACCATTTTTGACTCCCCAGCTAAACTATTAGCTAGTCAAAGGTGGCAGCTGGTATCTCACAGTTCTCTCTCTCATTTATTAAACTTTTTATTTTATACTGGGGTATAACCAATTGACAATGTTCTGATAGCTTCAGGAGAACAGTGAAGGGACTCAGCCATACATATACACATATCCATTCTCTCCCAAACACCCTCCCATCCAGGTTGCCACATAACATTGAGCCGAGTTCCGTGTGCTATACATTAGGTCCTTGTTGGTTATCCATTTTAAATATAGCAGTGTGTACATGTCCATCCCAAACTCCCTAACTATCCCTCTGCACCATCTTTTCCCCTGGCCACCGTAAGTTCATTCTCTAAGTCTTCTCATAGTTCTCTCTTGCTATTAGTATTATCTATCTCAGCAATAGGTACATAAACAATGTTCTAGAAATAATTATTGGTTGACTGAGCCTCTCCCTGAATAATATAGAAGAATTTACCATTGAGAACTGAAATTATTTATGCTATCTGAAAAACATGCTGTAGATAAAAGAAGATAAAAATACTCATACTCTAGGCACCAAGAACTTGCTTTCTCTATTCAAGATTTCATTTTTCCCCTAATGTGTACCTAAAATTGTATTAAAAACAACTAGAAGAATTGGTTAAAAATAATCACAATAATTTTGTATTAAAAACAATACAACTTGCTTCAGTACAAATTATCTTTAATACAAAGCTGTAGATCAGCATGGCATATCCCATTATTTATAATTGCATTCATTATTTTGCTGCTGCGGCTGCTGCTGCTAAGTCGCTTCAGTCGTGTCCGACTCTGTGCAACCCCAGAGACGGCAGCCCACCAGGCTCCCCTATCCCTGGGATTCTCCAGACAAGAACACTGGAGTGGGTTGCCATTTCCTTCTCCAATGCATGAAAGTGAAAAGTGAAAGTGAAGTCGCTCAGTCGCGTCCGACTCCTCACGACCCCATGGACTGAAGCCTATCAGCCTACCAGGCTCCTCTGTCCATGGGATTTTCCAGGCAAGAACACTGGAGTGGGGTGCCATTGCCTTCTCCACGTTATTTTGCTACCAGCTTCCAAAAATAATTAAACACATTTTTATTGATAGGTAGTCCAGACAGCGTTAACTTATTGCAGCAATCAACAGAGAATAGGGGCTTCCCTGCTAGGTCAGTGGTAAAAAACTTGCCTGCCTATGTAGGAGATGCAGGTTCGACCTCCTGGTCAGGAAGATCCCCTGGAGAAGGGAAACGGTAACCTACTCTAGTATCTGTGCCTGAAAAATCCCATGGACAGAGGAACTTGGAGGGCTACTGCCCATGGGGTCACAAAAGCGTTGGACACAAAGACTAAACCACCACAACAACAGAATGATTAGTCCTCTCTAACCTTGCTCTGAATTCAGCTGGCTTCTTCCTTAACAAGTGGGAAACACAAAACTCTTTGTGATGTTTTAACTTCTTGTCTTCTACTGAAATGTGAGCTCCACGCTCCTCTTCACAGATCTCTCATCTCAGCATTAGGCAGTGAGATCACATACAGGTACGTACCAGGGATGTGAAACCTGACTATAGGATTAATTCATTTTATCTGGTGTGACATCTTAATTCTGGTGCTGTCTGAGCCACCTATTTTCAATTTTTTCCCAAACTAATCAATTTGCAGTTTATCAAGCTTTCCCTCAAAATACATATTTTGAATGGTGTTAGCTTTTGAGTCTAGGATGAGCTTTACATTTCCTCTGATACATTGTCCCTCTAGCTATGAATTTCTTGTCTGAAAGGCTTTCTGAAGGGTTGAAATCATCTGCCATTAACTCAGACTCTTTGCCTATGACCTCTATTTTTTCTCAGTTAACCTCATATGCTGAACAGTATCACTTGCTCCTGGCCATCGCTTATTTCCCAAGTCGATCCACATTTTTATTAAAACTCAGGATTTGAGAATGTTTTTTTGGACTGTAATTATTTCTACACAATTGTTTCTCTATTCCCAGTGTAGGTCACTTTTTGCCCCATACTGGAGTTATCCAAATAAAATATACTTTGCTATGCAGGCCTTTGAATGGAAATTGTCTTTCCTTACCAATTTCTAAATGTATCATTATTACTAGGAAGGAAATTCAAAGTTACTTAATGTGGAGGTTAGATTTCTGGCAACTTAAAACTTCTGGACAGAGCTATGAGCCAAGATGTTGGGCAAAATAGCCTACATAGAATTCATCTTAGTGGCAATCCTCTTAGAATGTGCAATAGAGATGCTCTCGAGTGACCAATAAAATCGTTTCATCCAGCATATTTGGCTTAGTAAGACAATAAAGTTTTTAATATATTTTTAAAATGTTTCCACTGTAAATGATCACAAAATCTTAAAGTTTGTATTGCCACATGAGTTATAAAATTACCCTATTTGAATCCCTACTATAAGACAGGTACTTAATAACATATATTGGGGGCTTTCCTGGTGGCTCAGACAGTGAAGAATTTGCCTGCAATGTGGAAGGCCGGGATTTGATCCCTGGGTCAGGAAGGCCCCGTGGAGAAGGCAATAGCTACCTACTCCAGTATTCTTGTCTGGAGAATTCCATGGACAGAGGATCCTGGTGGGCTATAGCCCATGGAGTCACAAAGTCGGACACCACTGAGTGACTAACACTTTCACTACTTTTAACATGTATTGTCTCATTGAATGCACCCAGTAACGTATATATTCTTTTCCTGATTTTACAAATGAGGAAATAATGGCTCAGAGAAGGCTAAGTATTTGCCCTGCTTATTATATCTTCAGAAACAGTCAAAGTCTTAGATTAGGCATTCAAGCATGTTTGGAAAAGATTGTTCAGATAATGTTTAATGTGCTCTGATAGTTTTCTCTTTAAATTTCTAGGCTTATTAAATTTCTTTTCAGAATTCTTTGGTAGTTATACCATTTTGCATAATCCCCATAAGACAGAGAACGCTGTCCTCTAAATAGGCATAAAAGGCCCTGGTCAGTTGTTCTGTTAGCTCACCACATCTTCTAGGAAAGACATGGTACAGAAGGGTCAGCTTTCTCTTTGTCTGGCTCCTCTTTTGAGAACTTTCTAACATCATTCTGGATCATTGAGCTTTATCTCATTTCTTGATGATACTGGGTAAATAAAGTGACAGGAACATTTCCATAATTAATCAAACTCTGTTTATTGCAGTGAAGAAATACAGTGTGTGTGTGTAAAAGAAAAATAGATTAAGGGGCTAGGGAGACCTACTCCTGACTTTGATAACTAATGCACTGCCTGTTAAAATCAATACCTTGACAGAGTATTTCTCCTATAGGATCTGATTTGCTGGAAAATAATTCTGACATATGAATTCACAAATTGGGATAAATACATAGTTGCAATTGCTGTTAGGCATCCAGGTTCTTGAAATAGTGACATCTCTCTAGAAAAAAAAAATTCTCTCTAACTTTAGTTTGAATATCATGCACTGATTTTAATTTCTTGCCAACATAATAATAGAATTTATGTTTAAAGCATATTCTGAATTTAGAATAAAATCAAGAAAACAGAGTGTGGAGGTAAGGAAAAGATTAAAACAAAGCTTTTGAATATCAGTGTTTTGGAATAGTGGGGAAGGAAGCCAGAAAAGCTAGAAAAATTACCAACTGAATTCATTGATTATATGAGGCTTAATTAAAAAACAAAAATCTGTTTTTGGCTTGCCTTGTGCAGGTGATTTCTGTAGGACTTTACCACCTAAGTTTCTTGAATAAAAGCAGAGAGTCAGGTAGATCCCTCAAGCTATTCATATATCTGTCATCTAGTGTTTTAAAGGTCTTACTTCTTAGTTTAATCAGCAAAGAGCAAGGAGAGGAAGGTGTCCTTTTTTCCCCCCTCAGTTGTCAATGGCAAAGAAGGAAGAAGAAATGAGGAAGAAAAGGGAAATAAGAATGTGGATTAACTGGTAAAAATATCCTTCTTCCTCTGCCATTTAATATTGGTTGGATTTCCATGAGGAATAAGTTATAAACTGTTATTAATAGAAGCCATATACAGAGAACTGAAATATAAATGAAGCCTTGGGGTCAGTTAAAAAAAAAGTCAATATAAATTCTACACCATGTTCTAACAGGGCACATGGGTGATCAGCTTCCCAAACTTTGAAAAGACATATTGGGCTAGTTCAGTCCAGTTGGCATTAGAAGTTCCTCCAAAAATAGATTCGAAAGAAAGCTTCTGAGTTGTTGAAGATTCTAACAATGGAGTAGGAAATTCCACACTAGTGAAGGGAACAAAGGGGGTCTTAGTATTGATATATTTATAAATATTGATCAATTTTGGATTCAGCAAGGTGATTCCATGACCAGTCAACTAAGATGATTAGATAGTAAGTCCCCTAGTTGCTAATTATTTGGAGATAAATATATAACCTAGAAAGATGGTGAGGATATCCAGAAGGGAAATATAGGTTGCAGCACACCCAGGTCTCTTGTATCATATCTCTATCCTTTTTTGTACTGAAGCTTTCCTTGACTTTACTGCAACTTTTTGCATGATGAGAACAGAGTGGGATTGATCTTACTATTATGAATCATTTACTGGCAGCTCATCCACTACCATTAAGTCACTAGATAAAACTCAGAAGAACACATTCATGATTTGATTTTGTCTCTGTATGTTGAAATTGATCTATTTCTGGCAGGTTCTATGCAGGCATAAGTGTAATGGATCAACCAAGTCAGTCTCTGATACAATAGACAGAAGAGAATATCTCATCATTCTGCATGTCTGTGATACTTGCTTCTATCAAAACAAATTCACAGCTATTATAAGTAGAATAATTGTTTTTCCTGAAGTATCTCTTTATATTCATATCTATTTCATTAATACAAATACGTATTTTCCCAATTGTATGTTTATGTCAAACAAAGCTACAGGTTGGACATTTTTTAGGATATGAAAATTTAGTTCTGCATGTTAAAATAAGTACAATTCACTTCTAAATATAATAAAGTAGTTTGCCATTTTTCTGGGTCTTCTATAGAGTTTGAAGTCTGCATGCCTGGGAAGACATTGGAGGCATTATGTAAAAATGTTTAAGATATTTTTTATCATTCTGAATAACATTTTCTAGCTCTTATGTCTACAGATCAAAATGTGACTTTATAATGGTTATTATAAATCTTATAAAATACCAAGAATAATAGTGGTGAAGCTTTTAACAGCTAACACATTGAGAACTGGGCATTTTGTAAAGTATTATACCTAGAAACTTTTGAAATGGGTGCTACTTTAATAGGAAGCCAAGAGTTAGAAAGGTTTCACGGACAGTACAAAATAAAAATCAATATAATGACTGAAGCCACTAAGTACACACTCACAATGTGGTTCTAGGGGCTTCCCTGGTGGCTCCACACTAAAGAATCCATCTGCAGTTCAGGAGTATTGTGTTAGCCACTCAGTCACGTCTGACTCTTTGTGACTCCATGGACTGTGGCCGGCCAGGCTTTTCTGTCCAAGGAATTCTCTAGGTAAAAATACTGGAGTGGGTAGCCATTCCTTTCTCCAGGGATCTTCCTGACCCAGGGATCTAATCCAGGTCTCCTACATTGAGGGCAGATTCTTCATAATCTAAGCAACCAGGGAAGTAATGCAGGAAACACGGATTTAATCCCTGGGTTGGGAAGATCCCCTTGAGAAGGAAATGGCAAACCCCTCTAGTATTATTTCTTGGGTTGTCCCATGGACAGTGGAGCTTGGCTGGCTACAGTCCACTGGGTCACAAAAGAGTTGAATACAACCTAATGACTAAACAAAAACCATATGATTCTAGAGACCCTGACATTAACTGCTATGCTCTAGTGCACGAATTTTTCTCAAATCTCTGAAACTGTTTGTACCTACGAGTTGTGGCCCAGCAAGAATATATATTGCTGTGTAACTAGGGACTATGTTCTTGTATCTTTTTGCAGATGAAGAGGGCAATGTTTGAATAAAGCCCACTCAATGAAGTGCAAAAATATAGAAAAACAAAACTGAGATAATTCAAGAAGTCTCATCTCTTTAAAACCTCAAATGGGTTTTGTTCATTAATGCCATTGACATTGGCCCCATGAAACTCCACAAGTAAAGTAACTTATTTGGATGTCCTCCTGTGACAGCACCAAAACCACAACTAGCTGTTGAAAAATTATCTACAGGAAGATGCTAGAACACACACACACACAATGATACCCCATGTCCAAAAACAAAGAAGCCACAACAAGATGGTAGGAGGGACACCATCACTATAAAATCAAATTCCTTACTTGCTGAGTGGGCAACCCACAAACTGGAGAACAATAATACCAAAGACATATTGAAAAACAGAGACATCACTTTGCTGACAAAGGTACGTATAGTCAAAGCTTTGGTTTTTCCAGTAGTCAGGTATGGATGTGAGAGCTGGACCATAAAGAAGGCTGAGTGCCAAAAACTGATGATTTCGAATTGTGGTGTTAGAGAAGACTCTTGAAAGTCCCTTGGAAAGCAAGGAGATTAAACCAGTCAATCCTAAAGGAAATCAACCTGGAATATTCATTGGGAAGACTTATGCTGAAGTTGAAGCTCCAACACTTTGACCACGTGATACAAAGAGTTGAGTCATGAAAAGACCCTGGTGCTGGGAAAGATTGAGGAAAAGAGGAGAAGGGGGCGACAGTGGATAAGATGGTTGGATGGCTTCACTGCCTCAATGGACATGAATTGGAGCAAACTCCAGTAGATAGTAAAGAACAGGGAAGCCTGGCGAGCTGCAGTCCATGGGGTTGCAAAGAGTTGGACATGACTGAGCTACTGAACAACAGCAACAATATCAGTAAAACCACCACTTAATAGAAAAACCTGTAATCACTTTTTTTTTTTGATTTTTTTTTAAATTTTATTTTATTTTTAAACTTTACATAATTGTATTAGTTTTGCCAAATATCAAAATGAATCCATCACAGGTATACATGTGCTCCCCATCCTGAACCCTCCTCCCTCCTCCCTCCCCATACCATCCCTCTGGGTCATCCCAGTGCACTAGCCCCAAGCATCCAGTATTGTGCATTGAACCTGGACTGGCATCTCATTTCATACATGATATTTTACATGTTTCAATGCCATTCTCCCAAATCTTCCCACCCTCTCCCTCTCCCACAGAGTCCATAAGACTGTTCCATACATCAGTGTCTCTTTTGTTGTCTCGTACACAGGGTTATTGTTATCATCTTTCTAAATTCCATATATATGCGTTAGTATACTGTATTGGTGTTTTTCCTTCTGGCTTACTTCACGCTGTATAATAGGCTCCAGTTTCATCCACCTCATTAGAACTGATTCAAATGAATTCTTTTTAATGGCTGAGTAATACTCCATTGTGTATATGTACCACAGCTTTCTTACCACTTTTTAAAATCCAGATGCATATCAGGATCATCTTGGAATTTTGTGAAGAATACAAATGCCCAGGTTTTTTTTTTTTTCTCTCCAGAGCTCCAGATATGTTCTTATGGGAAGCCATGTTTAAAAAAAAACTGGACTATATGATGATCTTCACTTTTATTTAGTTTGTTTCACTTTTTCTATTTCATATTTAGTGTCCCCATTTCATTTAATTTATGTTTTCCACTTTCTCCATCTCTTCTTTTCTTCTTTTCTGTTTTTGATGTTCTATCTCAAGCCTTTATCAAATGTAGTATAAACTTTTGTATACGTGTGTGTGTACTATGTACAATATAATATATATATTTTAGAAAACTTGGGAATTTTTGTCTAGCTAAAAAACTAATGACATTTTGATTCCACTTGTCTGACTTAGTATGGATAGAATGCTAGATTTCTAATTTATATTCACTCAAAACTTTGATACAGTTCCATGTATTTTAGCATCTAGTATTACTGCTAAAAGTCTAGAAGTTTCATTATCTTAGTGATCTTTAAAAGTTTTTTTGAATGAGACTTGAAACTCCTAATCCAATTCTGAGACCATAAAGCAATACTATGTTGTAAAAAACAGAAAAGAGGGAATTAAATGTAATACAGTGTTATTAAGTACAGATTTTATTCAAATTTCACCAAATTTTATGTTAGTGTCCATTGTTTGCTTTCATACCTTATTCAAGACTCCACATTGTATTTCATTGCATTGAGGAGCTTCAGCTGCATGCAAATATTCTGCTAAATTCTTTTTTCATTTTTATGTTATTACAAATATTTTCTATTTCCTTGTTATGGCTTCTTAGATGCACCCATCACTTAAAAATGGACATTTAATTTCCAAATACATGGGAGTTTTAAAGTATCTTTGATGTTAATTTCTCATTTTGATACTAATTTCTCATTTAAATGCTTTCTTTTCTGCAATCACCCTCTTCGCTGCTTCAGTCTTCTAACTTTATTGAAGCTTTCAATGGCATGGCTAAGTCAAAGTTCTCTCTTGGTAAATGTCACATTGCGTTTGAATATTTGTGGGTTGTTTTCAAATATCCTCTGATACTGATCTCTATCATAATTCCACAGTGATAAGAGAACAGACTCTTCATTATTTTAACACCTTTAGACCATTAAATTTTTGCACCTGGTCTTATGTCCTTGGATATGTTCCAAGGCTTCCTAGTTTATAGTCTATAGGAACTTGAATAGATTTTGTATCCTCTGTGTGAAACCTGTAAAAATCTTTTATGTTGAACTGGTTCATAGTGTTTTTCAGGTCTACTATATCCTACTATTGATGATATAGTAGGTGATATATTCCCTGCATATTCATTTATTAACTTTTGTGAGTTTGATATTAAAACTCCAACTAAAAATCTTAATTTACCTACTTAAAAAAATGTATTGTAATATATAGTGGAACTATATGTAAACTTGTTCTGTGTTTTCTAAATCTCCTGTAAATGTATTGTCATATTTTAATAATATAAAAAATGAAAAAGAGGCCACAAAAATTATAAATTATAAAAATGACTTATTTGAACCTCAGTGGACACTCATGTCTCTTTCCCAGTTCTAGACCAATTTGATCAGAGGCAGTCGATCCTGCCTAAACAGGAAGAATGTTCTTATCACATACTAGCCAAGCCACAAGGTAACCCTAGTCTTGGCATATGCTGATATTTTTATGATTGTTAAATGTAGTCTACATAAATCCTGTTATCCAGCAAATCTTCCAAACACATGTTGAATCATTATTTCTATTCTTTGATATAGAACTTTTAAAAATACATGCATTCTCTCCTCCTTTGATGTATTTCTTCAACTCTTCCTTCAATTCAAGTGACTCTTTTATGGAGCTAATTCAGAGTTTTCCCTATATCCCTTACTATTTCTTCTGTAGTTTCTCCTGCATCCCTTATTATTTCTTCTGTAAAAATAGTTTGTACTATTTCTTCCCCATATCCCTTATTGTTTCTTCTTTTTTCCCCCCTCAAACTCATATGCACCTTTGTATTCCTGAAGTCTGTTACAATTTTACAATTCCTAGAAGATAAAGCACACATTAAAAAAATAAACAAACAAGACAGTTGATAGTTGACCAAGAAACTTTCCTTTCCTGAATGCTTTGAATCAGATCTTCTATTTATATTTCATTTTTCAAATAAATTATTTTTATTTTCTACATACTGTAGAGGGTGGTAATCCCCTTGACTATTACAGGCATTTCTGAAGTGTTTCTGCATAATTCATACTGAATGTATTCCTTGGAAGCTGGCATTATTGGGGTATGCATATTAATTATTTATATGCAAATTAAGAACCACGAGACCCAGCACCACTGGAATATATTTCTCCCACTATCTTTTCTAAAGTAGTACATTTTCTATACCCTTGTGTTATCATTTCTTTATACAAAATTTTTCAGTTCACCCAAACAAATGTCTAATCATATTAAGATCTTAACTTTTATATTAGCTAAAGCAATTATGAATGTGAGAAGATGGAAATTGTTAATATAAAGTGATTACACTTTATGGCTCATCTTTTTCAGACCCTAGAAGCAGAATTATGTACCTTTTGGATGTTTTTCTTTATTAATTGTATTTTTCAAATACAAATACTTCAAAATACTTCAAATTTTTTCAAAGTATTTTTCAAAACTCAAATACTTCATTCAAATTCATTTCAAAAACTCAAATACTTCTATTTTTCTCATACTTGAGCACTTTCTGTTTATACCCATTGAATTTTTCCCTATGGCAATATTTAGAGAAATATAATTTCAGACTAAAGATGTAATAAGGTTTCACTTGATTATGACCTCCCGCCCAACAATCCTTATCCCACAGTGTGACTCCTTCATTGGTGGAGATAAAGGGAATAGAGATAAAGGCAGAGGGGTAGCAATAAAATAAGCCATCCAGGGATACATTATATTCCAAATATCAAAACATTTTCTGAAATAAATTTAAAGGTAAAACTCTTTACTTGAACTCTTGAATTGACACACACACTGCCTCATTCTTAACTAATGAGTTAACCATGAATCCCTAAGGAAGGGACTGATAGCAGGAGGTGCTTTATCCCTACAGTCCCTGGAAGTATTATATGACAGTTATCTAATTGAAGTCAAGGGTAACAGGAAAGGAAACAAAGGATGAACCTTCAACTTGTGGATCTTTGTTTTCAAGAAGACATGCTTGGAAATTGCTACCATTATTCTGGATTAATATTTGGGTTCATAATTCACCTCTGACTGGACCTACATGGAATATTAAATTGAAGAGGGTTGGTCTTTGGCACTAATGCCTGTGTTAGTCCACTTTGTATACTCATTTTCTCTCTTCTTAGGGTGCCTTTGCCAATTCCCCAAGCCTCCAGTCACTTTTGTTTTCTTTCTTTCACTACCATTCTCTCATCAAAACCTGTACTCCAAAAAGACCTACCCTTAGAAAACTGGAGTAAAAGTCAGATTAAAATCTATCACACATGAGAACAATACGACGGAGGAGTAGGTGGACATGGAGTACATCTCTCTCCGCGGATATATCAGGAGTACACCTTCAGACACAGAAGTACATGCAGAACACCAGCTGAGAGCAGACAAGATTATCTGACCAGTGGAAAAGAAAACACAGAACCACGCAAAACTCAGTAGGATGAAGGAACTAGGGGGAAAAACAGGAGTGTTAGTAGGACTGGACCTGCACTCGGCCAGTGGCAGGAACTGAAGCAGGCATCCAATCTCCACTTCGGGGCACTTGTCTGAGTCAGAAGAGGAACATTTAAGGCTGAGAGTGAAACAACTGATCTGTGGCAGCCTAAATGGAATGAGAATCATACAGTCCTTGCCACAGCCATACCCACCCTGGACAGGGACACAAGTCCCCTGGAAGGCACAGCGGCTGGGAGCTGGAATTTAGGGATTGTGGAGCAATCCCAGGGCAAGGGCTGCTGATGACTGCAGAGAGATGGATGGAAGGGATGTGAGGGAGGAGATTGTGGTGGCAGGAAACCCAGGCAGCCATGGAAGCAAGGCAATACTGCTGAGTCATGCATAGGGAGTGGAGCCATCACCATAGCCTCTCTCTCCCCACACTCAGCATTGGCAGCTGAACAATAGAAAGGCAGGCCCATCAAATGCCTGACACACTGATAAAAAGTAGGATCCCACTCAGGGTGCCTCTTTAAGTGACTGATGCACTGATCTACAGAGTAGGACCCCAGCCAGGGTGGCCCATCTATGTGCCTGACGTGTGGAACAACAGAGAAGGACCCCAGGCAAGGGAGCCCTCTAAGTGCCCAAACAGGTGGAGCTATGGAGAAAGACAGGCCAAAGAAGCCTTCTGATTGCCAGCTACAAGAGGCTAAAAAAAAAAAAAAAAAGACTCTGACAGGGCCATAATACCTGCAGTGGAGGCAATCCGTGTCCTTGCACACTTTGCATTGCCAGGATCTCCACAAGCCAAGCAGTTGTGCCACCTTCACGCTCAACTCTCACTGGGGTAGAGCTGTCAGAGCCAAAGACAGTCTTGCATCTATGTGCTCAGGGTCCCTTCCGTACTGTCCTACTCTTTGTGACCCTGTAGACTGTGGCCTGACAGGCTTCTCTGTCAGGGAAGGGGTTCTCCAGGCAAGAATACTGGAGTATATTGGCCAATACTGGTTTCCATACTCTTCTAGAGCACTACATTTCCTGCTGCTCTAGCAGCCAACTCCCTTGAGTACCTGGTGCTGCCAGAACCCCTGCAACCCGAGCAGCTGCACCACCTCCACACCTAGCCCTCACAGGTGCGCAGGGGCAGTGTGGGTAAGGAAGAAGACCCAACAGCTATACAAGCTGCAGATTAAATCCACATAATCAACTAGGCAGACTCTGTGTCTATGGAATACATAAAAGGTCATTGAGAGCTCTCACAAAAGAAAAGCACTACTTCTGATAGCTATGGACATTGGAGGCAAGAACACATAGGAGTAAGACCAGATTCGAATCTGAGATGCCCCCACAGCAGGTCCAGAGGTCAGCACAGTGTTGGAGGACATCCTAGGGAGATGAGGTGGACTGTTACTCCCAGTGAGGGAAAGGACTCTGACAACAGTGACTCAAGAAAAACATTTATTATACTTATGTTTTGATTTGTTCTGTAGATTCTTTTGAATTTTTTTCTGTTTCCTTTATTTTCCTCCTCTGTTACAGTTGTCAATTTTATTGGCACTATGAAATACAATTAAGCTTTGAGTTTTTTTTTTTCCTTTTTCCCAGTCACATTTTTTATAGTTGTTATAAACCTCTGACTCTACATTGGGCTTTTGCAGTTCTGTGGAGTTTTCCTTTTTTTTCTTTTCTCTTTTTTTAATTTTAATTTTTTAAACCAGTTATTATTTTTCTACATTTATTCCTTTGTTTGCCTTTCCTACTGTTCTTTTCCCCTTGCAGTTGATCTTTAATGTATGTACATCTTCTTAATCTACCTCTATTTAACTTAGCGTATCTTTTCTTCATTTCTTTCCTTTCGTCTTAACATATTTGTTAGTTTTATTTTCATTGCTTTATTCCCCACTTTGCACCTTGATTTAGTTTTGTTCTCTAGTTTATGCTTTAGTCAGTCTTGTTCTGGTAAATATAATTTTTGGTTCCTTTGTTTGCCAGGTCATTCTATTGTACTTTATTTTTGTTGGACTGTTTTGATTCTGCTGATGGGTGTATATGTAAATGTGTATATTCAGTCACACTTTATTTTTGATATAAACCTCTGCCTCTACATTAGACTTTTGCAGTTCTGTGGAGTTTTCCTTTTTTTTTTTCTTCTCCTTTTAAATGTCTTCTTCCATTTTTTTCTTTCTTTTTTCTTTTTTATAATTTTAAATTTTAATTTTTAAAACCTATTATATTTTTTCTACATTTATTTCTTTGTTTGCCTTTCCTACTGTTCTTTTCTCCTTGCAGTTAATCTTTAATGTATATAAATCTTCTTCATGTACTTCCATTTAACTTTGCATATCTATTCTTTCTTTCCTCTCAACATATTTGTTAGTTTTATTTTCATTGCGTTATTTCCCACTTGACACCCTGCTTTAATTTTGTTTTCCAGTTCGTGCTTTAGTTTTGTTCTTAACTGGTAAATATAATTTTTTATTTCCTTTGTTCACTGGGTCAATCTACCATATTTTATTTTTGTTGGAGTGTTTTGATTGCTCATGGGTGTATATGTATATATTCCACTATTTTAATTATTTGCCTGATTTTGTAAGTGACATTTGTCTGGGATTCATCTTTGGTTTCTCATTTTCAGATATTTGTTTTAATCTCACTTAGTGCCATAAAAAACCACTTGTGGAATCTTCATTCCTGACCAGAGATCAAGCCCTGAGCCTTTGGAGTGATAGCACTGACTCCAAGACCTAGACTTCCAGTAACCTTAGGGAGTATCATATAGTGAGAACTCACACAAAGTAAACCACTTGAATATAAGACCCAGGGGTACTCTTCTGCCCCCTTCTGATGCCTATGTCAGAAGCCTTCTCTATCTCCTTTATACTTTAATAAAACTTTATTACACAAAAGCTCTGAGCGATCAAGCCTCGTCTCTGGCCCTGGATTGAATTCTTCTCCTCTGGGGGCCAAGAATCCCAGTGTCTTTGCATGATTCAACAACAACCTTTCAGTCTCTTGAGACTGACTTCTCTGTCTCTTAGCATTCTCTTAGCCATTTCAGCCAAATTTGTGGTTGTGAGCTCAAGGCCCATGCTTTCCATGAGCACGTGCTTCCAAGAGATAATACTCCCTGGACCAAGGAAAAACCCTCTACTCATCGTGATTTCTGGGGTGACTGTACCATAGCTGTCCGGCTGACAGAGTTGATTACACAGAGTATCAAGGCTGAAAGGTGAAGAGACAGAGAGATCCCTGCTTGCAAGACGAGGCTGTGTTTACCATTGTTTCTAAACAGATTCAGGCTTTAGAGAAAGTAATTGGCGGAAAATGGTGAGAAGGGGCTGGAGAAGGCCAACTAGTAGTCCTTGGGGTCTTTTAATTCTCTTTACGCCCAGTTTTGTGTGGAAAGAAATTGCTCTTACTTCCTTTCCACGCCCTTCGCCGTATTTTTCTCCCATATTCATCCTGGGAGTTTCCTTCACCTACGAACAGCCCTGATTTCAGAGCTCTTGACTCTCAAGTTTCTACAGCCCTGGCCTGGGTGTGATCCTGATCAAAGCTGCACACTCGCTCAGGAGCTCTGCTTCCTGTTCGCCATCTGCAGAGTTTGGTAATAAGGACGACTGCTGCTGCTAAGTCGCTTCAGTCGTATCCAGCTCTGTGCAACCCCATAGACGGCAGCCCACCAGGCTCCGCCATCCCTGGGATTCTTCAGGCAAGAACAATGGAGTGGGTTGCCATTTCCTTCTCCAATGCATGTAAGTGAAAAGTGAAAGTGAAGTCACTCAGTCGTGTTCGACTCTTCACGACCCCATGGATTGCAGTCTACCAGGCTCCTCCGTCCATGGGATTTTCCAGGCAAGAGTACTGGAGTGGGGTGCCATTGCCTTCTCCGAATAAGGACGACACTTAGTCATAATAAAACCCACAAGGCTGCAAGGAGTACCAGCTTCTTACCGCCGCTGCTGGCCGTGGCCGCTGGCCAGACGGGAGCGACCCCTAGACGCGGCGCGGCCTCGATGACGCAACGCGCAGCCTCCGTGACGCAAGCCCACAGCTTCCGTGACACAACCGCGTCTCCTCAGGGCCCGCCCACAGCTACACGGACTAACCGCTAACCAACCTTCAATCCCTGCCACTGCTGCCGGTTACTGGGAATCTGCGCGGTTGGGGTCGCGCCGCTGCAACATGTCGCAAAAGCCAAAGAGCCGAGGCTGCCCCAGCTCCCAGGTCGAGCGGGAGCTGGGTGGCAGCAGTGAGGAAGCCCCGAGCACGTCTCGCGGGCTGGGTGGTGCTGCGGCGCAGCTGCAGGCCCAGGCCTCCCCCGCCCCCGAGCCACGCTCCCAGAAGCAGCTGGCGCTGAAGGTGGCGGAGCTGGTGCAGTTCTTGTTGATCAAGTATCAGAGGAAGATCCCTATCCGCCGCACTGACATCCTGCGGCATGTAGTCGGCAACGACAAGGACGTGCTCCCAGAGCTGCTGTGGCGGGCGGCCAAGCACCTGGAGTAGTGTTCGGGTACCGGCTGGTGGAGCTGGAGCCCCGCAGCAACACCTACATTCTGGTCAACACGCTGGAGTGGGTGGAAGAGGATGCGGAGGTGCACGGCGACCAGGGCATGCCCACCATTGGGCTCCTCATGATCTTGCTGAGGCTCATCTTCATGAAAGGCAATAGCATCAAGGAGACCGAGATCTGGGACTTCCTGCGGCGCCTAGGGGTACACCCCACCAAGAAGCACCTTGTCTTCAGGGACCCCAAGAAACTCATTACCGAGGATGTCCTGCGGCAGCGATACCTGGATTACTGGTGCATCCTGCACACAGAACCCGTGGACTATAAGCTCCAGTGGGGCCTGCGCAGCAACCTGGAGACCAGCAAGATGAAGGTGCTTAAGTTCGTGGCTAAAATGTACAACCAGGACCCCAAGGACTGGCCGGCGCAGTACCGCGAGGCTTTGGCGGACGAGGAGGCGAGGGCCAAACCCCAGCCCGTGGGCCAGACTCCAGCCACTGCCCCTGCCTCAACCCCTTCTCCAGTCTCTTGAAATCTGAGACAAACCCCAGGGCCCGCTCCCTCCCCAGGGGGAAGGGCTGGAGGTGGGAGGAAGCATCTTGCTTGTTTAAATGCGTGGTAGTTCCAGGACGTGTTTGCAAACTTTGCTTCTTGTAAGTCATTTTGATTCTAAACTTTCATTTAGAAGGTAACTTGTTTTGCTTTGCTTCAGTGTCTATGTTTTTTGGTGTAAAGATCTTGTTAGCTTTGTAAAGCAAATTGAACTTCCTACCCTGATCTGGATCTGCCAAGGAAATATAAGAGAACTAGCCCTTGTCCGGCCTTTGAATTGCCCCACTCTGTAAGGGAAAAGTCTTTGTAAATTGAAAACGAAAATGTAATTGCCTATATCCCCTTTTACTTTAATGCAGCTATTTAAAAAATCTGTTTTCTATGCATATAAGCATTTTGAGTCATTCTAAGCAATGTGCATAATGTAGTTTTTCCAAATAATTTTTTACATTGATAATTACTATGCTGTGTGGCTGACCATTTTGTTCAATATTTTTTGCTACTATAGTTATAATACTGTATTTTATATATCTATATCTATATATATATATATGACAAGACCTAGCATCACCCAGCCACCATTAGCACCCTGTGCAGGATGCCTCATCTAAACAAACAAAACAAAAATACAAACCCAATCATCAGCAGACAAGATTAGCACCTCACTCAGCCTTGCCCATCAGAGGAAAAACAGACAAACAAACAAACAAAAATTCAGCACAAATCTCACCCTAGACAAAGCTTACACAAACCATTGGACCAATCTTAGGAGGGCAGAAACCAAAAGAAAGAAAGAATTCAACTTTCTTTGAAGCCTGGGAAAAGGAGACCTCAAACACAGTAAGTTAAAAAAAGATAATGAAAAAGCAGAGAAATACTACACGAATGAAGGAACAAATTAGAAACATATAAGTCCACATAAACGAAGAGGAAATAGGCAAAATACCTGAAAAAGAATTGAGAATAACGATGGGAAAGATGATCAAAAACTTTGAAAACAAAATGGAGAAAATGTAAGAATCAATTAACAAACACCTAGAAGAATTAAAGAATAAAGAGACAGAGACAAACAGCACAATTACTGAAATTAAAAACACTCTAGAGGGAATCAATAGCAAAATATCTGAAGCAGAAGAATGAATCAGTGAGTTGGAAGATAAAATGGTGGAAATAACTTCTGAAGAGCAGAATAAAAAGAATGAAAAGAACTGAGGATAGTCTCAGAGACCTCTAGAACAATATCAAATGCACCAACATTCAGATTATAGGGGTCCCAGAAGAAGAAGCAGGGAGGGCAATGGCAATCCACTCCAGTACTCTTGCCTGGAGAATCCCATTAACAGGGGAACCTGGTGGGCTGCTGTCTATGGGGTCGCATAGAGTCAGACACGACTGGGCGACTTCACTTTCACTTTTCATGCATTGGAGAAGGAAGTGGCAACCCACTCCAGTGTTCTTGCCTGGAGAATCCCAGGGAGGGCAGAGCCTGGTGGACTGCCGTCTCTGGGGTCGCACAGACTCAGACATGACTGAAGCACCTTAGCAGCAGCAGCAGCAGAAGAAGAGTAAAAGGAAAAGGGTATGAGAAAATTTTTGAAGAGATTGTAGATGAAAATTTCCCCAACATGGAAAAGGAAATAAGTCCAAAGAGTCCCATACAGGATAAACCCAAGGAGAAACACTGCAAGACACATACTAATCAAACTAACAATCTAAACACAAAGAAAGAATATTAAAAGCAGCAAGGGAGAAGCAACAAGTAACATACAAGGGAAACCCCATATGCGTAACAGCTGATCTTTCAGCAGAAACTCTGCAGGCCAGAAGGGAAATATATTCCATGCAAATGGGAAGCAAAAGATGATGCTGTTAAAGTGCTGCACTCAATATGCCAGAAAATTTGGAAAACTCAGCAGTGGCTACAGGACTGGAAAAGGTCAGTTTTTATTCCAATCCCAAAGAAAGACAATGCCAAAGAATGCTGAAACTATGGCACAATTGCCCTCATCTCACATGTTAGCAAAGTAGTGCTCAAAATCCTCCAAGCCAGGCTTCAACAACATGTGAACCGTGAACTTCCAGATGTGTAAGCTGCATTTAGAAAAGGCAGAGGAACCAGAGATCAAATTGTCAACTCCCATTAGCTCATCGAAAAAGCAAGAGAACTCCGGAAAAACAGCTACTTCTGCTTTATCGACTATGCCAAAGCCTTTGACTGTGTGGATCATATCAAACTGTGGAAAATTCTGAAGGATATGGGAATACCAGACAACCTGACCTGCCTCCTGAGAAATCTGTATGCAGGTAAGGAAGCAATAATTACAACTGGACTTGGAAGAGCAGACTGGTTGCAAATCGGGAAAGGAGTATGTCGAGGCTGTATATTGTAACCCTGCTTATTTAACTTTCATGCAGAGTACATCATGAGAAACGCTAGATGAAGCTGGATGAAGCACAAGCTGGAATCCAGACTACTGGGACAAATACCAACCTCAGATATGCAGATGACACCACTCTTGGCAGCAAGCAAAGAAGAACTAAAGAGCCTCTTGATGAATGTGAAAGAGGAGAGTGAAAACGTTGGCTTTTTGAGTGTTGAGTGAAAACTCAACATTCAGAAAACTAAGATTATGTCATCTGGTCCCATCACTTCATGGCAAATAGATGGGGAAGCAATGGAAACAGTGACAGACTTAATTTTTTTGCATTCCAAAATCACAGCAGATGGTGACTGCAGCCATGAGATTAAAAGATGCTTGCTCCTTGGAAGAAAACCTATGACCAACCTAAACAGCATATTAAAAAGCAGAGACATTACTTTGACAACAAAATTCCATCTAGTCAAAGCTATGATTTTCCACTAGTCATGTATGGATGCGAGAGTTGGACTATAAAGAAAGCTGAGCACCGAAGAATTGATGCTTTTGAACTGTGGTGTTACAGAAGAGTCTTGAGAGTCCCTTGGATGGCAAGATCAAACCAGTCCATCCTAAAGGAAATCAGTCCTGAATATTCATTGGAAGGACTGATGCTAAAGCTAAAACACCAATACTTTGGCCACCTGATGTGAAGAACCTCTTCATTTGTAAAGACTCTGATATTGGGAAACATTGAAGCCTGGAGGAGAAGGGGATGACCGAGGATCAGATGGTTGGATGGCATCACTGACTCAATGGACATGAATTTCAGTAAACTCTGGTAGTTGGTGATGGACAGGGAGGCCTGGCTTGCTACAATCTATGGCATCATAGAGTTTCACATTACTGAGTGACTATACTGAACCGAACTGTCCTTAAACTGGACCCTTTGAATCTATCCTATTGAACTTCACCAGAACCTCAGCAAGAAACTCCAGAGTATGGCTCTGTCACAGGAAAAACAAAACAACTAATTGAAATGAGCAAATGAAAATAGCTGGAGATACAGTGAACTTTGACCAGTACAATGTGTCTCTCATTCATGCTCTTGATTGCCCCACCAGTATTGTAAGATTCCTTGATTTGGAATTCCTGAGCTGATTCTGATTCCCAGTGACTTTCTCCTTACATAGCCATTCTTCAGGAGGCTTGACATGCATTTTCTAAAGTGTTTTTTACATCATCTTATTCCTCTGATTAGTGGTCCCATGTTTCCTCATTTTATGAATGCCTCTTTTTCAAGCTAGTGATAGTCAAACATCCCTAGACAACTGACTTCTCCACAGCTCCTGAAAATTGATCTGCTCTTACTCCATTCAGAATACTCTCCTTATGAAATCTTGGAGTTTCTCTGAGATTGAAAAATTTTGTTTTTTTCACTTTAAATCCCCCCCGTTTTTTGGGGCATTCTTTGGAGTTTTTATTCATTCTTCAGAAATTATACCCATGCAATTTTCTTCCTTTATCAGAGCCCTCCCAGAAACTACAATCAGCCTTTTATTCTATACTGTTTTGAATTTTATAGTTTCATACTTTGGGGTATGTTTCCTTAACTGCATTATAAGCTAAATAAAGCAGTTTAAAAACCTTACACTAATTATGTTTCTCTCTCATAACTCCAAAAAAAACATACCAAGCACAAGGTAAGCATGTTCACATAATATTTTTTTTTCATTTAATGGTAAGTGCTCAATAAATATCCACTTGATTTTATTAAAATTGAGATGTGGTTCTGAATGTTAATACTGAATACCTAATACTTAAGCTTTGGGATCCTGCTGCTAGAAGGATATAAAAAGAGAAACAAAAGTAAACCAGGATAGATACTGTATATTGTAAAGTTTTAGAGTTCTGCTTATTTTAATTCAACAAACATGCATTTAAATAATATTTATAGACATTATACTATAGATAAGTATACGGAGATGACTGAGATGAACATGTTTTTATTTTTGAGACAGAATAATATTGCTTTTATAGTAGAAATACAATTGGAGGAACATAAAAGAAAGAAATTAATTCAAGATGTGAAGATGAATGATTTCACAAAAATGCTAGATAGGCTGGGCTTTGAAGTGTGGACAAAATATTGACTATATGGAAAGAGAAAGCATTTCAAAGTGGTGATGATAAATTGAGGTTCCTTAGGATTGCACTTGAGTGTGTGTTAAGTTGCTTCAGTTGTGTATGGCTTTTTTTTTGATCCTTTGGACAGTAGCCAGCCAGGCTCCTCTGTCCATGGGATTCTCCAGGCAAGAACACTGGAGTGGGTTACCATGCTTTCCTCCAGGGGATCTTCCCAATCTAGGGATTGAACCCATGTCTCTCACATCTCCTATATTGGCAGGTGGGTTCTTTACCACTAGCGCCACCAGGGAACCCCTAAGCTAATAGCCAATTAAATAATTTTCTTGTTTTGCTTCCATGTCTTTCCTATAAATGTTTTACCTCTTAACCACTTTCAGTTTGATGCTTTCTGATTTTAATTGACTTTTGCTCAAATAAACTCAAAAAATTTTAATGCACCTCAGTTTATCTTTTAAAAGAGGGGGAAAGGTCTTTTAGTGAGGATGAACAAAAATTAAGAAATGGGAAAATGGTTTGAGTGTAGTGAGTTTGGGAAAATGATTAAAGAATGACAATCATGGCTGAGGAGCCAGAAGGTAAGAATGGGAGGGTAACCTGGTGATTTCTAGTAGTAATGTGATTAATAATAAGAAATATGTGTTTGGTCTTCACCCTCCTTTCTGGCACAGAACCCCTAAAACTTTTGGAATTTCCTAGATGGTAAGAGTTATAAAGAGGTCATGATATTCATAATAAACTCATTTCAATCACATCTGAGTTTATGTTAATAAGATGAATTTTGGAAAGTACCTAAGTGTTTGTTTGCCAGGGGAACCAAACCTGTGATTAGAGAGTTGGAGCTTTTAGTCCTACCTCCTGACCTCTAGGGAGGGGAAAGGGGCTGGAGGTTAAATCAATTGCCAATGGCCAACGAATTATGCCTCTATAAATGAAGCCTTCATACAAACCCCAAAATACTAGGTTTGGAGAGTTTCCACAATGGTGGATATCTAGAGGTCTTGGGATTGTGGCATGATCTGAGAGAGCAAGGAAGCTCTGTATGCCTTTCTTCATAATTTGTCCTATGCATCTCCTCCTTGTAGCTGTTTCTGTTTTTTATCTTTTTATAGTAAATGAATAATCTAGTAAGTAAATTGTCTTCCTGAGTTTTATGAAATATTCTCACCAATTAATCAAATCCAAGGGGTCATAGTAACTTCCAATTTATAGCCAGTCAAAAGTGGAGGTGACAACCTGGACTTGATAATTGGCATCTAGTCGGGAGGGAGTCATGTGGGCCTGAACTCTTAACCTGTGGGAGCCCTCAACCTCATGTAGATCGTGCTAGAAATTAGGTTAATTGGTTTGAGGTGTAGAAAAAAATTGCACATTGGGCTAGTTACTAAACTTGTTGGAAAATTGAGCTCGTCTTACCTCTACTCTCTCAAAGCCCACTAAATTGAAATTAGATGAATTAACAAAGATATGTACTTATATGGATAAAGAGAATGGGAGAAGAGAGAGAATTTTGGAAGATAGATAAAATCTGAATTAACAGAGTGGATAAAATTAAAATCTGAATACTTAACCTAGGGGAAAAAAAAAAGGAAACAAGCCAACACACATTATAGAGAATGTTGGAGGTACAAGTTATCTTGAGGGAAGGAATTCAAAATTGGAGCATTAGATTCATTTCTGTATAAGGAATAGTAAGGTACCCCTGTTCAGTTCAGTTCAGTCACTCAGTCGTGTCTGACTCTTTGCGACCCCATGGACTGCAGCATGCCAGGCTTCCCTGTCCATCACCAACTTCTGGAGCTTGCTCAAACTTATGTCCATCGAGTCGGTGATGCCATCCAACCATCTCATCTTCTGTCATACCAAATATCTTCCCAAAGCCTATGTTACCAGGCTACTGCTCACTCCTCAATCTCCATTCTGGATGAAGGGAAGCCTGGAGGTTTACCCATGAGAACAATTGAACTGGAGATACTTGTCCTCATGAATACCAGAGAGCTGAAGATGATGGGAATAAGCACTTAAAAGCCAAATTGAACTGAAACCTCTGTCTCCTCCAATTTAGCCCCCAAATTGCTGGTATCCTCCCCCTCAGCACCTGGAGGGGAAAGAGTTCTCTTTAAATTAATTTACAACCTCCCAAAATAAGTACAAAGTCATTTAGCAATACAAGTAAACAGTGGTTACTCACTCAGTAATCCTCAGTGAAGGCCTCCAGATAAAAGTTTCCAATAATTCAATTTGTTAAAAATGAATCGAAAGCCAAGGAGAACCTGAAATGTTAAGGAAACCTTCCATGATAAAAGACAGACACCAACATATAAGTTGGAAACAGAACAAAAGAAATCATTGTAGCAGAAACAATGTAGAAAAAAACAGAATAAAACATCTAAATAAAATTATAATTCATGAACTCATTTGTACAGAGAATATTATAATAAAAAGTTAATAAATAGAGTAATCCATTGGTCTCCGGTAACCATAATTATCTCAACTGCTATGGAAGCAATACTCAAATAATATCTTATTTTGTTTACTTATCAAATAAAATGAGAGGTAAATTACTTCTCTTTCATTTTTATTGAATTAAGTTTGTTATGTACTTCCTTGTATATCTAGACATCAAATAATTATTAAGGGTCTTCTTCTACTATAATTATTAGGTTCTTCTACTAAGAGCTTCCTTATAAAACTCCAGTATTTTTCTAAACAATGCTCTGAACCCTATGAAGCAGCTCCTCTTCTGTTTTCTTATTCTTGTTAAATCACACTTATTTCCTAGATGCCCTCTCTGTTTTCCACAGGGCCATTATCACCTCAGACCCCTCTAACTTCACTTCCTCAATCTTTGTTCAGTAATTACTTGCAACCTAATTTTTGATAGAATATTTTAGAACAAATATTAAATACTGTTACATTATATATTTCTTCACAATGACACCCAGCTGTCTCATTAGTAACTTTATAGATGACATACATCATAAAGAACATATTCTCTGGTTCTTCCTTAGGTTTTTGGATAATTTAGAAAGCAGCCTAAATTAACTAGCTGAAATGATTTTTCTGATCATAATTATTTAAGCCTTACATAAAATTTTACCATTGTCAGCTCATTGTCAGTGAATTCATTTTAATAGACACTCAGTTGAATTATCTCTAATTAAACCATATTACATTTTGTGATTTGGATTAATCAAAGAATAAATGAAAGTCTAACTTCATGTTGAGATTTCTTTCATGAAAATGGTTATGCTGTTCAAGTTAAGTCAGTGAGCAACTACCATGGCTTCTAGGTTTTCATAGAAATATATATTTACGGAAGAGTTTGATCTTCTTTTTCTGAAAGCAGTTATATAGCTCTTAAATACCCTTTTAGTAAATTGGTATTACAAAATACCTATTTAGTAATCAGAATTTGGTGCTTATAGTCAAAACTTGAGCAGCTAGCTTATCAAAAAAATTAAAATTCTTTACCTCAAATTTAACATAAAATCAGTAATTGCAAAGAAAATATCTGTTAAAAATGGAGGTAAGGAAAAGTATCTTTTTGGCCTTTTATAGAGTTCATGAGGTTCTCACAGCAAGTATACTAGGGTGGTTTGCCATTCCCTCCTCCGGTGGATCACTTTTTGTCAGAACTCTCTGCTATGACCCGTCCATCTTGGGTGGCCCTGCATGGAATGACTCAAAGCTTCACTAAGTTATGAAAGCCACGACAAGGCAGTGATCCTTGAAGGAGAAGAGGGTGTCAGAGGATGAGATGGCTGGTTCATCACTGATTCAATGAACATGAACTTGGGCAAATTCCAAGAATGGTGAGGGACAGGGATGCCTGGCATCCTAAGGTCCATGGGGTCACAAAGAATCAGACACAACCGGGCAACTGAACAACAACAAGGAAAAATATTTTATTCTTATTATATTTAACATCTGAAGTTATTATCTGATTCTCATAAGGAGGTGCTTCCCTGGTGGCTTATTGGTAAAGACTCTGCCTGCCATTGCAGGAGAAGCAGGAGATGCAGGTTCAGTCCCTGGGTTGGGAAGATCCCCCTGGAGGAGGAAATGGCAAATCACTTGAATATATTAGCCTAGGAAATCTCACGGACAGAGGAGGCTGGCAGTTCATGGTGTCACAAAGAGTCGAACATGTCTTAGCAACTAAACAAGAGCAACTCATAAGCAGATCAGCTTTTTATTTTTTTTTTTAAACTTTACAATATTGTATTAGTTTTGCCAAATATCGAAATGAATCCATCACAGGTATACCCGCGTTCCCCATTCTGAACCCTCCTCCCTCCTCCCTCCCCTACCCTTCCTCTGGGTCGTCCCAGTGCACCAGCCCCAAGCATCCAGTACCGTGCATCGAACCTGGACTGGCGACTCGTTTCATACATGATATTACACATGTTTCAATGCTATTCTCCCAAATCTCCCCACCCTCTCCCTCTCCCACAGAGTCCATAAGCAGATCAGCTTTTAAGCTATTTTTTTTTTTAACTGAAGTTTTTGAGTTTAAACTCAATTTTAATTAACAATTAAAATTGTGTGCCCAAAACATCCAAGACATAAGGTGCTATGAGGTGATTTTTGTTGTGTCTAGTTTCTATTTTGGTACCTTGCATTTCTCCTGACATGTTGTGGGTTTTGTATTATTTTGTATTACTGTATGTTTGTATACAGTTTGTATTACTGTATGTTTTTCCAGGAAGCAACACTTAAAAAAAAAAGCACTGCTCATATAAAAATCCCAACTGAGCTTTATTCATTTTGATTTATCCCATAACTAGACTCAATGTCTACAAGCGATGTAAACTGGAGAGTTGAACAATTAGCTACTGAACACTGTCCCTGAAGCTACTTTTCTCCCAGTTGTTTCTTGGTGTCATGATTATCAGAATAATTACTTCCTCTTTTTTAGTGTAATTGTAGCCATATCTCAGTGCCTGTGGCACAAATATTTAATAAAATGATCTTGGGGGCCTTACAATTTGATTGCTGGGAAAACACAGCATCTGATCAAGCTTCTAAAATGAAAGCATTAATTTTATGTATATAATATCTTGCCTGAAAGTTACAACAGAGAGCTTACAGTTTCTGACAGGATTTTTCAAGTTGTATCTCTGAATACATTTTCAATGAAGGGATAAAAATGTTTAAATTTGTGTTTTAGTCACTGTGTAAAAATGGGATGGAATCCTATCATACAAAGTTAGGTTCAGATGTTAATGCTGATGATACTCCCCCACATACAAGAATGTATGGCAAGGTTTAATACTCACTGAATAAGCTTTCTGGGCAGAATAGCTTGGCTATTGAGCAGATCCAAAATGGCTTGAAAGAGCAGAGGAAAGAGACTGGCTTGGGCTTTTCACTGTGGTTAAGGATGGTGGCTTGGGGTGAGGGGTTGGGACACAGGGCTAGTATGGCTTAAACTTCTTGCCAGAGGGAGCACTAAGCTTTCTTATCCTCTTGCCCAGATGAAGGGCAGAAGGTGAAGAGAGAGGAGCATAGCTTAAAGTCTTCATCAAGCCAATATCAAAAATGGAATCAGACTGTTGAAATTTGCATATAACATTCTATTCCTAATGAATATTTTAGGTTAACTTACTGATCATAATTTGCAAGGTTCCTAGTTGTTAACTAAAACTGATAATTTTTAAAAGATGAGATGTTCATTAAGAGGCTTATCAAATAGAAATAAATGATATGCAGGTTGTTATCTATAATGATGATTTGCCTATTGTTTAATTTTTTTTTTGAGTGTTTGTTTATGGCCTCTGCTATACAAAGCAGAGATTTGGACACTGTAACCTGGCTAAAAATCACCTGAAGATCTTGTTAAAACACATTGCTGGGTCTCACCCCCAGAGTTTCTGATTTAGTAGGTCTGAGGTGGGGCCCAATGATGCCAATGCTCTTGGTCCAGGGACCACACTTTGAGAATGACCAATCTTGAGTTCTTGAATTTTAATAATTTGTTTCCCAGTATCTTGTTCTTTTGAGAATTTTTAGCTTTTTGAATATGATTAGATGATAAGTTTGGGGTGTTCATACAGATGGCCAACGGACACATTAAAAGATATTCAACATCACTAATTGTTAGATAAATGCAAATCAAAATTACAATGAGATATCACCTCACACAAGTCAGAATGGCCATCATCAAAAAATGTACAAACAGTAAATGCTAGAGAGGATGTGGAGAAAAGGGAACCTCATAAACTGTTGGTGGGAGTGTAAACTGATACAGTCACTATGGAAAACAGTATGGAATAGTCACTACGGAAACCAGTTTTTTAACAGTTTCTTAAAAAACTAAAAATAGAACTAGCATATGACCCAGCAATCCTACTCCTGGGTACATATCCATGGAAAACCATCATTCAAGAAAGATACATGCACTCTGATGTTCATAACAGCACTATTTCTAACAGCCAGGATATGGAAGCAACATAAATGGCTATCAGCAGAGGAATGAATAAAGAAGACAAGGTACACATATGGGCTTCCCAGGCGGTGCTAGCGGTAAAGAACCCACCTGTCAGTGCAGGAGATGTAAGAGATGTAAGTTCAGTCCCAGGATGATCCCCTGGAGGAGAACGTGGCAACCCACTCCAATATTCTTCCCTGGAGAATCCCATGGACAGAGGAGCCTGGTGGGCCACAGGTCATAGTGTCACAGAGTCAAATATAACTGAAAAGACTTAGCATGCACACGTGTCCACATATACAATGGAGCCATAAAAAGGAACTAAATTGGGTCATTTGTATAAATGTAGATAAACCTAGAGAGTGTCATACAAAGTAAAGTCAGAAAGAGAAAAACAAATACCATATATTAACACATATATGTGGAATCTAGAAAAATTGTATATATGATCTCATTTGCATAGCAGAAATAAAGGCACAGACAAAGGGAAAAATGTATGATATGAATACAAAGGCAAAAAGGGGGAGTGTATAGCATTGGGATATTGGGATTAACATATATACACTATTGATACTATGTATAAAGTAAATCCCAAAGAAAGGCAATGCCAAAGAATGCTCAAACTACTGCACAATTGCACTCATCTCACACGCTAGTAAAGTAATGCTCAAAATTCTCCAAGCCAGGCTTCAGCAATATGTGAACCGTGAACTTCCTGATGTTCAAGCTGGTTTTAGAAAAGGCAGAGGAACCAGAGATCAAATTGCCAACATCCGCTGGATCATGGAAAAAGCAAGAGAGTTCCAGAAAAGCATCTATTTCTGCTTTATTGACTATGCCAAAGCCTTTGACTGTGTGGATCACAATAAACTGTGGAAAATTCTGAAAGAGATGGGAATACCAGACCACCTGACCTGCCTCTTGAGAAATCTGTATGCAGGTCAGGAAGCAACAGTTAGAACTGGACATGGAACAACAGACTGGTTCCAAATAGGAAAAGGAGTCCGTCAAGGCTGTATATTGTCACCCTGTTTATTTAGCTTATATGCAGAGCACATCATGAGAAATGCTGGACTGGAAGAAACACAAACTGGAATCAAGATTGCTGGGAGAAATATCAATAACCTCAGATATGCAGATGACACCACCATTATGGCAGAAAGTGAAGAGGAACTCAAAAGCCTCTTGATGAAAGTGAAAGTGGAGAGTGAAAGAGTTGGCTTAAAGCTCAACATTCAGAAAATGAAGATCATGGCATCCGGTCCCACCACTTCATGGGAAATAGATGGGGAAACAGTGGAAACAGTGTCAGACTTTATTTTTCTGGGCTCCAAAATCACTGCAGATGGCGACTGCAGCCATGAAATTCAAAGACGCTTACTCCTTGGAAGGAAAGTTATGACCAACCTAGATAGCATATTGAAAAGCAGAGACATTACTTTGCCAACAAAGGTTCATCTAGTCAAGGCTATGGTTTTTCCTGTGGTCATGTATAGATGTGAGAGTTGGACTGTGAAGAAGGCTGAGGGCCAAAGAATTGATGCTTTTGAACTGTGGTGTTGGAGAAGACTCTTGAGAGTCCCTTGGACTGCAAGGAGATCCAACCAGTCCATTCTGAAGGAGATCAGCCCTGGGATTTCTTTGGAAGGAATGATGCTGAAGCTGAAAGTCCAGTACTTTGGGCACCTCGTGCGAAGAGTTGACTCATTGGAAAAGACTCTGATGCTGGGAGGGACTGGAGGCAAGAGGAGAAGGGGACGACAGAGGATGAGATGACTGGATGGCATC
This sequence comes from Bos taurus, assembly GCF_002263795.3. Lineage (NCBI taxonomy): Eukaryota > Metazoa > Chordata > Mammalia > Artiodactyla > Bovidae > Bos > Bos taurus. Next base: position 35,175,135 of record NC_037338.1, on the reverse strand, counting down.
ACTGACTCGATGGACGTGAGTCTGAGTGAACTCCAGTAGTTGGTGATGGACAGGGAGGCCTGGCGTGCTGCGATTCATGGGGTTGCAAAGAGTCGGAGACGACTGAGCGACTGATCTGATCTGATCTGATAAAGTAAACAACTAATGAGAAGATACTGTATAGCACAGGAAACTCTGGTTAATGCACTATGGTACCTAAATGGAAAAGAAGTCCTAAAGGGAGAGCATATGTATGTGTGTGTAAAGATATATATATATATATATGGCTGACTCATTTTGTTATACAGGAGAAACTAACACAATTGTAATTCTACATAATTGTAATTGTACATAATTGTACACAATTGTAATTGTACATAGTACATAATTATAAAGCAATTATATGCCAATAAAAATTAATTTAAAAAAATTTTTAAAAAGGCAAAAATCTTTCAGTGTTAAGAATTATTTGGTTACTTTGTAATGTAGGAAACTGATTTACGCATTGTGACTTGGTAAGCCTTGCTCATTGCTTACTGATTCTCTTCTCACCCAACAGAGAGAAGCACTTACATATCAGACACATTCTTTGCATGAATTACATCATCCAACTGGAAGGGAAGTTTTAATCATTGTTACCAACAGGCATGTTGCCACATGTTTCAACTCCATCTAGACCTGTGGACAGTAGTAAAGTATAAGAGTTAATCAATAGAAATTGCTATAAGCAGATATAATATAATACATCAGAACATATTTATCGTTTACTGATTAGCAGCAATTCACAATTTTTATCTTCATAACAAAAAGTTACATGACAATTGGTTCATAGAAATTAGGTCTATGTTTGTAGTATCAGATCCTTTTAAAAAATAAGTTTACTATGATTAAACAGCAACGTTTAGAATCTGAGAAAGAAATATACAATTGGCATTTGAGCAAGGAGCGCAAACAGAATCGGAATCTATGCTTTGGAGCTCGCGTGTATATTTTAGGTCACTACACTCAACATTCAGATGTGTAGATTAGTTAAGAGGGGGCGCATCATATTGTTTTACCTAGATATGGATTCATAAAAAGCACTGGAACCAGAACTTAGAAAGACAGCATTGGAACAACTTCTCAGGTGAATCATTGTTGGGGAGTGGAGAATGAAATGAGGAACAGAGTTATAAACGCTGGGTTTCCTACAGGAGCTGCCTTCTGTCTAACTACTCTGGTTTCAATCATCATTCTTCAAATGGCACTTAAGGGTTAATATATGCTTGAATGCTTAAGGAAATGAACCATACAGACTGGGTCCTGTGAGTTTCAAAGAACAGGCGCCCTGTTCTTCAGGTGTCATGGGGAGTTATCACAGTTTTAATACCACCGTGTTGATTCCCTGTCAGATTTCTTTCTCTACTCTTGTATTTTTATTTTCTGTCTACTCTTCTGTTACCAGATAAAAATATCTGTCTCTCCTCTGAATTAATAAAGGCATTTACTACTTGGGTTCTTACCTGTGTGTGTTGCAATAAAGACCAGTGATATCCCTTAAAAGTTTTTCTGTTTTTATATATATATATATTTCCTGATTATTAGCATTTAACATAAAACCCAATACTTAATAAATGATGAACACCTTGATCAAATTCACATTATCTTAAAGTCTAGTGATTTAAAGATAAATTGAAAGATACATTTTCCCTTCTTTGTTTAATGCTCTCTGGATTTTCACTCTGGTTTTGGTCCAAAGCTCAGGTTAGTATTGTCATCTGTTAAGGAAAAACAATAAGCCAAGTAGTCCAACTTGTTATTTTCTGGAGAATCTTCCTTTACCCACAAGGTTTAGATATCTGTTGCAATAGTTTTACCATCTGAACCACCAGGGAAAAGTATAGAACATGTACTGAAAAGAAAGGCTTTTAATCTGATGTTTTAATTAAATTTAAAATAGGAATGTGTTTTTTCATGTTGTATAGGAGAATTCACATTTGATTTTTCAAATATATTTTCTTACAGTGAAGATCAGATCTGTGTCAGAGTTCAAAAACCTTGAGTCTGTTATGCAAATCTATTTCTACTAAAATATTAAATAATTACATATAATTTATGTTTCAATAATGAGTTTCTAATTCTCAATCCTGGCACAATCTACAATATGAGAGTAAGAACTATGTTCCCACTGAAAGCAGACTTAGTGATAAGAATGTTTGTTATTTTCCTAAATATAATCTGGGTAAATAATAATATCAAGTCAATTTATTTTCTTGATAATAAAAACAAATCAATAATATCAATGTCATAGATTTAAATATCAGGGGTCAAAAGATGAATTTGTTTCCAGTTGCGCTGCTTCTAGCCTGAATTCCTCACTAATTTTTGCCAGAAGATTCTTACCTGAGAACACAATCCTTTTCCTTGATCAGCATTTTCAGTATTTAAACATAGCCAAAAAGATAACATCAAAATTTTTTTTCATATCATACAAAGTTCTTCACAATATGGCTTCTACCTCTCTGTCACTCTCATCTCTCACCATTGTCTGTCTCCATGTACTTTGTAACTGAAAATACTCAACTGCTTCTCTTTCAACAAAGAGTATGCTCTTCCCAAATTCCTTTCCAATTGAAATGCTTTCTATATGAACCAACTTAGGTATTTCTTATTCACTTTTTCTGTCTCAGTCTAGATTTTTCTGTTTTGTTTTGCCTTCTGAGGAACATTCTCAGACTTTCACTAACAGGAGTGCTTCTTTGCTTCCATGGTCTTAGTACAAATAAGTATTTAAAATTTTGGTAAATTGAATATGAAATTCAGAAATCTGACGGTATATTTTTCTATAGTTTATGCTGTGAGAAAATTCTCTATGATTTTATCATATTCCTGCATGATCCAGATCTTCTAAACAAATAGCATTGTGAGGATGGTCACATAACAGACAGCCGTGAAAACTAGGTATTTTGCCTTTCCAAAGATAAAATCTCCCTCTTTAGAGATGCCTTCTCTCTCTCTCCTTCCAAGGGCATTTGTTTAATGAGTAATCTCTTTCTCTGGAGGAGAGGATGGGGACATGTGCCAGCAGTCTATAAAAGAGAGTCTCCTAATTTGGAAATCCTTCCCCTATAATGCAGATCCACTCCATGCACAGATAAACACTGACCCTCATCCTCTTGCTCTATGGGGAGAGTGGTTTTGAGAACCAGAGCTAGAGTATTGCTCTTATCACTGCTTTTTACTGTGACTAATAAACTATCTGTGTTTCTGACCCGGGGTCTGGTGTTTCTTAGCATACACACATGAACTGTGGCAGGTTAACCTGTCAGCTTGCAAGCAGGGTAAAATCTCAGACCCTCCTCAGTTGCTTACTTTATAAGCTCAATACCTGAGTAGTACCTTGCATGTAGTGAATTCTTAATAAACATACATTAAATGAATGATTGGGCTAGTCAGTGAAGGGTAGAGGAAGACTTTCACTGATGTAGCCAATATCAGTAAAAATTGTGAATGATATTGAAATTGACTATAAAGATTTTGATGTATGTATCTAGCATACCCTTCTGGGATATCTGCATCTTTGTCAAGCTATTTTATTAATCTGTACTAAAAACTGATAGTAATGCAAATGAAAACTCTTTATCCATAGAAAAGCAAATTAACTTTGTCCGGTGAATACTGATCAGTTTTACATCCATTTGTAGATTCACGTCAGCATTGTAGGCTGCCTAAATTACCTATAGTGTATACTGCCTACATTCATACTTATGTTTGTTCAGATTTTCCTTTGAATTGATTTTAACATCTTATTGGCTCATTACCTTTGTTAGAAAAATCTCGGATGTGTGTTCCCTTTATAGTTAAAGTTACATCAATTAAGTTATGATAAAGTTATGATAAAGTTAAATTTTAAAAAATTATCCCTAATACCAGTGATACAGCCTTTATATCATGAAGTGTGTAAGGATTTCCTGTGTGTATGTGAGTGGGTATGTGTATGAAAGAGCTTTTCTATTTCTCTGTTTTAGACTGTCCCCATTTTCTTTTCTTTGGCATTTTCCAAACCTATAGATCACGGAGTGTCTATAATCATTGCAATACTTAGACTACCTTATGGTTTTCATATGTGCTGTAGGTTTTGTAATATTTAAGTTGTTTTCGGAAACATGCATAGTAAAGTAGACAAAGCGACCTACAAATCTGACCAACTCATTTCATTATAAATCAGAATAATATAGATTTTAGGTTTGTAAAATAAAAAAATGAACATTTATGATACTTTTAAAAAAGGGAGTCTAAGTATAGCCAGCAAAAGAATAGAAAATATCTAGGTAGAATGAATCATAGCCATGCCTTGACATGACTGAGCACCCAGAAGGCATGACTGTTTGAACGGCTGCTGAGAAGATTCACACTGCTGGCTGCAAATCTTGCCAAAAGCAAACTTATTTCCAGAAAATTATGAAGTTCTTTATCCCAATTTCCCTTAAATAAAACAGTGAAAATCATGTTTTCCAGAAAAATTTGTGTTTAGAACATGAAATTAAAGATAGAAAGCCCTTAATCACTATTGCTATACAGACAGATCCTTCTATTTATATGCAGTAAATCCAAATAGAAATTCAAATATACAGAAAACTATTATATTGCAAAACAAGAGAAACAAATAATAACTATCTTTAAAAAAATAACTAGTAAATTCAAATTTCATTAATTTTTTTTTAAACTAATGTCCTTGATTACAGGATCTAATTCAAGATCTCAGATTGCATTTAGGTTTGTTTCTCCTTAGTCTCCTCTTGACTGGGAAAGTTCCTCATTTTGCCATGTCCTTGGCACATTTAAAAAGTACTAGTCTGGAATTTTATAGAATGCCCCTCAATTTGGGACTGTGCGATGTTTTTTCATGGTTAGATTGCTAACTATGAATAGTAATGTTTTATTGGGATGAACACCAGAGGGGTGACATCACTTTGGTTCATTACATCAGCTGTTGCATCATGATGATATATTCTCTTACTGGTGATGATAACCTTGACTGCTTGTCTATAGTGATGCTTCCCAAGTTCCTTCACCATGTAGTTAGTATTGCTCTCTTTGTAATTGGGAAGGTAAATATTTTAAGAGAGGTAACTGGAGTCTATGCAAATATCCTGTTTTCTCATAAAACTTTGATTCTGTTTTTTAGCACCTATCGGTAGATCTTGCCTGTAAGCCAGTGCTGCAGAGGATTCTACTTGGCCATTTTCTATCTTCTTCAGTCCTTCTATGTGTATTGATTGGAAGTCTTTTCTTAAGAGTTGCTCCTTCTCACCCATTTGTTCATGTAATCAATTATTTAGAAATATTTTATTGTTTGAGTTATGATTCAATACTGTCAAATTTTAGTTTTGCTCAAATGATTCCAGCTATGGCCATTTGGAGCTCCTTCAGATTGGCTTCTGTGCCTTCCAGTTTATCTTCACATTAAAAAAAAAAAAAATTTTGGTAGGCAGGTGGGGTGGTGTTTCAGCACAATAATATACTCCAGTACTCCAACATTATTTTATATTTTTCCTTGCCTCAGCCTGAAATCAATCACTTTTCTAAAGAACCTTGGTCTGATTCTTAGGATATGAAAAATATCTTTTTTTAAACTTACTAATTTGATAAATGATCTTCTTCAAGGCTTTATGCAGCAATTTCCTAGTATTTCATAATTGTTTATGATTTTATTGAGATGTTCCTGTATGTTTCCATTAGAAAATAATATAAGTAGAGTAATACAAATGAGAAGATACCTAATTTCATGTGGTGGTCTTTTATGAACTAAGAAAACAAAAAGCTTTTGTTTTCTTAAAAACAAAAGCGATGAAGAAAAATAAAGAAATACAAGTTTCCAGAAGGGCAGTCAATATTTATTGAATTCTAACCTATAAAGAGTACTGCGGGAAGTGCTGTAATAAGCAAAAATGTGGTCCCTGCCCTTAAGAAGTTGTGTTGTCACAGTGAGACCAGGTAATCATTTAATGAACGAACAAGTGCTAGGATACCATGGCATCACATGGGTTACATGTTACATTGTTCTCAATGTGACCTCTTCTCCTATGGAAGAACACCTGCACTTTTTAAGTACCACCTAAAATCCAATTCTTGCAAGAATTTTTCCTTCATGAGTTCATTTGTTCCCAAGATACATACCAAACATCTACCATTTGTAAAGCAAAGAGAGGACAAGATGGCAACTAAGATATCTTCCTTGACTTAAAGGAATGTTTAACTCATAGGGACCAGTCCTTTCTGACCTCTCAAGTCCATATTGTTTTATTTTTTTTTAATTCTGAAAATACCTATGCAAAGTAATAAGCCTCTGAGAATACGCATGACATTTTCTATTTGCATTATTTTCTATTTAGTCCATGTAGGTTCACTTCATTTCATCATCTTAGAGATTTGATTTGCTTGAGTGAAAGGTCTATATCATCTCTTTTATCCTCACAGCGTTGGCCAGTGATATTTAGCTAATAGATGGATGTAAAATGCTAATTATCATTTCCAACATCAAATGCATTAGCAAACAGAATGTAAATCTGCTGGATTCAAAGAGCTGTCCTAATTTTCTATTTGCTAAACTGTTGATAATACTTCATGGGGTTGCCATGAGGATGAAATGAGCTACATATCACGTAGCATTTGGAAAAGAATTTAGAACATAGTAAACATTTAGTGTTATTAATTTTTAATACGAGTTTCTGAGAAGCATTAATATTATATGTGAAAAAGAGCACAGCCTATTTACGAGTACTGAAGAGGAGAGGAACACGGTCAGATGTGGATAACGGAAGTATAGTTATGGACTAGGGCCAGTGTCACAATACTTGACTGTTCTGTCTCTGTTCAACAGTCTCACAAATTTAATTTTTCTTGTTGCAAAAGTGTTTGAAGAATTGAATTTTCAAGTAAAATTATTTTTATGAGCTTCATTAAGTTAATGAGGTCAGTTTTGTTATGCTCACTAAGTGAAGGCAAATGCCTTCATCTTTCCAGCCTCCTCTCAATATAAGGGTTTGGATTCTTTAGTAAACAACAATTTTCAAAGATGCACATAATGGCATTCAAAATTAAACAACTTTAAATTATTATTATTTAATACTAAGAGATACAAATACTTATGACTGATACATAAAGTATGAAGAATATCTACTAACTACCTAATTTATAATAAGTAAGCAAGGAACTGGATTCACTTGTGTAATCTTCCTTCATTCCATCACTTGCCTTTTCTTTCAAAAAAGACTGACTCCCTGAATTATGTGTTTATTACTTCATTCTTTTTCCTCATATGTTTAAAATTAAATTTGTATGCCTGAATTTGTCCAATTTTGCATTCTTTGATATTGTATAAATGAACACATACTGTATATAACTTGCTCAATTCCTCAGAACAATGTCAAAACTTGTGCATTTATCTATCACTATATGTTATTCATTTTACTGCTATAAAAAAGTCTAATGTATGAATATATCACAGTTTTTTTCCCAACAACTAATGCTAGAAATTTTGGTTTTTAAGGTGTTTTCAGTATTTTTTTCAGCTTTATTGTATATAATTTTAGTATTCATGGATAAGAGTTTTATTGTAAATGTGTTGAATCCACATTGTAAGGTTAAGTTATCCATACCTTAAACTTAACCATAGAACATGTTGTTGTTCAATTACTAAGTCATGTTTGACTCTTTTCAATCCAATGGACTGCAGCACACCAGGCTCCTCTGTCCTCCACCATGTCCCAGAGTTTGTTCAATTCATGTACATTGAGTCAGTGATGATATCTAACCATCTCATCCTCTGTGGACCCCTCCTTTTGCCTTCAATCTTTCCCAGCTTCAAGGTCTTTTGCAATATGTCGGCTCTTCATATCATGTGGCCAAAGTATACCATAGAATACTGAATTATTTAATTCAGGGTACCAATTTACAATGCAAAAAATATTTCTGTTACTCCTCATTCTTGCCATTAGCTTTCAATTTTTGTCAATATGTGAGGTGTGAAATTATACTTTGTACTGTTTACAGTTAACTACTATTTAGTAATGAGATAATGTTTCTTATGTTTATTGGCCAATTAGAATTCCTTTTCTGTGAAATGACCTTTTGAATTTTTGATTTATGCAGGAATTTGGTATATTGAGTCATCCTATCTACAAATGAACTATATTTCTTATTTTAATTTTTAAAAATGTTTTTCAATAACATTTCATTATTTCTTATATAAGATTTTACACATCATTTAGATTTATTTGCAGGTTTTCTACTCAGGAGTTTACTTCATGGAAGGTATTTGACTACCGCTTCAATTTCTTTAAGTCTTTTCTGGTGGCTCAGCTGGTAAAGAATTCGCCTGCAGGAGACCTGGGTTCTATCCCTGGGTTAGGAAGATGCTCTGGAGAAGGGAATGGCTACTAACTCCATTATTCTGGCCTGGAAAATTCCATGGGCTGTATAGTCCATGGGGTCGCAGAGTCTGACACAACTGAGCGACTTTCACTTTCAATTTCTTTAATCTATTCTAGTCTTTTTTATCATAATGAGTAATTATAATTTTATCAAAATTTTCCATTTTTAACTTTTCATATTTATTTGCATAATCTTATCATGACATCACTTTTATATTTGTAGTATAATTTGTCCCTTTCTATTTGTCTGATTATCTGTTATTTGTTCCACTTCTTCCTAGAAATCAGTCTTGAAAGTTTGTCAACTTTATTGATCTTTTCAAAGGTTCTATACTTTGATTTTGTTGATCTTCTACTTCTTGCTCTATTAATATCTGATGTTCAATATTTCTTTCCTTCTAAATCTTTAGACTTTTCCTCTCCTTTCCTCTAATTTCCTTACTTGTATGTTTATCTTATTATTTCCATCCTTTTATCTTTTCTAATAGAAAAGATGGGCTCAATGTTTTCATTTTTAAATCAAATTTGATAAATTCTACAAATTCAACATATATTATTTCTACTGCCATTCAGTTCACCATATTTTCCAGCACTCTATTATTAGTTTTCCTGTCTTCTACAAGTTCCTGTGAAAAATAAGTTCACTTCCATACATTCTGATTTTATAGTTTATTCTCTTTTGTTTAATTTAAATCTTCTATAACCTTTACTGATTTAATTTTTATTCATTTATCAATTACAGGGAGAATTTGGTAATAATACTCCTCATTGGCCAAATCTTTTTATAACTGCTCTTCAGTCTGAGTCTCTTTCTACTCAATTTTCATTCTTTTTTCCTCTCCTTCAATAGAGTCAGATAGGCTTTATGAAACTTTTTGTACCTTTTCTTGCTCCCTCTCTTTCACTTTTCACACTTTTTCCCAAAACATTCTCTTGCACATCTAATCCCATTTTTGACATCTGCTTTTCAGGGCAGTAATATGTATATCGTCTCTTTTTCATGTTTCTATTTCTCTTCTCTTTGCATCTCTCTGCTAGATTATTTCTCTTATTACATTCTCTTTCCCACTACTTCATTAGAAGTTACACACTCTATGTCTTCGTTTTTAATGATAACAGTAAAAACTGTAATGCATATTTAATTATAAAATATAAACTTGATTATTTTTATGCCATATAATACATTGCTGTTGTTATCACATTACTTGGAACAATGAATGAGATATATCTTACAATGATATATCAAACTGGATTTCTTTTTCTTTTTTTTTCCCCCTACTTGGACTTTGTTTAGTTTTCTAAGTCTGTAGATTGATGGCTTTTAGCAGTTTCGAAAAATTCATCACTCAAACACTATTTCCACTCAAATCTGTCTTATCTTTCTGTAACTCTGTGTAGACATGCTTTAGATTATCTTGCTCTATACTCTATATCTTCTCATTTATCTCTTGTATGCCCCATCTCTTTATCTTTCTGGGCTGCATTCTAGGAAATAATTAAAATTTATATTCTGATTTATTGAATATTTAGCTAATTTTGTTAATGTCAAATCTATTGAGCTTTAAATATATATTGTTCCATTTCTTATTTCTAAGAGTTCTATTGAGATATGTTTTTCATCAGTTTGGTCAATTTTTATGATTTTCTGCTGCTTACTTATATTTTTAATCCCCATTCTTTATCTAATATTCTAATATATATAGTCACCATGCATCTGATACTGCTGTTTATGGTCTCTCTTATTTATAGTGTCTTGTTTCTTTGTTTTTTGTAACTTTTGCCATACTTTTGTAGTTTTTGAAACTTTGTGGGAATTACCTGAGGTTTGCATTGAAGGCAGGCATGTAAACTTCTGCTCTGGAGACCAGTAGGCAGAGATCATCTCAAACTATAATAATTCATTTCATTGTCTCACATAGGAGACTGATCCAAAATACTTATTTTCAGGTTTGAGGAGCTTGAAAGGGACTGTTGAGATTCCTTTGCCACCTGACTTGGTTGTGACAATAATGTCTTCTTTGTCATTTTGACTTGTCCCACTTGACATACTGTTTTACCTGCAGACATCTATTAGGCTGTCAGGCGGCTTTTATGTCCACAAATTGTCAAATGTATGCCAAAGTCTCTGCTTGAGACCCCTCAGGCCACCAAGGTAATATGAAAAAATGCTGCATAATTTTTTTATGTCTTGCTACCCAAGAGGAAATAAAAAACCTAAGTTCAAGTTTTGGCAAATGCCAAAGTACCCTCTACTCTGCTCTAAGTTTCTCCTCTGACTCACTTTCCCCTCCTCTTACGACTCTGGTTTCCTCCTCCAGTATCTGAGAAATACCTAATGTTCTAGCTCACATAAGGGTATTTGTGTATTCCAGGTGTGCAATATCTATTCCAATACTTTTAGTTGTTATCAGTAGACAGGTTTTCCAGGCTTCTAGATATCACAGTGCCACAGTGTGAGAAATGGAAGGTTCATCTATGTTCCATTGGTGGGGTGGGGGTGGGAGGGACTGAAATGAGGTTGTTGTTGCCAATTTGACATTGAGAGAAAACACATTTCTAAAAAGTCAGGACTGAGATATTGGATCACAAACTAGCCAGGCTCTTTCCACTGCTACCTGCTCCTACACAGTGTTTACTTAAAATCTTAGGCAACAAATGTGAAATTTTTATTTTCAGAATCTAACTTCTTTTGAAAGACCTGTTTTCTTTTGCTCTGGATAACTTTGTGTGGGAGTAGCTTCTTTCTACTTCATTCCTCATGTGTGCTTTGGTTAAAAAAAAATAAAAAATAGATTAGAGAGGAAGGCTTTGAGTGGACCTTTTGTCTTTATCTAAATAGAGGGAAACCTGCTGAAATTGATACTATGCAGAGAACATGACATCTCCAAATACTTTCCAAATTGGAAATAGTAGAGGAGAAATAGTCAAAAGGGTTTATATCATCTATTAAAGACCCCCATGATTTTTTAAATGCCTCATAGGCCTAAGGTAAGTATCTATAACAATGTAACCCCAGTAAAGAACCAGGGGATCCTCTATAAATAGTCACAGCAAAATATGTGATTCTATCTGTTAATAAAAAATACTTCTCCATTAGGCATTATTTTAAATGGACATTATGAAAAACACTGATATTATCCTTCCAAACTTCTTCACTGGATCATGATTTCCTTTTTTTAAAAGGACTATGTTGCATGTGCGTGCTAAGTCACTTCAGTCATGTCCAACTCTCTGCAACCCTATGGGTTGCAGCCTACCAGGCTCCTCTATCCATGGGATTCTCCAGGCAAGAATACTGGAGTGGGTTGCCATGCCCTCCAGAGGATCTTCTCAATCCAGGGATCAAACCCAGGTCTCTTGGGTCTCCTGCAGTGGTAGGTGGATTCTTTACCACCAGAACCACCTGGGATGCTCTAGTATGAACATAGAAAGGCCTATTAAAATCGCTTAGGTTTAAATTACATTTAGAATATTTAAATTACAACCAAAATCACCTAAGTTTTAACTTATTAATATTTTTCCATTTACAGATGTAGTCAGTTTTATATTAAAAACTGACTTTTCACTTCTCTGATAAATGCTTGGTTTCTCAAGTTTAACTGATTAAAACTCCTTAAAAACTAGTCTCCTTTATAAATGTATCTGTACTCTCTTGAATATACTAACACAGCATTTTAGATTAATACATTTGATTTTTTTTAAAAGTGTTTTAAGTGGCTAACAGGGCAGCCATAATAATCTAACAAACAAGTTCACCCTGGGTCTTAAGCAACTCTTATAAATCAGATAACTCAAACTGATAAAGGTAGTAGATAATTTTCTCTTACATTGCTAAATGCTATTAACCAATGCTTGAAATTCTTACACTCTCCAAATTACAATCAAAAGTCTAAAACTGATTTTAAGAACAACATTAAAATAACAAACAATGCTGAAGGATTATCCAAAAATATTAATGTTATGGATTTTGATTAGTATATCATAGCTTATATTTACATCCTTTTTTTGTGTGTGTAAAGTCATTCATTCACTAAAAAGAGGTCAGTTTTACTAAATTAGACAATCTGAAGTTGCAAGGTGATAACTGGGCAAGCCACAAGGTTACTTGGACTTCCCAGGTGGCACCATGGTAAAGAAATCGCCTGACTGCAGGAGACGAAGGTTTGATCCTTGGGTTGGGAAGATACCCTCGAGTAGGAAATGGCAACCCACTCCACTATTTCTGCCTGGAAAATTCCATGGACAGAGGAACATGGCAGGCTCCAGGTCCATGGGATCACAAAGAGTCGATACGACTGAGAGATTAGACACATACACACAAGGTTACCTAGAAGTCGGGGACTCAAATTTAGAACCTGGAGCTGGGCAGTACATACTCCCCTATGGATATCCTCACTCCTTTTATAGAAGACTTACAATTGCCATGTCAAGTAGAAATTCCATGCCAAGATTTTAATATGGAGTGTCTCATATCCACCTTATTTGCCAATTTTCTTAACTATTTTATTGGATTAAATTAATCTCTTTATTAACTGAATATATCAATCACTGTTCCATACTCACTTTACATCTAATTTGTATTCAGTGATGATTTCAAAATCATTCCTTGATAGTGTTATCAGATAAAATACTGAGTAGGCAATTAACTTTAACTTCCAGATTAACAAGAAATAATTTTAAGTACATTTTATGCTATACTTGGAATCTAGTTATACTAAAATATTATTTATTATCTATCTGGAATTCAAATTTAACTGGGTGTCCTTTATTTTTATCTGCTAAATTTGTCAGCCCTTATCCTCAACATAAGATTTCCAGAAGTTATTGTATAAGCTTTACTTTTACTAATATTAAGTTATTCTCTTATCTTTTCTATAGACTCACGGAGGTTAAAACTGTCATTCCTCCCCCTCACCTTCTGGCAAGATACACAGCCTCAAGTAGATGTTAAATGAACATTTGTTAATGAAGCCTTCTTCTGAAAATCTAATTACTGTCAGCCTCCAGATCAGTTTGGAAATTATACAAATGTTGGGCTGGCTGATATGAGTTTCTATGGCAAAAAGAAAATACATGGAGTTACTAAAAGGTGTGTTGTGCCTTCAGACCCACTCGTGTGGTAACATAATGTCACATGGAGGACAGGTACCACTCATGTCAACAGAACTAACTAATTGAGTGGGGTTACTTTTTTTTTTTTTACATGATGAGGTATTCATATTTGTATGTTAGTCAATTTAGTCTCTCAGTCATGTCCGAATCTTTGTGGCCCCATGGACTGCAGCATGCCAGGCTTCCCTGTCCATCACCAACTCCCAGAGTTTTCTCAAACTCATGTCCATTGAGAGAGTGATGCCATCCAACCAGCTCATCCTCTATCCTCCCCTTCTCCTCCCGCCTTCAATCTTTCCCAACATCAGGGTCTTGGCTAGTGAGTCAGTTCTTTGCATCAGGTAGCCAAAGTATTGGAGTTTCAGCTTCAAAATCAGTCCTTCCAACGGATATTCAGGACTGATTTCCTTTAGGATAGACTGGTTGGATCTCCTTGCAGTTCAAGGAACTCTCAAGAGTCTTCTCCAACACCACAGTTTGGTTAATACAATATTGCTACTAAGTGAACACTGAATACCTATTTTTAGCAAGTTTGCTGCTGAGCTATTCAAGGAGCTGCTGATGCTCCTCTCTAGGCAGGTCATGGTCTGCTGCATGTGGTCTGCAGAGCCCCTCATCAGGGGTTAAAAGCCACACTTCATTAGCAGGCTCTTCCTACCAGGACTTCTCACCAGGGCTTTCCCCACTGTAACATGCATACAAACTATCTTGTGGCTCTGATTCCTGAGTGCCATGCATATGCTTGATTTAAGAGATTAATGACAAGGAGAGTGATCTTTAGAATACATTACCAAAAAAATGCAGGACACTCAAGGAGACTGCCCAGAATATCCAACGTTTATTCTCAGGACCAGAGCAGCTTTAGAATTAAAATCTCGGATTTGAGGACCTTACTGATTTTTCACCTATGCAGTTTGAAAAATTCTTCAGTGATCCTAGACTTACTTATCCTTGTATTTCAGGTAAGCATTCGGGGGATGGATGGGGAATCAATATTCTTTCTAGAAATAACCCCAAATAACCTTCAAGTGACTCTGTGAATACGTCAAACTATCACTAAGATTGTGGGAATGAAGAGGGATGAAGAAATAAAATCCCCACAATTATGGAATATATAGCTAGAGAGATCAAAAATGCAGTTTACAAAGAGCACCTAACTATAAAAATGCTTTTTTCTTTCATTATCTGAATAGAACATAGTCAATGTGGAATAATATAAAATTTTAGGGCCAAAAGGAACTGAGCATATTCAAACTTCATTCATGAAATTACCAGCACTGTTAGCAAATTTGATGTACTTACCTTCACAGTTTTATACACATATATGGCAAAATGGGGTTCCAACATATACTGTTTTATTAAATAATTAATGTACTATTTTATAAATGTAACTAACATGCATGCTTAAAATTAATTTCTATATAAATAAATATAAATATATGTTATCACATGAACTATTGAATAGTAAGTATACATTTTTTTACTTTCCAAAACCAATTTAACCAATCTCATGTGTCAGGACATTAGGATTTTTTTTTCTTTTTTTCTTAATTAACAATTAATATTTCAATTAATATCCTTGTGCAACACCTTTGGATATATTTCATTTGTTTTCTTAATACAAATTCCTGGTATATTATTTTTAAGTTTTATATTGCTTAAGTTTTTTCAGATATATTTCCACATTGCCTTGTTGAAAGTTTGCCTTGTGTAATGCCACCACCAGAGTGTCAAAGAGCCTCTCTCCACAAAGACTGTAAAGCAGAGAAGGGAGGAAATCCTATGTCTGCAAGTGGGGATGGAAAGTTTTAGAGAATTTAGAACTTAATGTGGGCTTAAAGAATAAGAATTTCAAGGGGAAAAAGAAGAGAAATCTTCTGTAATGTTTTGATATTGTTGTTATTCTTCTTTTAGTCACATTTGAGTTAAAAGAATTTCAATGTGCAAATTGGAAAGAAGCTTCATCCTTATTGCTACAGGGTCCCTCCTCCTTCAGTGTTCTAGGGCATCATGGCATCTAGGGCATCTGCACACAGCTGGAGGGAGGGGACTGCTCTCCGCTCACATTTCTATTTCAATCATTTTAAGTCATCAATTAACCAAAACAAAATTTTATGACAAAAGCAAGGACTTTCCAACATTCGGGTGAAACAAAGTGATCAACTCAAATGTTTCCACGCTCATTCACTCATAGTAGACGTTCATGTTCACATTCTGCTCCTTACCCCACGGTCTCCCCTCGACTTGCCTGCCAGCCATATAGCTTTCCCTGGTTTCTCATATACAGAAAATGGCCCAAAGGAAAAGGAGAAGGGTCACAATGGTAGTAATAGTTCCTTCTCAGTTATAAATTTGATCTTTTGCCAGTACAGTTTCTCCACAATTGAGAGCCAAAGAACTTTTTCCAAGCAGTGCTTGATTAGGAGGAACATGAATAATTTTTAAGCCTAAATAACTGTTCCTTTCAAGTCCACTTTTTTATGAAAAAAATGCTATTACTAGTGTGCTGGTAAACAGCCTCCTCCTTCTACTAGGAGTATCATTCAGAAAAAGTAGAACAACAGACAGCCTTTGCTGCTCTTTTGCAATTTTAACAAATTTCCATTTGTGTGTGTGTGTGTATAAGCAAATGCAAAACTCCTCCTTTTGTAACGATCAAAACCTAACAACAAAGGCCTGTTGATTGACTAAGTTTTTCAATTTCTAATTAGCGAATTTTGTTCTCACCTTTGCAAACACCATAAATAAATCCCTTTTACTTGGAAGCTAAAAGGTAAAGATCCTTTGAATCTCTACATTATGACACATACTAAACAAAGCAAGTCTAGGTTTTGATGTTTTCTTTGGTTTAAACTTACACTGCAAACAAAAAGAAGTAACACCTCAGCCATCAATGCTTAAATCTTACAAAAGGAAATTAACCCCTTTGGAAAAGGACTGCCATTTTCTTCCAAATAAAGATTTTTTTATGGTAAAGAAAGAATGTTTTATTAAAAGCCTGTTAACAAGCAACAACAAACAAAAAGAAAAAAAAAAGACCTTCCATTTACATAGGACTTGCCATGTTCAAGGCATTGTGGTATAACAGGCATATACAGAGAATTTTTTCCCACAGAACTTTTACCACAACTTAATAAATTGACTTTTATTAGCCCCCAGAACAAGCTGAACTTTAAGAGACTTAGAAACTTTCTCATGGTTACACGGTAAGAAATAAAAAAAAACATTTGAGCCCAGATATATTTCACTCCAATACCCTGTCCTTTCTATTCACGTTATAATTTGATAGACCAGGACATAAAATATAGAATAGGCTTCAAATAACTAAATGAACTCATTTTTCTTTGGACAGTTTTCAAGGGAAGTGAGTAAACATGAATAGAAGTTGAGATACTTTTAAGTTTTCTCTATGTAGTTAAAAAGAGTTTATTGGTATTTACTGGGAATCGATTGTTTTGGGGGGCTTTCCCAGTTGTGCTAGTGGTAAAGAATCTGCCTGCCAATGCAGGAGACATAGAGTGACCAGTTTGATCCCTGGGTTGGGAAGATCTCCAGGGGAAGGGCATGGCAACCCACTCCAGTATTCTTGCCTGGAGAATCCCATGGACAGAGGAGCCTGGCCACAAAGAGTTGAACAGGACTGCACTTAGCATGCATGCATGCAATTGTTTTATCAATGCTATAGAAAAATGATCTTTTTTTTTTTGAAAGATCTTTTTTTTTGAAAAGGAGACTATGCTAAAACTTGCATTTTAAAATGTTGATCCTTATCCTATGCAAGATGAATATAGTGTGTCCAAAAATGAAGTAAGGATGTTCTGAATATAGTTTTGGTAACAGGAAGCAACTAAAGAATCTAGGAGATATTTCCCAGGAGGATATAATGGGATTTGATGTTAGATTAATCCTGGGGAGTATAGAGACTGACATAATTAAATATGAGTTTTCCATGTTCAAAATATAAAAGAATGTGCATGTCCTTATTAGAAATCAGCAGTTGATAAACTAAAGAATGCATATCCCCATTCAGGGCAGCCCTTGACAGGGGATGGCTTAGTGTTTGATTCCTCAAGGGATTAGAGAAATATTATTTAGCATCTAAACTTGAAATTTGGAGAGAAGTTGTGAGATTACTGTTAAGGATCTGAAGTTTATTCAACCTAGAATGGAAAATGAAAATTACAGTGCTTATATTCATAAAATTCTGGCTTCAAGGATTGCATCTATGAGTCCTAGAAACATGTGAAAGTGAAGCTTGCCTGGATGAAACAATCTCTTTATCGTCAAAAATCCAAGACTACACAATCTGCTGTAACTTCATGAGGTAAAGATTTTTAATTAAATCAATAAAAGAAACTAACTTTCATCAGTCAGTCTCCTTACTCCTTCCTCTCAATTAGCAATTTTAACTTGCCCTTATTTATACAGATATATATCCAGGTCAAGGGCTTCCCTGGTAGCTCAGTGATAAAGAATCCAGTCCATAGGGTTGCAAAGAGTCAGACACAACTGAGTGACTTAGCACATATCAGGTCAACTGCTTGACTCAGGTCAGGTTCAGGAAGCCAAAAACCTTCCTGTCTTTTTTGCCCCTTCATAATCCACATTAAGTTGTATTAAGTTAGGAAGTTGACTCTAAGATAGTGGTTTCAGTCACATTTGAATCATATGAGATGAAATAAAGGAAAAAGAAAAGAAAAAAAATTCAGATGCTCAGACCATTAAATGCATTAAATCAGAATTGCTGTTGATGGCAGTAGGATACTGAAATTTAAAAAATACTCCCCAGGTGATAATGATCTATAGACAGAGTTGAAAACCAGAGCTTTAAGGAAGTGCCATTCTAGAAAATACACTTCTTTCCTGTTCTTTATTCTCCTCTTCTAATTAGTCAGCCATTGATGTTCTTCATTGTGGTGAGTGATACACATTTACTCTGTATATTCTTTTTCTCCTCAAATAAGATTTCTACCCATTTTTAAGCACTTGTGACTGCTTAGTTAATTTATTTTCTTTTACACATCAGCATTGAGACACCACATTATGTTTTAGGAAACATTTATCATGGACTTTTATGTTTCGCAGAATTGAATCTTCAGTGTGGATCCATCATTAGGTTTCCCCACCTCCTAGGGTTTGATTGGCAGGAACAGGTTTTCCCATGGAGTCCTGCCAATAACATTTGTGTACAACAAACAAGACCAAGTCTCAGGAAGGGTTTGAGCTGGTGAACATGACAGACTTTTTGGCAGAAGCTTTCATTATTTAGCGTGCCATTGTGAATTACTAATACAATGGCATTGTGAGGCCCTAGAAAAGTTGAAATGGTCCTGTGAATCTTGCAATAGTTAGGGTTCAGTATATTATTAATTAGATCATTAAAGAATAGAACATGCAAATATTACATAGGCAATAGTTGGCCATGGCCAATAATGGCAAGCTTTACTTGATAATTTGCATGTTGTATACCAAGTATAGAAAGTAATAGATCTCTCACTACATGAGAGAGGATTTCAGGAACATAAACTCTAAGAAAAGAGTAGATATTACTCCCAGAGCTTCAAAATTACTTCATCGGTAATATTTCTCAAAAGATCTCATAGTAGGCTGATATGATAAGGGCTTTTAATTTACTTACTGTGTTTTCTAAATTTTCTTCTCTCTCCCTTTTAAAGCAAGCAAGAAAATCTGTTTCAAGTAAAAGTTTCTATCCCTTCTATGGAAATATTTTATTGAGTTATCTGTTCCAACATTACCCTAGACCATTAAAAAAAAAAACTGTTGAACAAAATATCTAGAGACCTAGAAGTTTTGCCAATGACACATTGTCTAACAGCGTGAACCTCCATTTTCTCATCTTTCTCTTATTTCCCCTATTATACAAAATAGGTGTAAGTGTAAAAGGAGTCAAAATGTACAAACCTGCTATTCTTAGAGAACATATGAACTAATTTTGGGGTTACATATATTGCCACTGGGGAGGAGCACAATATGTGAATACAAAATGTGTAATTTTGGCATGTGGATTGTTGTGAGCTGAAAGCAATCAAGACCCAGAGATTCAAGAAAAATTTCGACTTCTCTTTTAACTACCTAGAAGAATTTAGATAGCGAGCTTGGCAGAGAAAGAGCATTATTACCAGAAATAAAGTTTTTATCTGAATGATTTATCTGTATTGCAGGGCAAACATCTGTTATTCTTATTGTCCTGTCAATAACTTTCCCTTCTCTGAAGCCTCAGGCTCCTAACCCATTCCTTGGTTCAAGATGGCATATAAGCCTCAATTTCCTGACTTACAATGTTGGGTCTAACATCTCGGGGTTCCCATGCATACAAAATTAAATTTATTTTTCTTTGTTAATCTGTCTTACATCAATTTAATTACCAGACCAGCAAAAAAACCTAAAAGGGAAGAATGAAAATGTTTTTAGCACCTATATCGCTTTTATAACACTGGTCTCCTATATGTTTACCTGAATTCTCTTATTGGCACACGAATATACTTCAGCTTTCTTATCTGAACACACATACATATAGACAAACCAACACTTTTTCAGTATTTATATCCTCCTTTATCTGTGAGGTAGGTCTTACTCTCTCAGCCCCATTCAATTTTTTTAGAAGTTGACCATATGTATTGAATCCTTATTTCCTACTTCAGTCTGGTTTCTACTTCCATAATTTTGCTGACACAACTCTTACTAGGGTCACTAGTGATCTTTTATGTCATCAAACCTAAATAATGTTTTATGGTCTATATCTTAATTTTTAAGAGGTTTTAACACTGTTGCCTATGCTTTGTATATTCTCTACTCCTCTGAATTTATTTTCTGATTTCCTCTTATCTGTTTGAAAGATCATTTTCAGTCATATTTAAAAGACCATCTTCTTTTACATGGCTATTGGCATAGAAACAAATTTGGAACTCTTCTACTTTCTTCTCTAAACTACATTATTTTCTCAATAGATATTGCTAATCTTCCCACCCTTGTTATCTGACTTTCAGATATATATATATATATATATATATATATATATATATATATATATATATATATATTCCCAGCTAGGATATACCCTCTCAGGTCCACATGCACATAGCTAACAAAAATGATCCTCAAATCCATCAAGTCCAGTTTTAACTCACACTATTCCATCTATTATGTTCAAACTACTGCACAATTGTATTCATCTCACATACTAGCAAAGTAATACTCAAAATTCTCCAATCCAGGCTTCAACAGTAAGTGAACCCTGAACATCCAGATGTTCAAAATGGATTTAGAAAAGGGAGAGGAACCAGAGATAAAATTGCCAACATCCGTTGGATCATCAAAAAAGTAAGAGAGTTCCAGCAAAGATCTACTTTTGCTTTATTGACTACACCAAAGCCTTTGCCTGTGTGGATCACAGCAAACTATGGAAAATTCTTAAAGAGATGGGAATACCAGATCACCTGACTTCAGATTTCCTGAGAAATTTGTATGTAGGTCAAGAAGCAACAGTTAGAACTGGACATGGACCAACAGACCAGTTCCAAATTGGGAGAGGAGTATCTTAAGGCTGTATATTGTCACCTACTTATTTAACATATCACAGAGTACATCATTGGAGAAGGTAATGGCACCCCACTCCAGTACTCTTGCCTGGAAAATCCCATGGACAGAGGAGCCTGGTAGGCTGCAGTCCATGGGGTTGCTAGGAGTCAGACACGACCGAGCGACTTCACTTTTCACTTTCCTGCATTGGAGAAGGAAATGGCAACCCACTCCAGCGTTCTTGCCTGGAGAATCCCAGGGACGGGGGAGCCTGATGGGCTGCCGTCTATGGGGTCGCGCAGAGTCAGACACGACTGAAGCGACTTAGCAACAGCAGCAGCAGCAGCAGCAGAGTACATCATGCAAAATACGGGGCTGGATGAAGCACTAGCTGGAATCAAGATTGCTGCGAGAAATATCAATAACCTCAGATACTCAGATGACACCACCCTTATGACAGAAAGCAAAGAACTAAAGAGCCTCTTGATGAAAGTGAAAGAGGAGAGCGAAAAAGTTGGTTTAAAACTCAACCTTCAGAAAACAAAGATCGTGACATCCAGTCCCATCACTTCATGGCAAATAGATGGGGAAACAATGGAAACAGTGAGAGACTTTATTTTGGGTGGCTCCAAAATCACTGCAGATAGTGACTGTAGCCATCAAATTAATAGATACTTGTTCCTTGTAAGAAAAGCTATGACCAACCTAGATAGCATATTAAAGAGGAGAGACATTACTTTGTTGACAAAGGTCCATCTAGTCCAGGCTATGGTTTTTCCAGTAGTCATGTATGAATGTGAGAGTTGGACTATAATGAAAGCTGAGCACCAAAGAATTGATGCTTTTGAACTGTGGTGTTGGAGAAGATTCTTGAGAGTCCCTTGGACTGCAAGGAGATCAAACTAGTCCATCCTAAAGGAAATCAGTCCTGAATATTCATTGGAAGGACTGATGCTGAAGCTGAAACTCTAATACTTTGGCCACCTGATGTGAAGAACTGACTCACTGGAAAAGACCCTGACGTTGGGAAAGATGGAAGGCAGGAGGTGAAGGGGACGACAGAGGATAAGATTGTTGGATGGTATCAGTGACACAATGGACATGAGTTTGAGTAAGCTCCAGGAGTTGGTGATGGACAGGGATGCTTTCGTGCTGCAGTCCCATATGGTTGCAAAGAGTAGGACACAACTGAGTGACTGAACTGACTGACTGATTTCCTCTAAAGTCTTTTCATAGTCTCCTGTCTCAATAAATGGAAACATACATTTAGTTCTATGGATCAGAAATTATAGTCACAGATGGTATCACTGTTTTCTTTATACTTTACATTTAACTTATTATAATACTCTTTTTAACTTTTTAACTTTCTAGATCTCATCTATTCTCATATTTTCACTGCCTTAACATTAGTCCAAGATACTGTCTTCTCTTTCCTGTACTAGGAAAAGCAGTCTCCAAAATATTTCCCCCACATCTACTCTGTCTACTTGTCATTGGTTCTCCATACTGTGGCATGACTGGTCTTATCAAGATGGGACTCAGTTCATTTTACTTTCCTCTTTAAAATATCTCAGTGCTTTCACATTGTGTTAAAGATAAAGATGAACATCATTAAGGTGAACTAAGATGCCTGTATAATCTGATCTATGCTGTCTCTTCGGTGTCATGTAATGACACTCTACTCTTCATTTACTGCCCATTATGCCAGCTTCATTCAGTTTTTTCATTGATACTCTCTTTTTTAGAGAATTTTTGGAGTTCACAGCAAAATTAAGCAGAAGGTACAGAGATTTCCCAAGTACCCTTGCCCCTCCCCAACAGACATAGCCCCCTCCATTATGAATATTACCCAACAGAATGATACAATTGTTACAATTATGAAATGAAATATTTCCTGACATATCAGTGAACACAAAATGTCACAGCCATCAGTGATTTCTGGCCTCTTAATGTGAATGAAGTCTCTCAAAAAGTAACGTGATGCCTGCATTCCAGCAGATGCCACTCTCCCACCGCGATTGCTGAGAACCTCGGGGTGGGGGGTAATGTAAGAAGCAGCCATCTGCCACACCTGCCAACCCTTACAGTGATGGGTAACAGGATTTGGCCCCAGGTAGCTGAGGTTCATATGACACAATGAATTCTATAAGCCACAAGGCTTGCATCTTCCCATACATAGAACTCTGAATTCCTCAGCTTGATATCTGGGTTTCCTTACTACTTAACAATAATCTTTGATGTTCAGATTGCCTGCTCCCTTTGATGCAAATTTGTATATGGCCTGTCTCCCTCTCCTGCCTCCTCAGAGTAGTTTTCTCGGGGCTTCTGAGATGCTGGCTCCCTGGCTTGGAGTCCTTAACATTCCCACCAAATAAAACAACTTTCTACTTTCAGGTTGTGACTATATTTTTAGTTGACACAATTGATTAGCTTATATTTAGCCATCATAATCACCCAAAGGCAGTAGCTGACATAAGGGTCCACTCTTGGTGGTGCATATTCAAAGGGTTTGGACAAATTTATAATGACATGCATCTGCAATTATAATACAGAATAGTTTCACTGTCCCAAAATATCTTCTGTGCTCTCCCTATCCATCCCTCCTTCCTCCTATAACTTCTAGAAATCATCAATCTTACTGTCTCAATAGTTTGTCTTTTCTGGAATGTCATTTAGTTGGAAGCATAATATGTGGACTTTTTTGGCTCAGCTCGTTACATTTTGTTGTCATTTAGTTTCTAAAATGTGTCTGATTCTTTTGTGATCCATGGACTGTAGCCCACCAGGCTCTTCTGTCCATGGAATTTCAGACAAACCTACTGAAATGGATGGCCATTTCCTTCTCCAGGTATCTTCCTGACTCAAGAATCAAACCCGAGTGTCCTGAGTTCCAGGCAGATTCTTTACCACTGAGCCATGAGAGAAAGTTGTTACATTTAGTAATACATAGTTAAGGTTTTTCCATGTCTTTTCATGGTTTGACGACTCTTTTCTTTTGAGCACTGAATAGCGTTCCATTGCTTGGGTGTACTGCAGTGTATATATCCATTCACCTACTGAAGGATATCATAGGCACTTCAAGTTTTGGCAATTATGAACAAAACTCGTAAAAATATCTGTGTGCAGGTTTTTGTGTGGACATACATTTTCAATGCATTTGGGTAGATACTAAGGAGTGTAATTGCTGGACTGAACGGTAAGAATATGCTTAGTTTTGTGTGAAAATAGGCATACTATCTTCCAAACTGGCTGTACTATTTCATATTCCCAACAGTAATAAACAAGAGGTCCAACTGTTCCACATTCTTGCCAGTATTCGGTGATTTCAGGTTCTGATTCTATGGTGGTTTGGGAAACCTTCCTGAATCCAAACCTTAAAGAAATAAGGTAAGCTTCTATATTTAAAATGGATAAGCAACAAGGACCTATTGTATGGTACATGGAACTCTGTGTGTGGCAGCCTGGATAGGAGGGGAGTTTGGGGGGAAAATGGATGTATGTATATGTATATGTGTGGCTTAGTCCCTTTGCTGTTCACCTGAATCTATCATAACATTGTTAATCAGCTATATTGCAATACTAAATAAAAAGTTCAAAAGAAAAAATAAATAATTAAGAGAGTCTTAGTCCAAGTCAGCCTAAGGGAGGAAATGTATCAGGGAATCAAGCATAGCATGGAAGAACATGCAAAGGGACCTTTGGAAGCAGAATGAAGCATATAATTGAATAACTATAAAATATATGCTGTGCACTTTAAACTTGTACAGTGATGTATGTCAATTAATTTCAATAAAACTGGAAAAAATATAAAAGTTACAACTCCTCTAGATCCATGACAAATGTTAGGAGACAAAGCAAGTATGTCATTGTTTGTAAGTTGGTATAATAATTTGCTAATTTGCAAACAGTGAACAAGGCCTGAGAATTGCAAAACTACATAACTTCACTTATTTTAGAAGGATCTGAATTTGTGTACTTAGAAACACAAATTATTGATAGTAAATATTATTATTTAGTTTTAGTTTAATTTTTTTTATTCTTCTCAGAGTTTGAGCCATAATTTTGAAGCTCTCACTCTATGCCTGGTGCTATTCTAGAGTTTTTACATTTATTATTAATTCACTTTAAAAATAATTTGAGGTACTGCTATTTTTTAAACTTTATAGACAAGGAAATAGGAACAAAGAAGTAGAATGACTTACTTGAGTCAAACATAAAGGTAGAATTATAAACACTATTGGAACCTAGGTTGTCTGCTCTCAGAGCTGCTGTTCTTAACCACTGTTTCGTATTCCTTCTATATTTTAATTTTTATTTAATAGTTGAACACCCAGAACAGTGTCTGCTACCTACTGAGTATGTGATAATTCTTAAACTGATCAGAGTCTTAAAAGAATAAGATAAATCACCAAAAATATTTTTCAAACAGGAATATGTCATCCATTTGAATTCTAAGCATCCAAAATGGATATAAACCGGGCCATAGGAAGTTAAGGTAATTTGCCACAGTTGAAAAGCTAGTAACTGTCAGAATTCTGATTTTGATACCCCAGAGACCGGAGTCCAGAAGCTCGGCTTAGGACTGCTGCTGCTGCTAAGTCACTTCAGTCGTGTCCGACTCTGTACGACCCCAGAAACGGCAGCCCACCAGGCTCCGCCCTCCCGGGGATTCTCCAGGCAAGAACACTGGAGTGGGTTGCCATTTCCTTCTCCAATGCATGAAAGTGAAAAGTGAAAGTGAAGTTGCTCAGTCGTGTCCAACTCTTCGCGACACCATGGACTGCAGCCCACCAGGCTCTGTGTTATTCCCTCAACTATGCAAGCAAATTGGGTATCTTTGCATGTTGTCTTTTCCCCTTTGAAATTCCTCTTTCCTCCTGTTCCCTGCTTCTTAAAATACTGACGTCCCCTAGGAAGCCCCTGAAAGGTAACTTGTGCTCACTTCACCATAAATTCTCTCATTTTCCTCCTGCCACTAGCATCATAAAATCATAGGATCTTTAACCTCAGAGATCTTAAACACCATAGATCCTGAGGTACATTGGAAATCATGTCTGAGATGAAAATGAAGGTCATAGTTGAGTGTTTGCTCACACAGCTATTTAAGGATAAAAGTTGAACTGAGATATATTCCTTATGATTCCCTTACTAGGACTATTTCCCACATAATTTTCTACCTAAATATGTCTAGTTCTTTTTTCCCTGGTTCACATATTTCTTTTTACTATACAAACTAATTATAATTAGATCATTTTTTCTATTCCTCATCTTTGTGTTCTCCCCAAAGCAAATACACATTCAGAGTGCAAAATTCAGGGCTCAGCACAATGTTGTAAGGTCATACGGACTGCTTAGAATAATGCAAGCAAAAATGAAGGTACATCAATATAAATTTTTAGTTAGAAATTCATCATGGAGATCAAAGACGGGCTTGTGACATTTTGAAGATTGTGTATTATTATGAATTATAAGGGCATTTCACTATTTTAAAATTAAAAACAGTTTTGTCCCAGATGGAAAATTCAGGAAATTTTCCCTGGTTACTCTTACAACTCAGACTTAAAATCTATGGGAACATTTTGATTATGTTATGCTAATAGATCACATCCGAATGTATGTCCAAAACAATTTCAGAAAAATAAATCATAACCCCAGGGCAGCAGCATGCAACACAAATCTGTCAGCCATTGTTTCACTTATTTTCACTCTTGCTGATTGCTGAAATTTCAAAGGCGATAAAGGAAGGCCAACGTACCTAGCATAGAGTGGCTAGCGCTAACCAGTTAGGCTTGGATCTCCCAAATGGTAGTTTCCTATAACATTACAACATTCTTCCTGCATAGCAACAATAATTTTCTGAGTTTATCAATGATACCTATTCATCAAATAAACTCAATTTGAATAACTGAATTAGACCATTAGTGACTGCAAAGAAGGATTTGTGTAAGGATTTTTTTTTTCTTTTTAAACTTCTTAGTAGTCTCTATTTTTAAAAGAAGTTTCAGTTTACAAGTTGTATCGATGTTTACTAGTTGAAAATACCAAACAAGAAATTATAAAAATATATGCTTTGGCATATACCTGTAGCTTATTACTATATTGATCAAAATTATTAATTGTCATATCTTAAACAATCAACACAGAATCTGAAACTTGCTAAATAAATGTCTGGTCAAACACGTCATTGCTAAACAAATGTTGGTTGAAATTTAAATAGCAGGACTCTAATTATCTGCACATCAACAGCACCAGATTTATTCATAGGTGATAATTATGTGGCTTTGAAACTCCTCAGTTTTAAACGTTTTGTGGCCTTTCTTTCCTTCTTTCCCTCTTTTAAATAAATAATTCCTTTGTTCTTGACATTTCAAATATATGGAAAAACAACTAAGGCATTTTACGGTGACTGTATAGACTGAAGCAACTTAGCACACACACACACACACACACACACACACGCACACACACACAAACACACACACACACTTTCTACAATAAAAATCTGTGTTTTGCAGGATTTTACCAAATATAAAGAGCCAAGATCTTGTGGATGGTGAACAATGTACTTTTTAGTGTAAATTTGGAAACAAGTGGCCAAATGGAAAGCAAAATTTGAAAAATCAGGGTAATTGGACTTTACTTTTCCCTTTTGTTCCTGCCAACCCAAAAATGATGCTACCATGTTGTCAAATAGAACTAGGCTCTGCATTTAGGCTAATTTTTAAAAATTATATAATGGTATAATATTTCATCACAAAAGTATGAACATATGTTCAAGTAAATTAAACCGTATTCATTAGATTCTCAAAAGTTCTCTGGCAAGCTTCTTTCCATCTCTCTCCTTTTTCTGTATGTTGACCTCATTATTCTTGTTGGCATTTTAGTATACATGGAGGTCAAGTCCATAAACATCGCAATTCTTAAAGTTTTATCACCAGAGGGAAAATAATTCTTTACTTTCAGATCAAATGAGAAAACACTGAGGGAGGGCACCAACTAATTAGTGATTTGTGTGGCCCATCAGTTGTGCAGATCACTGCGGCTACGGGAAGCATTCTGGCTTTCTCTTTATGACTTTCTCTTCTATAGTCAAGTGTCTATTCTTCGTCTAGTCTGACAACAATAGCCAAGGAAGTGGGTTCATTTCTAATTTGGGACATATATTTGATGAGAGAAAGGAAAATGAGCTCTTATCCCAAAAGAGAGTTTAATAAAACACAGCCACTTCAAAGGGAATCAGAGGAACATAATACGGATCCACTTATGTCCATAATGGTTTCTAAAAATTTAAAGCAAGCATCATTTCCTTTCTGCTTATTTATTGCATTATCTCTAAGAATGTGCTGCATGCAGAGAAGATATATTGCTTTACTTAAGTTTATGTATACTCCACAGTAAACAAAAATCTTATGTGGGTTTTGAGTTTAGTTCAGTTCAGTTGAGTCACTCAGTCGTGTACGACTCTGTAATCCCATGGACTGCAGCACCCCAGGGATCCCTGTCCATCACCAACTCCCAGAGGTTACTCAAACTCATGTCCATAGAGTCAGTGATGCCATCAACCATCTCATCCTCTGTCATCCCCTCCTCCTCATGCTTTCAATTTTTCCCAGCATCAGAGTCTTTTCCAATGAGTCAGTTCTTCCCATCAGGTGGCCAAAATATTGGAGTTTCAGCTTCAGCATCAGTCCTTCCAATGAATATTCAAGATTGATTTACTTTAGGATTGACTGGTTTGATCTCCTTGCACTCCAAGGGACTCTTGTCTTCTCCAACACCACAGTTCAAAAGGATCAATTCTTTGATGCTCAGCTTTCTTTATAGTCTAATTTTCACATCTGTACATGACTACTGGAAAAACCATAGCTTTGACTAGACATACCTTTGTCAGCAAAGTAATGTCTTTTCTTTTTAATATACTATCTAGGTTGGTAATAGCTTTTCTTCCAAGGAGCAAGTGTCTTTTAATTTCATAGCTGCAGTCACCATCTGCTGTGATTTTGGAGCCCCCAAAAATAAAGTTTGTCACTGTTTTCCCATCTATTTGCCATGAAGAGATGGAACCAGATGTCATGATCTTAGTTTTCTGAATGTTGAATTTTAAGCCAACTTTTCACTCTCCTCTTTCACTTTCAAGAGGCTCTTTACTTCTTCACTTTCTGCCATAAGGGTGGTGTTATCAGCATATCTGAGGTCATTGATATTTCTCCCTGCAGTCTTGCTTCCAACTTGTGCTTCATTCATCCTGGCATTTCTCATGATGTACTCTGCATAGAAGTTAAATAAGCAGGGTTACAATATACAGCCTTAACGTAATCCTTTCCTGATTTGCAACCAGTCTTCTGTTCCATGTTCAGTTCTAACTGTTGCTTCTTGACCTGCATACAGATTTCTTAGGAGGCAGGTCAGGTGTTCTGGTATTCTCATCTTATTAAGAATTGACCACAGTTTGTTGTGATCCCACAGTCCAAGGCTTTGGTGTAGTCAATAAAGCAGAAGTAGATGTTTTTCTGGAACTCTCTTGCTTTTTCAATAATCTAGCAGATGTTGGCAATTTGACCTCTGGTTCCTCTGCTTTTTCTAAATCCAGCTTGAACACCTGGAACTTCATGGTTCATGTCCAGTTGAAGCCTGTCATAACTTATGGTGAATGGTGTTAGATTCATGACCTCTGATGAAGAAGATTTAGCTTTGGGACCAGGGACCAGGCTTGATCACTCAAGAGCTTTTGTTTAGCAGAGTTTATTAAAGTGAAAAGGGACAGAGGAAGCTTCTGACAGAACATCAGAAAAATGATGGAGAGTGCCCTCCATGCTAGTTTTAGCAAGCTGTTTTATGTATGTTAGAAAGCTATTAATCAGATAAGAGAGACACCTCAAGGCTGAAGGAGCTTAGCCAGGCCCCTCCCCCACAATATATATTTTAGAGATAGGATGGCAAGAGATGTGTCATCCCCCACCCATAAAACAATTGATATGAATACTGGTTTGTTGAGCTATTATCAGCCCAAGGTTTGCGAAAAGGAAAAAATTAGTCTTAGGTGGAACCATTTAGATGAAAGTCAAATTCCAAAGCAGATACCTAGCTTCATTAACATAGCTTAAGAAAAACATTTCCATAAGAAAAACACATTTGTTAGCTCAGGTCTGAGAAAAGTTAAGTTCAGGTGGAACCAGTTGTCATCATAGCAATACAGAATTTTAAGAGACACTTGCAGCCTATTTCCTCCATTTGGAGATCACTGGCCTTCCTGCCTGTTACCCTCTCACCTGGCTTGGAGAATTTTGAACATTATTTTCTAGTGTGTGAGATGAGTGCAACTGTTCAGTAGTTTCAGCATTCTTGGGCTTCCCTTGTGGCTCAGCTGGTAAAGAATCCGCCTGCAATGCGAGAGACCTGGGTTCGATCTCTGGGTTGGTACGATCTCCTGGAGAAGGGAACAGCTACCCAGAATTCCCTGGACTGTATAATCCATGGGGTCGCTAAGAGTCGGACACGACTGAGTGACTTTCACTTTCCCTTGAGCATTCTTTGGCATTGCCGTTCCTTGGGATTGGAATGAAAACAGACCTTGTCCAGTCCTGTGGCTACTGCTGCTGTTTCCAAATTTGCTGGCATGTTGAGTGCAGAACTTTAAGAGTATCATCTTTTAGGATCTGAGATAGCTCAACTGGCATTGCATCACCTCCATAAGCTTTGTTCGTAGTGATGCTTCCTAAGGCCTGCTTGACTTCGCATTCCAGGATGTCTGGCTCTAGGTGAGTGATCATACCATCATGGTTATCTGGGTCATGAAGTTCTTTTTTGTATAGTTCTTCTGTGTATTCTTGCCACCTCTTGAGTAAATCTATATATTACATTAGGCTGCCATTTATGTACTTTTGAACTTTCAGCTGATTGCCTTGCCTCATCTCACTGTTTAGTTTTTAAAACTCCCATTTCATCTGTATCATGCCCCATGGATGTTCTTAACCAACTGCCATAATATTCTACACACAGAGAATGTACTTTAGCTTTCTTTCCTCCAGTGATCTGTTAATGTATTATTTTTACTTAAAATCCATATAAGCACAGCTTTTTCTGCACAGTGGTAAAAGGGTAAACAGAAAAACAAAATAAATGCTTGATTTTGATTATATTCTTTGTACTACTCCCACAGAGATCTAGAGAGCCCCAAGGAGGAAATATTGAGCAAGTAAATGAATGAGCAGCAAGTGTTCATAAATAATTCAGGATTAGAGTGAGAATTTATTTCCAATATTCTAGACAGAAACATACAGACCAAACCTCCTTTGGTTTGCTGTCTTCTCTGGTCTTATATCCACCGTGGCCTCCAATGTTCTAGCATTCCCAGTCGGTATGTATGGACAAAGTTAATCTAATGAGTTTATACATTTAAACTGGAAGAAAGAGAAAGGTCTAACTATACTGGAAAAATAATTCCATTGTCCACTTAGATAATCCCCAGTAAAGTGCTCTAGTGAGTGTCCAGTTGCTTCTTTGACAGGGCAAGATCATCCCTTAGGCTATAAATTTGTGAATTTCAGCTGCAGATGCATTAGAGAATCAAGTTAAATGCTTTCATCTTGCTTCATAACTGCTTCATACAAAATGCAAACAGAGAGCACAGCTTCACTGATATATTTTGATTCCTTTAGAGAAAATAAAAAATCCCCCAAATGAAGAGAAATGTGGTCATTTTAACCAAAGCTACTCATGATGAGTGACATAAGAATTGTGATAATTCTTTGGATTATTTAAGTGAAAAACATTTTTCTCTTGTAGCCATTAAAGTTGTGTCTTCAAAGACCATTTAATGACATGGGAAATATTCACTACATATTTGGGAGCCAAAAAAAAAATTTGTAAAAACCTTATCTGTGTGGTTCTAGTCTTGAGAGAGATACAAGCTTTAATAAAGACAAAGAGAAAAATCCACCAATACATCACATTGTTTTACCCAGGTGACAGATTTAAAGATGATTTTAATTTTATCCTTTCTAATTATATCTATCTTCCAAGTAACCTGCATCAAACTGGTTTTTTAATATAATGATTAATAGTTTGGGCTCTGGAGTTAGAATGACTGTGTTTGAACTCAAATTCAAACTCTTACTAGGCAGATGATACTGAATATGTTACATTTTCCTCATATTTAGAATGTCAACAATACTGACAACATTATAACAGCATAGCTGTGAGAATCTAAAGTAAAGAATATAAAGCTTCCAACACTGCCTGGCAACAGAGTAAGTTCAATAAATGCTAGCTATTTCTGCTGTTGATAGGAGAGTGATTTTTTCAAGTGATAACTTTTCTTTTTTTTTTGCCTAGGAATAAACATATGTACATTGTCCAATCTAAAATCACTATGTCTTAAATTTATTGGAAGTTCAGCCATTCAACATTTGTAAGACCTAAGATCACCAACTTGATGGACGTGAGTTTGAGTGAACTCCGGGAAATGGTAATGGACAGGGAGGCCTGGCGTGCTGTGCTTCATGGGGTCGCAAAGAGTTGGACATGACTGAGCAACTGAACTGAACTGAAGATAAAAAGATCTTCACGACCAAGATAATCATGATGGTGTGATTACTCACCTAGAGCCAGACATCCTGGAATGTGAAGTCAAGTGGGCCTAAGAAAGCATCACTATGAACAAAGCTAGTGGAGGTGATGGAATTCCAATTGAGCTATTTCAAATCCCGAAAGATGATGCTGTGAAAGTGCTGCACTCAATATGCCAGAAAATTTGGAAAACTCAGCAGTGGCTACAGGACTGGAGAAGGTCAGTTTTCATTCCAATCCCAAAGAAAGGCAATGTCAAAGAATGCTCAAACTACCGCACAATTGCACTCATCTCACATGCTAGTAAAGTAACGCTCAAAATTCTCCAAGCCAGGCTTCAGCAGTATGTGAACCGTGAACTTCCTAATGTTCAAGCTGGTTTTAGAAAAGGCAGAGGAACCAGAGATCAAATTGCCAACATCCACTGGATCATGGAAAAAGCAAGAGAGTTCCAGAAAAACATCTATTTTTGCTTTATTGACTATGCCAAACTGTTGACTGTGTAGATCACGATAAACTGTGGAAAATTCTGAAAGAGATGGGAATACCAAACCACCTGACCTGCCTCTTGAGAAATCTGTATGCAGGTCAGGAAGCAACAGTTAGAACTGGACATGGAACAACAGACTGGTTCCAAATAGGAAAAGGAGTACATCAAGGCTGTATACTGTCACCCTGCTTATTTAACTTATATGCAGAGTACATCATGAGAAACGCTGGGCTGGAAGAAGCACAAGCTGCAATCAAGATTGCCGGGAGAAATATCATTAACCTCAGATCTGCAGATGACACCACCATTATGGCAGAAAGTGAAGAGGAACTAAAAAGCCTCTTGATGAAAGTGGTAGAGGAGAGTTAAAAAGTTGGCTTCAAGCTCAACATTCAGAAAACAAAGATCATGGCATCTGGTCCCATCACTTCATGGGAAATACATGGGGAAACAATGTCAGACTTTATTTTTGGGGGCTCCAAAATCACTGCAGATGGTGATTGCAGCCATGAAATTAAAAGACGCTTACTTCTTGGAAGGAAAGTTATGACCAATCTAGATAGCATATTCAAAAGCAGAGACATTACTTTGCCAACAAAGGTTCATCTAGTCAAGGCTATGGTTTTTCCTGTGGTCATGTATGGATATGAGAGTTGGACTGTGAAGAAAGCTAAGCACCAAAGAATTGATGCTTTTGAACTGTGGTGTTGGAGAAGACTCTTGAGAGTCCCTTGGACTGCAAGGAGATCCAACCAGTCCATTCTAAAGGAGATCAGCCCTGGGTGTTCTTTGGAAGGAATGATGCTAAAGCTGAAACTCCAGTATTTTGGCCACCTCATGGAAGAGTTGACTCATTGGAAAAGACTCTGATGCTGGGAGGGATTAGGGGCAGGGGGAAAAGAGGACGACAGAGGATGAGATGGCTGGATGGCATCATCAACTCAATGGATGTGAGTTTGAGTGAATTCCGGGAGTTGATGATAGACAGGGAGGCCTGGCGTGCTGCGATTCATGGGGTTGCAAAAAGTCGGACACGAGTGAATGAATGAACTGAACTGAACTGAACTGAAGATCTCTTCAGGGGCTCAGCTGAACACAAAACTTTCATTTTTGTATAAAGTAAAAATGTAGCTAGAGCCTTTGATTTAGCTGAGAACATTTATGATGGGTCCTTACTAGTCTCTGTAAAGCAAACATTTGACTGGGAGTTTTATTTATAAAGGAGAAGCATGCCCTATTAAGATAGTGTTCAAGGTTCCCTTTGGTTTCAAAAAAGAGAAAAGCAAGACATTCATTACTTTCCTAAAAGAACAGGAAGTAGCTTGACAGCCTTCTATGTAATGATGTCCACATTTGTAAAACACGATGTCTTAAAGAAAGAAATGGAAAAAGTTAAAGATAACCTAAATTCTGGAGTTGTGCGTAATTCATACTATTTTTATGTTAACATCTGAAGTTGGGCCAAGACCTGAATGACTTATAATCTTGTGTGTCTGGAAATATATGAGGAGAAAATATTGATTAATTCCTATTGCCCAACCATATGCCAAAGTGATGTGAATTAGATCAAAGTTCAGAAAGTAGAGGAAGATAGAGCAAACTGACATGCTACAGTCCATGACAAAGAATTAGATATGACTTGGTGACTGAACAATAACAGTAAATGCCAAAGTACCACTTTTGCTGTTTTGATTTCAATTCTAATAAATAATAAGATTCAGGCAAAAGAGCTTCCTTGATAAATATTTCTTAAGTACCAATTGTGTATGTGTATATGTGCACATGTATGTGTGTGTATTCTTAATATGCTGGATATACTTCTGGGGATGTGAGAAGAATATTCATATTTTTAAATAGTTCTGATTAAGGATTTTAAAGAGTATATGACTCGTCTATTTCCCCACTATTTACCACTATTATCTAATATGGACTAAAGACAAATATTTATCTGGTAATGGGTCAAATATTATGGACAAGTTAAAATGATTTGATAATTCACTAACAATTAATATGCTCTTATATATATCTCATTAAATAGCTGTTTTTTTCCACAAAGAATTGGATACAACTTGGCAACTTAACAACAACAACTCCTTTTTTATGATCCAATGGATACCAAATTGATTAGATGTGTTGTTTCACTTTATTCTCTCATCACTGAATTACACAGATGTTGTAAGTTGTAACAGTTGCCAGTAAAGGTCAGTTTCATTCCAATCCCAAAGAAAGGCGATGTCAAAGAATGCTCAAACTACCACACAATTGCACTCATCTCATATGCTAGCAAAGTAAGGCTCACATGTTCAAGTTGGATTTAGAAAAGGCAGAGGAGAACCAATACAATATTATAAAATAATTAGCTTCCAATTAAAATAAATAAATTTAAATTAAAAAAAAAAGAAAAGGCAGAGGAACCAGAGATCAAATTGCCAACATCCGTTGATTATTGAAAAAGCAAGAGAGTTCCAGAAAAACATCTACTTCTGCTTTATTGACTAGGCCAAATCCTTTGACTGTGTGGATCACAACAAACTGTAGAAAATTCTTCAAGAGATGGGAAGACCACCTTACCTGCCTCCTGAGAAATCTGTATGCAGGTCAGGAAGCAACAGTTAGAACTAGACATGGAACAATAGACTGGTTCCAGATCAGGAAAGGAGTTCGTCAAGGTGCATATTGTCACCCTGCTTATGTAACTTCTATGCGGACTTTCTTATAGCTCAAACAGTAAGGAATCTGTCTGCAATGCAGGAGACTAGGGTTCGATCCCTGAGTTGGGAAGATCCTCTGGAGAATGGAAAGGCAATCCACTCCAGTATTCTTGCCTGGAGAATACTATGGACAGAGAAGTCTGTTGGGCTATAGTCCATGGGGTTGCAAAGAGTCGGACATGACTGAGGAACTAACACTTTACTTCTTCATGTAGAGTACATCATGTGAAATGCTGGGCTGGGTGAAGCACAAGCTGGAATCAAGACTGTTGGGAAAAATATCAATAACCTCAGATATGCAGATGACACCACCCTTATGGCAGAAAGAACTAAAGAGCCTCTTGATGAAAATGAAAGAGGAGAGTGAAGGGTTGGCTTAAAACTCAACATTCAGAAAACAAAGATTATGGCATCCAATCCCATCACTTCATTGTGAATAGATGGAGAAACAATAGAAACGTGAAAGACTATTTTGGAGGCTCCAAAATCACAGCATATGGTACTGCAGCCATGAAATTAAAAGACACTTGCTCCTTGGAAGGAAAGCTATGATCAACCTAGACAGCATATTAAAGAGGAGAGGCATTACTTTGCCAGCAAAGCTCCATGTAGTCAAAGCTATTGTTTTTCCAGTAGTCCTGCATGGATGTGAAAGTTGGACTGTAAAGAAAGCTGAGCACCAAAGAATTGATGCTTTTGAACTGTGTTGTTGGAGAAGACTCTTGAGAGTTCTTTGACTGCAAGGAGATCCAACCAGTCCATCCTAAAGGAAATTAGTCCTGAATATTCGTTGGAAGGACTGATTTTGAAGCTGAAACTCCAATACTTTGGCCACCTGATGCAAAGAACTGACTCACTAGAAAAGACCCTGATGTTGGGAAAGATTGAAGGCAGGAGGAGAAGGGTCGACAGAGGATGAGAAGGTTGGATGGCATCACTGACTCGATGGACATGAGTTTGAGTAAGCGCTGGGATTTGGTTATGGACAAAGAAGCCTGGTGTGCTGCAGTCCATGGGATGGCAAAGAGTCATACACGACTGAGTGACTAAATTGATTGACTGACTGTAAGTTGCAAAACTTCCTGAAAAAGACTCAGTTCAGCTATTCTTATTAAAATAATACACTCATTATTTTTGTACTTTAATATGCTTTGCAGTTTTTTTTATTGTTGTTGAATGCCAGATATGATATACTAAGTCAAATGAACTCAGGAAATTAAGCCTGCAGTAGTGTGTTGCTAAGGTGTCAAGGGAGGGGAAGTGTTTCATGGTTCTAATATTGAGTTTCCGTCTTTTAGTTAGGCTGTAATTCTGGACAATGAATTTGACATGTGCTTCTCAATTCAACCCCCTGCCCTCCCCATCCTTAGGTAAGACAGGATAGCTAGAGGGGGCGGGAGTTTCCTTTCCTCACATTGGTTAGGCATTGATAATACAACAGGTTTGGTTCTAGTTAACTAGGTTCTCCTGAGGCTAGGCCTTGTTAAAAACAGAATGCTCAGGCTTATTTCAAAATGATTATTTTTCCTCTCCTTCGACTGGAAATCTAAGGGGAACTTTCTCTTATCTTCACTGTTAGTAACTGGTAAAACTCACAAAAGCAGACTCCTTTGCCCTAAGATTGGTTCCCTCTCTGGAGTTTTAACTCTCAGATTTGTCTGCCTGAACTTTTAGAAATTTTTTCAGTTATGATTTAAATTTTGCTACACTAATATTGGTTCCTGCAGAAGTTTCAGCTCACAGATTTCTGGTCCAGTAGGTTGTGCCTATCCATCTCTCCAATTCTGGGGGCAGTGGTTTGCCTTGTAATCTCACTTCTCTAGATCTAAGAGTGGTTGATTTTTCAGTTTGTTAAAATGTTTGCTTCTTGTTAGGACAGAGTGATAACTTTCAAGCTCCTTACATACCAGATCAGAAGCAGGAGATTTATTGTCATTACTTTTCAAAATCAAAGTAATAAGTATTCATGTTTAAAACGTCAAATACACCTCTAAAGCTTAAAATGAAAACCAGTTCCCTCCACTACCCTCCTTTTTGCTGCTCACCTATCCAGATTCTCAATTTCCCAGGGAAACAACTTTCCACACTTGAAAATATTTCTTCTGACTTTACCTCCATTTCTTCTGAATCATCTCCTCAGAAGGATTTAAAAAAATTATTTTAAAATTTTATATCTGGAAGATTTAATAAGCTATCTGTCAGTTGTATAAAAAAATAGATTAGGTCTCAAAATTCAACTGCCACATTCTTAACCCCTACCCTTAGGATTTATATAATCTAATTTGATTGAATTAATTATCTTTATTATATAACTTTGTATATACGGTTCATAGCAGGGCCATATAGTAAGCTATGATCGCATTTCCTTTCTTTCTTTCTTTTCCTTCTTTCTTTTCTTTGACTACTCTTCCAAAGTTAGAAAGTTGCCTCATGTTTCCTTAATTATTTATTTACTTACTTCATTTCTATCCAAGTATTTCCTCTCCAAACTGATAGAATTGTGCAACTGCCCTCAGGATAAACACACCAATTGCATTATTTTATCACTGACATCTGTTGGCTCTTTTCCATTAATGCAAGGTAAATTGATTTGCCTTATTTGCCAGCTATAGGGCTAGTATCATCTTGGGTATTTCCTTGATTCTGTACCATCCTCTTTCTTGATTAATTCATTCTTGGGTCTATGCATGCTCTTGTTGTTGCTTGTTCCTTTGAATGTCCTTGAATGTCCACTGTGATCTTGGAATGCCAATTCACATTTAAGAATGAAGCAAAGAGCTGATGAGGAGTTCTATATTAAAGATTTGACTTTTGGGTTTTAGACATTTTGCAGAGAAATTGGACAGGACCTAGTTGTGTTTTTTTTTTTGACCACAAAGTTTTAATCTCTATGGATTTAGATCTCTTACCCCAGTTCCTTCTGAGAAATCTGGCAGTTGGTGTTTTGAGAGACAAGTGGTAGGAAATGTCTGAGAGGCTTATTGTTTAGCATTTGCACCTTTAGGTAAAGCCTGTGTTTTCAGTAAAACACCCTGCCTTTTTCATCCTTGCCTTTCACTGTGTCTGATATCTTTGAATTTCTCTTCCTGGTGAGTTGTCTGCTTTTCTTTTTTTTTTTTCCCCTCTCACTGATTCGATATCATTCAAATAACTTGATTTTATTCTTCTTCCTTCTTTCCTTCCTTCTCTTCTTTTTTCTTTTATTTCTTGGTTTATATATTTCTTTATGTTTTGTTATCAAATAGTTCAAACTCCAAAGTAAATTAAGGCCATTAGTTAGCTAGAAAAAACCTCAAAGAGTAAAAGTAATTTATGCTGATCATATTATTCAAAAGCAACAGTATCAATAAAAGATCTAAGAATCCTCTTTTGAAAAATAATGAAACCTCTATTAATGCAGCAATTTTAATTTTAGATTCCTAATTAACTCTTAATTCTAAAGGTGGTGAAGTGCCTAAAGCTTCAAAGAGTAAGGATGCTGTAATTGTATTTTTTTTGAAACTACAATAATTAACATTTAATTCATTAATGTATTGCTGAGGCAGAGCAACTCAACTTGATATTCAGAATATAATTATAATCTTTTCTTCTCAAGCAAAAGAAATAATATTTTTTGTAAATATAAATGCCATATGCTTTATTTTAAATTTTCGTTGTTAGTTCATAACATTGAAATAATATTATCACTGGATGATTTAAGGGGTTAAGTTTAGCAGTATTCTTGCCTGCAGAATTCCATGGACAAAGGAGCCTGGGAAGGCTACAGTCCATGGGGTTG
The DNA here is from genome assembly GCF_002263795.3 of Bos taurus. Lineage (NCBI taxonomy): Eukaryota > Metazoa > Chordata > Mammalia > Artiodactyla > Bovidae > Bos > Bos taurus. The sequence continues at coordinate 35,135,544 of NC_037338.1, read as the reverse complement.
CAAAGAGTCAGATATGACTGAGCCACTAACACTTTCACTTTCTTTTATATTTTTATTTCATTAGAATTTGAAGTATTTGATTACTTATTTTAAAGAAGAAAGCCCCAGTTCTATTCTCACTGTTCTGGGGCTGATGAAATCCTGAATATCAATGAAGAAGCTATTTTGTAACTTGAACTACTTCTTTAATAAAATTTTGTTGGTTCTCATATTTATTCTTGTCTATAGAAACTAAGATAATACTCCTCAACCAGAAAGAAGTACCACTGAAGTAACAGATAATCAAGTTTAATGTTCCTCAGCAAAATTTCTGTAAATGAAACATTTTTGGCATTCACTACTTCAAGGCTTTTCGGTTTTTGTCCAATTCTCTTAGACTCCTGTCCTTCATGTGCCCAGAAGATCTATGACTTCACAATACATGGAAAGCTGCAATTCCTCCTTAGAAATATTGTTTGTAATATCCCTTCTTTTCCATTTTTCCCGTCCTGCTTTGTCTTCAGCACCCTTTAAGAGCCTCCTCACCTTACTTTTTGACTCTATCCCTTTCCCCTCCAAATCAGTCCTGCATTTGTTTGTCTTTAGATCTTCTTAAAGAATGCTTCTATTGAATATACAATGGTTGCCTGGTGGGCTCAGACGGTAAAGAAGCTGCCTGCAGTGCAGGAGACATGGATTCGATCCTTGGGTCAGGAAGATCCCCTGGAGAAGGGGATGACAATCCACTCCAGTATTCTTGCCTGGAGAATTCCATGGACAGAGGAACCTGATGGGCTATAGTCCACGGGGTCACAAAGAGTTGAACACGATTGAGCAACTGACACACACACAGCCAAGGGGGAGGCAGAGAAGGGAAGGGATGGATTGGGAGCTTGGGATTAGCAGATGCAACTATTACACATGGTATGAATAAATAACAAGGCTATACTATATAGCACAGGTAACTATATCCAATATCCTATAATAAACAATAATGAAAAGAATATGAAATGTATATATATATATATATTTCAATCACTTTGCTGTACAGCAGAAATTAATACAACATTGTAAATCAACAATACCTCAACAAACTAAAACTTTTACAAAAAAATGCTTGTATTAAATTACCCTTAAAAACATCATTGCTTCTTATTTCATTCCAAATTCATTACATGTTAAACTTCAAGTTTCCCTGAATGATTCTTAATCTTCCTTTTTCATTATTGCCATACTGCTGTTTCTGCCATTCAAAATTTCATACCTATGTTTTCACCGTTTGTTTACTCTTTGTTGTTTGTTTTCCTTTAGAAAATCCTTCATTTTCCTTTGAATTTTCCAAGTCTTACCTGGGTGTCAAATGCAGACAAATTTCTAATTTTTGTGTACATATATATGATTTAATCCATAATTGATGTCTTTACTTTGAGTTATTATAAATATAATACTTTTCAGGTAAAATCTTATATACTTTATTTATAGCATTATTTTCCCTTTCCTTCCTTTCTTCTATTTCTTCCTTCTTTCCTCCCTTTTTACTCTCTTTTCCTCCTCTGTCCTTTTCATTTCACCTACACTAATACCACACAAATTATAATTATTGTACATGGTAACATCGGATCATGCCAATCACACATTTTCTCCTTTTGCCTTTCAGTTACCAAACCCCCTGACTTTTAACTGAACAAATGACACCACACCCATATGCGGGGATGTGATTAAGTTCCAGCCACTTGGATACAAAGAAAAGTGACAGGTTTACGGTCCACATTCTAGCACTTTACTCCTTTTTTCCTTCCAATGGGTTAAAATATACAGAATTATTCTACCTGAGGAGAAGGATATGGCAACCCACTTCACTACTCTTGCCTGGAAAGTCCCATGGATGGAGGGGCCTGGTAGGCTATAGTCCATGGGGTTGCAAAGAGTGGGACACGACTGAAGCAACTTAGCAGCAGCAGCAGCATTTTACCTGAGCCAACTCTGTCCATGCAGAAGAAGACAACTTCATAGAACGAGTATGATTTACAACAGACCTTGAAAAAGGAGTGCTTTATTAATTTGTCTTGAGTGTATTATTCTATTCTATATATTTTTTGGGGTGAAGAGACTACATCTTTTATTTCAATATTTGTAACTGTGTAGCAAGTTTTTGCTCAAAACTCTTGTTCACATAAAAAGGTAATGTTCATAATGATTTAAAATATTGTTAGGGTTTATGTAGAAATGGTATTCATTAAGGATTAAAACTTTAAATTGAAGTAGATTTTCAAAGTGGATTTTTAATTAACATTGCTTGCTTGCTTAGTCACTTCAGTTGTGTCTGACTCAGTGCGACCCCATAGATGGCAGCCCACCAGGCTCCCCCGTCCCTGGAATTCTCCAGGCAAGAACGCTGGAGTGGGTTGCCGTCTGCCTCTCCAGTGCATGAAAGTGAAAAGTGAAAGTGAAGTCGCTCAGTCGTGTCTGACTCTTAGCAACCCCTTGGACTGCAGCCTACCAGGCTCCTCTGTCCATGGGATTTTCCAGGCAAGAGTACTGGAGTGGGGTGCCATTGCCTTCTCCGAAGTTAACATTGGTCAGTAGTAAAGATTTGTCTGGATAAATAGAAACATCTAACAAGTACTTGCTATATACGAAATACAGTTTATCTTACATGTATCAAGTTATAAGTATCTCTTTAAAAACCTATGAAATTGTTATTGTTTTCAATTTTGTGAAAGTGGATGGTGGCCAGGAAATAACAATTTTCCCATGGTCATACTGCTGATAAGAGGAAAACATGGTATTTGAACGTATTAAGGATAAATCTAGATTCTACCCTCTTAACTAGTGTGCTGTATTGAATGGGTACAATATAGGTCTCATATCCATGGAACCAAGTCCCACAGTCAATTAACTACTCTACCTGTAACTCAGATCAGGAAATATATCTGTAAGTAAAACACCGAAGTAAAACAAGTTGCACAAAATCACCCTAGGAAAGTGAAAGTTGAAAAAGTAAAACAGGAATTTTGTATTTATTTTAGAGCAAAAAAAGAATATTAGGGAGAATTTTTATGGAGATGTATTTCAGGTTTTCATTTTTGCTCCTTAAAAATTACATCTTAGATACCGGTTTACTTGGATTGAGGACTGAAGTAGTTTAGGACATGCAACCTGAAAATTCACCACTATATACATTGATTGTTTTGAGCTGAAGGCACTTGCAAAACACAACAGGCAGGAAGAAACTTTCTCTGAACTCCCTTTTCTTTTTTTTGCCTAAAGACAAATTCTTTAGAAGAAATCCAATTGTCATAAATCCCTCCCCGGGTGTTTCATAAACCAGAGAAGGTGACTCTTACCACAGAAGAGGAGCCTAGAGGTGAACATCACATCCAGAAAACTTTGTCACAAACTATCCTAGTTCCCATCAATTCTACTGGGGCCTGTTTATTTTTCCTAAGATTTATTGACTCTTTCCTAAGTCATCTTCCTTCCCTTCCCTCTATTAACATGGTATATAAGCTTGCAAATCTCACTTTTTTTTGGGGGGGGGTATTCACTTTTTTCCTGATGCCCTTGTACATGTAATATTAAAAATTAATACACTTGTAGACCTCTTAATCTGCCATTTATCAGTTTATTTCATAACCCCAGCAATTGTACCTAAGAGGATGGACAGAAAATCTTTCCTTCCCTATATCAGTTCAGTTCAGTCACTCAGTTGTGTCTGATTCTTTGCAACCCCATGAATCCCAGCACGCCCAGCCTCCCTGTCCATCACCAACTCCTGGAGTCCATCCAAACCCATATCCATCGAGTCAGTGATGTCATCCAATCATCCCATCCTCTGTCGTTCCCTTCTCCTCCTGCCCTCAATCTTTCTCAGCATCAGGGTCTTTTCAAATGAGTCAGCTCTTCGCATGAGGTGGCCAAAATATTGGAGTTTCAGCTTCAACATCAGTCCCTCCAATGAACACCCACAACTGATCTCCTTTAGGATGGACTGGTTGGATCTCCTTGCAGTCCAAGGGACTCTCAAGAGTCTTCTCCAACACCACAGTTCAAAAGCATCAATTCTTCAGTGCTCAGCTTTCTTCACAGTCCAACTCTCACATCCATACATGACCACTGGAAAAACCATAGCCTTCACTAGACGGACCTTTGTTGGCAAAATAATGTCTCTGCTTCCCTATATGATCATGCTTAAATATTCAACCACCTTCTGCATATTCTGCTCTTCCAAATAACAAATCTCTGCTAAGGATTGACACATTCACTGGGCGACAACAAACTTAGAATTCAGGTACCTCCTGACAAGCCTATACTTCTTTTGATTCTCATTGTTTTGTAAGCAAATTGTGTCTACTTTCTGACTGAGGGGGAAGCATCTGGCATGACTTTATTTTTTTCTTATTTTTAAAGGATGAATTTTTAAGACAACCATTGCAGATTCTTAACCACCAGTTTAAATGCCTTAATCAAATTGAACTTTTTTGAGTCCTATTTAATATCTTTATGTGTGCCATTTTCTCTGGAAAGATTTCTCTTTCACTAATTAAATACGGCTTAGGTTTCAAATTTCAGCTCACATCAAAGCTAGCCACTGCCAACCCTCAAAAGGACCCATCATACCACAGCCACTGATCTAAAAATGGCAGGAAGGGTTATGTTCTTCACTTGCATACATTGTTTCAAATATTTTGCTTTTAAAATAGAGACCAAAATCCAGTATTTAGGCTTGCAAAGCTCTTTATGGTCAGCCACCCTCTGCCTTTCCAGACACAAAATGATGTGTTCTGTTCCTCACTTTAAGTGTCTTACTAGTAGTAGTGTTAGTCACTTAGCTGTGTCCGATTCTCTGCGACCCTATGGACTGTAGCCCACCAGGCTCCTCTGTTCATGGAATTCTCCAGGCAAGAATACTGGAGTGGGTTGCCATGCCCTTCTCCAGGAGATCTTCCTCATGCAGGGATTGGACCCATGTCCCCTGCATTGGCAGGCAGATTCTTAACCACTGGACCACAAGTTTAAATGTCTTAGCCAGGTTGAACTCTTTTGAGTCCTACTTACTCAAGATCTTTATATGTGCCATTTTCTCTGGAACAATTTTTCTTCCACTAATTAAATACTATTTATGTTTCAAATTCTAGCTCATATATCACATTCTAAGGAAAGTTTTCACTGATCTGATAAACAAATTAAACTTTTCCTATTATTCACTTTCCTTACTCCAGTAACTTTATTCAACACAATTAATCACAGTTTAAAATATGTTAATTCACATAATCATTTGATGAATGTCTGCCTCCTCCAGTCAGCACGTTTCTGGACAGGAGGGATTGTACTATCTTATTTAAGATTTTAAGATGCCCTAGCAGAATGCATGACTTACGTTAGGTATACAGTAAATATTTATTGAATAAATGAAATAATAGGAATTGAGGAGAGTATACAACTTAGTTTTTAAACAATGAGAAAATAAATTGTATAATGAGGAAATATTAGATATGTAGATCTCCTAAAATTCATAGAAAAATAATTCATTATTAAAAGTAAACTAATTTTTTTATTTTAAATTGCATGAACAACAACAATTGAAGGCAGGAGGAGAAGGGGACGAGAGAGGATGAGATGGTTAGATGGCATCACTGACTCAGTGGACATGAGTTTGAGTAAACTTCAGGAGTTGGTGATGGACAGGGAGGCCTGGCGTGCTTTAGTCCATGGGGTTGCAAAGAGTCAGACACGACTGAGTGACTCAACTGAACTGAACTGAGTAACCTGATGAAAAAGTGAATAATTCAGATCAAACCTGTCACAAGCAGTTCCTTTCTTATAAACTCATTTTATGTGTCTAGAATGAAAATGAAGGGGGTTATTGTACCAGTACAAAGTGTGTATTGGAGGAGATGGTGCTACAGAGGGAAAAAGATGATCCTTACAAGGGTGGATCAGCTGTCTGAGTATTCAACACATTTCTCTTATCCACTCTATGCATGTATACAGAACTGATTCCAATTTAATCCTAAATAAATTAAAAAATAATTAAATGCACAACTTGGCAAGTTCTATTTTGGTTTCCAAGAGCATGTGCAGAACTATTCAGGACAGTAAATTCTTGCAACCGAAGTGTGAAAACTTAAAGGAAGTGAGAAAAAATAATAGAAATATTACTCTGAAAAATATCATTGTTTTAAATATGAACATTTGCTTAGTCCACAAAAATATAAATAAAATCTAAAACTTTCTTTAAATTATTAAAATAATAATAAAAATGCTCATTCACTGCTCTGAGGGCCAGATTTTGGCTATGGGGTATTGACAATGTCCTCCTGGCAGAGGCAATAAATACATGCATAACAAGATGTGGCCTGAGGTAATGGAAGCAGGAGAAGTCAAGCATGATTTCAGAGACACCAGAACTTTATTAAATTTATTTATATATCAGGCAATTTTTTGATGCTTCATTGGTTTAAAGTGTTAGTCACTCAATTGTGCCTGACTCTTTGCAACCCCATGGACTGCAGCCTACCAGGCTCCTCTGTCCATGGGATTTCTAGGCAAGGGTACTCAAGTGGGTTGCCATTTCCTTCTCCAGAGGATCTTCCCAACCTGGGGATCAAATCCGGGTCTCCTGCACTGCCGGGAGATTCTTTACTGACAAGATGCCCATAAATTCTTGCTTGGATGAAGTCAAGATAGAAATATGGCCCAGTCCTAAAGTAACTACGGGATAAGTATGAAGTATTTCTAAATCAGTGTCTGGTACTAAATGACAGATGTGCAAATAGCGACAGAATTCCATCCATTTCTTAATGACTTCCTTGGACAGATATTTGCCTTAAGATTTTTTCTGAATGAACCATGAAGATACAGGTTTTATGAAATGAGTTCTTGATGGAAAAGTCAGCTAAGAAGTCAGTAACATCTGCTTATGGACATTAACTCTTTTAGGTCTTTTTTTATCCCATGAGGAGAGTGGCTTGCATGGATGAGAGTAGATATATTTTAAATAGCCCTAATGTAAAGTACTCTTGCCAGGAGAATCCCAAGGACGGAGGAGCCTGGTAGGCTACAGTCCATGGGGTCGCTAAGAGTTGGACACGACTGAGTGACTTCACTTTCACTTTTTACTTTCATGCATTGGAGAAGGAAATGGCAACCCACTCCAGTGTTCTTGCCTGGAGAATCCCAGGGGCGGGGGAGCCTGGTGGGCTGCCGTCTATGGGGTCGCACAGAGTCGGACACGACTGAAGTGACTTAGCAGCAGCAGCAGCAATGTAAAGTCAGCTAGTTTATTATACACTAAAGAAACTTTAGGTTGCAGAGTAGTTTTCTTCCTTTAATACTTTGAAAGAAGTAGAGATTGTTTCGTGGGGGTGGAAAATGTCTATATGGTTGTTCAATTTTCTGTAGTTTTCAAATACATTGAAAATATATTCCTTTTCCTTAAAAAAAAATTATTTCCATCAACATAAGTATTTTGTGGTAAATCCCAATGAAGCTAGCTACATAAGAATGATATATCTTAAATATAAAATAATATCAAACAGTTTCTTTAAGCTAGGGGATTGCATATTTTTGAATAAAAATATTCTACTTGGCATCTTTTCATTAAGAAGAACTTGAGAATATTTGTAAAATTGTTCCCATAAATAATGTCCTTTGTTTCAAAGTATAATGTAATTTTCATTTTAAGCCACCTGACTATAATGCTTTGAACATTCCCTTGGAACAGATTACAGTCTAAGAAGGTTGGAATAAAGGGAGTGTGCAACTTTGTCTCAATCTTCCAAGAAATTTTACTCAGGGAGCATTTTTTCTTGATGTTAACCAAAAGTGTTGTTGAGATTATGAAGTTAGAAGAATCATAGAAAGAATCAAGTTAAATGATCAAGTTGAATAATGAGACAGAAAACCCAAAAGACAAAACAGTTGTGATTTTTATTCATCCAGTTATGGTATCTGTAAAACCTGTCGTAAAGAATTCTAATTAAAAAGAATAACCTATCCACTCACAAAGAGTACACACAGAACAGAAGAATATTATTTTGGAAGAATGTTAGAGCAGTATGAACTGGAAGATGAAAATGTTCTTTTGCTATCTGGTGTCAGTTACTCACTATACCTCATGAAAAATACTCATTTTCACGTCATGTCCCATTTTTATTCAACATCAGTGTGGGGCAAAGTCTACATTTTAACTAACTAATTATAATTAAGGAGATAAGTTATGGCAAAATAGGACTGACTCAAAGAAAAAAAAATCACTGTTGCATTGTACACAGATTTTGACCCTGGATTCTAATTCCAATCATTTTACTTTATGTGGACACTGTCCTTAATTAAGACACTTCAGCTCTCTCTGTACTAATTTGATTATCTGAAAAGTAAATGAGTGGTTTCAGTAAAATCTAGAATCCTTTCAAGCTTCAATTGTTTAATACTGAATGTAGATATCAAGAACAAACTAGTGGCTTCCAGTGGGGAGAAGGAAGTGAGAAGGGGCGAGATAGGAGTATGGGATTAAGTGGTACAAACTATTATACATAAAGTAAATAAGTACCAATGATACATTGCATAACACAGGGAATGAAGCCAAATTTGATACTAGCTTTCAATGGGGCATAATCTATAAAAAATACTGAATCTCTGCATTGTATACTTGAAACAAACGAAGAAGTGAAATTCGCCCAGTTGTGTCTGACTCTTTGCGACACCATGGACTGTAGACCGCCAGGTTCCTCTGTCCAGTGAATTCTCCAAGCAAGAATACTGGAGTGGCTTGCCATTTCCTTCTCCAGGGGAGCTTCCTGGTCCAGGGATTGAACCTGGGTCTCCTGCATTGCAGGCAGACTCTTTACCATCTGAGCCACCAGGGATGTAAATCAGCTATGGTTCAGTTAAAAAAAAATACTGACTGTGTCTCACCAGCAACCATGGTGAATGACTCAGCTTCTAGCATATTTTCATCATTTTAGTGAGTAACCACTTTAGTTTTAGCTCATTACATCATAATTTGTCAGCGCTGGATTAACATTTATATTCAGTAAGGATTTGTACCAGCTCAGTCTCAGACCATAGTTTTAATAATGTTAGAGAAATAATGTACCCATGCCAACAGAAACATTCCTCCAGACTAATATAGAATCGAGAACACAATATGTAACTGGGTAAGCATTAGCAGATCTATATGCATATAAGGAATCACAACAGTGACTATGAAGTTGGAACAAAATTTCACATATGTTATACAGCAGTGAAGATGATAGAAAAAGGATTCACTATCTTGTTGAGAGACTAAGGGCCTTACTTTCTGATCCTCTCCCATACATTTCATGAGGGACCCCTGAGCTATTTAAAGGTACATTTTGACATATGTGAAAGTCATCTGGCCTGTAACTTTAGAGATAATCTTATATTGTGAATATGGAGAATTGACTTAATTCCTAGAGAAATTTGTCTCTATTCCAAAAATTATCATGACTTAAATTTATTATGTTTCCAAGGGAACATACACACACATAGATATGGGAGAATTGGTCTAATAGCCCTGTATAGCAGAGAAAATCATTTTTATTTTCTCAAAGTATAAAGAAACTCATTTTGAGTTTAATTATTTTGGCTTCAAAAAAATAACACAGAGTCTTATTTTGAAACTAGAATTTCAGTGGAAACATCATATATAATCACAAAGGGTAAAGTGCAAAGCAAACACCACCAAATAGGACTTCAATGTAGGAATTAGTTGTAGGCATTGTATAATAGTGCCACAAATTATCATTCTCTTTGTTTCATATTAATTTTATTTTAATTACATTTGCCCACAACCCCCAATGGCTTGACACTTATCCACATCTTGAAAAAGAAAAGCAATTTCTTCATTGTTCTAATTCTTTGTTGTTCAATAAAGATAAAATTTAAGCCTCGTGTGGAATTTTGAATTTTCTAGTATCTGCATTAAAAGTAAAAAGAAAAACATGTAAAATTAATTTTAGCAATGCTTCTTATTTAGTCTGCTGCTGCTGCTAAGTCGTGTCAGTTGTGTCCAACTCTGTGTGACCCCATAGATGGCAGCCCATCAAGCTTCCCCCGTCCCTGGGATTCTCCAAGCAAGAACACTGGAGTGGGTTACCATTGCCTTCTCCAATTCATGAAAGTGAAAAGTGAGAGTGAAGTCGCTCAGTCGTGTCTGACTCTTAGCGACCCCATGGACTGCAGCCCACCAGGCTTCTCCGTCCATTGGATTTTCCAGGCAAGAGTAACGGAGTGGGTTGCCAGTGCCTTCTCCCTTATTTAATCTAATATTTCTCAAACACTGCCACATCAATAAATAATCAATATAAAAATTATTGAAATATTATATTTTTAACCAAGTCTTTGTAATATGGTATGTATGGTATTAATAAATTTATAGCACCTCTCGAGAGAGATCATCCACATTTCATATGCTCAGTAGCCACATGCAACTAGTGGCTATCATATTAGCACAATTCCACTCAAATACAGAAGGAATATGTGATGTGTGCTCTGTGATGATGGCATACACAGAATTTTATTCTGGGAGTTTAGGTTACAGGCCAATGAGATTATATTTTTCAATTTCTATTGTTGTCATTTGTGGGTAATAATTATAAACATTCCTTTCTAGCCCCTGAGTTCCAAAGAGAGAACCAGACTCAAGTTTCATATTTTAATTACATTTGACCACAACCTCCTATGGCTTGCAACTTATCCACATCTTGAAAAAGAAAAGCACTTTCTTCATTGTTCTAATTCTTTATTGTTCAATAAAGATAAAATTTAAGCTAAGTGTGGAATTTTGAATTTTCTAGTATGTATGTTAAAAGTAAAAAGAAAAACATGTAAAATTAATTTTAGCAATGCTTCTTATTTAGTCTGCTGCTGCTGCTTCAATTTAAAAAAAAAAAAAGCAGCATTGTGTAATATAGCTTAGATCTGTACCTTTATTACACTTCCCAGTCCTGGTCACTACGTCCAGCTTTAGTGCTGTCTGTCTGCATGGGGATATACTGAGTGAACTGAACTCTTCCTAAGTGTGCTTCCCTTGGAGACGAAGAAAAGAGGATGGGTTCTTTGTCCTTGCAATAATCAGATTTTTAAAAATTCCTCTTTTTTTTTTGAGGAAGGAGGGAATTTGAAAAAAAAAATTTTTTTTTCCAATACTATTTTGCCTTGGGGAACAGAATGAACAGGAGAATAGTAAGTCTATAAAGCTATTCCTAAATTCCCAAGAGGAATAAGATTCTATTATGGAGAACTATGTAGCAGCATTTTAGAAGGAGGTACACCAAAAGCTTTTAGTTAGAATTATGAGTGATTTTTATTTCTAGAAGTAGGAAAAAAACAAATCTATGTTAGAGGAGGAAGGTTAAAATTCTTTAACTAAAATTACAGATGAGTTTACTTGAATATTTACCATCAGATCAGACCAGTCGCTCAGTCGTGTCCGACTCTTTGCGACCCCATGAATCGCAGCACGCCAGGCCTCCCTGTCCATCACCAACTCCTGGAGTTCACTCCGACTCACGTCCATCGAGTCAGTGATGCCATCCAGCCATCTCATCCTCTGTCGTCCCCTTCCTCCTGCCCCCAATCCCTCCCAGCATCAGAGTCCTTTCCAATGAGTCAACTCTTCGCATGAGGTACCCAAAGTACTGGAGTTTCAGCTTTAGCATCATTCCTTCCAAAGAAATCCCAGGGCTGATCTCCTTCAGAATGAACTGGTTGGATCTCCTTGCAGTCCAAGGGACTCTCAAGAGTCTTCTCCAACACCACAGTTCAAAAGCATCAATTCTTCGGTGCTCAGCCTTCTTCACAGTCCAACTCTCACATCCTTACATGACCACAGGAAAAACCATAGCCTTGACTAGACGAACCTTTGTTGGCAAAGTAATGTCTCTGCTTTTCAATATGCTATCTAGGTTGGTCATAACTTTCCTTCCAAGGAGTAAGCGTCTTTTAATTTCATGGCTGCAGTCACCATCTGTAGTGATTTTGGAACCCAGAAAAATAAAGTCTGACACTGTTTCCACTGTTTCCCCATCTATTTCCCATGAAGTGATGCGACCGGATGCCATGATCTTCGTTTTCTGAATGTTGAGCTTTAAGCCAACTCTTTCACTCTCCACTTTCACTTTCATCAAGAGGCCTTTGAGTTCCTCTTCACTTTCTGCCATAAGGGTGGTGTCATCTGTATATCTGAGGTTATTGATATTTCTCCTGGCAATCTTGATTCCAGCTTGTGTTTCTTCCAGTCCAGCATTTCTCATGATGTACTCTGCATAGAAGTTAAATAAACAGGGTGACAATATACAGCCTTGATGAACTTCTTTTCCTACTTGGAACCAGTCTGTTGTTCCATGTCCAGTTCTAACTGTTGCTTCCTGACCTGCATACAAATTTCTCAAGAGGCAGATCAGGTGTTCTGGTATTCCCATCTCTTTCAGAATTTTCCACAGTTTATTGTGATCCACACAGTCAAAGGCTTTAACATAGTCAATAAAGCAGAAATAGATGCTTTTCTGGAACTCAATTGCTTTTTCCATGATCCAGCGGATGTTGGCAATTTGATCTCTGGTTCCTCTGCCTTTTCTAAAACCAGCTTGAACATCAGGAAGTTCACGGTTCACGTATTGCTGAAGCCTGGCTTGGAGAATTTTGAGCATTACTTTACTAGCGTGTGAGATGAGTGCAATTGTGCAGTAGTTTGACTATTCTTTGGCATTGCCTTTCTTTGGGATTGGAATGAAAACTGACCTTTTCCAGTTCTGTGGCTACTGCTGAGTTTTCCAAATTTGTTGGCATATTGAGTGCAGCACTTTCACAGCATCATCTTTCAGGATTTGGAATAGTTCAACTGGAATTCCATCACCTCCACTAGCTTTGTTCATAGTGATGATGCTTTCCAAGGCCCACTTAACTTCACATTCCAGGATATCTGGCTCTAGGTCAGTGATCACACCATTGTGATTATCTGGGTCGTGAAGATCTTTTTTGTACAGTTCTTTTGTGTATTCTTGCCATCTCTTCTTAATATCTTCTGCTTCTGTTAGGTCCATACCATTTCTGTCCTTTATTGAGCTCATCTTTGCCTGAAATGTTCCTTTGGTATCTCTAATTTTCTTGATGAGATCTCTAGTCTTTCCCATTCTGTTGTTTTCCTCTATTTCTTTGCATTGATCGCTCAAGAAGGTTTTCTTATGTCTTTTTGCTATTCTTTGTAACTCTGCATTCAGATGTTTATATCTTTCCTTTTCTCCTTTGCTTTTTGCTTCTCTTCTGTTCATAGCTATTTGTAAGGCCTCCCCAGACAACCATTTTGCTTTTTTGCATTTCTTTTCTATGGGAATGGTCTTGATCCCTGTCTCCTGTACAGTGTCACGAACCTCATTCCATAGTTCATCAGGCACTCTATCAGATCTAGGCCCTTAAATCTATTTCTCACTTCCACTGTATAATCATAAGGGATTTGATTTAGGTCATACCTGAATGGTCTAGTGGTTTTCCCTACTTTCTTCAATTTAAGTCTGAATTTGCAATAAGGAGTTCATGGTCTGAGCCACAGTCAGCTCCTGGTCTTGTTTTTGCTGACTGTATAGAGCTTCTCCATCTTTGGCTGCAAAGAATATAATCAATCTGATTTCGGTGTTGACCATCTGGTGATGTCCATGTATAGAGTCTTCTCTTGTGTTGTTGGAAGAGGGTGTTTGTTATGACCAGTGCATTTTCTTGGCAAAACTCTATTAGTCTTTGCTCTGCTTCATTCCGTATTCCAAGGCCAAATTTGCCTGTTACTCCAGGTGTTTCTTGATTTCCTACTTTTGCATTCCAGTCCCCTATAATGAAAAGGACATCTTTTTTGGATGTTAGTTCTAAAAGGTCTTGGAGGTCTTCACAGAACCGTTCAACTTCAGCTTCTTCAGCGTTACTTGTTGGGGCATAGACTTGGATTACTGTGATACTGAATGGCTTGCCTTACCATGCCAATTAAAAAAACAACAATTTCTTTTCCCGTTTAGGTTATTACTGAAACTGAAAAAGAATATTAGGCACATATATATGTATAACTGAAGCACTTTGCTGTATCCTTTATACTAGCACAATATTGTTAATTAACAATACTCCGATATAAAATAAAAATTAAAATAATAAGAACATGCATATCGTGTATCTATTTAACTTTCCAGGTCTCTGTTTCTTATGACCTTCAGGAATCTGTCAGAAAATGACTGATTAGACTGAAAATAAGCTCCCTCGGCCAGACATATGTTGTTAGGGTGACTTGTCTATTGTTGATTACAGCTCAGTGAAAAATGGCTGACGTTTTATGCCCCAAAGTGTGTAAGTGGCCTTATTGAAGCTTGCTTTTTTATTCTTTTGTTTTAATGCTGAACAATCAGTGACCAACGGATATGACTTAAAGAAACTGGTTTCTTCCTTTGTCCTCCATAGTAGTTTTTTATGTTGAAAGTAGCCAAACAAACTAAATTCAAGTTCAGCTTTGCCTGATCGCCCTCCCCATCTGATAAATGATTATCAAGTACAATCACAAAAATATCTGAATGGGGAAGAAAACAAATGGGTTGTTTATTATTTTTCTTTAGTTTTCTAGCTTTATTCTTTTTTATTGTTTAATTCAGTATTTTTTTTCCAGCATATCGAAAAAGATAATAGGATCTGATATTCAGTCAAATTTGAGGTTATCTGTTTTGAACAATCATTTAAACAACCATTTTTAAAAAATCATTAAAGTTGGGAATCAGAAAACTGTAGGTCGTTTCAGAGAATGTAGCGTACTAATTATTAAGGCCCTACATAACTGACACAGTGAGTTCTGAGAGGAAGTTGGCCTGAGAGACAATGGAGGGCCACTGGAAACTTTATGACCGCACAGTTTTTGTCAAGAGCATATATTATTTCTTCTATTACTTGATACCATTATATAACACCCTTCCTTCATGTCTTTATTCCACCTCTACTAAATACCACCCACTTATTCAAAATCACCTGATAACGCTGTTGTTGCTGCTGAGTCGCTTCAGTCATGTCCGACTCTGTGCCAGTCATGTCCGACTCTGTGCGACCCCATAGACGGCAGCCCACCAGGCTCCCCCATCCCTGGGATTCTCCAGGCAAGAACACTGGAGTGGGTTGCCATTTCCTTCTCCAATGCATGAAAGTGAAAAGTGAAAGTGAAGTCACTCAGTCGTGTTTGACCCTCAGCGACCCATGGACTGCAGCCTACCAGGCTCCTCTGTCCATGAGATTTTCCAGGCAGAAGTACTGGAGTGGGGTGCCATTGCCTTCTCTGAGACACACTAGTGACATCAATATAAGATATTTGGTCCTGACTTTAGAGATTTCAAATCTTATCAGCTAGATTGTAATAAATATGTGGACAAAATGTTATGTTAACACAAATGAAGGAGGACACTCTTCTCACAAAATATTCAAAAACTTTCTTTGGAAATCTGAAGGAAGAAGAACATCTTTCTTCTTTCAGTGTAGCACAGATTGACTGCAAAGAAAATCTTTGCAAAGGAAATGACTAATGGGAGTTTCAGGTAATTCCTCACTCTATCTGCCTGAATAAATTTTAATTTAATGAAAAAATCAATTTCCATCTGTTCTTTGGCATATTATAGACAAAGTTTAAAAACCTGATAACCTCAATGTCTACAAACTATCTGATGCCTGACAAAGCAATGAAAAATATACAGTTGACCCTTGAACAACTTGGGGGTCAGGGGCACTGACCTTCTGAAGAGTTTAAAATCCACATGTAACTTTGGACTTCCCAAAAACTTATCCACTCCTAGCTTACTGGTGATTGGAAGCTTTACCAATAATATAAATGGTTAATTAACAGATATTTTGTATCTCATATATATTATATACTGTATTCTTACAATAAAGTAAGTGACAGAAGAGAAGATGTCATTAAGGAAATGATGAAGAAAATACATTTATAGTATTGTAATGTTTTATTGATAACAGAAATTTATATTATCTGTCTATAAGATAAATCATCTCTCAGTACCTATATTAATATTGTTATATGATACAAAACAAAGTAGATGTTATACATTCTACTAACACAGACTTAATCAAAAAGAAAAAGATAATGTGAAAAATATTATTTATTTACAAGTATAACCATTTACATTGATAATGAAGAAGTAACAATATGATCACTTTATAGACACTTAACCTAAACACTAATGAATGTATCATTATAAAATTTTCATGGCATATAACTATAAGGCATATAACATATAGCATATTATATAAGACATAAGATGGCACATAACAGCCATACTCATAATACAGTATTGGAAATGCTTTACATTAAAAAAATCATAACAGACGACTACAATAGACTAATGCCCAGTTTTTCCTATTGCAAGGAGGAAGCATACTACACAGTAATGTAGTTCTTTGAAAGCTAAGTTATAAAACAATAAGAAAGCTAACACATATAGACTAGTAGCTACATATATTTTATGCATTCATGACAAAACTTTTCCCTAACATTTTTTGGCATTTCTAGGTTATACAGTATATTTTCAAGTTTTTTCTAATTGTTGGAAATATCCAAAAGAATTTCCAATATATTTATTGAAAAAAATCTACATATGAGTGGATCCATGCAGTTCGAGCCTAAGTTGCTCAAAGTTCACACTGTATTTCAAAATTTGGCATGTAGAAAATATACCTAAGCAGTTAACTCATTTTCAGATTTGTTGATTGGGCCAGAGAAGGGTTATTGGCATGGAGAAATCGGGGATTGAGGAGGGCAGGATGGTAAGAGAAAACAGAGTTAAATAGGATGTCACTGTTCAATGATTACCTCCAACTGTGGGCCAGGCTGGAAAAAAGACACTCTCATATAAGGGAATCAGAATGATGTAATTATTAGCACACAGTGGAAGAATACTATAAAACAGTTTTGCACTACACTAGGTCAGAAAAGTGGTACAGATATTAATTAGTGTTTTAGTGGAGAAATAGTGAGTCCTTTTGGAGAAGGCAATGGCAACCCACTCCAGTACTCTTGCCTGGAAAATCTCATGGACGGAGGAGCCTGGTAGGCTGTAGTCCATGGGGTCGCTAAGAGTCGGGCACTGCTGAGCAACTTCACTTTCACTTTTCACTTTCATGCATTGGAGAAGGAAATGGCAACCCACTTCAGTGTTCTTGCCTGGAGAATCCCAGGGACGGCGGAGCCTGGTGGGCTGCTGTGTATAGGGTCTCACAGAGTCGGACACGACTGAAACAACTTAGCAGCAGCATCAGTGAATCCTTTGCTACTTCTGTTGTAGCATAGCTACTGAAGAATAACTCACATCAGAAATTCATTTTCAAGAAACTAACATGAAAGATAACGTAAGTATGCTGAGTAATTTTCACACTTTTTTCCTGCTTTACAATTCTTTTCATGGCATCCCTGGCTGTATCATAGTGGAATAAAACTCTTCAAGCAGAGCTTAATGTAATATAAGTACACTGGATTAAACACTCAAAATTTTACTTTTAGCCCAAATGAGTTGCAGATACTGGATGTTAGGTCTTCACATTCATTTGGGGCAAATTACTATGAAGGAATTAATTCATTTTTGCAAGGATGACTGTAATTAAATTCTTACCAGTATGTGGCTCCAGAAACTACTGTAGTGCCACAATACATTTTATTTTTGCTTCCTTGCTCTTTCTTTACACACAAGTGCTCCTACATATAAAGTGAAACCCTCATAGCTAGTAGATAGATCACATTAAGTCGACGTATCATCATAGAGAAAGGTATTTACTGCTCACCTGTTTCAAGGCAACAATATCTTAATTGCTGGATTATGGGTAGTTTTTGAGCATACGCAAATTACTGAAACAAGATCTCCTGTTGTTCCTTCTTTAATTTTCCTGAGTGGGAGAGCTTCAGACCACACAGGAGTTAATTTCTATTCTTCATGGTTTAAGACTTTGTGGTCTTAAATCAAAGGATAGTGAAACCCCTTCTTAAGAAATTCCAGAGGTGAGGTGGCCTGGCTTGAGGAGGTTTCAGGGACCACAAAAAACTGTAAGGATGAAGACAAAATGACAATTTCATAACTCTAGTAGTTTTGCTCCAAAGTCTTAGTCTTTATCCCTGGTGTATTTTTCTTTATACTTCACATTCAAACTATGTTTACCTCTTCATGAGTCCTACTAGTATTGCCTGCTGCTGTTGCTGCTGCTGCTGCTAAGTCACTTCAGTCATGTCCGACTCTGTGTGACCCCATAGACGGCAGCCCACCAGGCTCCCCCGTCCCTGGGATTCTCCAGGCAAGAATACTGGAGTGGGTTTCCATTTCCTTCTCCAGTGCATGAAAGAGAAAAGTGAAAGTGAAGTTGCTCAGTCGTGTCCGACTCTTCAAGACCCAATAGACTGCAGCCTACCAGGCTCCTCCATCCATGGATTTTCCAAGCAAAAGTACTGGAGTGGGGTGCCACTGCCTTCTCCGAGTATTGCCTGACTTAATACCAAATCTGCCTTAGTCTCTTTTCTTTCATAGTATGTATCATCTTCTAATATATATATATATATATATATTAAAATATGCTTGTTTTGTAATCAACCAGTGTTTCTTCCTCACTACTAGAATATAATCTTTATCAGGGGAGGACCATTTGTCTTTAATATTTCCTAACTTACATGAAATTCCTAGAACAGTGCTCACTTCATAGCAGTGCTCAATAAATATTTATCGTTTGACAACTCAAGGCTAACATCTGAACAAAGATACAAATGTGGTAAATGAGTAAACCATGTGGATATCTGCAGAGACCTTGTAACAGAAAGAGGGAACAGCAAGTGTGAAAAGCCAAAGATAGGAGTCACAAGCAACAAAGATGCGAGTGTAGCTAGAAGTGAATGATGGGTAAAGTATAGGGAGGAAAGGCACATACTAAGTGATGAAGCCTAAATTTAGGCTCAGACAGTCTGACTTAGAGGCAGACTAATATCAATAAATATTAAACCTCTTCCCACCTCACTTCCATACCTGGTTTGTTCAGTACACTGTAGTGGTTTATTTATTTATTTATTTTTTCTAATTTTATTTTATTTTTAAACTTTACATAATTGTATTAGTTTTGCCAAATATCAAAATGAATCCGCCACAAGTATACATGTGTTCCCCATCCCGAACCCTCCTCCCTCCTCCCTCCCCATACCATCCCTCTGGGCCGTCCCAGTGCACCAGCCCCAAGCATCCAGCATCATGCATGGAACCTGGACTGGCAACTCGTTTCCTACATGATATTTTACATGTTTCATTGCCAATCTCTTTGTTCAGTACACTGTAGTGGTTTAAGTCAGAGAAGAATCGTAAAGAAAAAAAGTTCACCAGTCCCAAATCTAAACCTAAAAAAAACGATGATCAAATCTCACCCACTAAGCTGATACCAAAGAATATTCTGAAGGACTGTGAGGAAAGAATAAATTCTCAAGTAAACTCAGGTCAAAACCAGTGGGCATTTGGTCAATTGTCTAACCAGGAATGACTCAGGGATGGACAATGAATTTTGAGTAATGACTTAGCCTGCTGTCAGCCTCCAGACAGCTGAATTTCCCATTTAAGAAGAGTCTGTGGTGAGAGATAAGACCCCCAGGGCAAAGAGAATCCGAATCACAATCCTAGGCAGGGGACTTCCATTTTATACTGGAAGGGGGAGGGGAGCATGTTCAATGCCAGTTGTATTTCTTGTACCTCTTTTCAACTTGTAGGAAAGAAATTAGTGAGCATTTGCTTAATGCACTGAAGATTATCTTCGCTAGGTAGTGTATAGATCCAACAACTTCAAGTAAGATTCAAAGAATTAGAGGACTTTAAAGACCGGTCTATCTCCAATAACCCAGAATATTTCCGTATTATAAATATAATCCATGACTGTGGTCGACATGAAAAGTATTTTAAGTCTTACATTTAGGGAGAGGATGATGTTGAAATATTATCTACAAATTCAGTGCTTTAAAATTGTCTTCAGCGGGTTTCTGTGTTTAAGCTTTGCTCTCCAGTTAGAAAACAAATTCTTTTATTTAGCGCTGTCGCTTTCCTGTCATAGCTGCTCCTCCTTCCCCAACCCCTAACAGAATGACACACCTCATCACAGCTCTAGAAACGATGAAAATCTTACAGAGGAAATGCAGTCAGGCAATAACAATCAGGGCTGATATCCACCGAGCACAGTAAATGCTATACCAAGAGTTCACAATAATCTTAGGAGCCCACTCTGAGGGATGAAATAAATCTTTCCCTCTACTCTAAGTTCTTCTGGCTAGTTTAAGATTAATATTGAATGAGACAGATCAACAGGAGAAAATCAAATGTACTTATGTATGCACGAGGGTTGCAATAGGAATATGGGGTCCAAGCACACAGTGAGCAGTTGAGGCTGATATGCCATCTGAGAGAAGGAGAAGGCAGTTGGGGTTTGGGACTTCAAAAAGAAGGAAGGCAGTTCATGCGGAGATGGAAAAGCAAATGTCTGGTAAACAAATGTTCACTGTGCCATGAGAGACAGTGGGACACAGAGAGGACTTTGGTCTTCAGGTCTTGCTGGGCTCCCCTGCCACAATTAGCCCACATTCTTTGCAGGTATCCCTGGTGATACTGCTTTGCCTGGACCAGACTCTTCATATAAATTTTTTAGTCAGCTAGTGGGGAGGTAAAAAGATAGACTTTTTGTGTCTAATCACACTGAAATAATCTTCATACCACAAAAAAGCATTTTGGGGTGGCAAATTTTGCTTTCCTAAACCATGGAAATGTTATAACTTCTTTTAAAATCAGAAGAAAAAGAAATATTTAGGTCAAAGAAAATGTTCTGATATATGGCATTAATATATGTTTTTTACTAATGTGATTATAAAATGCAATTTTCATATTTTCTATGGAGGAAATCAAACATGTTTAGGGCCCATGGAATTCAAGAAGTAACTCTGAACTCAATATATGTTTGATGTTTAGGGATAAACATTGTCAAGCGTTCTGGTATAGCTTTACCCACACCCTTTTTTTTTTTTTTTTAAGTACCTTTCGTCTTTTAGAGTCCACCAAGAAAGTAAGGAGCTGTATACATAAGGCTTCTACTAGGAGGTAGGGTCAGGTTGGCAAAAACATCCAGTACAGGAAGTCAGAGACCTTTGAATCCCAGCACAGGTGCCTCCTCAATCGAAGGTTTGTTCTGGTCCATGAGCCTCAACAATGGCTTCACTGTTTCCCTTACATTCTTAACCTGAGTTTGGTAGTCTGGATCTCATTTGCTGAGTTTTTCTTTAAATTACTGACTTTGCTTCACCCCAAACTAGCCCTTTTTTTGCCAAGAGATGTGATCTTCAGGCTTAAAAGCAAAGGCTAATTCTAAGAAGTTTCTTTCTAGAAAAGTTGTATTCTATATATCTGGATTAACCACCAAACCATACCAATTTTGAGTGAATGGGTCATGCTTCAAGTCCTGATACTGAATGTGAGAGAAAATCAGTTCAGTTCAGTTCACTCATTCAGTTGCATCTGACTCTTAGCAACCCCATGAATCACAGCACGCCAGGCCTCCCTGTCCATCATCAACTCCCAGAGTCCACCCAAACCCATCTCCATTGAGTCCGCGATACCATCCAACCATCTCATCCTCTGTCGTCCCCTTCTCCTCCTGCCCTAAATCTTTCCCAGCATTAGGGTCTTTTCAAATGAGTCAGCTCTTCACATGAGGTGGCCAAAGCATTGGAGTTTCAGCTTCAACATCAGTCCCTCCAATGAACACCCAGGACTGATCTCCTTTAGGATGGACTGGTTAGATCTCCTTGCAGTCCAAGGGACTCTCAAGAGTCTTCTCCAACACCACAGTTCAAAAGCATCAATTCTTCGGCGCTCAGCTTTCTTTATAGTCCAAGTCTCACATCCATACATAACTACTGGAAAAATCATAGCCTTGACTAGATGGACCTTTGTTGACAAAGTAATGTCTCTGCTTTTTAATATGCTGTCTAGGTTGGTCATAATTTTCCTTCCAAGCAGTAAGCGTCTTTTAATTTCATGGCTGCTGTCACATCTGCAGTGATTTTAGAGCCCCCCAAAATAAAGTCAGCCACTATTTCCACTGTTTCCCCATCTATTTCCCATGAAGTGATGGGACCAGATGCCATGATCTTCGTTTTCTGAATGTTGAGCTTTAAGCCCATTTTTTCACTCTCCTCTTTCACTTTCATCAAGAGGCTCTTTAGTTCTTCTTCACTTTCTGCCATAAGGGTGGTGTCATCTGCATATCTGAGGTTATTGATATTTCTCCTGGCAACCTTGATTCCAGCTTGTGCTTCCTCCATCCCGGCGTTTCTCATGATGTAGTCTGCATATAAGTTAAATAAGCAGGGTGACAATATACAGCCTTGACATACTCCTTTTCCTATTTGGAACCAGTCTGTTGTTCCATGTCCGGTTCTAACTGTTGCTTTCTGACCTGCATACAGGTTTCTCAAGAGGCAGGTCAGGTGGTCTGGTATTCCCATCTCTTTCAGAATTTTCCACAGTTTATTGTGATCCACACAGTCAAAGGCTTTGGCATAGTCAATAAAGCAGAAATAGATGTTTTTCTGGAACTCTCTTGCTTTTTCCATGATCCAGCAGATGTTGGCAGTTTGATCTCTGGTCCCTCTGCCTTTTCTAAAACCAGCTTGAACATCTGGAAGTTCACGGTTCACATATTGCTGAAGCCTGGCTTGGAGAATTTGAGCGTTACTTTCTAGCGTATGAGATGAGTGCAATTGTGCGGTAGTTTGAGCATTCTTTGGCATTGCCTTTCTTTGGGATTGGAATGAAAATTGACCTTTTCCAGTCCTGTGGCTACTGCTGAATTTTCCAAATTTGCTGACGTATTGAGCGCAGCAGTTTCACAGCATCATCTTTTAGGATTTGGAATAGCTCAACTAGAATTCCATCACCTCCACTAGCTTTGTTCGTAGTGAGAGAAAATACTGTCCCTAAAACTGATGTAATTCTAACTAAAACAAGCTACTACTCTGTAGTGACCTCTCTCTCACAAGGGGACAGTTGAGGATGTGATGTTTTAATTTTTATTTTTTAGATTGCTGCTATTTCATAATTCTAGCCTTTGTTCTGCAGCAGGTTTTAAGGGGTGACTATACAGTATTACATTAATATTTTTTCTTATAATGGACATAAGAAATCAGGACTGAAAAATCTAATTCTAAGAGCTGTGTCTTTTTATTGCATCCTTTCATTCACAGTTGTATTGAATCAGGTATTTAGTTTAAAAAATCAAGATATATTCCATGTCAAGTGTGTCTCACATTCCTTGTATTCATTTTGTACTCTATTGGCCTATATCTAAAGTATTCAGTAATGGATATTTTATATAACTTTATATTAAACATATTTGATAAATAAAGTTAGTTTGCATCCCTCTGAGAAGGGTCTTCTGCGGACTTAATGGACATTGTTAACAGGATCTATCCATTGATTTTAATTTGTCACTCTTTCCCTCTTTCTCTGGGATTGAGCTAGGATGCCTGTAAAGGTTTACAATGAGGAAACAACATCAGGCCTCTGAGTCAGGGCCACTAAATAGAGATTCAGAAAACAAAATTCAAGATGATACAAGTAAATCAGACAAATATAAAAATTACAGAGGTTAAACCTTTTTCAGTCCTTTGAGGATCTGCAAATTTTTTAAGGCATTCAAGGAGAGGACCATAGTTAATAAACAGGATTTTATTTCTTGCGTTATCCAAGATATGACATGTTATGAAACATTTGTATTGGTCATGAAAAAGACAAACTGGAAAATTGTGTAGACGCTTTCACAGCCTCAGTCTTGCATCAGTACACTATTTTTATTCATATTTTATTGGCCAGAATTGACTGTAAATTCTGCCTGGAGAGCATATCACTCTTATTTTCAGGGTAGAGTTGCCAGATTATGTATGCATAATGTATATACTCACAGGCCATTCAGTTGAATTTGTACTTCAGATAAATACAAATAATCGGCATACACTAAAAATTGTCCTGGTTTGTCTGAAATTCAAATTTCACTGAGCATCTTGTATTTTACCTGGCAGTCCTCTCATGCAGGTAAAGGGCCTTGGTGAACACTGGTAATCACTACTTTAATAGTCTAGTCAAATGCCCTCAGGGATTTGCTTTTGTTTAGGGAAAACATTCCCCTCAGCTCCCCCAGGAAATCCTTCTGGTGACCCTCAACGCAAGCCACCTAGACCCTATCTTGGGTGATTGAAGAAAGCTATTTATTATTTTATTTCTGTTCTTTTCTAATAATCTATTTCTGTAAAAACCACGTTTTACAAACTAGCATTACAGTGACCTATATGGTGGCAGAGTAAATTTAGCTTGCTAAATTGTGTCCTGAGGTATCTGCAGATAGTGCCTATTGACTTTTGTTGAAGGGCAAAGTTTGACTCATGGAGATAGCACAACTTGCCCCTAAGGCTATATTCAATGAACAGAGCAAAGTTTAGAATGGATGAGCAGTTTTAAAGTTACACTAGAACAGAAGCAATGGTCCAGGGAATCAAAATTTTAGAAACTAGCTTAAGAAGCTGGTCTGAGGAGATGTGCATGAATGTGGATTTTAGGGGAAATGATTTATGCACAGAGGAAGAAATGTCTGGGGAAAAGAGGTGAAAGGTCATGTGTCAGGAAAGTATGTTCCATGACCATTTCTGTGGTTTGGAGGAGATTTATTCCTAAACTCCAATAGTTAGATAAAAAGACAAAATGAACAGCATAAATAAGACAAAACAAACAAGACAAAGGATCTGGGTACAACACTAAGCGAAATGGCATAGACACCCTTCTTGGTTCAGATCCAGATTTAGAAGGCTTGTAAGGGTCTAATAGTTTTATAAGCCATTATTATTCACTTCATAGATTTCAAGACATTTTTTTCCACCATTAAAACTCACTTAAAGTCATGTTACTTAACATCTATGAAGTCTTAAAATTGTTTGATGCCAGGTCGTAATGGTGACTTATTGGTGTAACAACTTTAACACCTATAGTAAGATCAGAAGACTGCATCAAAGTGACTATGATTAGAAAAAACAAAAAACAAAAAACATTTTTTTATTAAACCAAACATGGCTAGATTGCTTGCAAGAAATATGGGAGGATTGTTGTTTAGTTGCTAGGTCTTATCTGACTCTGCCACCCCATGAACTGCAGCACACCAGGCCTCCCTGTTCTTTGCTATCTCCCAGAGTTTGCTCAAATTCATGTGGATTGAGTTGGTGATGCCATCAAGCCATCTCTTCCTCTGCTGTCCTGTTCTCCTCCTGACCTCAATCTTCCTGAGCGTCAGGGTCTTTTTCAGTGAGTCAGCGCTTCACATCAGGTGGCCAAAGTATTGGAGCTTGAGCTTCAGCATCAGTCCTTCCAATGAACATTCAAGGTTGATTTCCTTTAGGATTGACTGATTTGATCTCTTTGCTGTCCAAGGAATGCTCAAGAGACTTCTCTAGCATCACAATTTGAAAGCATCAGTTCTTTGGCTCTCAGGCTTCTTTATGGTCCAACTCTCACATCCTTACTTGACTACTGGAAAAACAGAGCTTTGACAATACAGATCTGCCAGCAAAGTGATGTCTGTGCTTTTTTTATATAATGTCTAGGTTTGTAATAGTTTTTCTTTCAAGGATCCAGCGTCTTTTCATTTTGTGGCAGTCACCATCCACAGTGATTTTAGAGCCCAAGAAAATAAAATCTCTCACTGTTTCGACTTTTTCCCTTTCTAATTGTGAAGTGATGGGACCAGATTCCATGGTCTTAGTTTTTCAGATGTTGAGTTTGAAAGTCAGTTTTCCCACATGGGAGGGTAGAAACAGCAAATAAAGTAAATAAAATGCCTATACATTAATCAAAGAGATGATAATAGACATTTTACATACAGATTAAATGTTAGCACCTCTCTCAAAGCATACACACCTTTGGTGAAGGGGTAGATGGGTAGGTGGCAGATAATCAAAGTTGGGGCCAAGAATTCTAAGAACTGAGAAAATGAGATCTTACATAACTTAGAGCTGATTCTGTTTTCCCTGTTTCCCTCAATAATTGCTCATTTGTGTGGTTTACTAACTATAGTAACAGGATTTTCAGTAGTTTACTAGTTGTAGTTATGATTTTTAGTAATCAATATATTTTGAGGGGATTATAGAAAAGGGTTATTATGCAATATAAATGAGGTGATACATGTAATGCACCAAGAATGTGGCCTGCCACAGCATCAGTAGTAGTTCTTTTTTTTTTTTTAATTTTATTTTTTAACTCTATAGTATTGTATTGGTTTTGCCATATATCAAAATGAATCTGCCACAGGCATATACATGTTCCCCATCCGAAACCCCCTCCCTCTTCCCTCCCCGTACCATCCCTCTAAGTCCTCCCAGTGCACCAGCCCCAAGCATCCAGTATCGTACATCGAACCTGGACTGGCGACTCGTTTCATATATGATATTATACATGTTTCAATGCCATTCTCCCAAATCATCCCACCCTCTCCCTCTCCCACAGAGTCCAAAAGACTGTTCTATACATCAGTGTCTCTTTTGCTGTCTCATACACAGGGTTATTGTTACGATCTTTCTAAATTCCATATATATGCGTACTTATTATTTTTTAAATTTTGTTTATTAATTATATCACTATCATTTTAATATAATGGCTCCTCAAATTTAGTCACATGAAATTAATACAAATATTTACTTTATTTCTCCCCCTAACATCCTACTAACCTACACAAACCCTCTAGAAAATTAGTATCACCTGATGATACTTTTTTCATTCTTATCTCATTTCCTTTAATTGGGCCCATATCTAGCCTCTTCAACTAAGTTCTATTTATAGGAAAATGGCACATACATTTCACAATATCAGGGAATCCATCTTGAGGGTTCCCCAGACATCTCTATCTTCTCAATCACATATTGCCTAGATAGTATTAAATTCTAGCTCCTTGTATTACTAACTGAAAGAATTACATTTTTCTCATCTGTAAAATGGGCTTCCCTTGTGGCTTAGCAGTAAAGAGTCCACCTGCCAATGCAGACAATACAAATTCAATCCCTGGGTCAGGAAGATCCCCTGTAGAAGGAAATGGCAATCCACTCCAGTATCCTTGCCTAGGAAATACCATAAACAGAGGAGCCTGGTGGGCTACAGTCCATGGGGTTGTGGAAGAGTTGGACATGATTTAGCAACCAAACATCTGCAAGTTGGAGATAATAATTATTACATATCTCAAGAGGCTGTGAAGACTAACTTATAAGGTAAATATGCCTGACTCAGTTCAGTTCAGATCAGTTCAATCACGCAGTCGTGTCCAACTCATTCCACCCCATAGACTAAAGCATGCCAGGCTTCTCTGTCCATCATCAACTCGCGGAGCCCACTCAAACTCATGTCCATTGAGTCAATGTTGCCATACAACCATCTCAACCTCTCTTACCCCCTTTTCCTTCCCACTTCAATCTTTCCCATCAAATGGTCTTTTCTGATGAGTCATTTCTTTGCATCAGGTGGCCAGAGTATGGGAGTTTCAGTTTCAGCATCAGTTATTGCAATCAATATTCAGGACTGATTTCCTTTAGGATGGACTTGTTGGATCTCCTTGCAGTCCAAGGGACTCTTGAGTCTTCTCCAACACCACAGTTCAAAAGCATCAATTCTTCAGTGCTCAGCTTTCTTTATAGTCCAACTCTCACATCCATACATGACTACTGGAAAAACCATAGTCTGGACTAGACAGACCTTTGTTGGCAAAGTAATGTCTCTGCTTTTCAATATACTGTCTATGTTGGTCAGAACTTTCCTTCCAAGGAGCAAGTGTCTTTTAATTTCATGGCTGCAGTCACCATCTGCACTGATTTTGGAGCCCCCAAAAATAAAGTCAGTCACTGTTTCCACTGTTTCCCCATCTATTTGCCATGAAGTGATGGAACCAGATGCCATGATATTAGTTTTCTGAATGTTGAGTTTTAAGCCAACTTTTTCACTCTCTTTCACTTTCATCAAGAGACTCTTTAGTTCTTCTTCATTTTCTGCCATGAGTGTGGTTTCATCTGCATATCTGAGGTTATTGTATCTCTCCTGGCAACCTTGATTCCAGCTTGTGCTGCATCCAGCCAGGCATTTCACATGATATACTCTGCATATAACCTAAATAAACATTGTGACAATATACAGTCTTGATGTACTCCTTTCCTGATTTGGAACCAGTCTGTTGTTCCATGTACAGTTCTAGCTGTTGTTTCATGATCTGCGTATATATTTCTCAGGAGGCAGGTCAGGTAGTCTGGTATTCCCATCTCTTTAAAAATTTTCCACAGTTTGTTGTGATCCACACAGTCAAAGGTTTTGGCATAGTCAATAAAGCAGAAGTAGATGTTTTTGTGGAACTCTCTTGCTTTTTTGATGATCCAATGTTGGCAATTTAATGTCTGGTTCCACTGCCTTTTCTAACTTCAGCTTGAACATCTGGAAGTTCATGGTTCATGTACTGTTGAAGCCTGGCTTGCAGAATTTTGAGCATTACTTTGCTAGTGTGTGAGCTGGGTATAATTGGGCAGTGCTTTGACCATTCTTTGGCATTGCCTTTCTTTGGGATTGGAACAAAAACTGACATTTTCCAGGCCTGTGGTCACTGCTGCTTTTTCCAAATTTGCTGACATATTAAGTGCAGCACTTTCACAGCATCATCTTTTAAGATTTGAAATAGCTCAACTGGAATTCCATCACCTCCACTAGCTTTGTTCATGGTGATGCTTCCTAAGGCCCACTTGACTTTGCCTTCCAGGATGTCTGGCTCTAGGTGAGTGATCAAACCTTCGTGATTATCTGGGTCATGAAGAGTCTTTTTTGTATAGTTCTTCGGTGTATTCTTGCCAACTTTTCTTCATATCTTCTGCTTCTGTTAGATCCATATCATTTCTGTCCTTTATTGTGCCCATCTTTTCATGAAAAGTTCCCTTGGTATTGCTAATTTTCTTGAAGAGATCTCTAGTCTTTCTCATTATATTATTTTCCTCTCTTTCTTTGCATTGATCACTGAGGAAGGCTTTCTTATCTCTCCTTGCTATTTCTTGCAACTCTGCATTCAAATGGGTATATCTTTCCTTTTCTCATTTGCCTTTCCTATCTCTTCTTTTCATAGCTATTTTTAAGGCCTCCTCAGACAACTATTTTGCCTTTTTGCATTTCTTTTTCTTGGGGATGATCTTGGTCACTGCCTCCTGTTCAATGTCACAAACCTCTGTCCATAGTTCTTCAGGCACTCTGCCTATCAGATCTAATCCCTTGAATCTATTTCTCACTTTCACTGTATAATCATAAGGGATTTGATTTAGGTCATACCTGGATGGTCAAGTGGTTTTCCCTACTTTATTCAATTTAAGTCTGAATTTGCAATAAGGAGTTCATGATATGAGCCACAGTCAGCTCCCATTCTTATTTTTGCTGACTGTACAGAGCTTCTCCATCTTTGGTTGCACAGGATATAATCAACTGATTTTGGTATTGACCATCTGGTGATGTCCATGTGTAGAGTCTTCTTTTGTGTTGCTGGAAGAGGGTGTTTGCTATGATCAATGTGTTCTATTGGCAAAACTCTATTAGCCTTTGCCCTGCTTCATTCTGTACTCCAAGACCCAATTTGCCTGTTATTAGGTATTTCTTGACTTCCTAGTTTTGCATTCCAGTCCTCTATAATGAAAAGGACATCTTTTTTGAGTGTTAGTTCTAGAAAGTCTTGTAGGTCTTCATAGAACCATTCAACTTCAGCTTCTTCAGCATTACTGGTCAGGGCATAGACTTGAATTACTGTGATATTCAATGATTTGCCTTGGAAATGAACAGAGATCATTCTGTCATTTTTAACATTGCATCCAAGTAATGCATTTTGTGTTCTTTTGCTGACCATGATGGCTACTGCATTTCTTCTAAGGGGTTCTTGTCCGCATTAGTAGATATAATTGTCATCTGATTTAAATTCACCCATTCCAGTCCATTTTAGCTCGCTGATTCGTAAAATTCAGTGTTCATTCTTGCCATCCCCTGTTTGACCACTTCCAATTTGCCTTGATTCATGGACCTAACATTCCAGGTTCCTATGCAATATTGCTCTTTACAGCATCAGACTTACCACAAGTCACATCCATAACTGGGTGTTGCTGTTGCTTTGGCTCCATCTCTTCATTCTTTCTGGAGTTATTTCTCCACTGACTTCCAGTAGCATATTGGGCACCTATTGACCTGGGGAGATCATCTTTCAGTGTCCTCTTTTTGCCTTTTCATACCATTCATGGGGTTCTCAAGGCAAGAATACTGAAATGGTTTGCTATTCCCTTTTCTGGTAGACCATATTTTGTCAGAACTCTCCACCATAACCTGTCTGTCTTGTGTGGCCCTACATGGCACGGATCATAGTTTCACTGAGTTAGACAAGGCTGTGGCCCATGTGATCAAATTGGTTAGTTTTCTGTGATTATGGTTTTCAGTCTGTCTGCCCTCTGATGGAGAAGGATAAGAGGCTTAGGGAAGCTTCCTGATGGGAGAGACTGGCAGAGGGGAAACTGGGTCTTCTTCTGATGGGCTCAGTAAATCTTATACCAATTTTCTGTTGAAGGGCTGGGCTGTGTTTTCTCCCTGTTATTTGACCTGAGGCCAAACTATGATGGAAGTAATGAAGATAATGTTGACCTCCTTCAAAAGATCTAATGCATGCCCTGATACACTCAGTGCCCCCAACCCTGCAGCAGGCCACTGCTGACCCATGCCTCCACTGGAGACTCCAGTACACTCACAGGCATGTCTGGGTCAGTCTCTTGTGGGGTCACGGCTCCTTTCTCCTGGGTCCTGGTGCACACAACGTTCTGTTTGTGCTCTCCAAGGGTCTGTTTCCAGTCCTGTGTAAGTTCTGGTGGCTCTATGGTGGGTTAGTGGTGACCTCCTCCAAGAGGGCTTATGCCATACCCAGGTCTACTGCACCCAGAGCCCCTGCTACTATACCTGACTGCATGAAGCTATTTAATAAATATTGTTTCCCACCACAATTCTCGGTGGTGGATATTGTTAGCAGTTTTTAAATTTACATACTTTCTACCCAATCTATTTTGATTTCCTTGAAAACAGCCAACATACTTTTATATATGAATGCATCTCTTTTGGTTCCTATTACCATGCATTTCATTTAATGTGTTAAGCCAATACTTGTAAGATATTTTGATCTGGGGATTTAAAATGCTTTGCATGACCAGGGATCTTTGTTGTGATGGAATGCTCTGCATCCTGATTGTATAAATATCAACATGGTTGTGATATTGTACTATAAATATGTAAGATATTATCATTGTGGACTCTCCTGGGGGCTCAGACAGTAAAAAGTCTGCCTGCAATACAGGAGACCTGGGCTCAATCCCTAGGTGGGGAAGATCCCATGGAGTAGAAAATGGCAAGCCGTTCCAGTACTTTTGCCTTGAAAATCCAATGGGCAGAGGAGTCTGGCAGACTACAATCCATGGGGTCACAAAGCACTGGACTCAACTGAGCATGCACACACCATCACCACCATTGGGGGAGACTGGCAAAAGACATGAAGGATCTCTTAGATTATTTCTTATGACTCTATTTGAATCTATACAATTATCTCCAGCTAAAGTTCAATTAAACAATATATTGCATGTTGACTATTGTTGTTTGGTGTTTCTTCTGTTGTGACAGAATCTTGTTTTTCTTGATTTTTATATATATTGAGAGGCTACAGATAATATCTTTAATAAAATAAATTCGTATAAAGCACGATTATTTAGGTACTGATTCATGTAAGTATGTTTCTTTTTGTAAACTGTTAAAACCACTTAAGTCATCTAAAATCGTTGGGCACTTGGGAGTTTTATATATTCAGTGGCCCCAGTTAGTTTGTGTCTTTTAATTTTCACTTCTTTTGCCAACCAAATGCCTTATTTGCCATTGTCAGCTCCTCTCCTCGGGAGTTATTTCACCTTCCCAAGCATTTTATCACCTCAAATACAACCCATCTGTGTTGTTTCAGGCCAAGTGTAGCAGAAGAGAGCAGTGCCAAGCCTTCTGTGAATTCAGGTACTTACTGCTGCCCTTGAGCACCTGGAAATGACTTTATCTTTTTTTTTTTTTTTCCTGAATAAAATACAAAATAGCTTTAATCATCTAGTGTTGAAGATCTGAACAAAAGAGGTCAAGGAGATAAGGGCACATTTTGCTAAGATCTCAACTGTCACTTCAGACAGCCAGTGGAGAGGACCTTAATTAAAGTCAAACCTGGGAGATGCCCTTCTGGGGCTTCTGTGTCCTTGAAATAGGATCAGGTTTCATGATCTCAATTCAAATCCATGGCATATATGATATTCTCCTGTATTATTTGAAGCATGTGGACCCATAAAATCCAGGGGAAGTTCAATCACAAACAGTGCCCTATGTGTTTGGATATATATTCAGGAGATAGTGGTTTTATAATGTAGCTTTGGGTTCAAGTATTTTTCTAAAACATGTTCTTCTAACAGTGAATTTGGAATTGCAACATGATTGAGAGCTGTCTTTCTCAGAGAGTAGTACTCCTGCAATAATAATAATACCAGATATCCAAAGAGACAGCAAACATTGCCATATATCATCTATTTTGGAAGTCTTTTTATCCCCTGCTGCTGCTGCTAAATCGCTTCAGTCATGTCCAACTCTGTGCAGCCCCATAGACGGCAGCCCACCAGGCTCCGCCGTCCCTGGGATTCTCCAGGCAAGAACACTTTTATCCCCAGGATGCTCCAAATTGAGGTACTAGCTTGACTTTCTGAGAGCTATCCTAGTAGAATTTTGTAAAGATAGGGAATAGAATAAGGAAAAGGAGGACAGAATTACATATACCAACTTTCCTCTTTTATACCTCAACCCCTTATCATCAGAAAGATGAAGCATAACATTCTTCCCACTCTTTCACATTGCAGACTACAGAGCATCCCTGTGTAGCTTATTATCTTCTTCACTGAACTGTGTGTTATGTTTCAGTTAAACAGACTTGGACAAAATAGTTGTGGCTGGGTGCACAGTTTGAATTGCCCATAGCAGATCCTTCTTTACATGGCCTGGATCATAGAAAGAATACTGGAGTGGACATATATGTTAGTGTGTTTAATGCACACAAGGAGGTTTGGAAGGATATACTCAACATAATTGAGTGGAAGTAGGGAAGCCAAAATTGAGGACAAGTAGGAAAGCCAAAAGTGAGGAGTTTAAAGGCTATGTTAGTTTCCTTTATTTATAAGAACAAAGTAATTATATATCATATGGGGAAAATACTAAAAAATATTTACAAGGCAGTCTTCCTTTGAAGTATTCTTCTAATATCTATTCTT
This sequence comes from Bos taurus, assembly GCF_002263795.3. Taxonomy (NCBI): domain Eukaryota; kingdom Metazoa; phylum Chordata; class Mammalia; order Artiodactyla; family Bovidae; genus Bos; species Bos taurus. The sequence continues at coordinate 35,102,108 of NC_037338.1, read as the reverse complement.
GGGTAGATAATCTCAGAATGCACTTTTGCAGAGCCATGCACCTTAGGAAATACTAATGAAGTAGTTAAGGGATCACCTTCCCCACTTCCTCCTCAAATTCTAGATCCTAGCAATGACTTCAGATCTGCTTGCAAATATTTAAATAAATGACTTGATAAAATCAATTGATAATGGTCATTTAATTCTGTGAGTTAGGAAGTCTTTGAGTGTTTTTAAGGAGGTCACTTTCTGTTCTGTTAAAGCTATTGTTATTCACACACTGAACAGATTACATCTAAAAATGTGTGGGTAAATCCCACAGTAACTTACTACCTGTGTGATAATTAGGACTTGACCAAATTTGGCTGTTTTTTCCATTTATTTAAATATAGCCATGATAAACAGAATGGGGGCATGTTGGAATAAAACATTAGGCTTCCTTTTGTTGTTTTTCCCTTTTGTTGTTGCTATTGATGATTGGTCTTACTGATCTCTGAAATACCTGCAATGGTCCAAAGCAAGAGACACGTAGGCCTATAAGATAGTAGAACATATTCTTATCCCTCCATTGGTGTTGATCTCAAGAGAGCTCTTTAAAAAACTTCCTACATGCCAATATCTATCTCAATCTTTATCAGCCTCCTGAGGAACTCAACTTGTAACATACTGTAACCAATATCAAAAGACCAATTACAACCGGGAAGATAATATTTACAATATTATCTACAACACAGATAAAGGACTAAGGAAAAGAAAAACCCAAATAGTAAAACAAGCCACAGACAAACAAAATTTATGTAAAATACATAGTAATGGCCCTTACACCTGTGGCTAGATGTTCAATACTCATTACAAGAAAAATTCAATTTAAAACTATATTAAGATACCATTTATAGACTAGCATATTGACACAAATGTAATATTTGATAATACATTATATTTCTGAGGCTGTGGAAAATTGCTGGTGAGAACGCAAACTGGTACAAACTGTTATGGAGAGGAGTTTTGCAATATATAAATAAAACTATACATGCACTTGATAGAGATTTGCCAAGAAAATGCACTGGTCATAACAAACACCCTCTTCCAACAACACAAGAGAAGACTCTATACATGGACATCACCAGATGGTCAACACCGAAATCAGATTGATTATATTCTTTGCAGCCAAAGATGGAGAAGCTCTATACAGTCAGCAAAAACAAGACCAGGAGCTGACTGTGGCTCAGACCATGAACTCCTTATTGCCAAATTCAGACTGAAATTGAAGAAAGTAGGGAAAACCACTAGACCATTCAGGTATGACCTAAATCAAATCCCTTATGACTATACAGTGGAAGTGAGAAATAGATTTAAGGGCCTAGATCTGATAGATAGAGTGCCTGATGAACTATGGAATGAGGTTCGTGACATTGTACAGGAGACAGGGATCAAGACAATTCCCATAGAAAAGAAATGCAAAAAAGCAAAATGGCTGTCTGGGGAGGCCTTACAAATAGCTATGAACAGAAGAGAAGCGAAAAGCTAAGGAGAAAAGGAAAGATATAAACATCTGAATGCAGAGTTCCAAAGAATAGCAAAAAGAGATAAGAAAGCCTTCTTGAGTGATCAATGCAAAGAAATAGAGGAAAACAACAGAATGGGAAAGACTAGGGATTTCTTCAACAAAATCAGAGATACCAAAGGAATATTTCAGGCAAAGATGAGCTCAATAAAGGACAGAAATGGTATGGACCTAACAGAAGCAGAAGATATTAGGAAGAGATGGCAAGAATACACAGAAGAACTGTACAAAAAAGATCTTCACGACCCAGATAATCACGATGGTGTGATCATTTACCTAGAGCCAGACATCCTGGAATGTGAAGTCAAGTGGGCCTTAGAAAGCATCACTATGAACAAAGCTAGTGGAGGTGATGGAATTCCAGTTGAACTATTCCAAATCCTGAAAGATGATGCTGTGAAAGTGCTGCACTCAATATGCCAGTAAATTTGGAAAACGCAGCAGTGGCCACAGGACTGGAAAAAGTCAGTTTTCATTCCAATCCCAAAGAAAGGCAATGCCAAAGAATGCTCAAGCTACCGCACAATTGCACTCATCTCACACGCTAGTAAAGTAATGCTCAAAATTCTCCAAGCCAGGCTTCAGCAATACATGAACTGTGAACTTCCTGATGTTCAAGCTGGTTTTAGAAAAGGCAGAGGAACCAGAGATCAAATTGCCAACATCCGCTGGATCTTGGAAAAAGCAAGAGAGTTCCAGAAAAGCATCTATTTCTGCTTTATTGACTATGCCAAAGCCTTTGACTGTGTGGATCACAATAAACTGTGGAAAATTCTGAAAGAGATGGGAATACCAGACCACTTGATCTGCCTCTTGAGAAATTTGTATGCAGGTCAGGAAGCAACAGTTAGAACTGGACATGGAACAAGAGACTGGTTCCAAATAGGAAAAGGAGTTCGTCAAGGCTGTATATTGTCACCCTGTTTATTTAACTTCTATGCAGAGTACATCACGAGAAACACTGGACTGGAAGAAACACAAACTGGAATCAAGATTGCCAGGAGAAATATCAATAACCTCAGATATGCAGATGACACCACCCTTATGGCAGAAATTGAAGAGGAACTCAAAAGCCTCTTGATGAAGGTGAAAGTGGAGAGTGAAAAAGTTGGCTTAAAGCTCAACATTCAGAAAATGAAGATCATGGCATCCGGTCCCACCACGTCATGGGAAATAGATGGGGAAACAGTGGAAACAGTGTCAGACTTGATTTTTCTGGGCTCCAAAATCACTGCAGATGGTGACTGCAGCCATGAAATTCAAAGATGCTTACTCCTTGGAAGGAAAGTTATGACCAACCTGGGTAGCATATTCAAAAGCAGAGACATTACTTTCTCAACAAAGGTTCGTCTAGTCAAGGCTATGGTTTTTCCAGTGGTCATATATGGATGTGAGAGTTGGACTGTGAAGAAAGCTGAGCACCGAAGAATTGATGCTTTTGAACTGTGGTGTTGGAGAAGACTCTTGAGAGTCCCTTGGACTGCAAGGAGATCCAACCAGTCCATTCTAAAGGAGATCAGCCTTGGGATTTCTTTGGAAGGAATGATGCTAAAGTTGAAACTCCAGTACTTTGGCCATCTCATGCAAAGAGTTGACTCATTGGAAAAGACTCTGATGCTGGGAGGGATTGGGGGCAGGAGGAGAAGGGGACAACAGAGGATGAGATGGCTGGATGGCATCACTGACTCAATGGACATGAGTCTCAGTGAACTCTGGGTGTTGGTGATGGACAGGGAGGCCTGGTGTGCTGCGATTCATGGGGTCACAAAGAGTGGGACACGACTGAGCGACTGATCTGATCTGATCTGATCTGATACATGCACTTACATTTTGACCTACAAATCCCACTTTCATGAATTTATCATGAAGCTACAACTCCAACAATATGAAAATGTATATGCAAAAGGTTATTTTGTCTAGAATTATTGGTAACTGCAAAATAATTGACCTAAATGCACATATATAGACTATTGGTTTAAACAAATGTGTTTATACATTGTTAGTACAATGCATCATAAGGAAGAGTGGAGGAGATCTCGATGAATTAATACACAGATTTCCTATATGTATAATATTAAGTACAAAAAGCAGAGTACAAAAGACCAAATTCAGTATGTTAGTTTTTTGTGTAATAAAGAAGGGAAAATCAGAAAATATGCATTTGCTTATTTGTGCAAAGAGAAACACAAGAAGCATGAAGCAGATATTAATGATATTGGTTAAGTTTCATTGGTAGGAATAAAGTTGAAGGATTTGAGGTGTGAGATTATACTTGCTTGCATAAAACTTTTATATAGCATCAACTTTGGAATCATTGATGTTTCACATATTCAAAAATAAGCATCAGGAGGAAAAGAAACAATTAGAATACAAACAGAAATAAATGAATTTAATTGTATTTCAGATTAATATATAAGTTAGTAATATATATACACTTAAAATATATATCAAGTAAGGGGGGAGGAAGAATTAAGCCAAGCATCACTTGAATATAATATTAACTATTGTTGGGAAAATATAATTGGAAACAAAATCTTCTTTCAACACAGAAGTGACAAAAGTGTGAAAGTCGCTCAGGTGTGTCCAACTCTTTGTGACGCCCTGGACTATACAGTGCAGTGAATTCTCCAGGTAAGAATACTGGAGTGGGTAGCTGTTCCTTTCTCCAGGGGATTTTCCCAGCCCAGGGATCAAACCCAGGTCTCCTGCATTGTGGGTGGATTCTTTACCAACTAAGTTACCAAGGAAGCGCTTTCAACCCAGAAAACCCTCCAAAAAGGTGGTGGGGAAAAAACAGTTTTATTATTGTATAAACATTAAGCCCTAGTTTGGTGTGCATCACAGGCAGTTCATTAATAGACTGCAAAGACAGGAAGGAATCTCACATAAGCAAGCACATAACATCCATCTCAGATACGTTCTTCACATAAACAATAACCAGTCCTTAAGCAAAGGATTTGATACCATCTTTAACCACATATAAGTGTTAGCCACTTAGTTGTGTCCTACTCTTTGAGATCCCATGGACTGTAGCCCACCAGGCTCCTCTGTCCATGGAATTCTCCAGGTAAGAATACTGGAGTGTGTTGCTATTCCCTTAACTAGGGGACCTTCCCACCTCAGAGATTTAATCACATATATTTCATCCTAAATTTAACTGACCAACTAGACAGCATATTAAAAAGCAAAGATATTACTTGCCCAACGAAGGTCCGTCTAGTCAAAGCTATGGTTTTTCCAGTAGTCATGTATGGATGTGAGAGTTGGACTATAAAGAAAGCTGAGTGCTGAAGAATTGATGCTTTTGAACTGTGGTGTTGGAGAAGGCTCTTGAGAGTCCATTGGACTGCAAGGAGATCCAACCAGACCATCCTAAAGGAGATCAGTCCTGGGTGTTCATTGGAAGGACTGATGTTGAAGCTGAAACTCCAATACTTTGGCCACCTGATGTGAAGAGCTGACTCATTTGAAAAGACCCTGATGCTGGGAAAGATTGAGGGCAGGAGGAGAAGGGGATGACAGAAGATGGGATGGTTAGATGGCATCACTGACTCGATGGACGTGAGTCTGAGTGAACTCCGGGAGTTGGTGATGGACAGGGAGGCCTGGCTTGCTGTGATTCATGGGGTCGCAAAGAGTCGGACATGACTGAGCAACTGAACGGAACTGAACTGAGATTTACCTTAGTTGGGGTAACCGTCTGTATTAGTTAATTGACCTTATACATACGAGAGAAAAAGAAATCCTCCTATCCTTATGAAGGACTTCCCTGGTGGCTCAGTTGTAATGAATCCACCTGCCAAAGCAGGAGACTTGAGTTTGATCCTTGGGTCAGGAAGATCCCCTGGAGAAGGAAATGGCAAGCCACTCCAGAATTCTTGTCTGGGATATCCCATGGACAGAGAAGTCTGGCAGGCTACAGTTCATTGGTTTGGAAAAGGGTCAGACAGGACTTCGTGACTAAACAACAAATCTTTATGAATGGAGTTAGGCTTGCAATTTGGATCCAGGTATCAGCTGAATGGTCAGGTGTCATTTCCTTTGCTCCCACAGAAACTGATGATAGGGGCATTTTCTCTTTTGCTGTTTATCAATTTTTTTTTTTTTAATATTCCTAGGACCTTGACAAATACTTTCCTGGATTGTAAAACTGGCAACAAGCTCTAAAAAATAGTGGGGGTGAGGGAGGAAATGGTTCTATCCCTGTTTTTATCAGGGAGAATTAGGCCTCTTATTTTTAAAATTTGTTTTTACACTATCATCAATCTAAAGACACAGAGCTGTAAACAAATACCAATATGTGGTTATTAGTAGGTCTGTTTTTCACAGTGATACAGAACAGCAATTCAGAAACTGCTTTCTCTGTTTTCTATGATAGAAAGAGTAAATATTCATATTAAGGATAGTGGGAACCATGTTCCTCACTGATAGGGAAGGGAGTTACAAATACTTAAGTGAGAGTATTTTGAATGCACTGTTTGGTGTTGGTTTCAAGTTGGAGGTATTAGCATCAATTTATATATATTTTTAGTATATAAAGGTAGATACAGAAGAAGATACAGAGACATGCACATATCTACATTCAGAAACTGACACTTCCTAGCTCTGCCATTGAGAAAGCCTAGATGAGATAATGCTCCAGTGGTAACATTTGTGCTTATAAAATATCATTTTGCTTTGAAAGGAGTCTAGTCTCCTTGAGGAAAAGGGATGACTACAGGGATGGAATTGGAAAGGAAAAGATAAGGCAGAAACATGTTTTTGATTGAGAAGGAAAGGAAATTCTCAAATAATGTGAGAACATGTCAAAAAGATATAGTAGTCAGTGTGAGGAGATTCTCACTGTCTAAGTTCTAGGCAACTTGAGAAACAAAACTAACACTGAGAGTAAAGGATTATGTCACAAATGTAATTGCAATCTCTGTGTCCATAATGATATAATATGTAAATGGGAGTACAGAAATACATGGAGGAGAATAGAAAGCTCTTCAGGAAAGGTACAAGGAATGGCAGATATGAAAATCATAATTTGGCAATTACCAGAATAGTCATTTTTCTTGGCAGAGGCCAATGAAAAGTGGACACTATACAATAATGTGGAATGGAAGAGACCATGGAGCATCTGGAATTAGTCAACAGAAAACACATAATCTTCCATCAGGATAATGCAAGACAACTGTAATCAAAAAGTTAGATAGTAATAAGGGTTGATGAAGTTGTAGAGAAATGGATTTCTCATACACTACTAGTGGGGATGTAAATATAGAATCACTGTGGAAAATAGTGCAGCATTTCCTCAAAATGTTAAATATAGAATCACCATATGATTCAGAAATTCTACTCTTACACATGTAACTATGAGAAATAAAACAAAAAATTTTTGCATGCAAATATATATAAACATTACTCATAAAAGTCAAATGACAGAAACAAACCAAATGTCTATTAACTAACAAACGGATAAAGGTAACACGGTAATTCATATAATGGAATAATATCTGACCACCAAAAAAGAAATAAAGTACTAACACTGTTGGGCTTCCTAGGTGGCAATAGTGGTAAAGAACCCAAGGCAGGAGATGAAAGAAACGCAGGTTCAATCCCTGCATTGGGAAGATCGCCTGGAAGGGGGCATGGCGACCCACTCCAGTATTCCTTCCTGGAGAATCCCATGGACAGAGGAGCCTGGCAGGCTATAGTCTACAGGGTTGAATAGAGTCAGACATGACTGAAGTGACTTAGCACACATGCACGCACTAACACATATTCCAATATGGGTGGACCTTGAAAACATTAGGCATGTGAAAGAAGCCAGTCATTACAAAAGTAAAATAAATAAATAATGATATCATATGATCCTATTCATATAAAAATGTCCAGAATAGAGAAATCTGCAGAGACAGAAAGTAGATTAGTGGTTGCTTAGGGTTAGGGTGGGTGGAAGATGGGGGAATAGGGAGAGTGACAGTCAGAGAGTAATGCTATGGCATTTCTGCTTGAGTTGAAAAAGTGAGGCAAACTTACTTTGTGATGGTTCCACATATCTGTGTGAATATACTAAAAAAACATTAAATTGTTTATTTACATGAGGGAGTTTTAGGCTATATGAATTACATCTCAGTATAGATACTCCAAAAGAAAAAAAGAAAGAAAGGAAGAAGAAGAAGAGGCATAAGAGGAAGAAGTGGAGGAGGGGGAGGATGGAGAAAAGAGGACTAGGAAGAGGAAAAGAAGATGGAGGAGGCAGATGAGACAGGAAAGAGGGAGAAGGAGAAGAAATACAGGAAGAGGAAAAAGAAGAAGCTAGAAAACAAAAGAAAAGTCTGCAGCCACTCAGTCAATTCATCACATTTTCTAAGCTTGGTAGGGGACAGGGAATGTGGGAAGAAAGACATATTCTGCCCAGCTCAGTTCAGTTCAGTTCAGTTCAGTTGCTCAGTCGTGTCCGACTCTTTGCGACCCCATGAATCGCAGCACGCCAGGCCTCCCTATCCATCACCAACTCCCAGAGTTCACTCAGACTCACGTCCATCGAGTCGGTGATGCCATCCAGCCATCTCATCCTCTGTCGTCCTCTTCTCCTCTTGCCCCCAATCCCTCCCAGCATCAGAGTCTTTTCCAATGAGTCAACTCCTTGCATGAGGTGGCCACAGTACTGGAGTTTCAGCTTTAGCATCATTCCTTCCAAAGAAATCCCAGGGCTGATCTCCTTCAGAATGCACTGGTTGGATCTCCTTGCAGTCCAAGGGACTCTCAAGAGTCTTCTCCAACACCACAGTTCAAAAGCATCAATTCTTCGGTGCTCAGCTTTCTTCACAGTCCAACTCTCACATCCATATATGACCACTGGAAAAACCATAGCCTTGACTAGATGGACCTTTGTTGGCAAAGTAATGTCTTTGCTTTTCAATATGCTATCTTAGGTTGGTCATAACTTTTCTTCCAAGGAGTAAGCGTCTTTTAATTTCATGGCTGCAGTCACCATCTGCAGTGATTTTGGAGCCCAAAAAAATCAAGTCTGCCACTGTTTCCCCATCTATTTCCCATGAAACGATGGGACCAGACGCCATGATCTTAGTTTTCTGAATGTTGAGCTTTAAGCCAACTTTTTCACTCTCCACTTTCACTTTCATCAAGAGGCTTTTGAGTTCCTCTTCACTTTCTGCCATAAGGGTGGTGTCATCTGCATATCTGAGGTTATTGATATTTCTCCCGGCAATTTTGATTCCAGCTTGTGCTTCTTCCAGTCCAGGGTTTCTCACGATGTAGTCTGCATATAAGTTAAATAAGCAGGGTAGCAGTATACAGCCTTGACGTACTCCTTTTCCTATTTGGAACCAGTCTGTTGTTCCATGTCCAGTTCTAACTGTTACTTCCTGACCTGCATATAGGTTTCTCAAGAGGCAGATCAAGTGGTCTGGTATTCCCATCTCTTTCAGAATTTTCCACAGCTAGGCAAATGCATTAAATCACATCAATGTGAAACAAGTAGATGACTCAGTCTTTTAGAGATTAAAACTGACTTACTGACAAGAACTAATGTGATAATGCTCTTCATATCAGATAAAAGACATGAGAAAAAAAGAATGTATGGTATTTGATAAAGTCTTGAATATCTTTACATATCAAATATGTAAAGATATTTAGTATCAGAGACATGCAATGCAGAAAAATGTTGGATGCTACAGATCCATCATAATTCTGTAAACAGTTTCAATTATAATTCACTCTCAATGCTACACTAATTTTTTTGTTTTGATTCATTACAAGATGTGTTGTCTGCACTCAATTAGGTTTTCAATGGATATATAACATAGTAAGAATTTTGAGACCAGGTTTTTTTTTAATTAAATGAGTTAATTCCTAGTTAATTACAAAATAGGTATAACAATTTATTGGGTGAGTAGATAATATAAATGTATTGAAACATAATGAATACTTCTCTGAACTTCATTAAGCTTTCAAATACCCATTTCTATTTAATTATAACTAAATCACCACCATTTATTGCTGAGTTGGAAACACTTTCAAATAATAGCCTGGTTAGTACTGAATTAAAGCACAATCCTATGGAAGTCTCTGCATAAAGACAAATGAATTAACTAGGAATAAGTTTGTCACTATAGTACTAGAAGAGTTATTATAATTAAGTCTTTATTTCAAAATAGGCAGAAACATTTAAAAACTTGTAGGTTCAAAACAAAAATGGTTGTATTTAAAAAGTTAATTTTTGCTATGCTAAATGGTTTCTCATATCAGTATTTTGCTTTAGACCATTTTTTATTTGAGACGTTTTGTACTAAATTCTGGAGAAGGAAATGGCAACCCACTCCAGTATTCTTGTCTAGAGAATCCTGTGGACGGAGGAGCCTGGTGGGCTGTGTCCATAGGGTCGTACAGAGTCAGACACGACTGAAGCGACTTAGCATGCATGCATGCATTGGAGAAGGAAATGGCAACCCACTCCAGTATTCTTGCCTGGAGAATCCCAGGGACAGAGGAGCCTGGTGGGCTGCCGTCTATGGGGTCGCACAGAGTCAGGCACGACTGAAGTGACTTAGCTGCAGCGGCGGCGGAACTAAATTCTCCAGCCCTCTAACTGAAAGATATTTCAAAAGTTATAGATGAAAATAAAGCATAACTAATTAGTGACTGGATTAAAAACATTTATCATTCTAACAAAAATTATAATATACCATACTGGAAGAAAGTTTTAATTTGGTTTTTATACATTTAAAATATAAGTCCCTTATCAGATATATAACTTCCAAATAACTGAACTGCTACAGATTTTACTAGTCATCAACCACTTGAACACAGTGCCAAGATTACATATGATTAATGGTCACAGCACCATAGTGATATTTTACTGATACTCTGAACCCAGTTACTAGATTAATTCAGTCTTCATTTGGCATTTATTTCTTGCGTTTGAAATGAACACTAGTAAGATAATTTTAAAATAAAATTGTAAATAATAGCTATTCCTTCTCAGCCATATAATTATACATCAATACAGAATACATTAAAACTCCTAACTTGAATATTAAGTCCCTGATACTTTGCATAACAATAAAATTCCTTAAGGAAACTAGAGTAATGGAGAATTACAGTCTCCATAAATGGATTTTCTTCTGTCTCTTAAGAAGTCTGTCACTGAGCTTCATCATCAAGGAAAAGACTTTAAGGATTTCAAGGAAAAGAAGTATTCCATATCTCAGAGCAATCAAATAATCCTCAAACTTTTTCTCATGTCTAACTAAACTTATATGTATGTATGTTACTTCTATGCAGTGATGATAACATAGAAGTAACATACATACTTCTATGTTGTCATCACTACATATGTATGTATGTTACTTCTATGTAGTGATAAAGGACAGAAATGGTGATAAAGGACAGAAATGGTATGGACCTAACAGAAGCAGAAGATATTAAGAAAAGGTGGCAAGAATACACAGAAGAACTGTACAAAAAAGATCTTCACGATCCAGATAATCATGATGGTGTGATCATTGACCTAGAGCCAGACATCATGGAATGTGAAGTCAAGTGGGCCTTAGAAAGCATCACTACGAACAAAGCTAGTGGAGGTGATGGAATTCCAGTTGAGCTATTCCAAATCCTGAAAGATGATGCTGTGAAAGTGCTGCACTCAATATACCAGCAAATTTGGAAAACTCAGCAGTGGCCACAGGACTGGAAAAGGTCAGTTTTCATTCCAATCCCAAAGAAAGGCAATGCCAAAGAATGCTCAAACTACCACACAATTGCACTCATCTCACACGCTAGTAAAGTAATGCTCAAAATTCTCCAAGCCAGGCTTCAGCAATACGTGAACCGTGAACTTCCTGATGTTCAAGCTGGTTTTAGAAAAGGCAGAGGAACCAGAGATCAAACTGCCAACATCTGCTGGATCATAGAAAAAGCAAAAGAGTTCCAGAAAAACATCTATTTCTGCTTTATTGACTATGCCAAAGCCTTTGACTGTGTGGGTCGCAATAAACTGTGGAAAATTCTGAAAGAGATGGGAATACCAGACCACCTGATCTGCCTCTTGAGAAATTTGTATGCAGGTCAGGAAGCAACAGTTAGAACTGGACATGGAACAAGAGACTGGTTCCAAATAGGAAAAGGAGTATGTCAAGTCTGTATATTGTCACCCTGTTTATTTAACTTCTATGCAGAGTACATCATGAGAAACGCTGGACTGGAAGAAACACAAACTGGAATCAGGATTGCCAGGAGAAATATCAATAACCTCAGATATACAGATGACACCACCCTTATGGCAGAAAGTGAAGAGGAACTAAAAAGCCTCTTGATGAAGGTGAAAGTGGAGAGTGAAAAAGTTGGCTTAAAGCTCAACATTCAGAAAACGAAGATCATGGCATCCGGCCCTATCACTTCATGGGAAAAAGATGGGGAAACAGTGGAAACAGTGTCAGACTTGATTTTTCTGGGCTCCAAAATCACTGCAGATGGTGATTGCAGCCATGAAATTAAAAGACGCTTACTCCTTGGAAGGAAATTTATGACCAACCTGGATAGCATATTGAAAAGCATAGACATTACTTTGCCAACAAAGGTTCGTCTAGTCGAGGCTATGGTTTTTCCTGTGGTCATGTATGGATGTGAGAGTTGGACTGTGAAAAAGCCTGAGCGCCAAAGAATTGATGCTTTTGAACTGTGGTGTTGGAGAAGACTCTTGAGAGTCCCTTGGACTGCAAGGAGATCCAACCAGTCCATTCTGAAGGAGATCAGCCCTGGGATTTCTTTGGAAGGAATGATGCTAAAGCTGAAACTCCAGTTTTGGCCACCTCATGCGAGGAATTGACTCATTGAAAAGACTCTGATGCTGGGAGGGATTGGGGGCAAGAGGAGAAGGGGACGATGAGATGGCTGGATGGCATCACTGATCTATGGACATGAGTCTGAGTGAACTCCGGGAGGTGGTGATGGACAGGGAGGCCTGGCATGCTGCGATTCATAGGGTCGCAAAGAGTCGGGCACGACTGAGCAACTGATCTGATCTGATCTGATGTAGTCATCACAAGTACATGTCCTATTTAGAATATCTTCTTTATAAGAAGAGTTCAACAGTTGAATCTGGAGACAGTTTCTGAAGCAGACTGATGAGTTTACATCAGCCCATTCACATTATCTCTCTTTAGTTTCCTATATTTTTTACAGGATTCAGCAGTTAGTGATGGAGTCTTTGGGTCTAGGACACAGCAGTACTGACTGGGTGACACTGTTTTTTTTTGCCCTTTGCTTCTCTGACATCAACAGAGCTAACTGGTCAAGTCCCTGCTTTTTGTTTGTCTTTTGATTCCATATTACTCAACTGATTCATCCTAATCACGGATCCTGTGCTAATGGTTATTTTGAAGTCATCATTCAGCCATTATAGTAGAGAAAGTTCTAGTTTATTTTTGAAATTCTTCATGAGGCTTTATATTCCCACAGTTACATAGTTGCATGATGCTTTCCAGGACATGTTTCAGTGGGTTGCTGTCCCTTATATTAATACATGTTGTCTGTCAAACCAGACTTTATACTAATCGGCAAATAAGCCTCCTCACTCCAAATGGAATTATCACTTGCTGCCCCTGATATTCCTACCCATTACATTATTGTTGCTTTTGTTTAGTCACTAAGTTGTGTCTGACTCTTTGTGACCCCATGGACTATAACTTGTCAGACTCCTCTGTCTGGGATTTCTTAGGCAAGACTACTAGAGTGGGTTGCCATTTCCTTCCCCCAGGGTATCTTCCTGACCCTGGGATCGAACCTGTGTCTTCTGCATTGGCAGGCATGTGTATATACATATATATATTAGTACTGAGCCAGCAGGGAAACCCCATTACATTACAATATTGAGTTATCTCAATCTTTTGTCCATCTAACTCTCATGGCTGTATATGCTTGTGAAAACTAATTTCTCCACTTCTACACTTTCTATACTGATAAGAAACCTTTGACCTGTACTTTTTTTATGGTTTTACTTTTCTTAAAAATTACATCTCAAGCTCAGGTTTAAATTAGATTGGTATATGATTCTAGTCAAGGTGACACATGTATCCGCTTACAAAATGAAGTGCCACAGATGGAATCTTAGTATACTAACTCTCATCTTGGGTGTATACATGATTACTACAAGGAAATACTATTAAGACTAAAGAAAAGAAAGGAGAAAACCTTTATTTCTTATGATATTGCAGTAACACTATAGAATATAAGCACTGACATACAAGGTATTTCCTGAAATTTTTGTGAGCTTATTTACTTTATAACTTGTCACTACAGTTGCTACATCTTCTGGACAAAAACACTTTCCAAAGTTCCTCTGCTGACTAAATAACATTCCTTATGCCATGCTATTGATTTTACAGGGTTACACTTTAGCTTCCTTCAGGCCATTTCCTCCAGGCTACTCTTTATTTCCTAAGGCAATAACCATTTTTAATCTTGCCAACCAAGCAAGAGATGGCTTGCTGACAAGAACTCAGCTGCCAAGCCCCTAGCACACTCTCAGTTCTTCAATTGCACTCAAAGAATAATGTGACAGATAAGCAGTAAACTTCTTGTTTTGTTTTCAGATTAACCTACTACTCATATTTCAGGGAAAAAGAAATTTGTTCATATTTGAAAAGATAGAGTATAAAAACTTTAGATAATTTAGGTTGCTTCCCTGGGAATCAAGAATTCCAAACCATGCATTTCTCTCCCTCAAACCTTCTTTAATTCTCACCACTTATGCTATCTATAATAAGCAAGGTGAAAAGTCCTGCTATATAGATTGATTATGTATCCCACAAATTCATATGTTGAAAACTTAATACCTAAGGTGATGGATGATACCACCACCACAGAGGCAGGGCCTTTGGGAGGTGATTAGGTCATTGAGGCAGTCTTTGTGAATGGGATTAGTGTTCTTGTAAAAGAAGTCCAAGAGAAATATTTGTCCCTTCTACCACGTTAGGACCCAGCAATAAGTCAACAGTTTGCAACCCCAAAGAAGGCCTTCACAAGAACCCAACAATGCCTACATCCTTATTTTGTACGTCCAGCCTCTAAACTGTGTTTTATAAGTGCCCAGACTGTGACATTTTGTTATAGCAGCCTGAACAGACTAAGACAGGTCCTCAGAATTATAATCACTTTTCTTTTCAATGGGAAAATGGAAGCCCCAAAGTGAGAATTTGTTTTAAGGTAAAAGAATTCATGGCAAGAACCACATTTATAGATATGAGAGCATAAGAAATAGAACACATTATTTTTATATAAAAATATTTTGATTTTTAAATAATTCGTAATATAGCATGGGATAATATTTGTTGGAAAGATCAGTTGAGAGATTATGGGCATCTGATAAATAACAAGTACATAATAAAGGCATCGTATTATGACTCAGTAAGAATAGCAAAACAATTCACAAATTGAAGCTTCACTGTGGAACAGTAACTCTATGTGGATTATGGTGTAATTCTTTTTTCTTTCTATTTTGAAAGGCTTATAGATTCACAGGTAATGGCAAAGAAATGTATAGAGTGGTCTCTAACATCCTTTTCCAGCCTCTTCCCAACATTAACTTCTTCTATAATAAAACATCAGAACCAAGTATTTTATATTGGTAATAATGATGGAGTTTTTTCCCATTTTACCAGTGCAGACGCACTAATCTGTGTGTGTGTGTAAGCAGTTTTATCCCATGCGTAGCTTCCTCTGTCTACCACCACATGCTCTGTCTCCATTCCAAACCCTGGCAACCCTTACTCTGTTTTCCATCTCTGTAATTTATTTGAAGAGCGTTGTGTAAATAGAATTCTATAGAATAAACTTTTGATATTATCTTTTAAAATTCAATATAATTTCTTTGAGACATATCCCAGTTTTTATACATATAAATAGTTTGTTCCTTTTATTGCTCAATACTATTCTGTGGAATTGATGTGTATTACAGTTTGTTTAAACATTCACTCTTTGAAGGGCATTTGGGTATTTTCCAGCTTTGGGGTATGACGAATAATGGTGCTGTCAACATTAAGGTACATGTTGTTCTGTGAGCATAGTTTTTATTTTTCTGGGATAAATACTCATGAGGGCAGCTGCCAGATCATATAGCTAAGTGATTTTATTTTTAAAATTTAAAATTTAAAGGAAACCAACAAGCTAAACAAGCTATCTTGAAATTTAAAAAAATTTAAAATTTAGAAGAAATGTTTTACTATCCTACCATCAATAAATAAGTGATCTGGTTTCTCCACATCCTTTAGTATTGCGATTTTTTTTTTTTTTTTTTTGCTCTTTTGATGTTTTTTTTACATTTTATTTTATTTTTAAACTTTACAATATTGTATTAGTTTTGCCAAATATCGAAATGAATCCACCACAGGTATACCTGTGTTCCCCATCCTGAACCCTCCTCCCTCCTCCCTCCCCACACCATCCCTCTGGTCGTCCCAGTGCACCAGCCCCAAGCATCCAGTATCGTGCATCGAACCTGGACTGGTGACTCATTTCATGCATGATACTTTACATGTTTCAATGCCATTCTCCCAAATCTTTCCACCCTCTCCCTCTCCCACAGAGTCCATAAGACTGTTTTATACATCAGTGTCTCTTTTGCTGTCTTGTATACAGGGTTATTGTTACCATCTGTCTAAATTCCATATATATGCATTAGTATACTGTATTGGTGTTTTTCTTTCTGGCTTATTTCACTCTGTATAATAGGCTCCAGTTTCATCCACCTCATTAGAACTGATTCAAATGTATTCTTTTTAATAGCTGAGTAATACTCCATTGTGTATATGTACCATAGCTTTCTTATCCATTCATCTACTGATGGACATCTAGGTTGCTTCCATGTCCTAGCTATTATAAACAGTGCTGCGATGAACATTGGGGTACACGTGTCTCTTTCCCTTCTGGTTCCCTCAGTGTGTATGCCCAGCAGTGGGATTGCTGGATCATAAGGCAGTTCTATTTCCAGTTTTTTAAGGAATCTCCACACTGTTCTCCATAGTGGCTGTACTAGTTTGCATTCCCACCAACAGTGTAAGAGGGTAAGTTTTTAATGATGCTTAATTGTGGTTTTAATTTTCATTTTCTTAATGGTATATGATGTCAACCACCTTTTCATATGCTTATTTGTCATACATAAATCTTCCTTGGTGAAAGGTCTCTTCACATCTTTTGCCCATTTTACTGACTGGATTGTCTAGTGTTGTTTTGTTTGTCTGTTTTTAAGTTGGCTTTTGAGAGTGTTTTATAATCTCTAGAAACTGTTATTTTTTTGAACATGTTTTTTGAAAATATGTTCTCCCAGTCTTTAGCTTTTCAATTTATTTTCTTCACATAAGTTTCACAGTGAAATTTTAAAATTTTTATGAGAATCTCACTTATGACTTTTAAAAAATGGATTGTGCTTTTGTTGTTTAGTCTAAGATTTCCTTGCCTAGTTTCAGGTCTTGAAGAGTATCACTTATGTTTTTTCCCCAAAGTTTTATAATTATGTTACATTTAACTCTGTGTTTCATTTCCAATTAATTTTCCTGTAAGTACGAGATTTTTACTTAAAGCATATAGATTTGTGCACTGTTACATTTATACCTAAGTAGTTCATCTTGTTTGGGATAATTTTAAATGTTATTGCATTTTATCTTGAATTCCAACAATCCTGCTGAACTCATAAATTCAAATAATTTTTTTTAGTAGATATTTTTGAAAAGCAATTAGTCTTTTATCAGTCTTTTGAGTATAATGTAACTCTTTTTTAAAAAAATACACTGATGGATTTAATTTGCCAATATGTCATTACGAATTTTGGCATCTAAATTCATAAGATATATTAGTCCATAGTTTTCTTATTTTGAACTCTCTTTGTGTGTGGCTTTGGTATCAGGTAATATTGGCATCAAAATGATAGGAAGTATGCCCTCCTTTCCTATTTAGGGGAGGGCTTTATAATTACTAATTAAATTTCTGGCTGGTGTGTATGTTCAGTCTTGCAACCGGTTGGACTATAGCCTTCCAGGCTCCTCTGTCCATTGAATTTTCCAGGCAAGAATACTGGAGTGAGTTGCCAAATGGTAACAGCTGAGCACCAAAGAATTGATGCTTTTGAACTGTGGTGTTGGAGAAGACTCTTGAGAGTCCCTTGGACTGCAAGGAGATCCAACCAGTCCATTCTGAAGGAGATCAGCCCTGGAATTTCTTTGGAAGGAATGATGCTAAAGCTGAAACTCCAGTACTTTGGCCACCTTATGCAAAGAGTTGACTCATTGGAAAAGACTCTGATGCTGGGAGGGATTGGGGGCAGGAGGAGAAGGGGACGACAGAAGATCAGATGGCTGGATGGCATCACCACTTTGATGGACGTGAGTCTGAGTGAACTCTGGGAGTTGGTGATGGACAAGGAGGCCTGGCATGCTGCAATTCATGAGGTCGCAAAGAGTCGAACATGACTGAGCGACTGAACTGAACTGAACAAAATTATGCAGATTGGGTAAACTCTTTTTCCTCAAACTTATTGATTTTACCTTCTGTTTTCTCTACTTTATTCTGAGACCCCCTAGAAAGGTTTTTACTTCGTTGTTATATTTTTCAGTTCTAAAATACAAATTCTTTTTTGTATTTATTTTATAAGATTTTCTATTTGTTTCAAGAGAGCTTGTAACTATTTCTTAAGCATGTTTATAATGACTGCTTTAAAATCTTTGTCACATGATTCTAAGAGATGAATAATCTCTGTTGGTGTCAATGATTGTTTTTACTTTTCAAGTTGTATTTTTCTTAGTTCTTGATAAGAGATTTTTTTTTCCGTTTTATCCTTGATGTTTTGCATATTATCATAGAAGACTCATTTTCCTATCTAAAACTTTTTATAGTCACATTATTAGGCATAGCATGCAGGTCCCTGATGATTTTTGAAAACTGTAAGTTTAGTTTTCAGAAACTTGGCTGTGATATTCTTCTGATGTGTTTTCTTCTTCTGTGCTATACACAGGTACCAGTTGAGCTTGCCAGTGGGAATGAGCTCGGTATGACGCAACCCCACTCAGTCTTTGCTGATGATACCACTCTGGGTGTATTGATCCACCTCCTGTCCCAAGTGTGGCTTAGGGAACCTGATGAGACTGACACTTTAGTGAAGCAGGCCTGTCATCCTATGCATGTATCCTGTGGGTCAGGAATCCTGCTGTTGCTGTTGGTGAAGCAGATGAAATAGCTAGTGTTAAGGTATGTGGCAGAAGATGGGTATCTGCCTGTGGTTTACTTGGCCATTGTGAGCACACTATCAGAAGGTGTAGTGTTGGAAATGGGTTGGTTTACCTGGTAAGTAAGATCAGACTCTTACTGTTGGTGGATGTAGATGTATGGTGGGGATGGGTTGGCCTAATAGAACTTTGCTGATATTACCATTCTAGGCAGATTAGATGTACAATGAACTTAAACATCCACCATATACAACAAAATTAAGTAAACATGCAGTTTAATTCTATTTTCTTTTAAATTCTCCATATTGAGATTTTGTCATAACCTATTGACGCTACGAGTTGGACATGACAGTGACTTCACTTTTACTTTTCACTTTCCTGCATTGGAGAAGGAAATGGCAACCCACTCCAGTGTTCTTGCTTAGAGAATCCCAGGGACAGAGGAGCCTGGTGGGCTGCCATCTATGGGGTCGCACAGAGTCTGACATGACTGAAGCGACTTAGCAGCAGTATTGATGCTTTTGAACTGTGGTGTTGGAGAAGACTTTTGAGAGTCCCTTGGACTGGAAGCAGATCCAACCAGTCCATTCTAAAGGAGATCAGCCCTGGGTGTTCTTTGGAAGGAATGATGCTAAAGCTGAAACTCCAGTACTTTGGCCACCTCATGCGAAGAGTTGACTCATTGGAAAAGACTCTGATGCTGGGAGGGATTGGGGGCAGGAGGAGAAGGAGACAACAGAAGATGAGATGGCTGGATGGCATTACCAACTCCATGGATGTGAGTCTGAGTGAACTCTGGGAGTTGGTGATGGACAAGGAGGCCTGGCATGCTGCAATTCATGGGGTCGCAAAGAGTCAGATACGACTGAGCGACTGAACTGAACTGAACTGAACTGAAGTGTGATTTGAAGATTTTCTCTTTTGTGTTCTCATCCAACAATTTCTGCTCACGTTTTTCATGATCTTCCAGTTCTCTTCTGCATGTCATTTTTGTTGATGCATTTCATAATCTGTCCTGAGATACCCATGCCTTTCATTATAACTTTTGTTACTATTTATAGAATTTTAATGTCTGTACATCAAAGTTAATTTTAAATATAATTTTTTGCCCACTTTTATAATAAGAAAGCTACACTTTTCTTAAATATGCTCTGCAGATTCCTACTAGTGCTACTTACTGAATTTTCCTAAGTGTATGGTGATAAACTTTGTCTTAGGCCTCAATATCTGTCTCTGTCTACCTATTATTTAGTAACAGAGATTATATAGTATGAAAAGTAACCTCCTGATTATAGTCCAGACCTGGCATGCTGTGATTCATGGGGTCACAAAGAGTTGAACACGACTGAGTGACTGAACTGAACTGATTATAGTCCAAAATTGACTCCTCTGAGCAGAAATAAAGATGCCATTGCACTTTATCTTTAATTACTATGAATTATCTTATGAAAGAGGCATTCAACACATTTTGCACTGGGTTTGTTTAATACTCAATGAGAAACTAGCTTTGTAAGCACATATAGGTCTAATTATGTGGCCAGATAGACATGATTGAGTATTAACTGGCATTTTACATTATTTTATCTTCCTCTGTAGTTTCTAAATGTGTCTATTCAAGATTCATTTTAAGTGTTTTTATTCCCAATTTCATCAAACAACAAATAAAGTTACAAAAAATTCACATTCATTTGACCTCTTACTCCAGTTCTCAGTATCAATTAATACTTTTATCCAATTTAATATTAAATATATTCCAGACTGTTGAATATTTAATTATCTATTTGACTCATCAAGCCTATATTTTTATTAGTAATTCAGAATACATGCTATCTCAAGCTATTCTATAAAATGACAGAGATAAGTGAACCATATATCAACTCAGTTTTCTTCCAGAAATAGAAGAAAAATTTATAATCACTTTTGCTTGAACCATAATACTATTTTTCAAGTCGCTCAATCAATATAGGAGTTAAGATAGGAGACCTTGAGGAATCAATACTAACACGCAGCTTTATTTTCATTAAAAAAAGTCTATAAGAATATATATATTTCAGAGGAAAGATGATATTGAAAAAATTAAAAAGTGATACTTCAGGTTATAAATATTAATTCTGTAAAATTCTGAATCTCTTTAAGAAAAGAAAGAGTTGAAAAGATCAAAATGAATTAAAACACAAAGCACATTCTATTTGTTATCTGTGTTTAAATGTACTATTGTCTTCTGTTGAGCAGCTAACTGTTTGATGTATTATTATTCTCCCAACTTTAGCAACTACTTTGCAATTGTGCTTGCCTCTGAAATGGCCTTTTCAGCTCTAGCTAAAACATCACGTGATGGGAGGCTTCTCCTTTTACCTCAGTGGGAAGTAAATTCTTTCTTTTGGTTGCATCATTTGTTATCTGTTTCTCTTGTATTTCACCCTTCAATGAAGCCTATGGTTAATGTAGCTGTTCGTTGCTTACCTTTGTAAAATGGAAATTATAATACTGAGATTTCATTGTTGTAATAAATTTTAAGTAATCTTTTTGCACACACACATACACTATATACACACATATATTTTTTTCTTTTTTTAAAGGCTTCCCTGGTGGCTCAGATGATAAAGAATCTGCCTGCTACATACATTATTTTTTTTGCTTTGGCACTAGTTCAGTTCAGTTCAGTCGCTCAGTCGTGTCTGACTTTTTGTGACCCCATGAATCGCAGCACACGAGGCCTCCCTGTCCATCACCAACTCCCAGAGGCTACCCAAACCCATGTCCATCAAGTCGGTGATGCCATCCAGCCATCTCATCCTCTGTCGTCCTCTTCTCCTCCTGCCTCCAATCCTTCCCAGCCTTAGGGTCTTTTCCAATGAGTCAACTCTTCACACGAGGTGGCCAAAGTATTGGAGTTTCAGCTTCAACATCAGTCATTCCAATGAACATCCAGGTCTGATCCCCTTTAGGATGGACTGGTTGGATCTTCTTGCAGTCCAATGGACTCTTAAGAGTCTTCTCCAACACCACAGTTCAAAAGCATCAATTCTTCGGTGCTCAGCTTTCTTCACCATCCAATTCTATTCACCGTCCAACGCTCATATTCATACGTGACTACTGGAAAAACCATAGCCTTGATTAGATGGACCTTTGTTGGCAAAGTAATGTCTCTGCTTTTAAATATGCTATCTAGGTTGGTCATAACTTTCCTTTAGCATATACTAATTAGCTTCTATGTCACAAACTCTTTAGTACTATATTTAGCATTGAGTTAGACTAGATAAAATTTTAGAAATTAGTGCAGATTTTATAGACAGTAAAGATAAGGGAATATATGTAAAACATAATATAGGAACATATTTTGTATTCATCAAAGTGAGAACAATAAAGAATACTTAGCCCTGGGGCTTCCCTGTTGGCTCAGTGGTAAAGAAACTGCCTGCCAATGCAGGAGACTTGGGTTTCATCCCTGGAGGATCGCACATGCTGTGGAGCTCCTCTGCCCATGCAAGGCAACTACTGAGCCTGTGCTCTAGGGCCACAAATACCGACCCAGCACAGCCAAAAATAAATAAATAAAATTATTAAAAAATATAATAATACTGAGCCCTGATCCTTTGGCCTGTTCTTACAGGTTAGTTGGGGTTTTTTTTTTTAATATTCTCCAATAACTATAACTGTGGATAAGCACCAGTGAATCTCTGGAAGACTGCAGCATTCTTCCTCTTTACTGGTGGAGTTGTAATAAAATTTCACTATGGTTAAGAGCATCGACCTTAAAGAAGAAACGCCTAACTTTGTATGACAAAAATTTTCCAATATTAGTTGTATGATGCTTGCAGTTATTAAAACCTCTCTTGGCCTTAGTTTCCTCATGTAAAAATAGGGTATTGATAAAAGTATATATTCATTGGGATGTTTAAATATTAAATGAAAGTGTGCAAACTGTTTAGCATTGTCAGTGTCCATAAAAGCACCTTCTATTATGACATATTAGTTTTGGATTCTTAATATAACATTTGCACCCCTTATTTCACACTGCAATTTTTAAATTTAAAATAGAAAAGAGTAAAGAATAACATTTGTTATTGGTTTCATAGAAAAAACGTTCAGGGGATTAAAGAGTAACATGATTTTCTTCACCTTTTCTTCTAAGGTTTATTGATCACAAATATTATCTAAATTTGACCAAGTTATTGCATATGACTTGTAATTCGACAATCTAAGAGTAGTGAAAAAAGCAAAATGTTACAGAATTCAAATATTCTAAAATATTTATAGAACATTAAAATTAGTTAAATAAAAAGCCAAATGAAAAGAATAACATAACACTTGAAATGGGAAAGGACTAATAAAATTGCAGAAACATATTACAGCTAATGTATATAATTTTAACCCGATGTGAAATCCAGTCATGTTAGCATGTTCTCTCAAATGGAAAGTTAATTGATTTGGGGATTTCACACCATTGATGGATTGCAAATGGAAAGTTCTGGTTTGATCACTATGCCCATTGGATATTTTATGTACCCTTAAAATAGGCTATTCCTCTAAAATAATTTGATCAGTTGATCCCTTGAGGTAAGCTGGGAGAAACTAAATTTGACAGGAATAAATTATTCAATCATTTTGTGTATTCCCATCTCCAGTTTACTATGCATTTTAGATTAAGTTAGAAGAAGAATTTGAATGATATAATATGGGTAACTCATCCAGCAAACATATACACAGTGAGCACTAAGGTTAAACACTATTATAGTCCTGAGGCATACTTGGGTGGCCCAGATAGACCCAATATCTCTTCTAGTAGAGCTTATACTTTTAGAGACTATAAGGATAAAGAAAATGAATAATAATGTAAAAGTCTGGAATAAAATTTACTAAATGATAATACCAAGAATAAATAAATAAATAAAACACCTGATGTAACTGAGTGTAACTGGGGGAATGATGGTAGTTTAACCTTAGGACAGTTGGGGAAGGCCCCCCTGGGAAGCTGAGATCTGAAATAAGAAGCAACTGATGAGTCACCTGGTAGTGGAACATACTACTGTATACAGAAAGCAGTAATTATAAAGTCCTAAGGTGGGTGCAAGGTTGCTGTGGTTGGCTAATGAAAAGATAATTGGCTATGGATGATATTGGAGGGCAAACACTCCAGGTCAGGCAAGGCATTTTAGGCTACTCTAAAAGCTTGAATCTGATACTGAATATAATGGAATACAACCAAGTACTGTAATTTATTAATTCAGTAAATAATGTTAAGCATCTACTCTATGAAAGACACTATAACTGGTGCCCTGGGAAACTTGGATATGAAATGAATACATAGGGAATGTCATATAGAGATTCTATATGGGAGACAATATATAATATGCTGCTGCTGCTGCTAAGTCGCTTCAGCCGTGTCTGACTCTGTGCAACCCCATGGACTGCAGCCTACCAGGCTTCTCTGTCCATGGGATTCTCCAGGCAAGAACACTGGAGTGGGTTGCCATTTCCTTCTCCAATGCATGAAAAAGGAAAGTGAAAGTGAAGTCGCTCAGTTGTGTCTGAATCTTAGCGACCCCATGGACTGCAGCCTACCAGGCTCCTCCATCCATGGAATTTTCGGGGCAACAGTACTGGAGTGGGGTGCCATTGTCTTCTCCCAATATATAATATAACATCACATAAAAAAAAATGTGAGCAGAACACCATGAGAATTTAGAAAATAATACATCTGATTGGGCACTTTGATGCATCTTTATTAAAGGGATAACATATGAGTTGAGTTCTTAAGAATTAGTAGCACTTTATTGAGCTGAACAAAGACAAGAGAAAGTAGAAAATGAAGAATAGTTTTAGAGAGAGAGAGAGGTTACATTTTTATGCAACATTTTTTATTTATTTTCCCCCCAGACTTATTAAAATAAAACTGACAAAAATTGTATATATTTAAGGTATACACCTTGATTGTGGTGATTATTTTATAAGAGAGAGGCTATTGTTACTGAAATACAAAGTAAATATACAAATGTAACAAATCTGGAAAGATAATGGGTTTCGATCACTATGGCTCTTAAATGTCACAGTAAGAAGATAGGATTATTTTTCTTTCAGTTACGGCAGAGGTACATGTCTAGTTTTGAGTAAGAGACTGCATAATCCAAGATGTGCCCCAGAAAGAAGCTAGGAGGGCAGCACTTTGAAATGCTGTCAAAGTAACGTGGATTAGGAAGAAAAGTGATTGAGGGATTGTGTAGTGCTCTGGAGAGTCTAATTCTAAAATAGCCCCTGGGACATCCTTTCCATTTCTTACTGCCCTAATCAGTGTTTCAGAGTTGGAACACTGTTCCAATCTGTATCTGCCTCCTTTTTCTCTCCCTACAATGTCACCATAAAGATCCATCAAAACACATGTGTTTTCATGAAACAGGTGAAAAATAGCAAAGGAACTTCTGGGATTAAGAGGATAAAGCCTAAACTCCAATATGGTTTTGAAATCCTCTAAAATCTTGCTTCTTGCAATTCCACCTACTTTCCCTCACTCACTGGGTTACTTACAGTTTCATAAACATCTCAGGAACTTCAGTTACTCTCAGTCTTTGTTTATAACCTCTCAATAACCTCAGATATACAGATAACACCACCCTTAAGGCAGAAAGTGAAGAACTAAAGAGCCTCTTGATGAAAGTGAAAGAGGAGAGTGAAAAAGTTGGCCTAAAGCTCAATATTCAGAAAACTAAGATCATGGCATCCAGTCCCATCACTTCATGGGAAATAGATGGGGAAACAGTGGCAGACTTTATTTTTGGGGGGCTCCAAAATCACTGCAGATGGTGATTGCAGCCATGAAATTACAAGACACTTACTCCTTGGAAGGAAAGTTATGACCAACCTAGACAGCATATTAAAAAGCAGAGCCAACAAAGGTCCATCTAGTCAAGGCTATCGTTTTTCCAGTAGTCATGTATGGATGTGAGAGTTGGGTGGTGAAGAAAGATGAGTACTGAAGAATTGATGCTTTTGAACTGTGGTGTTGGAGAAGACTCTTGAGAGTCACTTGGACTGCAAGGTGATTCAACCAGTTCATCCTATAGGAGATCAGTCCTGAGTGTTCATTGGAAGGACTGCTGCTGAAGCTGAAACTCCAAAACTTTGGCCACCTGATATGAAGAACTGACTCATTTGAAAAGATCCTGAGGCTGGGAAAGATTGAAGGCGAGAGGGGTAGTGGATGACAGACGATGAGATAGTTGGATGGCATCACCGACTCAGTGGACATGAGTTTGAGTAAACTCTGGGATTTGGGGATGGACAGGGAGGCCTCGCATGCTGCAGTCCATGGGGTTGCAAAGAGTCAGATACGACTGAGTAGCTGAACTGAACTGAACTTATGATAAACTTATGAACTGAGCTTATGATAAACTTCTCAGGTGGTTCAGTGGTAAAGTATCCACCTGCCACTATAGGAGAAGCAAGAGACCTGGGTTAGATCCCTAGGTTGGGAAGATCCCCTCGAGTAAGAAATAGCAACCCACTCCAGTATTCTTGCCTGGAAAATTCCATGGAATGTGAAGCTTGGCAGGCTACAGTTCATTGGGTGGCAAAGAGTCAGACGTGACTTACACATTCACTATTTAACACGTTTCTCAGCTTATAGAAAGAAAATGATTCCAGAAAAACAACAAGAAAGTGGCAAAGACAACATCTACATGTAACTTTTAAAAACCTAAATAACATACAGTTCAGCATTATTAAAATATTACCAAGCAGTGTCATTATTGGAATAAAAAGGCCAATGATAAGAAATTTATTACTTTAATTCAAAATATTAATAAATTAAAGAACAAAACCCAAAAAACATTAAAGAACAACAACAAAAAAACCATCTCGAGAGATATCTTCAAAAAGAGCTAGAAAATAAAAAACAAAATTGTTTCTGACTAAAAATTAAGCCCCACACAAATAGAAATATGAGAACATTTAATTAACATGATTATGCTCATTCTGTAAACAATGTCTAAATTCTCGATTTGGGGTAAAATGCCTAATCATTCTGAAGTAAATTAGGAAGAAAGCAAAAGAGTTTTTATCACTACCATTAATGTTTTCTTTAAGAAGTTTTAGACAATGCGTAAAGACATTAGAGTAAAAAGTTATATTTAGGGAAGGAATAAATGTACCTATATTTACTACTGATGTCATTCAGTTCAGTTCAGTTCAGTCACTCAATTGTGTCCGACTCTTTGCGATCCCATGAATTGCAGCATGCCAGGCCGCTCTGTCCATTATCAGCTCCTAGTGTTCACTCAAACTCATGTCCATCGAGTTGGTAATGCCATCCAGCCATCTCATCCTGTCATCCCCTTTTCCTCCTGCCCCCAAACTCTCCCAGCATCAGAGTCTTTTCCAATGAATCAACTCTTCGCATGAGGTGGCCAAAGTACTGGAGTTTCAGCTTTAGCATCAGTCCTTCCAAAGAACACCCAGGGCTGATCTCCTTCAGAATGGACTGGTTGAATCTCCTTGCAGTCCAAGGGACTCTCAAGAGTCTCCTCCAACACCACAGTTCAAAAGCATCAATTCTTCGGTGCTCAGCTTTCTTCACAGTCCAACTCTCACATCCATACATGACCACAGGAAAAACCATAACCTTGACTAGACGAACCTTTGTTGGCAAAGTAATGTCTCTGCTTTTGAATATGCTGTCTAGGTTGGTCATAACTTTCCTTCCAAGGAGTAAGCATCGTTTAATTTCATGGCTGCAGTCACCAACTGCAGTGATTTTGGAGCCTAAAATATCAAGTCTGACACTGTTTCCACTGTTTCCCCATCTATTTCCCATGAAGTGATGGGACCAGATGCCATGATCTTCGTTTTCTGAATGTTGAGCTTTAAGCCAACTTTTTCACTCTCCACTTTCACTTTCATCAAGAGGCTTTTTAGTTCCTCTTCACTTTCTGCCATAAGGGTGGTGTCATTTGCATATCTGAGGTTATTTATATTTCTTCTGGCAATCTTGATTCCAGCTTGTGCTTCTTCCAGTCCAGCGTTTATTCATGATGTAGTCTGCATAGAAGTTAAATAAGCAGGGTGACAATACACAGCCTTGATGTACTCCTTTTCCTATTTGGAACCAGTCTGTTATTCCATGTCCAGTTCTAACTGTTGCTTCCTGACCTGCATATAGGTTTCTCAAGAGGCAGGTCAGGTGGTCTGGTATTCCCACCTCTTTCAGAATTTTCCACAGTTTATTGTGATCCACACAGTCAAAGACTTTGGCATAGTCAATAAAGCAGAAATAGATGTTTTTCTGGAACTCTCTGGCTTTATCAATAATCCAGCGGATGTTGGCAATTTGATCTCTGGTTCTTCTGCCTTTCTAAAACCAGCTAGAACATTAAGGAAGTTCACGGTTCACATATTGCTGAAGCCTGGCTTGGAGAATTTTGAGCATTACTTTACTAGCGTGTGAGATGAGTGCAATTGTGTGGTAGTTTGAGCATTCTTTGGCATTGCCTTTCTTTGGGATTGGAATAAAAACTGACCTTTTCCAGTCCTGTGGCCACTGCTGAGTTTTCCAAATTTGCTGGCATATTGAGTGCAGCACTTTCACAGCATCATCTTTCAGGATTTGAAATAGCTCAACTGGAATTCCATTACCTCCACTAGCTTTGTTCATAGTGATGCTTTCTAAGGCCAACTTGACTTTACATTCCAGGATATTTGGTTCTAGGTGAGTGATCATACCATCGTGATTATCTTGGTCATGAAGATCTTTTCTGTTCAATTCTTCTGTGTATTCTTGCCACCTCTTCTTAATATCTTCTGCTTCTGTTAGGTCCATACTATTTCTGTCCTTTATCGAGCCCATCTTTGCCTGAAATGTCCCCTTGGTATCTCTAATTTTCTTGAAGAGATCTCTAGTCTTCCCCATTCTGTTGTTTTCCTCTATTTCTTTGCATTGATCGCTGAGGATGCCTTTCTTATCTCTCCTGGCTATTCTTTGGAACTCTCCATTCAGATGCTTGTATCTTTCATTTTCTCCTTTGCTTTTTGCTTCTCTTCTTTTCACAGCTATTTGTAAGGCCTCCCCAGACAGCCATTTTGCTTTTTTGCATTTCTTTTCCATGGGGATAGTCTTGATCCCTGTCTCCTGTACAATGTCAAAAACCTCCATCCATAGTTCATCAGGCACTCTATCTATCAGATCTAGTTCCTTAAATCTATTTCTCACTTCCACTGTATAATCATAAGGGATTTGATTTACGTCATACCTGAATGGTCTAGTGGTTTTCCCTACTTTCTTCAATTTAAGTCTGATTTAGGCAGTAAGGGGCTCATCATCCGAGCCACAGTCAGCTCCTGGTCTTGTTTTTTACTGAGTGTATAGAGCTTCTCCATCTTTGGCTGCAAAGAATATAATCAATCTGATTTTGGTGTTTACCATTTGGTAATATCCATGTGTAGCGTCTTCTCTTGTGTTGTTGGAAGAGGGTATTTGCTATGACCGGTGTGTTCTCTTGGTAAAACTCTAGTAGCCTTTGCCCTTCATTCCATATTCCAAGGCCAAATTTGCCCGTTACTCCAGGTGTTTCTTGATGTCTTACTTTTGCATTCCAGTCCCCTATAATGAAAAGGACATCTTTTTTGGGTGTTAGTTCTAAAAGGTCTTGTAGGTCTTCATAGAACCGTTCAACTTTAGCTTCTTCAGCGTTACTGGTTGGGGCATAGACTTGGATTACTGTGATATTGAATGGTTTGCCTTGGAAACGAACAGAGATCATTCTGTCGTTTTTGAGATTGCATCCAAGTACTGAATTTCGGACTCTTTTGTTGACCATGGTGGTTATTCCATTTCTTCTAAGGGATTCCTGCCCAGAGTAGTAGATATAATGATCATCTAAGTTAAATTCACCCATTCCAGTCCATTTGAGTTCGCTGATTCCTAGAATGTCGACGTTCACTCTTCCCATCTCCTGTTTGACCATTTCCAATTTGCCTTGATTCATGGACCTAACATTCCAGGTTTCTATGCAATATTGCTCTTTACAGCATTGGACCTTGCTTCTATCACCAGTCACATCCACAACTGGGTATTGTTTTTGCTTTGGCTCCATCCCTTCATTCTTTCTGGAGTTATTTCTCCACTGATCTCCAGTAGCATATTGTGCACCTATTGACCTGGGGAGTTCCTCTTTCAGTATCCTATCATTTTGCCTTTTCATACTGTTCGTGGGTCATTTACATTGTACATTTCATACTGTTCATGGGTCATACTGATGTCATTACATTCCCAGAAAATCCAATCAAAATTACGAATAAGAGTATTCAATTAAATGATTGCCAGCACAATTAAAATAAAAAAATAAGAAATATTTTACATAAAATTGTAACCTCTTATAAATGCAATGGTAGAAAGATTCCATTAATAATACTCAAAAAAAGATATGAACAATTAGTTTTAATAAGAAAATTGCTAGACCTATCTAAGAAAATATCTATACTTTGGAACTTAAAAAATAAATTAAAAACTTTTGTTTGAAAATTGATTAATATTGGCTGAAAAATAATTAGAGATATTGGCCAATTGTTCCACTTACATTTCAGGAGAATTCATAATCATCTCATAGCAGGCTAAATAGGGTTAATGTGATCCAAAAAGCTTCATTTTCCAACAGTTTCAATATATGAAACTAAAAAGAGAAAAAAATGTTTGATTTTAGAAAGGATCGGTTGTTTACATGTCTCTCTATATGTGCGCAGTGTTTCTACACATTTCATTATAGTCTAAAAATAAAATGCTTGAAAATTCAGTTCTTTTTATGTTTAGAAACTAAATCTATAGTATTTTTCAGAAATGAAATAAAATTGAGGCTATAACTTTTTAGAATCCAAGTAAATTTAACACTTCGACAAGATAAATATTCATGGAACCAAAGTATAATTGAGATATCACTCTAAAGTAATCCAAATGAAAGATGTAATAAAACAACCATTTCAGCACAGAAAAAATCTTATATTTTTATATAGTGCATAATAGATTCTAAATATAATAACAATTAAAACTGATAAACCATGCTACCTCTAGATATTTATTTTATTATTCATCTATTTTTCCCATAATAGATGCATTCTATGATAATAAGGAAAGCACTGAATAAACTTTGGCAACACAGTAAATATCCTACTATAAAATGTGCACAATGGTATATGCATATATATAATCTTACGTGAAGTAGGCTTTTGAATAATTATATTCTGAATTATGCATATTTTGAACCAAGCTTTATGGATTTCTTAAGATGTTTCTTTGTAGGCAATGTATTCTTCAGATACTTTTGGTTAGTGAATTCTTTAAGCTGAGTAATTGTGGTATAAAATTTTATTCAACAGATTTAATCAAAAGTTAATCCAACTAAGTTTAGGATTAACAACTGATCACATTCAATTAATGGGGGAAAAAAAGGAGTAGGAAGAAGAGAAGAAAAAAGATGTGATATGTAGAAAACAAACACCAAAATGGCAGACAAAATCAGCCATATCAAAAGGCAGAGACTGTAATATGAGAATTGAGATACAAGTAAACAACATGTAATATGCAGCTATCCACCTGTATGCTTTCTGCAGGAGTCATACTTTAAATTCAAACTGTGTCTAATAGGTTGAAAGTAAAAGGATGGGATGAGATATGCATATAAACAGCAACCATGTGACAATTAAAATGGTTATATTAACATCAGACAAAATGGAGTTTATGATGAAAAGTATTACTACAAATAAAGAGGGACATTTTATAATGATTAAGTGTTTAAAAAATTAAGAAGACAAAACAATTATAAACTTATGGACCTAAAAAGAAGCACGTCAAAATACATGGAGCAAAAATGAATATCTTTGGGAGAAGAAATAGATAATTCAAAAATAACAGTTGATATTTCAACACTAGTGTTTAAATAGTTGAGATTTCAACATTAGCAAGGGTAGAGCCACAATGTTGAAGGTTAATCAAGAAATAGAATATGTAAATAGCAGCATAAACCATTTAGACCTGAAGACGTTTAAGAACACCGCACACAACAGCAGTAGGACACACTTTCATCTCAAAAGCACCACAAGTTAGATGATAAAACAAGTCTCAATAAATTGAAAAAAGATTAATATATGTTTGGCAACTAAATACTACTAGAACTAATGTAACAGTTCAGCAGTGTGGCAGGTTATAAGATCAAAGAAAACATCAACTATATTTCCACAGGGTAGTAATGAACCACAAATGAATTTTCAAATATTTCAATTCATGTGAACAAAACAAATAAAATTAAAATCTTTTTCATAAATGAAATTAAAATAATTCCATTTAAGTACTATAACATAAAATAGAATGAAATGTCTAAATATGAATTTAACCAAAAATGTAAAATTCTGTAACAAGAAGCCTGAAACATTGCTGAACAAATCAAAGAAGACTTAAGTAAATTGGAAGCTACCTCAAAGATACTTCCAACAATACTCATAAGAAGACGTAAATTTGTTAAAATGGCAATAATCCTCAAAATAATCTATGGATTCAATAAAATCCCTATCAAAATCTTATCTATCTTTTTGAACAAATAAATAAGTGGTCCTAAACTTATATGCAAATGTAAAGAAGTATTAGTTAAAGAATATTTTAAAAGAAGAACAAAGTTGGATGATTCACACATCTTGATTTCAAGACCTTATCCTAAAGATATAATTATCAAGATGGTATGATGCCAGCATCAGAGAAGGCAATGGCAACCCACTCCAGTACTCTTGCCTGGAGAATCCCATGGACGGAGGAGCCTGGTGGGCTGCGGTCTATGGGGTTGCATAGAGTCTGACACGACTGACGTGACTTAGCATAGCATAGCATGATGCCAGCATAGGATAGAAATATAAATTAATGAAATAGAATTTGGAGTTCAAAAATAAACTCTCACAATTATTGGTTAACTGATGACAAGTTTTCCAAAGCAATTTAATGAAAAAATAATATTTTCACTGAATGGTAGAGGGACAACTGTTTATCTACATGAAAAAGAATAAATGTATGCCTCTAGTATGCCTTCTGTTTTATTGACTACACCAAAGCATTTGACTGTGTGGATCACAACAAAATGTGAAAAATTCTAAAAGAGATGGTCATACCAGACCACCTTACCTGAATCCTGAGAAAAACAACAGTAAGAATTGGACATGGAACAACAGACTGGTTCCAAACTGGGAAAGGAGTATGTCAAGGCTATATATTGTCACCCTGCTTATTTAACTTATAGGCAGAGTACATCATGCAAAACGCCAGGATGGATGAAGCACAAGCTGTAATCAAGATTGCTGGGAGAAATAACAATAACCTCAGATATGCAGATGACACCACACTTATGGCAGAAAGCAAAGAACTAAAGAGCCTCTTGATGAAACTGAAAGAGGAGAGTGAAAATGTTGCCTTTAAACTCAACATTCAGAAAACTAAGATCATAGCATCAAGATCATCTCAACACTTTGTGGCAAATAGATGGGGAAATAATGGAAACAGTGAGACACTATTTTTTGGGGCTCCAAAATCCCTGCAGATGGTGGCTGCTGCCATGATATTAAGAGATGCTTGCCCCTTGTAAGAAAAGCTATAACCAAGCTAGACAGCATATTAAAAAGCAGAGATATTACTTTGCCAACAAAGGTCCATCTAGTCAAAGCTATGGTTTTTCCAGTAGTCATGTATGGATGTGAGAGTTGGACTATTAAGAAATATAAGCATCAAACAATTGATGCTTTTGAATTGTAGTGTTGGAGAAGACTCTTGAGAGTCCCTTGGACTGCAAGGAGAGCAAACCAGTCTATCCAAAAGGAAATCAGTCCTAAATACTCACTGGAAGGACTGATGCTGAAGCTGAAACTCCAATACTTTGGCCATCTGATGCAAAGAGCTGGCTCATTGGAAAAGACCCTGATGATGGGAAAGTTTGAAGGTGGGAGAAGAAGGGGACAGCAGAGGATGAGATAGTTGGATGGTATCACCAACTCAATGGACATGATATTGAGTAAGCTCCCGGAGTTAGTGCTGGACAGCAAAGCCTGGCATGCTGTAGTCCATGGTGTCACAAAGAGTTGGACACAACTCAGTGACTGAACTGACTGACTGATGCCTCAAACTCCTCACCATATTAAACAATTACTGGAAATGAATCATAAACATAATGCAACAGCTAAATTTATACAACTTTTAGAAGAAAAATTCAAAACAGTCTTCATGATATTTGGTTAGAAAATTTCTTAGATATGAAAAACAACCAAAAGCAAAAGAATAATAATAATAAAAAAACCCCATATAAATTGGGCATCCACATTAGAAACTTTTATGCTTTAAGGGATATCACGAAGGAAATGAAATGGCAATCCTTGGATTGAGAGAAAGCATTTGCAAATATTATACCTGATAAAAGGCCAGTATCCTGAATGTATAAAAATCATTCATAGCTCAGCAAAAAAATATATAGCCTTTCTACAAAATGGGTACAAGATACAAATAGATATTTTCTAGGGATAATGAACAACTGACCAATAAACACATTAAAACATACTCAAAATTATTAGTCATTATAGAACCAAAAATCAAAACCATGATAAGACACCACATCACAAACACTAATAGGGCTATAAATAAAAACACATTTAAAAGCAATTGTTGATGAGGATATGGAAACATTTCAACTTTCATGTAATGTTGATGATGTTGTAAAATGGTGCAGTCACTTAGGAAAATAGTCTTAGGTTTTCAGTTGATTAAACTGAAGAAGTTACCATATGTCCTAGCAGTTCTACTCCTAGGTATATTTTCAAGACAAATAAAAACATATGTCTACCCAAAAACTTGTGTATGAATATCAAAAGAAAAATGGTCATAATAGCTAAAAGCAGAAAAATTCAAATGTCTTTCAACTGGTGAATGGATAAATAAAATACTGCAGGCACATAAATGAAATATTATTCAGCAAAATAAAAGGAATGGAGTGTTGGCATATGCTGCACATGGATGAACTGTGAATACATTTTGCTAAGTAAAATACATTTCACTAAGCAAACACTAAAGGCTACATGATTTTATTTATGTGAAATGTCCAGAATATACAAATATAGAGAGACAAAAATTAGATTTATTGTTCTCTAGACATAAAGGGGTAAAAAGAGATGAGAAGTCACTGCTGATGTGTTTGGGGTTTCTTTTAAGTGTAGAAAACATTCTATAATTGACTGTAGTGATAGCTATACAATGTCTTCCAATACAGTAAAAAAACTGACTTGTACATTTTAAGTATGAATTGTATATCATGTGAATTTTATCTCCATGAAGCTGTTAACAAACAAGGAAACGATCACAATAATTAAGAGAAATTCTTTGAACTCTGTCCCTATCTTTAAAGGGAAAATTCAGCTTTCCTTCTTTAGCGGGGAAAAACCCAGTTCTTCCTTACTCTGTATTTCTTTCTTGTGAGTCTCCTTTGCTATTCTAACAGAACACTCCAGTTCTGACACTTCTGATCAATAAATAAGTTAAGGTTTTCCCATACAGTAAGCAATTCTCAGTAACACCAGCGAAGTGTCCCATATTTGTGTGTTATGGCTCAGTAGTGTCCGACTCTTTGTGATCCCATGAACTGTAGCCTGCCAGGCTCCTCAGCCCATGGGATTTTTCCAGGCAAGAACACTGGAGTGGGTTGCCATTTCCTTCTCCAGGGGAACTTTCTGACCCAAGGATTGAACCCAGGTCTCCTGCGTTGCTGGCAGAATCTTTACCGTCTGAGCCACTGAGGAAGCCCATATTATTTAACTCAATTCTAATATTATCTGCCTAGAGATACTGTCAGATTCCACAAGTTAACACTCAATCTTACAAGTTTGACCCCTCATCCCCTCCACACATTTCAGATGCCAGTCAAAAATCCATGTTATCACCCATGCTTCTAACCAGTTAGCTAAAGATCAGAGATTACAAGGACCTTCAGTCAGTTCAGTTCAGTCTCTCAGTTGTGTCCTACACTTTGCAACACCATGATGCAGCACACCAGGCTTCCCTGTCCATAATCAACTCCCAGACCTTGCTCAAATGCATGTCCATCAAGTCGGTGATGCCATCCAACCACCTCATCCTCTGTCGTCCCCTTCACCTCATGCTTTCAGTCTTTCCCAGCATCAGGGTATTTGCCAGTGAGTCAGTTCTTTACATCAGGTGGCCAAAGTATTGGAGTCTCAGCTTCAGCATCAGTCCTTCCAATGACTATTCAGGACTGATTTCCTTTAGGATGGACTGGTTTGATCTCCTTATAGTCCAGGGGACTCTGAGCACCACAGTTCAAAAGCATAATTTTTCGGCACTCAGTTTTCTTTACAGTCCAACTCTCACATCCATACATGACTACTGGAAAAACCATGGCTTTGACTGGACGAACCTTTGTTGGAAAAGTAATGTCTCTGCTTTTTAATATGCTGTCTAGTTTGGTCATAGCTTTTCTTCCAAGGAGCAAGTATCTTTTAATTTCACAGCTGCAGTCACCATGTGCAGTGATTTTAGAGCCCTAGAATATAAAGTCTGTTACTGTTTCCATTGTTTTCCTATCTATTTGCCATGAAGTGATGGGACTGGATCACATGATCTTAGTTTTCTGAATGTTTTCCATCTAGTCAAGACTATGGTTTTTCCAGTGGTCATGTATGGATGTGAGAGTTGGACTATAAAGAAAGATGCTGCTGCTGCTGCTGCTGCTAAGTCACTTCAGTCGTGTCCGACTCTGTGCGACCCCATAGACAGCAGCATATCAGGCTCCCCCATCCCTAGGATTCTCCAGGCAAGAACACTGGAGTGGGTTGTCATTTCCTTCTCCAATGCATGAAAGTGAAAAGTGAAAGTGAAGTCGCTCAGTCGTGTCCGACTCTTTGTGACCCCATGGACTGCAGCGTACCAGGTTCCTCTGTCCATGGGATTTTCCATGCAAGGGTACTGGAGTGAAAGAAAGATGAGTACTGAAGAACTGATGCTTTTGAACTGTGGTGTTGGAGAAGACCCTTGAGAGTCCCTTGGACTGCAAGGTGATCCAACCAGTCCATCCTAAAGAAGACCAGTCCTGGGTGTTCATTGGAAGGACTGATGCTGAGGCTGAAACTCCAACACTTTGGCCACCTGATATGAAGAGCTGACTCTTTTGAAAAGACTCTGATGCTAGGAAATATTGAGGGCAGGAAGAGAAGTGGATGACAGAGAATGAGATGGTTAGATGGCATTACCGATTCAGTGGACATGAGTTTGAGTAACCTCTGGGAGTTGGTGATGGAAAGGGAGTCCAGGCATGCTGTGGCCCATGGAGTTGCAAAGAGGTGGACATGACTGAGCGACTGAACTGAACTGAACACAGTCAAAGGCTTTGGTGTAGTCAATAAAGCAAAAGTAGATGTTTTTTTCTGGAACTCTCTTGCTTTTTCAATGATCCAATGGATGTTGGCAATTTGATCTCTGGTTCCACTACCTTTTCTAAATTCAGCTTGAACATCTGGAAGTTCACAGTTCATGTACTTTTGAAGCCTTGCTTGGAGAATTTTGAGCATTACTTTGCTAGCATGTGAGCTGGGTACAATTGTGCATTAGTTTGAACATTCTTTGGCATTGTCTTTCTTTGGGTTTGGAATGAAAACTGACCTTTTCCAGTCCTACGATCACTGTTGCTTTTTTTCAAATTTTTTGGCATATTGAGTGCAGCACTTTAATAGCATCATCTTTTAGGATTTGAAGTAGCTCAAATGGAATTCCATCACTTCCACTAGCTTTGTTCATAGTGATGCTTCCTAAGGCCCACTTGACTTCTCATCCAGTGTGTCTGGCTCTAGGTGAGTAATCACACCATCGTGGTTATCTGGTTCATGAAGATCTGTTTTGTATAGTTCTTCTGTGCATTCTTGTCACCTCTTCTTCATATCTTCTGCTTATGTTAGGTCCGTACCCTATATGTCCTTTATTGTGCTCATCTTTGCATGAAATTTTCCCTTGGTGTCTCTGATTTTCTTGAAGAGATCTCTGGTCTTTTCCATTCTATTGTTTTCCTCCATTTCTTTGCATTGGTCACTGAGGAAGGCTTTCTTATCTCTCTAGCTATTCTCTGGGAAATAGCTTCATGGGAAATAGACGGAGAAACAGTGGAAACAGTGTCAGACTTTATTTTGGGGGGGCTCCAAAATCACTGCAGATGTTGATTGCAGCCATGAAATTTAAAGACGCTTACTCCTTTGAAGGAAAGTTATAAGCAGCCTAGGGCATATTAAAAAGCAGAGATATTACTTTGCCAACAAAGGTCAATCTAGTCAAGGTTATGGTTTTTCCAGTAGTCATGTATGGATGTGAGAGTTGACCTATAAATAAAGCTGAACACCAAAGAATTGATGCTTTTGAACTGTGGTGCTGGAGAAGACTCTTTCGAGTCCCTTGGACTGCAAGGAGATCCAACCAGTCCATCCTAAAGGAGACCAGTCCTGGGTATTAATTGGAAGGACTGATGCTGAGGCTGAAACTCCAACACTTTGGCTACCTCATGTGAAGTTGACTCATTGGAAAAGACCCTGATGCTGGGAGGGATTGGGGGCAGGAGGAGAAGGGGACGACAGAATATGAGATGGCTGGATGGCATCACCGACTCAATGGACATGAGTTTGAGTGAACTCCAGGAGTTGGTGATGGACAGGGAGGCCTGGCGTGCTGCAATTCATGCAAAGAGTCAGACACGACTGAGTGACTGAACTGAACTAAACTGATTTTGATATTAAAATGATTTGCCTTGGAATGAACAGAGATCATTCTGTAGTTTTTGAGACTGCACCCAAGAACTTCCTTTCAGACTCTTGTTGAATAAGAGGGCTATTCCAATTTTTTCAAAGGGATTCTTGCCCACAGTTGTAGATATAATGGTCATTTGAGTTAAATTCGTCATTCCATGTCCTTGAATTGTATTGATTTGTTAGAGTGCTTCCCAGAACTCAGAGAAACACACTTACTAGTTTATTAAATACTATTATAAAGGATATCAGGTGAGTGGCAAGATGAAAGAGATACAAGGATTGCAGAAGGGCACACACTTTTGGAATTTTGTAGAGGCTTCCTCATATATGCATGTTTGGTCATTAACTCAATTTTCTGCCCTTTTCCCTTCTCCAGAGAATGGTGGAGGGGAACTAAAAATTCCAAGTCTCTAACAACAAGCCCTCACCCAGGAGCCATCCAGGAGTCCATCTGGAGTTGCCTGATTAAAAGTAAAGATACTCCTTCCTGTAACCTGGAAATGACAAAGTTTTAGGAGCCCTGTCAGGCACAGAGTTCAAATACCAATGTTAAAACAATATATACTCTTAGTGTTCTTATAGTAGTGTTCTTAGGAAATTATAAGGGCTTTAGAAGCTCTGTGCCAGAAACTGGGGCAGAGACAAATGTATCTTTTCTATATCTGCCATAATCCAAACTTTATAAAATTAGTTTCCAGGACTCTCTCTCCTACAACTCATTCCTGATAACCTGTGTTCTCTTGTTACTTTTTGTGCCTGGAATGCCCTTTCCCTTATGTCTATAGTCAAATCCTGCAAAGACTTGCAGCCTTTCTTGAATTTTACATAGAATTGTCACATTTCTGAACTCTAATCTAACTTTATCCTAATAGTTTTCTTTTTACATTCTATAATATTTTATGTAACCTATTTGAAATTTCTTTACAGAATTTTATTTTTATGTATTTAGTCTCCTCATTCTTAACATACAAGTACCTAGCACCTTGTAACATTTCAACATATATATGCTGAATGAATAAATTAATATTTATATCAACAGATCCAATGATTAAACAACAATGGATGTGGCACAAGGACTCCGATTATACATACTGTATACACAGTCTTAGATTGGAATTCACCCTTATAGATAAACAGTATCTAATTTGTTTTGTTAGCCAGAAACCTATATAGAACTCTCCCAGTAATCAGAGTTCTCATAATATATCACTCTATCATCCACTGAATAGTCCAGACAGTTGTCCTAAGTAGAGGCACTGATCCCATTTAATAGTTCCCAATATAGTATTTGAGGTTGGGGTGGAGTTGTATGTTATCTAAGAGGTCAGAGACTTTATCCATTGGGTTAATTTCTATAGCCATAGTGACTAGAACTGTGTTTCATACACAGTGGCCATTAGTAATTATTTTCTGCTGAATAAATATAGTATACAATGTAACATGGGTACAAGACACTCCACCCTAGGCTTCTTTCATCAGAAAAGGTACTTAGAAGAGATTGTTTATTACAACAGCTCACACAATAATGTATATTAGTTTTTGCAAGCCCATCTTGATTATCCCTATCAAAATAAGTATGGGTAAGCTGCATATATCGGAGAAGGCAATGGCAATCCACTCCAGTACTCTTGCCTGGAAAATCCCATGGACGGAGGAGCCTGGTGGGCTGCGGTCTATGGGGTTGCACAGAGTCAGACAGGACTGAAGCGACTTAGCAGCAGCAGCAGCGGCAAGCTGCATATATAATTTAGATGTTTTATTTTATTTTGAGATAAGAGAAAGCTTCTAACTTATCCTGACTTAAATTAACAAAGAGGATCCTTTAATCACACAATGCATAAAATATCCAACTTTTTTGGAGAAATTTTGTTTTTAGTAGGCTGAGAACCAAAGAATTGATGCTTTTGAACTGTGATGTAGGAGAAGACTCTTGAGAGTCCCTTGGACTGCAAAGAGATCAAACCAGTCAATCCTAAAGGAAATCAACCCTGAATACCCATTGGAAGACTGATGTTAAAGTTGAGGTTCCAATACTTTGGCCACCTGATGTGAAAAGCCAGCTCATTGGAAAAGAGCCTGATGCTGGGAAAGATTGAAGGAGGGAGGAGAAGGGGATGACAGAGGATGAGATGTTTGGATGGCATCACTGACCTGATGGGCATGAATCTGAGCAATGTCCAGGAGTTGGTAATGGACAGGGAAGCCTGGCGTGCTGTATCCATGGGGTCACAAAGAGTTGGAAACAACTGAGCAACTGAACAACAATAGCTTTTGTTTTAGTTTTAAAAACATACTTCTGTTATTTTCTACTTTAAGTGTTTTTCACTTAACAACTTAGTAATTACTCTAAGAAAAGTTAAATCTTAGCCCTCTTGCATAAAGTCCAAGGAGATATGACCTTTGTGTAAAGACCAATTGAAAAAAAAGAAGAGATATTTATTAATGGTCATGTTTTACAGAAATAATCTGAATATTGCCTCATTCCTTTAAGATAATATACTTAATTTTTTAAAATAAAAATGATACATTAATCACAAGTTTCTTTCTTATTTAGAGTACCTAAAGATGTTCATCTTCAGTTCTCATGAAGATATAAAGACTAAATGAAGTCAAAGTGTTAGTCCCTCAGTCCTGTCTGACTCTTTGAGACTCCATGGACTGTAGCCCGCCAAGCTCCCCTGTCCATGGAATTCTCTAGGTAAGAATACTGGAGTGGGTAGCCATTCCCTCTTTCAGGGGGTCTTACTGACCCAGAGTCAAACCTGTGTTTCCTGCATTGCTGGCAGATTTTTAGAGTCTGAACCATCAGGGAAGCCCACATAATATTATTGTATTCTTTTCTTTGTCAGAAACTGTGAGAGTCAATTCCTAGGTAGGTTGATAAGGAAGTCCTGGGTCCCTGAGGAGGTTCTGGAAGAGGAGATAGAGTCTGGAATTCTCAAGGAGAAAAAAAGGACAAACTTTTTTTTTTTCTCTACATTCCTTAGTCTTAGTCACAGAAAACTTTTTCTTTAAGCCCAGAACTGATGATTATACAACAAAATAACTCAGCTTAAACTCTGTACTAAGGATTGTATAACAACAATGTATCATGCTTGAGGAAGGTTTCTCCTTCTTGAAACCTTCTGACTAATTCTATAATCTTAAAGTGTAAACTAGGGGAGTGGGTCTGGTAAGATCTTTACAATCTTGAGACATTCTTTTGACTTACTGTAATAACCAATTAAAAAAGTATATAGCTCTTTTGCTAAGACTGGGGCACTCTTCACCCCCTTCTGATATCTGAGTCAGAAGCTTTCTCTGTCTCTTTTCACTGTAAATAAACTTCTGCCACAAAAGAGCCCTGAGTGGTCAAGCTTGGTCTCTGGTCCCAAAGCTAAATCTTCTTCTTCAGAGATCATGAATCCAACATCGTTCACCATAAGCTATCAAAACAATGTTATTTTTCTAATGAAAGTGGGTGATCTAAGACCTGTTGTAAATGTTTTCCAAGAGAAAGTCTACCCAGTCCATGAACTCATAGCTAACAGCAAGAAATACCCCAGCTTTGCTTCTGCAGGATGGCTGATGGTTCTCTTGGCATATTCCATTCAATTTTGTCCTACTCGTTTTTTAGAAGATGAAAACAATATTCTTTGAGACATACTAAATGTTTGTATTTGGCCAGAATAAATGACAAAGTAAAAAATAAATTTTAGGTTGAAATGTAATTTCTTGTTGTATGTGTGTATATATGTTAGGTATCACACACTATGTCAGCTACTAAGTATTCATCTTCTATGTGAAGGTAATAGATATTTAACTGAGATATGATAGATGTATAGATAAATGAATGGAGAGATATATAGGTGATATATAGATTTTTTTAGAGAAACAATTGCCTTTTTAGTTAATCAGTACTAAGAAACTGAAAAAGTTATTCAATTTCTAAAATTCATCTTTTCATTAAAAATAGCACTTCACTAGGACCATAAACTTGATATCTTTTATTTTAAAAAAGCTGAAGGAACAATAAAAAATGGTGTATCTTTTAAAAACATCTGGAAAAAATTTTATTTACTTATTTAGGCTTTGGATAAAATATACATTGTTTTGACTTTCCTGGAAGAAAGAACAAACTATAAGGTTCATACTGATCATGTCTCACCAATTCTAATGGTTCCTCAACAGTATCAAGCCAATTTAGACAGCATCCCAGAATTTTCAATTTTCTTATAGAAATGAGATAGGTTGGTCCACCTCTTACTCCACTACCCTGAACTATATGATCTTTCTTTAGTTCTTTTTATTTTTTTCCCAGCAAAAGCAATACTCATCTTATCTTCATGTACTTATTGCATCTTATCTTGCCAGTAGATTGGAACAGTAAAGCTGATAAGAATCTCTGATGCTTTCAGACTTACATCACCTTAAATTTAGGACTTCTAAAGATTTAATCTGAATTCCCATCAATCAGAAAACCAACTGTTTGTTTAAGCAAGTCACACATTTTAGATAATGCATACTCACTAACCTTCTGTCTACAGTATTACCTGTTTTATTTTCCATCTCAATTTCATACTTTTGTGGGCAAAACCACCAGGGAAATATATTTCAATGACAATATATGATAATGCTGCTCTCTGCACTTCATCTCATTACAGAAGCCTTGTCTTTCTAAAATGGAAAATGGATTTATGTGCCATAGTATTATTTCTGCCACACACTGATACAGTGAAACAGTGTTTGGGTGGCTTCAAGTAAATTTAATTTTCTTTGGCTGCTTCATGAAATGTGAGTCACTCTGAAGCAAACGATGTCACTTTCAAAATTTTTTTTTTTTTTTAATAAGGACTCCAAAAGTTA
The DNA here is from genome assembly GCF_002263795.3 of Bos taurus. Taxonomy (NCBI): domain Eukaryota; kingdom Metazoa; phylum Chordata; class Mammalia; order Artiodactyla; family Bovidae; genus Bos; species Bos taurus. The sequence goes on along the minus strand of NC_037338.1, from coordinate 35,058,689 downwards.
AGTGTTTTTGTTTTGTTTTAGTATGGAGCAGATATCATCTGACATTTTTGGTGATCTTAAAAGTCATTTCAGTTTGTGACTTCCCTATGAGGAGTTTAAAAGCTTCAAAAAGTATTCTAGTGTATTTTCCTGCCATTAATTAGGGCTATATTTAATCTAGTCCAGGAAGGAATTATTTCTGTTGTCAAAGAAAAACTACATAGGATAAAACAAGGTTTTTTCATGACTATTGAAATATAGTCTAGATTATTGCAATAGGGGAGAGAGATTGGTCTCAACACTTTCGAAGCAAAATTTGGTCACTCAATCATGTCTGACTCTTTATGACCCCAAGACTATAGCCCACCAGGCTCCTCTGTCCATGGAATTCTCCAGGCAAGAATACTGACGTGGGTTGCCATTTCCTTCTCCAAAGGATCTTTCCAACCCAGGGATCAAACCCAGGTCTCCCGCATCGCAGACAGACTCTTTACCGTGAAGGAATTTTAAGCCCAGGGATGAGTTGGTGGGGAAGTACTGCAGGACTTTAGGTAAGGGAGTTGATCAATGTGAATAAACCATCAGTGTTTGCTAACTGGCTTTCATCTAAGTCAAGCTTCTATCATCCCACAGAGACCAAGGAAGGGGGTTCTGTCTTTTTTTGATGATTACATTTTGAAGGGATGGCTTTCAGGTCCTGGAGAAAGATACTCCTCTCCTATAAAACTGGCAAAGACATTGGGGGAAAAAAATTTACACTTCAAAGGGGTAGAGAAAGAATTTAGAGTAGCAAGTAAATGCTGGAGGACAAGGTTGGTCAAGGGCCTGTAGTCAGGATGAAATCTGTCTATAAAATTTAGTCATATGGGAATATTAAGGCTGTCTTGGTCACTGTTCTTTATGCAATACTATAATATAATCCTTTGCATACTGATTTAATTTATTACTTCCATGATCAGAATACTTTTTTTTTTCTTTATATATTGATTATTTTCCAAAAAAGTTTGGAAAGATTGAGGGGGCATTTGGGATAAAGTAAGTACACTACTTAGTTAATAATATAAATAATTGGACAAATCTTAGCATTTTGGTTTTAGACACTTAAAAATGCTATGTCCTAAATAAATCTTGCTAGAAATTTCTTTTGAGCAAATAATTTAAAAAGGACTGAAAAAAAATACAGAAATAAATATATATGTTTAAATTCAATATTTTTGCAGTATTCATTTATTCAAGTTTTCAATAGCAATAGTATTAGGTTTAGTGCATTTTAAAAAATTATTGCCCAGCAACTTAAATTCTTCAATTAAAAAAAACATTAAATTATATAATATGGCATGAAAAGTACTCAACCTAGCCCTTAGACTTCTGTTCTCCCTATTTCTCTTTTATTTTTCATTGTTATTCTTATGCAAGAAAAAAATAATAGATAGCATATATGAATTTTGAAAATTTGTGATACTATTTCAGACTATCTCCACTGTTATAGCCCAATAAAATGTATTCAAGTATTTCATTTGCTACACACTATATATCTAATTTATATTGAATATTTTGAAGACTAGAAATATTCATTAGATTCTGTGTGAGAAATCAGATGGAAAATAACATTTATTGCTATATATGGTACTCTGCATCAAATATTTTGGGATTTCATTTCTCTTATTTCAATTCTTTTAACCACCCTATAAGGTAGACCTTAATATATACATATATATTTTTTTAACATATGAAAAAGTTTCTAACTGTAAAATCTATTTGGTTAATTTAACCAACTGATTCTTTCTGTTCCATTCCCATAGTCTGATTATAACATGAAAACTAATTCAAACTGCTTGACCATTTGTGAACATTGAGAAATGACAACTTTAGTTAGTCCAACACTAATGATATTTAAAGACTATATGTTGAGTATATATTATGCATTATATATTTATTCCCAACTTTTTTTTTGCAAGAGACTCATCCATTCCAATCTTTTGCCTGTGACTTGCCTTGTGTTTGTTGAGGAGTCTATGTCTCCATGATATTGTTTGGGGCTTACCCAAGTTTTAGACAGTGAAATGTATGACATGACATGTACCACATCTGAGCAGAGACTTTTAGAGTCATTATGTTTGCCACCAATCCACTTACTCATTTCCCTAAGCTATAGGAATATTTTGTTTCAAATAAGGACTGCTCCTCAATTCTGGAATTAAAGGACACATAGAGGAGACCTATAGTAGTTGATTCATAGCCCCAACCATGAGACATAAATAGAAATAAATAACTGAAATTTGATGAATTCATGTCACAGCAGCAAAATGATATAGTATATTTAACTTAAGCAAATGTGGTACACTGTTGATATATCTATTCATAAAAAGTAATAATTCAAATGCTATGTTAAACCTTATCAGGTGATGGACATTCTAAGCACTTATTGTAATTTTATGGAGAAGGAAATAGAAACACTCCAGTGTTCTTGCCTGGAGAATCCCAGGGACGGGGGAGCCTGGTGGGCTGCTGTCTATGGGGTCGCACAGAGTTGGACACGACTGAAGTGATTTAACAGCAGCAGTAACTTCTCTCCTGGAGAAGGAAATGGCAACCCACTCCAGTATCCTTGCCTGGAGAATCCCATGGACAGAGGAGCCTGGTAGGCTATAGTCCACGGGGTCGCAAAGAGTTGGACATGACTGAGCGACTTTTTACTTTACTATTGTATAGAATAGAATTTAAGATGTATTGAAAAAAAAGAAAACAAATTGTGAGTGAATCCTCTGAATACATGGATATAAGTTTCAATATAAGGGCTCCTGTTGCAATAAAGATTGGCCCATTTCTGTTCTTACAATGTGCTCAGTTGGGCTTCCCTGGTGGTACAGCAGTAAAGAATCTGCCTGCCAACACAGGAGACATGGGTTCAATTTCTGGGTTGGGAAGATTCCCTGGAGTGGGAAGTGGCAACCCACTCTAGTATTCTTGTCTGGGAAATCCAACGGACAGAGGAGCCTGGGGGGCTATAGCCAATGGGGTCACAAAGAGTTGGACAAGACTGAGTGACTAAACAATACAATATACTCACTAATTATATTTTCAATATTTCTTGTGTATAATAAGATCCACTTGTTGATGTGCTACTCTGTGATGGGTAACTGCCAGTACTTTCAAGGAAGAGACTGTGTTTTCACCCTCTGAAGATACTAGGAAGCAGTGAAGAATGTGGGAACCATGCTGTTTGCCTCATTTGGCTCCCTCTTTCTCTGAGACACAGACACATTCAATCCACTCTGCTAAATTCTTATTTGCTAAAATTTATGACTTTCCCAGTAGCATTTTACATTTGATTTATTACAACCTGGGTGCTAACTCTACCCCTTGAAAGTAGAGATTATTTTCAGTAGATCTGATTGCAGCCAGATACACCATTATTCCATATTGGGAATAATGGTGATTGGGACCCTTGGCAAATCACAGCATGAATCCTAGTAGAAATGAATAGAAAGGACAACTTATTGAGTAAGATATTTTTTGTCTCCTGAGAACCTAAGTCATGTTCCCGGTTTTGATGATAGGTTTTCTTTCACTGTGACTAATCATTCTCAAACAAATACATGTTGGCTGGCTCCTGAAGTTAAAAAAAAAAAAAAAAAAAGTATATGGAAGATCAAGGTGGAGTTGAAAGGTTTCACAATGTAAGCAGCCTCTACCTTGTAGACTTACATGCTACTGGGAGACTTGTCACCCACCTGCACCCTTTACAGATTCATATTGTTTGATTTAGAAATAGAGTCATTAACCCCAAAAAAATAAAACGTATAAATTACAATGAAGCTTTAATACTTTGGAAATGGAGGAGTTGGTCTGACTACTCTTTTGGGGTAAGAAAATGAACTTTACCCTTTCTAGGCTCTTGGCTGAGACAGCCCCTGCAATAAAAATATTAACAAAGAAAAACAAACAGAGGTTTAATGATACATATAGCTTCTGCATACATGGGAGATACCCAGGAAAACGGAATCACTTTGAAATGGCCCAAGCCACCACCCTATATAACATACCCAGCTAAAGATAACAGATGTATGGGGGTGAGGGAGGCAGTTGTTGGAAGCTACCAGGAAAAATACAGTGAATCAGGGTATTGTTAAGCAGATTTAAGTCAGTAGCCTTCATCACTGCTAAGAGTTTCTAGAGATTTCATCATCCATCTATTTCTGGTACAGAAAAGAAGTTGTTGCTGTTGTAGTTGAGTCACTAAGTCCTGTCTGACTGACTGTGACGCAACGGATTGCAATCCACCAGGCTCCTCGGTCCATGAGGTTTCCCAGGCAAGAATCCTGGAGTCAGTTGCCATTACCAACTCCAGGAGATCTTCCTGACCCAGGGAGTAAACCTATGTCTCCTGCAAGTCTCCTGCATTGCAGGGGAATTCTTCATTGCTGAGCCCCTTGAGAAGCCCACAGAAAGGGAGACAATCTCACAAATGGCTATTTCCTTCATAAAAGTAAATGTCTCTTAGGAAAGAGTAACTCCTACTCCTTTTCTAGAGCTTCTCCAGTGTCTGCAGTTTCCTAAAAAAATAATTAGCTCAAAATAATCCCTATGTCAAAGAGACATATTTTGGAATGGCAAATTCTGCTTTCCTTCACTCTTTTCTACAGGCAAATAGCACAGAAGTACCAAATCAGCAAATGTCTAATATATTTTGTGTAGTTTTGTGTTATGGCTCAGTATCCTCTGCCCTTTTGTGGGGAGAGGGTGGACGCCATTACTGCTACCTCTTTGTTATGCGTCATTAGCTAATATGGGCCAAATATTGTGCAGTACTGGACATATTTATCTCCATTACTCTTGGAAAACCCACTATAAAACTCCCTCATGTCTTGTTATTTGTTTACTGCAAGGAATAGACATAATGCCTGTCTCAAAACTGTAATGTCATTTAAACTTTCCCTTATAATACAGTTTTCCTTCTGACCTAGCTTCCAGATTTCTGTTTAACCACACTCATAGATCAAGCTTTCTAAGGAATTTCCTCTTCTATCAAATTGCATTTCATTTCAGGCTGACAGGCTGCCTTCCCTGTCTCACATGAGCAGACTTTTAACAAGTGGCCACCATCTCTACCCTAGGTAACAGTAAACATGTAGACAATAATATGTGTGAGAAATGTCAGCCAATTAGAAAAATAATCTCACTTAATCCTCACAGCAAGTCAATAAGGTGGTCAGTGCTATGATTCCCATTTTATAGAGGATGGAAATGAAAGACAGAAATGTTAATTTGTCTACCATCATACAGTTAAGTAAGTGTCTACACCAGGACTTGAACCACAGCATTAGGCTGCAGAGTCCCTATTCTTAATTACTGTTCCAACCAACTTTAAATCTCAAGCCTGATCCTTTGATAAGCCTGGTAATATCTCTGTTTCTGACCACATACTTTCCCTATAAACTATTTTCAACAAGTTCTTGTTGAATGCTGGCTTATGATATAAATAATTGCTTAGAACTTCTTAAATTGAACCCAGATAGAACTTAAAGACGAACATTATGTTGAAAATCTTTGTGTGTACTTTTTCTTGGTGGTTTTTGAACTTCTAAATCTATAACAAAATGTTTACTGACCCTATTACTCAATGGGACATACTGATTCTAACAGTGTATAATAATTTAGGAATTTTAAAGTGGTCAGAGCTAATGCATAACTATTTAGTTTTGTTTTGTTCATAAGCATACGCTGATGTGCATTTAAAAGTCGGGGAGGGAGGAGGGCGGAGGGTTCAGGAGGGGGAACGCGGGTATACCTGTGGTGGATTCATTTTGATATTTGGCAAAACTAATACCATATTGTAAAGTTTAAAAATAAAATTTAAAAAAAAAAAAAGAATCAACCTGGCAATGCAGCGGATGTGGGTTCAATCCCTGGTCCAGGAAGATCCCACATGCCACGGGCCAACTAAGTCCAAAAGCCACAGCTACGGAGTCAGAGCGCCTAAAACCTGTGCTCCACAGTAAGAGAAGCCGCCACAGTGAGAAGTGTGAGCATTGCAAAGAAGAGTAGTCTCCACTCACCACAACTAGAGAAAGCCTGTGCATAGCAACGAGTGCAGCCAAAAATAAATAAATAAATATTGTATAGATAAAAAAAAATAAAAGTCTATTGGCATTCCTTTTTCTTCTCCTCCTCTGCTTTCTCTATCTCTTCTGTCATCCCCTTCCCTGGACTTCTCTCCATGAACAAATCAGGCCAAAAGCCAATAGATGGGCTGAGAAAAGCAGGCATCCTTGTGAATCTGAGGGGACCTCCACAACATGGCACAAGGTTAGAACCAAAGCAGAATAAAGACAATGGCAATGATTCTACCTGGGACAGTAGATATTGAGTAGGTTAAACAGAATCCGTTTAGGAGGGCAGATAAAGCAGGGTAAGGAGAGTGTCAAAATGGGGTGGCAATAAGAGTAGCCTGTTGCAGGGTGTCGGTGGCTAGCAGAGTGAGCAGACTGTTCATGTAAGAAGGCAGTGGGCAGGGATACCCAGTATAAAGTGCTGGATTCAGAATAGGATGAGAAGAGAATATCCATGAGAGAGGTAGGAGCAGGTGACTGGTCCATATGTAGGAGAGTGTTGATCAAATAAGTAAATTTGATTTCTTACTGTCAAAGAATAGTTGCAAACATGGAATGGACTCTATGGTATTGGATTTGGATTCCTGACAGTATATATATAGTTATCAATATAGAGAAGTAGATATAGAAATATAGATATAAATGTGAGTGTGTCTAAATGAGAGTATGTATGTCTAAATGCATGTTGTTAAGGGTTAAATGTTTGTGTGCCCTCAAAATTAAAACTTTTGAAGCTCTAATCCCTAGTATGATGGTATTGGATTTAGTGTCTATGGGAAGTATTGGTATTTAGGTTTAGATCAGGTTATGAAAGTGGGACCCACATGATAGTTAGTGCCTTTATAAGAAAAAGGGGATACAAAAGTTCTTTCTCTTTCTCTCTCTGTAAGCACACACTGAGAAAAGGCCAGGAAATGGGTTTTCACTAAATAGTGAAACTTTTGGCACCTCAGTCTTATACTTCCCAGACTTCAGAACTGTGAGAAATAAATGTCTATTGTTCAAGGCAGCCAGTCTTTTCATTCATGTGCCCTCCTCCAGGGGATCTTCCCAACCCAGGGATCAAATTCGAGTCTCCTGCATTGAAGGCAGATTCTTAACCCATTGAGCCACCTGCAAAGCCCAGTCAGTCCATAACATTTTGCTATAGCAGTCTCCATGGACTAAGATATATGTATAATAAGGTAAATAGGAGCATACACATGCTGTGAGCCTAGGAGCAGCACCACCCTGTAGTAATCAGTACAACTGATCTTAGTTCTAAATCTTAGATTTTAAAGACAACTGTGGATAAATTTTCATAGATGAGAGATTGTATTTGATCCTAGAATTTGTCTATATGTTGATTTTTTTTTTTTTTTAAGGAACTTTAGGATCAGGTAACAGTGGCAGCACAGACAATAAGGTAAAAATGTTTCCAGTTTGGGGCAGTCCCAAGATTCACTGTATGGATAATAAAGAACTATGGACTCACTTTCCAAGGTAAAAATATAACATTTATACAATCAGCCTTCTATATTCACAGCTTCCACAGCAATAGATTCAACCAACCATGTATACAATTTGATCCTGTGGAAACGTGGATATGCAGGGCTGCCTCTATCACGCCATTTATACAAGGGCTTTGGCATCCTCTGGGTTTAGAATCTGGGATGGGAGTTTGTGGTGGTGGGGAGCTGGAACCAATTTCCTCACTAACACCAGAGGATGGCTGCATATACTTTTACAGAGTTCATAAGGCCTCAGTGCTCAACCGTTGCCCCTTTCTCCTCATCCAGATGCTCCTGGTGGTATGTACTGAGATGTGCAGACCGACTCTTTTCAATATACCAAGTTATGCTAATTATTTGGAAGCTAAGTGATAGAGTGGCAGGCCTCGAATGTTAGGAGGATAGAAAATACAGAGTTCTAACAAGATCAACTTTCTGAAGGAGCACTGATTTCTCAAAAAGCTGGGTCAGGAGTATCAACAAAAGAAATAGAGAGGGTTTAAGCTAAAAAAATAAATAGATTGGTTATTAAGATGCCCTTTGACAAATCAAATAAGCAATTCTTTTTTTTTTTTTTGCTTCTTAGCTTTATTTAGCTATAGCCATAGACTCTTTCCTATTCATAGACATTCAGAAGTAGAGTACATTCATTATAAATAACAGGAATATTTACCTCATTAAAACTCAAATGGGACTGAGGGGGGCCGTGTAGTTTTAATAAGGTATGATTAACATTGATTTTGGACCACAACACATTGCTATCATTTCTTCCTAAACCATAGTCTTTATTTTCAAGGCACTGTAATAATTCAGATCAACTTAAATAGCAATTAATTCACTCATCAACTCACATACTAAGTCAGGCACATTGCTGATTGAGTTTAGAGATGAATGAAATAGGCTGTTCATCCTTAGGAATTTGTGGTCTAGTTAAAGAACCAAGAAAACAAGCCACTGACAGGATGAGACCTGTTCTCCTATGCCCATGTTCTAGAAATCAATTGGCATTCTCCCAGACCAAAAACCTTATCCCATTTTTTAGCTCCAGCAAATAAAGAAGTGACCAGAGTTACTGTGGGTGTGATGCAGTAGTCTTGTTATAGCAGAGCTGTTACCTACTAAATATAGGATTTGAGCCATAAAACCACTTTTTTTGGCATTTAATTGATTAAGTCTTGCTACTTTCCTGTTGATCTAAAAATACCAATTCTACCACTAATGAGTACCATTTGTCTGTCATGTTATGAGAAATCTGATTTATATCAAACAGGGGTTTAAAATGGAATAATCTGTAAAGAAATACAAGGAATGATCAAATTCAAAAAATATTCTAGAATTGTTGACTACCAATAAAGTTGGAGCAAGAAAGTTTTACAGGGGAAATGTGTTAAAATATAAACACATTTTTAGAAGAAACGGCATGCCATTTTGAACTGAGCAAATTATTTGACTGGTGGAAAAGAGATTGATTCTAACATGGTTGATTTTTCAGAGTCCTAAATCTAATATCACTAAGTTAGCTCTAATTTAAAAAGGTAATACTACTTACTTGGCAGGTGAAATGATATCTCATGTTCATTTAAAATGAATTTTAACTGTGGTCATCTTCCATGATAAGATTTCCTTTTTACATCTTGTGCATTCCATAAAAACTCTTGGTAAGTCAACTTTTCTAAAGAAAATGTAAACTTTCTGGTAGGGAAATGTCCTTATAGCTTTGCAAGCCAGTTCTTTTGAAATACCTCAGAAAAACAAGACCACTGTGTGTATTTTAATTCCTGGGTTTGGTGGATAGGCTAGCTGCCAAATACTGACCAAAAGTTTAACAGAAAGGAATGAGAAAGGCAAAGGGGTCAAGTAAGCAGAAGCTATCAAATGCTGTGACCTAATTAGTCCATTTTAATTATATTTTTCACTTGTTATTTTGATTTCTCTGGAAAGAATATGTAATAACGTTGAAACTGCCCAACTTTGGATAAAAACTAAAGCATTCCACAATGATAACAAGAGAAAATTACATGTATATTTAATAGTATATCAACATATAGATTTCACTGCCTTTACTTTCTGGAGAAGCAATGGCACCCCACTCCAGTACTTTTGCCTGGAAAATCCCATGGACAGAGGAGCCTGTAAGGCTGCAGTCCATGGGGTCGCTAAGAGTCAGACATGACTGAGCGACTTCACTTTCACTTTTCTCTTTCGTGCGTTGGAGAAGGAAATGGCAACCCACTTCAGTGTTCTTGCCTGGAGAACCCCAGGGACGGGGGAGCCTGGTGGGCTGCTGTCTATGGGGTCGCACAGAGTTGGACATGACTAAAGCGACTTAGCAGCAGCAGCAGCCTTTATTTTCTGGTATGTACTTCTAAATTTGAATTCTAGAGATGGAAAATAATGTTGTAATGAAATACAAAATCATATAGCCATTGCTCTCTTTTCAATCATGTTCCTTACGAAGTTAATACAATATTCAGACAAAATGATTCAACGACAAAATACTTCGGGGATATATTGGACTAAAAAGAATTAAACATTTTTGTAGTTACTACACAATTTTTTAAAGACCTCAGATATGATAGACAGCATAGATAATATATATGTAATTAAAGAGGTAGGTATGCTATCTGCTTTTTCTAGTTAACAATGTATCATTGATACCTGTTCAGATTTCTACATAAAAATCTAGCTCATTTTTCCTTACTGGTTGCCTCGTGAACATTCAACGATTCAACTTTTATATCCATGGATTTTTTTCTGAAGTTTGTTGTTTCCAAATAGCTAATAAAATAGATGTATGAATAGCTTTGTGTAACCTTGTCTTCTTTAAATAAGAGAGTTCAGAGAACCCACTCCAGTACTCTTGCCTGGAAAATCCCATGGATGGAGGGGCCTGGTGGGCTGCAGTCCATGGGGTTGCTAGGAGTTGGACATGACTGAGCGACTTCACTTTCAATTTTCACTTTCCACTTTCATGCTTTGGAGAAGGAAATGGCAACCCACTCCAGTGTTCTTGCCTGGAGAATCCCAGGGATAGGGGAGCCTGGTGGGCTGCCGTCTACGGGGTCACACAGAGTCGGACACGACTGAAGCGACTTAGCAGCAGCAGCAGTGGTGGATTTGCATACTTAAATGCTATCCATTCATATATTCTTTCTTTATGTGAACAATATTTACTGAGTGTCTAGTATGTGCCAGGCATTATTGCAGGTATTCAAGATGCAGTGATAAAGAAGTGCTCTCTTGAAACTTTATCTACTATTAGAGGAGACAGTCAATAAACATGCATGCAAATAAACACAGACTATATTGGCAGGTTATAGTAACTACTGTGAAAATTTTAAAAAGAAAGGCAAATAAAGCACACCTGACAGGGTGCAGAATTTCTATTTCAGATAGTATGGTGGGAAAAGTCTGAGGAAACAATATTTAGGTATAGTATTCAGTGACTTGTGGCAAACAGTCATGCCATGAACAGAAACAAAGATTTCAGACAAAAGTAAATGCAAATGTAAAAACTAGAGTGAAGAAACTGGTTTGAGGCACAGCAAAAGAGTGAGGCTGAACTTCAATGAGGAAGCAGAAGAGAGTGGTTAAAAGATGAATTCAGAAAATTACAAAGGGTAACTTGTAAGATCATGTAAGATCCTGTGTTCCATGGCAAAGACAATTAGATCTTACAATTAAGTGTGAAAGAAAGAAGTAGGAGAGTTTTAAAGGGGGATTAAGATCCGTGGGAAGGCAGGGCAAAGTAGTGTAGTGGGTGGAGGTGACAGGTTCTGATTTGACTGCTCTGAGAAGAACATACTAAAGGGAGACCGGTTGGATGTAGGGGACTTTTAGGAGGCTACTGTGTTAGTTCAACCTAGATGTTATGATATGTAGGACTAGGACTAGGTATTATTAAGTATTGGGGCTTCTCCAGTGGCACTAGTGGTAAAGAATCCACCTGCCAATGCAGGAGACCCAAGAGATGCAGGTTCAATGCTGGGTCAGGAAGATCCCCTGGAGAAGGGCATGGCAACCCACTCTAGTATTCTTGCCTGGAGAATCCCATAGACAGAGGAGCCTGGTGGGCTACAGTCCATAGGGTCACAAAGAGTTGGACATGACTGAAGTAAGTCACGCACTTACTCATGCACACACTAGTAAGTACTGGAGTACTGAGGATGTATTTTAAGGGTAGAGCAGACAGAATTTTCTTATAAACTGAGTAGAGTGTGAAAGTGAGGTGGATAACCTTCAAACTATAATTATTTTAAACTTCAATGGTGAAACCCATGTCTCTTGTGTCTCCTGCATTGGCAGGTGAATTCTTTACCACTAGCACCATCTGGGAATCCCCTAAACTTTAATAAATAATGCCTAATTATTTAGCGGGCTTCCCTAGTGGCTCACATGGTAAAGAATCTGCCTGCAATGTAGGAAACATGGGTTCGATTCCTGGGTTGGGAAGATTCCCTGGAGAAGGAACTGGCAACCCACTCTAGTATTCTTGCCTGGAGAATTCCCATAGACAGAGGAGCCTGGTAGACCATGGGGTCTCAACAAGTCAGACATGACTGAGTGGTTAAATGATCTGATGTGAAATATTTAACAAGAAATTTAATTTTGTGCTTGCTAATGGTGGATAAAATAATTAATATAATTTTACCTTTCAGTTCAGTTCAGTTCAGTCACTCAGTCGTGTCCGACTCTTTGCGACCCCATGAATCGCTGCATGCCAGGCCTCCCTGTCCATCACCAACTCCTGGAGTTCACTCAGACTCACGTCCATTGAGTCAGTGATGCCATCCAGCCATCTCATCCTCTGTCGTCCCCTTCTCCTCTTGCCCGCAATCCCTCCCAGGATCAGAGTCTTTTCTAATGAGTCAACTCTTCGCATGAGGTGGCCAAAGTACTGGAGTTTCAGCTTTAGCATCATTCCTTCCAAAGAAATCCCAGGGCTGATCTCCTTCAGAATGGACTGGTTGGATCTCCTTGCAGTCCAAGGGACTCTCAAGAGTCTTCTCCAACACCGCAGTTCAAAAGCATCAATTCTTCGGCTCTCAGCCTTCTTCACAGTCCAACTCTCACATCCATACATGACCACAGGAAAAACCATAGCCTTGACTAGACGGACTTTTGTTGGCAAAGTAATGTCTTTGCTTTTGAATATGCTATCTAGGTTGGTCATAACTTTCCTTCCAAGGAGTAAGCGTCTTTTAATTTCATGGCTGCAATCACCATCTGTAGTGATTTTGGAGCCCAAAAAAATAAAGTCTGACACTGTTTCCACTGTTTCCCCATCTACCTTTACCAGTATTGAATTTATCAATATTTCTAACTTTTGCCAATCTAATGAGGAAATGCTATTATTTTAAAATTAGTATTTTCATGAATATTAGAGGAGTTGGATACATTTCGTATAGTTATTGGTATCTACTATTTCTAAATTGGCTGGGGTGTTCTTTGCCTAATGTGGGGTCTATTCATTGGTGTCATTCACCTATAGAAAATGAATATGTTATTGATATCAACCCCTTCTCTTAAATTATTTGTAAATATTATCACATTCTCATTTGATTTAAACTTTATAGTGTCTCTTGAAATAAGCATATTTTAAGTTTCTATGTAAATAAAAACATTTCCTGCCTCATTTTCTAACTTCCATTTTTTGTTTATTTTTTGACTTTGTTTTGCTTTATTATGTAGACCTCACCTTACTATAGATTATTATTTTAAAATCTGAATTGTTTTAAGAACACACATGATAAATTTCACATAGAACCACAAAAGGCCCCCAACTGGCCAAAATAATCTTGAGACAAAATAACAAAATTAGAGGCATTACACTTCCCTAATTCAAACTATATCACAAAGCTAGAGTAATAAAAAATATGGTATAGCATGAAAGCAGACACATAGACTAATGGAAAAGGATATAGTTCCTAGAAATAAACCCCTGTGTTTTCAGTCAATTAAATTTTAACCCAGATGCCAAGAACACACAATGTGGATAGCATAATCTCTTCAATAAATGGTGTTCAGAAAATTGGATATTCACATGCAAAAGATTGAAAATTGGATTCCTATCTTATAAAACTCAGAAAAGTTAACTTGAAATGGATTAAAGTCTTAAATGGAAGACCTGTAACCATGAAATTACTTGAAGAAAACATGGAAAACGCTCCTTAATAGTGGTCTTCTTAGTGATTTTTTTAGACATGATACTAAAAGCACAAGGCAACAAAGGCGAAATAAACAAGCAGGACCAACCTCAACCTGGAGAGCTTCTGCAGAGCAAAGGAGTCAGTCAACAAAACAAAAAGGCAACCTATGGAAATGGGGGAAATATTTGCAAACCTTATACTGATCAGGGGTTAATATTTAAAATATGTATGGAACACACATACCTTGATAGCAAATAAACAATCTCAACAATTAAAAAAATGAGCAAAGGAACGAAACAGAAATTTTTCCAAAGATGGTGTACAAATGGCCAGCAGTTACATTAAAAAATTCTCAACATCACTGATCATCAGGGAAATATGAATCCAAACCACAATGAGATGTCATCCCACACCTGTTCAAATGGCAATTATCAAAATACAAAAGATGATAAATGATGAGGATAAAGAAAAGGGAACTATTTTATACTGTTGACAAGAAAGTAAACTAGTATAGCCATATGGAAAGCAGTATGGAGGTTTCTCAAATATTTAAAAAATAGAACTATCATATAATTCAGCAATTTCTGTATATATATATCAAAGGAAACAAAATGAGTATCTTGAAGAGATATATACACTTTCATGTTCATTGCAGCATTATTCACAATTGCCAAGATTTGGAAATAATCTGTTTTTGATGCATGGATAAAAAAAATGTGGAATATTACTCAATAAAAAGGTATTCGAGCCATTAGAAAGGAGGAAATTTTGCCAATTGTGAAAACATGGAGTAACCTGGAGGTCACTATGCTAAGTGAAATTAGCCAGACAGGAAAGGGTGAACGCTGTATGGCATCATTCTTATGTAGTAAAAAAAAAAAAATCAAACTCATAGAAACAGAGAACAGAATGGTGGTTGCCAGGGACTGGAAGGTGGGTGAAATTGAAAGATGTTGGTGGAAGAATACAAACTGCTAGTTGCAGAATGAATAATATTTGAGGATCTACTGTATATCATGAAAACTAGAATTTAATTAATTTAATTGTGGTAATCATTTCATTATGTATGTGTGTGTGTGTGTGTGTGTGTGTGTGTTAGTCACTCAGTCATGTCTGACTCTTTGCAACCCCATGGACTGTAGCCCACCAGGAACCCCTATTAGGGTTCATTATGCATAGGTATATCAAATTACCACATTGTACTCCTTACATATATATATATATATATATATATATATATATATATATAGTTTTATTTGTCAACTGTAAGAAAATCAATTAGTAGAGAACATAGAACATTCCATAGAGGTTAGAAATGAGTTTGCAAAACAGGATAACGCTAAGAAGGCAGGGCACTTCAGGGCATATGAGAAGGTGCTCTGCTGCTGTTGCTGCTAAGTTGCTTCAGTCGTGTCTGACTCTGTGCGACCCCATGGACGGCAGCCCACCAGGCTCCCCCATGCCTGGGATTCTCCAGGCAAGAACACTGGAGTGGGTTGCCATTTCCTTCTCCAATGCATGAAAGTGAAGAGTGAAAGTGAAGTCGCTCAGTCATGTCCGACTCTTAGCAACCCCATGGACACCCACCAGGCTCCTCCATCCATGGGATTTTCCAGGCAAGAGTACTGGAGTGGGGTGCCATTGCCTTCTCTGGAGAAGGTGCTCAGTTCAGTTCAATTCAGTAGTTCAGTCGTATCCGACTCTTTGTGACCCCATGGACTGCAGCACTCCAGGCTTCCTTGTCCATCACCAACACCTGGAGCCTACTCAAACTCACATCCATAGAGTTGGTGATGCTATCCAACCATCTCATCCTCTGTCGTCCCCTTCTCCTCCTGCCTTCAATCTTCCCCAGCATCAAGGTCTTTTCCATTGAGTCAGTTCTTCACATCAGGTGGCCAAAGTACCAGAGTTTCAGCTTCAGGGTCAGTTCTTCCAATGAATATTACGGACTGATTTCCTTTAGGATGGACTGGTTTGATCTCCTTACAGTCCAAGGGACTCTCAAGAGTCTTCTCCAAAAAAAAAACCATCAATTCTTCAGTGCTCAGCTCTCTTTACGGTTCAACTCTCACATCCATACATGACTACTGGAAAAACCATAGCTTTGACTAAATGGACCTTTGTTGGCAAATTAATGTCTCTGCTTTTTAATATGCTGTCTAGTTTGGTCATAACTTTTCTTCCAAGGAGCAAGATAACTTCTTTCTCAGGCTGTTGGTTATTATCAAGAACTATATTTCTAGGCTCCTTCAGTGAAGCCCAGATTTGATGTGAAACCATTTCAGTGCCCTTATTCACCAATTGCTATGTGGGGATACCGGTGACAAAGTCAGAGGAGAATCAGGCTTATGATTTCAAACAGAAAGAAACTGTGCAGTTGGAAAACAGAGGGAAAAAATCTCTAGTTTTAGCAGACTGTCCAGCTGGAGAGACATTTTGATATTGAATCAAGCCCCAAATAATTCTCTTGGAATTCTGGGATGATCATTTAATACAATAACAATTATTTAATTTATTAATTAAATTTAATAATCACTTAAACAATCAACATTGATTAATAATTAAATTTAATAATCATTTAAACAATCAACATTGATGTATAAGTAACAAGTAGCTACATGATATTTCTGCCATAATTTAGTAACTAAAATTAGTGTCTTGTGCAAATTTTTAAGTCATGGTAGACATATTTTTTCAATATACATTACATTATCTTCATCTTTAAAATGATAATTTTTCTTTATAATGTCTTTGTAGACATTTAATATCATTAAGAAGACAAGAAACCTATAACATTATTCATTCCTGATTCCCATTCCCTAATCTCCAGTGGTTCTTTTTTTTATCCTCAAAGAAATAGTCCCAAGGAATGAGTCACATGCAGGAGTTCATAAGGGTAGTTAAACCTCACTTTTGTAAGCAGTGAGATTTTTTGTAAGCCTTATAATTCGTGTTCAAGGAGAAGCTAAGTAGCCAGTGAATGAAGACTACATAATTAAATAGTTCTGCAGTAAATAATAGTTGGACATGACTGAGCGACTTCACTTGCACTTTTCACTTTCATGCATTGGAGAAGGAAATGGCAACCCACTCCAGTATTCTTGCCTGGAGAATCCCAGGGACGGGGGAGCCTGGTGGGCTGCCGTCTATGGGGTCACACAGAGTCGGACACGACTGAAGCAACTTAGCAGGAGCAGCAACAGCAGCAGTAAATAATACCCTTCTGCTTTCTGTAGAAGGGAGTTAAGAGACATGTAGAATATATATACATAAAATTTGGCATTGAGTTATTTGACGAATGGATAGATAGGAATATAGCCATAGATAGTATCAGCATTGATACACTGCAAATTCTTTAGACTCTAAATTCATAAAGATGATAAATATATTTTTCTTATTCAGAAAGACCTGGAGCTGACTGTGGCTCAAACTATCAGCTTCTTACTGAAAAATTTAGGCTTAAATTGAAGAAAGTAAGGAAAACCACTAGACCATTTGGGTATGATCTAAATAAAATCCCTTATGATTATATAATGGCAAGTAGATTCAGGGGATTAGAGCTGGTAGACAGAGTATGTGCCCAAAGAACTATGGAAGGAGGTTCATAACATTGTAAAGGAGGCAGTGACTAAAAACATCCCAAAGAAAAAGGAATACAAGAAGGCAAAATGGTTTTCTGAGAAAGTCTTACAAATAGCTGAGAAAAAAAGAGAAGTAAAAGGCAATGGAGAAAGGGAAAGATATACCCAACTGAATGCAGAGTTCCAGGGAATAGCAAAGAGGGATAAGAAAGTCTCCTTAAGTGAACAATGCAGAGAAATAGATGGATACAATAGAACGGGAAAAACTAGAGATCTCTTCATAAAAACTGAAGATACCAAGGGAACATTTCATGCAAAGATGGGCGCAATATAGGACAGAAACGGTATGAACCTAACAGAAGCAGAAGAGATTAAGAAGAGGTGGCAAGAATACACAGAAGAACTACACAAAAAAGATCTTCATGACCCAGATAACCACGATGGTGTGATCACTCACCTAGAGCCAGACATCCTGGAGTGTGAAGTCAAGTGGGCCTTAGGAAGCATTACAACAAACAAAGCTAGTGGAGGTGATGGAACTCCAGTTGAGCTATTTCAAATCCTAAAAGATGATGCTGTGAAAGTGCTGCACTCAATATGCCAGCAAATTTGGAAAATGCAGCAGTAGCCACAGGACTGGAAAAGGGCAATTTTCATTCCAATCCCAAAGAAAGGAAACACTGAAGAATGTTCAAACTACCATATAATTGAATTCATTTCATGTGCTAGCAAGGTTGTACACAAAATCATTCAAACTAGGCTTCAATAGTAGGTGAACTGAGAATTTTCAGAGGTACAATCTGGATTTAGAAAAGCCAGAGGAACCAGAGATCAAATTGCCAACAACGGCTGGGTCATAGAAAAAGCAAGGGAATTCCAGCAAAGCATCTGTTTCATTGACTACACAAAAGCTTTTGACTGTGTGGATCACACAATCTGCGGAGAATTCTTAAAGAGATGGAAATACCCAGAATTAAGTTACCTGCTTATAAGTAATATAATAATAAGTTAGTTACTTATAATAAGTAAGTTACCCAGAATAACTTACCTACTTCCTGAGAAACCCATATGCAGGTCAAGAAGCAACAGTTAGAACTGGACATGGAACAAGAGTTCATGGTTCAAAACTGGAAAAGTAATACATCATGGCTCTATATTTTCACCCTGATTATTTAACTTATATGCAGAGTATATCATGTGAAATGCTGTACTAGATGAATAACAAGCTGGAATCAAGATTACTGGGAGAAATATCAACAACTTCAGATATGCAGATGATACCACTCTAATGGCAGAAAGTGAAGAGGAACTAAAGAACTTCTTTTTGAGGGTGAAAGAGAAGACAGAAAAAGCTGGCTTAAAACTTAACTTTCAAAAAATGAAGGCCATGGCATCTAGTCCCATCGCTTCAAGGCAAACAGTTGAGAAAAAAGTGGAAACATGGCAGATTTTATTTTCTAAGGCTCTAAAATCACTACAGATGCTGACTGCAGCCACAAAATTAAAAGACGCTTGCTTCTTGGAAGAAAAGCTATGGCAAACCTAGACAGCATATTAAAAAGCAGAGACATCATTTTGCCAGCAAAGGTCTATATAGTCAAGGCTATAGTTTTTCCAGTAGTCATGTACAGATATGAGAGTTGGACCATAAAGAGGGTTGAGTGCTGAAGAATTGATGCTTTTAAATTGTGGTGCTTGAGAAGACCTGAAAGTCCCTTGGACAGCAAGGAGATCAAACTGTCGATCCTAAAGGAAATCAACCCTGGATATTCCCTGGAAGAACTGATGCTGAAGCTCAAGTTCCAATACTTTGACTACCTGATGTGAAGAACCGACTCATTAGAAAAGACCCTGATGTTGGGTAAGATTGAGGGCAGGAGGAGAAGTGGGCTACAGAGGATGAGATGGTTGGATGGCCTCGCCAACTCAATGGACATAAGTTTGAGCAAACTCTGGGAGATAGTGAAGGTCAGGGAAGTCTGGCATACTGCAGTCCATGAGTTCACAAAGAACTGGACATGACTTAGTGACTAAACAACTGAACAATTCAGAAAGAAGAATATTGTTGTTAAACTTTTGACCAACTTAATTCACATTTTTTAAACCTTAAATTTCTTACCTTCAGTGAAGATGCTGAGTGTACTTCTTTTGTTTCAAAAAGCCCTATTCCAAAATATCACTTACTTAAATAACTACCTTATATCAGAACACTGGCACATTTCTAAATGAGGTTTTAAAAAAAAGCATTGTTGTCTACAATGAAATGAAACTATTTAAGTCAAACCATTTGCTCTTTAGAAGAAAACAAATCCTACTATGATCTAGCCAACTGGATACAGTAAGATACAGAACACTAGCTAACCATTCATCCTCACAGCAACTAATTTTCCTATATAATTGGGTGGGTGATTCCCTGGGTGACTATACAAAACTAAATACCACTGCATAAACAAAAACTTTCAAATTCAAATAGGGAAAAATCTAGGTATCTAGGATACTTCATATCAGTTTTCTTGTTAAAAATAGCAGCAGCATCTCAATACTTTATGAATGTAATCAGCTCAAATTTTGGCTTCTAATACCATTTATAATATTAAATGAATTATAATAACTAGCTCAGTAACTAGAAATTTCTTCATAGTACCAGAGCTAAAATAAAATGAATGTTCTAGAATATTGCTATACAAAGTGTGGTCCATAGACCAATACCATAGACATCACTTGGGTCCTTGTTAGGAGATCCCAGGCTTCTGGACTGAAAATATGCATTTTTCAAAATATGCATAGAGATTTCAAATATGCATTTTAACAAGATCCCCAGGTTATTTGTATGTACTTCAAAGTTTGAGAAGGAATGTCTTAGGAGACATAGATAAACATATATTCTGCTCCTTCCTGTCAATTTCCTCTAATGCAAATCTCTGAAACATCTCCATTTCCACTCCTTCAGCCACTAGTTATTCACATACATCTTGTTCACAAAGATTCCCTGGGTCCATTTACTTATTATAATCCTCCTCTCCTGATTGACTATCTAGGTTCCTATCCATTCTCTGAGTCAATAATCAGTCTCTACTTCCCTCATGCCTTGTTGGTTTTCTTTGGTTTATCTACACTACCCTCTGCCTCTGCATGTTTTCCCCACTGCTGGCACAGGCATACTTAATTTGAATCACCTTCATGACCTATATAAGACCATACTTTTTCATTATGTTCAAATATACTGAAGTACAGACTTCATAATTAAAGAGAAAAACTTGTGAGATTTTTTAAAACTGTTTTAATGTGCACCTAACATTTTGAAGACTAACTGAACATTCTTTGCCATGCCAAAGACTTAGACACTTTAGAAGCAGAAATACAGATATAATCTCTTTAAAGATACGATGCCAAATAATGTTTAAAATGAAAAAGAACAATCACAGAATTTAACAGTGATGTTATTATATTTCAGTTCCAAAAGTCAGTGTTGATTGGTCAAGCATGCTTTGTGTTTCTATTTCTGGTATTTTGAAAAGTTGATAGACCAGTGCTGACTGGAGTGCAGTCAAAGTCCGTACTGATTCAAAGCTATTTATCAATAGCTACTAGCAGTCCATTTATCAAATCACAACTTATTTCATGAAAAATTATATCTAACATGTTTGATGGAGAGAAAAAATAATTTATTGTTTTTTGAATTGCTTTTATTTCAGTGTCCAGAATTAAAAAATTTTTTTCTTGACCTAATGGAGACATTTTATTGTTGTTGTTTTAGTCACTAAGTCATGTTCCACTCTTTGAGACCCTGTGAACTGTAGCCCACCAGGCTACTCTGTCCATGAGATTTCCCAGGCAAGAATACTGGAGTGGGTTGTCATTTCCTTCTCCAGGGGATCTTTGTAACTCAGGGATCAAACATACGTCTCCTGCTTGGCAGGCAGATAATGGAGACATATATTGGTACAAAATTTACCAAATTTTTTTATTTAAATATGAGAAAATACAATGATAAAATGAGGTACCTATATATTAATTGATTTCCGTACCGTATCTGTCACTCTTACAAATCTATGTTAGTTATTTATATTGATGCCTTTATTTTTTGCAGCTTATTTTGTCTTTCTAACTTCTACTAATTAAGTGTATTTAAGACTTGCTTATGAAGAACAATAAACCATAGATATAGTTCTTGTCTGTAGATGAAACCACAAACAGGCAGCCAGGAGACCTAATTCCAGTTGAGATCTTGAGCTCTGACAAGTAGGATATCATTTCTGATCATCAGACTCATAATTCTCAAATTTAAGGGCTCATATAGACATTTTATATGGTCTTTGTGGAAAACTCTTGGTTTCCTCCCATAGCTAAGATGTTCAACCCTTTCAAATTTGGAAGAAGGTATTTTCAAAGTGTTTTTTTATGTGTGTGTGTATGAAAACTCTTTTTTTTTTTTTTTCCAGCAATATTTTCCTGCTACACTTAGTTTATTGCTCTGGATTTCTGGGCATAGAGCCTACTTTGATTTTATTTTTGTTTATGTTCATCATCTTTATTTCTGTTTTTAAGGCTGAAGCTTCATAAATATGTTATTACACACTATAAAATTGGCTAATAATACTATAAAATTGATTTTCTATATTTGCACATTCCTTGAAAACCTTGGGTGTTTACTGCAATTAGTCTAATTCTTCAAATCTGAATTGTCACCTCCTCCTTTGCCTGAAGCACAGCAGCAGGAAGTACAAATCACACTCAACAGCTTGACACCAGGAGGAAGAAACAAATACCTCTGCATATAATTTACACATCTAACAGTGTGACACCCATACAGAATGGAAGAAGACAGCTTTTATTTTAGAGAATCTTGGCATTCTTTCTAGCAATTAGGACAGCAAAAAAATCAGCTTGTCTTTTACCAGCAGAAAGGGATTTCAAAGACGCATTCTGATTGGCTTCTCTTTATGGCCGCTACACTTAGCACAGGGCCTGGTGTAGAATAGGCGCTCAATAAATCTTTACTGAGCAAATGAATTGATGTTATTTTGAATAAAAGTGCATTGTTAAAAATCATAATAATTCCATGTAAGGAGTTTGGAAGTCTTTTCCATCCTTGTAATCACACACATCCACAAAAGCTGAACAAACTAAAAATCAATGCATTTTATTGCTTTCATCAGAGAACTGAAGTTATAGGGCAGATAGCCACACTGACATATGTTGCAAAAGAAATTAAGGAGTCACAGCTGAGATCTGCTTACCTAGAGTGAAAACTTCTGGAGTCATAAACTGGGAGGAAGAATTAAATGGTTATTTTGACTGATTGCTAGAGGCTGAGTATTGTTTAGGCTAAGAGAAAGGCTGTATATTGTCACCCGGCTTATTTAACATATATGCATAGTACATCATGCTGGACTGGATAAATCCCAAGCTGGAATCAAGATTGCCAGGAGAAATATCAATAACTTCAGATATGCAGATGACACCAATTTATTGGCGGAAAGCAAAGAGGAACTGAAGAGCCTCTTGATAAAGGTGAAAGAGGAGAGTGGAAAAGCTGGCTTGAAACTCAACATTTGAAAAATGAAGATGATGGCATCCAGTCCCATCACTTCGTGGCACATAGATGGGGAAAAATGGAAACAGTGTCAGTCTTTATTTTCTTGGGCTGCAAAATTACTTCAGTAGTCACGCATGGATGTGAGTGTTGGACCATAAAGAAGGCTGAGTGCCAAAGTATTGATGCTTTCAAACTGTGGTACTGGAGAAAACTCTTGACTGAGGGAGATAGTGAGGGACAGGGAAGCCTGGTGTGCTGCAGTTTATGGGGTTACAAAGAGTTGGACATGACTTAGAGACTGAACAAGAGTGAGGAACTCCTGGGGGCTGCACTCTTAGAGGGACCCCCATACTTTTTGCCAGGAATCTCACCAGTTTCTCTCTATGAATATTTGAAACCATATCCCCTCATAAGCCTGAGAGGTGAGGGGAAACTAATCTTGGTAAAATAAGCCCAGAACTTTCTTTTTTAGCAAAGGGTTACTCTCCAGGGGGAAAGACTACCAGAGCCTTGTCCAGTGGCCATGGGAAAAAGACATTCTTCTCACTCCAGTTTCCTCTAGCCTCCCTGTCTTACCCAATGGATTAAGAACTGAGAGACCTTGCAAGAAGAAACACTTGTGAAAGTCACAGGGAAAACACAGAAGCTCACTAAAAGACAGATATTAAATTGGAAAGTTATAGAAGCGTTCCCTATAGTTGGCTATCACATCAATATGGCTCCAGTGTAACAATAATGCATCACTACTGAGAGAGCTGCATGACACAGATTCTCTTTGAGGAGGAATATAAATAGAAATTCAAAGTCAGAAGGAGAAACAAAAATAAAATTACTAGAGGCCTCTGACACCTACAGCTATAGCAAACATTAAAGTCCAGCTCCCATCCGGATTACCACACATCGTTATTCACCTCCATTTCTGTTACCTGATAAAACATGTCTAGCTTGTTTGAACAACAGAACATTACTAGGTACACCAAAAGGTTAAGGGAAAAAAAACAAACAAACAAAACAACTCACAGTCTGAGACAAAGAAAATATCAGAAGTACAGTCAGATATGGCATACATGTAGCATTCTCAAACAGGACATTTAAAATTACTGTGATTATTAGAAGTATTCTAATGGAAAAGTGGACAAAATTCAAGAAATTTAGCTTATATAAATTTAGAGACAGAAACCCTAAGAAAGAATCAAAAAGAAAAGTTAGAAATTAAAAAAAAAAAAACAACCTAAAACAGAATGCTTTACTTCCAGGGACTCATTAGCAAACTGGTCACAGGTGAGGAAAGAATCAGTGAGCATGAAAAAAGGTCAGTAGAAGCTCCCTAAAGTGTAAAAATGAATTAAAAAAAAAAAAGAAGAAGAAGAAGACTAAATGTAGCAGGACATTCAAGAACTTTGGGGCAATTTTTAAAAGATGTAACATATACATATCTAGAATGCTAAAAGAGAAAATAGAAAAAAAAAAAGGAAATATTTAAGTGATAATACAAGTATTAATGAAGTGTAATGGTCAACAACAAAAAATAATGACCAAGAACTTTTCAAATTAATGACAAACATCAAAGTACAAATTCAGGAAACTCAGAGAACACTGAGCTGAACAGATAGCAACAAGCTGCACTGAACCACGTCATATGCAAATGGCAGGAAACAAAAAGGAAAGAGAAAATCTTTTTCAGAGAAAGTCAGAGAAAGATTTTGTTACCTACTGAGAAACAAGGAGAGAAAACATGCTGCCAAGAAGAGATGGAATGAAATATTTAGAGAGTTGAGAGAGAGAGAGAGACAAAAAATGTAGAATTCAATATTCAGTGAAATTGCCCTTTAAAAGTGAGTGAGAAAGATTTTTTCCAACAAACAAAAATTGAGGGAATTTATTGTCAGCTGATCTGTCATGAAAAAAATGTTAAAATATTTTATTTAGGCAGTAATAAAATTATATTGGTCATAAGGTGGATCTAATTTTTTAAAAGGAATAATATTGAAGAAGGAATAAATGAAGCCACAGAACAACTGCTGCATGAAAATAATTTGCCCGATGAAATGCCACAAAATATTTCAATTCAGTATTTAAAAAATCAATAATAGACTTTGAAATTAGAACTATTTATATTAGGATCAATGGTCTAGAATATGTAAAGAACTTAGGATACTACCTGTGCTTGACTATGTATGCAACATAATTTTGTTCAATTTCTTAATTAAAACATTGTTGATAGCCCTTCTTGATAGTAACACAATACTTAGGTAAAATAAAGGAGATGTATAAAACAGTTCCAGAAAAAAAAAATATATATATGGAGTAAGCCTCAGTAATATTGCTGTTAAAAAATGTAGTCAGTGATTTCTAATTGTTTGCAAACCCTAACCTAAATAATCTAGAAAAAGTATCTTTCTCATTTTTAATAAACTAAATAACATATAAATATAAATGGAGAAATAATGGAGGAAAAAAGTTACTTGTGAGAACTTATGGGATTCAAGAAGATAAATAAGGCAAAGTAGTGGAATTCTCCAGGCAAGAATATTGGACTGGGTTGCCATGCCCTCCTCCAGGGGATCTTCCTAACCCAGGGATTGAACCTGGGTCGCTGCATTGAAGGCAAATTCTTTACCATGTGAGCCACCAGGGAAGCCCCAAACTAAAAAACAAGTAGCTTTAATCATGAAATTTAATGAGTAACATAAAACCTTATTTCATAATTCCAGTAGTCAATAAAAATACATGACTACAGAAGGATTACTGATGATTATGTGCATGGGCTAAAGGATCTGAATGAAAATAGATTTCGTTTCTTTCAACTACACTCAGTTCAGTTCAGTCACTCAAGTTGTATCCAACTCTTTGGGACCTTATGGACTGCAGCACGTCAGGCCTCCCTGTCCATCACCAACTCCTGGAGTTTACTCAAACTCATGTCCACTGAGTCAGTGATGCCATCCAACCATCTTATCCTCTGTCATCCCCTTCTCCTCCTGACTTCAATCTTTCCAAGCATCAGGGTCTTTTCCAATGAGTCAGTTCTTTGCATCAGGTGGCCAAATAATTGGAGTTTTAGCTTCAACACCAGTCCTTCCAACGAACACTCAGGACTGATCTCCTTTAGGATGGACTGGTTGGATCTCCTTGCAGCCCAAGTGACTCTCAAGAGTCTCCTCCAACACCACAGTTCAAAAGCATCAATTCTTCAGTGCTCAGCTTTCTTTATAGTCCAACTCTCACATCCATATTTGACTAATGGAAAAACTATAGCTTTGACTAGATGGGCCTTTGTTGACAAAGTAATGTCTCCACCATCTGCAGTGATTTTGGAGCCAAAAAAATAAAGTCTGAAACTGTTTCCATTTTTTTCCCCCTCTATTTGCCATGAAGTGATGGGACCAGATGCCATGATCTTAGTTTTCTGAATGTTGAGCTTTAAGCCAACTTTTCACTCTCCTCTTTCACTTTCATCAAGAGGTCTTTAGTTCTTTGCTTTCCGCCATAAGGGTGGTGTCATCTGCATATCTGAGGTTACTGATATTTCTCCCAGTAATCTTGATTCCAGCTTGTGTTTCATCCAACCCAGCATTTCTCATAACGTACTCTGCATATAAGTTACATAAGCAGTGTGACAATATACAGCCTTGACGTACTCCTTTCCCCGTTTGGAACCAGTTGGCTGTTCTATGTCCAGTTCTAACTGTTGCTTCCTGAACTGCATACAGATTTCTCAAGGGGCAGGTCAGGTGATCTGGTTTCCCATCTCTTGAAGAATTTTCAACAGTTTGTCATGATCTACACAGTCAAAGGCTTTGGCATAGTCAATAAAGCAGAAATAGATGTTTTTCTGGAACTCTCTTGCTTTTTTGATGATCCAGTGGATGTTGGCAATTTGATCTCTGGTTCCTCTGCCTTTGTAAATCCAGCTTGAACATCTGGAAGTTCATGGTTCACATACTGTTGAAGCCTGGCTTGGAGAATTTAAAACATTACTTTGCTAGTGTGTGAGATGAGTGCAATTGTGGTAGTTTGAGCATCCTTTGGCATGGCCTTTCTTTGGGATTGGAATGAAAACTGACTTTTTCAGTCCTGTGGCCACTGCTGAGTTTTCCAAATCTCCTGCCCAGCCTTGTCTAACTCAATGAAACTATGAGCCATGCCATGTAGCACCACCCAAGACAGATGGGTCATGGTGGAGAGTTCTGACAAAACGTGGTCCACTGGAGAAGGGAATGGCAAACCACTTCAGTATTCTCGCTTTGAGAACCCCAGAACAGTATGAAAAGGCAAAAAGATAGGACACTGAAAGATGACCTCCCCAAGTTGGCAGGTGCCTAATATGCTATTGGAGATAAGTGGAGAAATAACTCCAGAAAGAATGAAGAGATGGAGTCAAAGCAACAACAACACCCAGTTGTGGATGTGACTGGTGATGGAAGTAAGGTCCAATGCAGTAAAGAGCAGTATTGCATAGGAACCTGGAATGTAAAGTCCATGAATCAAGGCAAATTGGAAGTGGTCAACTACGTTACTCCTTTAAAATAACTTAAAACATTTAAGTCAGCAATTAAATACAAAATATGATTTGGGATTCACTTAATCACATTTTGCCCCAGCCCTCTCCTCCAAAAATGGTATTTATAAGTAATAGATAAAGTTTTAAATAGTTTTGCACAGTTTTTCACTGAAACTTTTCCCTAGGGTAACAGTTCACTTTTAGATGAATTAAAATCATAATTCCATCAGTAGCCCCAGTTGGACACCTAATGTTTACAGGATGCTCTGTCCAAGCTAAAGAATATCACACAAAGACAGTGATCCTTATCTTCATGATCCAGGAGAGGATTCTCTAAAAGCTTGTAAAAATGACATCAGTTAGGAAAGATTATCAAGGCAATTAATAAGAAGGTGAAGCCTGATAAAGTGAAAGTGAAAAGCAAAGTACAAAAACAGAGGTTTATATTAATACATTTGTCTAGGAAGATTTCCTGAAAAATCTAACTTTTGAGTCAGATTTTTAAAAATCATCATAACCTCCTCCAACAGTTCTGAATATTTTTTATTTTATTTTAGAAAAAGAATACTTCAGTCACTTTGATTTTATTCTTAATCCAAGATTATAAAATACAGTAATGAAATTGTTCACGTGGGCTAACTTTTAGTACATGTCCATACTATTAACAGAAGGGCCTTTTCTGTAAGTATCTACCTCTAATATTAAAAGCCAGATTAAAAAAAATGTACACATATCTTGGCTGCCTATATTAAATAAGAAAAAGCAGGGCATTGTATGTGTGTGTATGTGTATGTGAAACTATGAGACCTTAACTGAATTATGCTTTACTTAAAATAGCAGAACTATGAGGGAATTTCAGTAATGAGGTAAAATTGAAACAAAATTATCTTGAAAAAGGAAAATTTATAAATTATAAATGTAAGAGACAAACCCATAATCAGTTAGCACTGGATAGCCTTCTAACAGGCAAGTAATAAAAATTAAGACTACATTTTTAAACAGAAAGCATATATATAAAGATATAGGCACAAGA
Source organism: Bos taurus (assembly GCF_002263795.3). Lineage (NCBI taxonomy): Eukaryota > Metazoa > Chordata > Mammalia > Artiodactyla > Bovidae > Bos > Bos taurus. Next base: position 35,030,298 of record NC_037338.1, on the reverse strand, counting down.
ATTCAACTGGATGACGTAGAAAGAATACCAAATGGAATGATTGGGCCTGAAATTCAGGGTGTTCTGTGCTTAGTTGCTCAGTTGTGTCTGACTCATTGTGACCCCATGGACTGCAGCCCACCAGGCTCCTCTGTCCACGGGGATTTGCCAGGCAAGAATACTGGAGTGGGTTGCCATGCCCTCCTTCAGGGGATTTTCCCAACCCAGGGATCAAATCCAGGTTTCCTACATTGCAGGTGGATTCTTTACTGTCTGAGCCACTAGGGAAGTCCATGAATACTGGAGTGGGTAGCCTGTCCCTGCTTCAGGGGATCTTCCCAATCCAGGAATTGAACTGGGGTCTCCTGAATTGCAGGGGGATCTTTACCGGCTGAGCTACCAGGGAATGTTATTTCAAATGGAAAGATGTAAGCAATTTAACCAGAGAACCAATCACAGCCTGAATTCAAGATTATAATTGGGGGTAGGGGGTAGACGATGGGGAGGTAAAACTTGAGACAGAGCCATACAAACAAGACACTGCTGTTAATAAAGAGACAAAGTTAAAAACTGCTGGTTCATGTGGAGATCCAAAAACAAGAAAACATAGTCACTAGACTTAACGTGGGACAGGGATAATGAAGGAGAGATCATAAACAAAGGTGCCAGTGATGGAGGACCACTGTTAAGTACCTCCAGTTGTACGAGACAAGAGGAAGACACACAGGTTAAACCATCTGTATACAGCTGGTGGGCTTGAGGTCTGCTAGTCATGAAGGTCTGCTGCCCACAGTGAGACCACAGTGAACACCAACAGCAGTCCTCAGCAGGAAGTCTTGGAATATTAATGATTCAAGTTTTTCCCTAGATTGAGGAAATAATAAAAAGTGTTTCCTCTTTTTAGAAAGAAACCTTACGATGAAACACTTGAGAAAGGATGTTCAGGCAAATGAGTTACATTTCCTGAAAAACTACAAAATCCTCGTCCAGTCCTTCTTTATTTTCTGGGTTCTTCCTCTACTCTTGAGAGGAGAAGGCAATGGCACCCCACTCCAGTACTCTTGCCTGGAAAATCCCATGGACAGAGGAGCCTGGTAGGCTGCAGTCCATGGGGTCGCTAAGAGTCGGACACGACTGAGCGACTTCACTTTCACTTTTCTCTTTCATGCGTTGGAGAAGGAAATGGCAACCCACTCCAGTGTTTTTGCCTGGAGAATCCCAGGGACAAGGGAGCCTGGTGGGATGCCATCTATGGGGTCATACAGAGTCGGACACGACTGAAGTAACTTAGCAGCAGCAGCTACTCTTGAGACTTTTTTTTTTTTTAATTTTGCAATTTTCTCAGGAGTACAGATGTGAAAATGCTGTGAAACAGAAGAAGCATTAACTTTCTACGGCTTGGAGTTGTTAACATAAAAATAATAATAAATCTTGCTTTTGCTGGACCAAGGTAACACTGACACTGTTCCCTGGCAGGCATAGAAATATACTCTTATCCCTTATGGAACAGTAGAAATGTTAGTATTAATTTATTTAAGCAGATGTACTTTGAATAAAGAATGCTAGAATACTGCATCAGTTAGCATAAACTGTACAAATAACTAGCAATATCTGTTTATCCTGTTACAGACTGATAATATGCTGAAACACGCAGCAATGTGGGAAGGGATGGTAGGAAGATTCTATTAATAACATGTGGCCTGTAAAAATGACAAAATATTTCTCTAAATTAGTAATGTTGCATAAGAATGAAATAAAATGCAAATATACCTCATGGAGTATATTTGCTCCCTGTCTCGCTCCTGAAAAGCTGAGGTACCAATACTCAATTCTCTTTGTATTTCTTAAGATTTTGAACTCTAGTGATCCCTGTCTCTACTCTGGACTTTAGCTTTATAAGTTAGCAAACAACCCTCCAGCAACACCTTCAAAAGACTATAATTACAAATATAGCATAAGACTATCCATTTTCAACATGTTAAACATTGTTGTTTTTAGAAAGCAATTGCTTTTGCTTCCACCCCACCCCCTACCCCAATGCTCAATGCAATCTATACTGCCTGGAAGCCAGACTTTAAATGAAACAGATGCTCCAAGTCTAAACTCTGCAGTGATGGTAAAGTTGTTTCCTAGCAACATAAAGTTATGAAAAGTTCAAGAGCACCACTTCACTCAATACAGTTTCTACCATTTAGTTTCATGTACTCAGTGGTTTATTATAAAGAACTGAGAATCAAGTCAAAATCAATTGATCCTGCATTAATAAAAAAGAAAAACCATTGCATTGATTCTAAACGACAGATACTTTCAAACTTGGACAGAAAAATCAGGCTTCATACAATACTTTAAAAGAAGGTTTTCATAATGAAATTTAGGAAGGGCTTTATAGAAAGGGGATAGATTTAGGCTGTAAGTGTATCCAAACAGATACTTTATTTTAAAACATCTAGACATTTTTCCAGTAGTCATGTATGGATGTGAGAGTTGGACTGTGAAGAAAGCTGAGCGCCAAAGAATTGATGCTTTTGAACTGTGATGTTGGAGAAGACTCCTGAGAGTCCCTTGGACTACAAGGAGATCCAACCAGTCCGTTCTAAAGGAGCTTAGTCCTGGGTATTCTTTGGAAGGAATGATACTAAAGCTGAAACTCCAGTACTTTGGCCACCTCATGCGAAGAGTTGACTCATTGGAAAAGACTCTGATGCTGGGAGGGATTGGGGGCAGGAGGAGAAGGGGAGGACAGAGGATGAGATGGCTGGATGGCATCACTGACTCGATGGACGTGAGTCTGAGTGAACTCCAGGAGTTGGTGATGGACAGGGAGGCCTGGCGTGCTGCAATTTATGGGGTTGCAAAGAGTCGGACACGACTGTGTGACTGAACTGAACTGAACTGAAGACATTCTGAAGAAGTGGCTAACTTAATCCAGGCAAGTGAACTGGTGTTTAATTGAAATGCTCTATCCAGGTATCCTCAAATCTTTTGGTTTTAGAACCCCTGTAGATTCTTAAAAATTACTGGGTATCCTGAAGAACTGTTGTTTATATGGGTCATGTCTATTAGTACTACATTTGAAGTTAAAACTTAGAGATTCTGTTTTCACTTATTCATTTTGAAATGAACATATAAGTAATATATTTTATGAAAAATTTCAAAACAAAAACAAAGATAGTTTAGTAAGATAAGTGGTGTTGTTTGACACTTTTATATCTCCTTAAGGTTTGACTTAATAGAAGACAACAAGTTCTTTTCTTCAGCATTTACTGTGGTGTAATATCACACATCATAAAGCCCCTAGAAAATTCTATTGTTTACCATCTTCTCCTTCTCCTCCTTCTCCTCTTTCTTCTTCTCCTATTTAAGTTGTTTGAACTGTCCTTTGAGAAATTCAGCAATAAGTATGTTTCTTATTTGTATAAAAGGGTTATTTCCTTGTATAAGAATTTCCTTTCAGAAGAAGATGTTTTTGTTTTTCTTGGCCATTGACATTAGGCAAGAGGGTGAAGTGATTATATTTCAGATTCATAGTCAGGCTTCCTTGGTTTGAGGTTCACTGCTCTCTTGCTCTATGACCCTGATTAAGTTTAAGTTTCCCTTATATCATTTATAAAATGGGTCTAATAGCAACATTATGCCTACAGTACTATCAAGAGAATTAAGTAGGATGTAAGTGAAAAATGACGCTCCCTGGCGGTCTAGTCGGAGAAACCTTTCTTCTGGAGAAGAAAATGGCTACCTGCTCAAATAGTCTTGCCTGGAGAATCCTATGGACAGAGGAGCCTGGAGGGCTACAGTCCATGAGGTCACAGAGTTGGACACAACTGAGTGACTAACACTTTCACTTTCAAATGGAAAACACTTGGTTTATTTCCAGCCCATAAATGTAATCACTGGATAAAAATTGTCTGCTTTTATCTCTGATTTTAAGATTGCAAAATATAACACTAAGATAAACATATCAATAAATCACTCAAATAACCATCATTTCCACCCTAACCCCATTCCTAAAAAAAAAAAAAAGGAAATAGCATGAACCTGGGATTACTGGATGCTTAAGACTTTTATGTAGAGTTGAAGTTTGCTTTATTTTTTTAGTATTAAGGAAAGCATCTGAAACTATGTGCTAATTCTTTCTTATGTGTTTCTTTCCTAACACAATGTCTCTTAGTATCATTTGGTAGAGAGAAAGAAGGGTGAAGATTAGTGCCTTTGCTTAAAGAAACTGTGGAAATAAGTACTGATCCAAGTAATTTGAAAAAGGCATAGAAGCACACAGTTTGGTTTTATTGAATGATTTCTTGTAATTGGTAGATTTATGCTTTCTTTGACCTTTGTTCTGGGTTATATAATGACTCAAAAATTACCACAAGTTTTAATCACATGTTGATTTCTCTTAGTGGATCAATTCCAACCACACCATCAGTAGTACACTCTTTTTTTATAGCAGTTGCAGGAAGGATCACGCTTGCAACATGAATATCATCTTTCATTCCCTAATTTCAAAGCACTCTCAGTATTGGCTCAGTTCTCATAACAACTTTGTAGCTAGGTATGCAGTAAACATTTCTTCTTTTTGCCTTGGGACATAGCTTATGAGAGTAATGGCCTGAGATTGTACAAGGTTTTGCAAAGAGCCTATAGGGGATTCCTGAACTTCACAGTAAACATCGCTTCTTCAGAGGAAAATAAATGGGTGTTCTTGAAAATCAAACCTTTAAAACGGGAACTTATATGTTTTTGACTGTTAAACATTGGTAAAGTATAAAACAATGTTAAAAAACACAGTTTAACAGTTCAGCAACAATCATATTCCCTTCATATTAGTCATTTTAAAAATGCTATTACTTATTATAGCAAATCAATTCTGATAGTCTTTATTAGATAAATTAGGAGTCAGTAGGATTTTGAGAGCTGGGTATTTTGACTGTATTTTAAACATACCTTAGAATATCTGAGCATTGTGTTAGAATAAGAAAGAATGCCTTTTCTGCCACAATATAATAAATTTATGACATTAATGTGGAGAATCAAGAAAAATAAAAGCTTCTTGGGCAGCTTCTCACCTGTAATCTTTGAGAGAAATAAGCATTGAATTACTATGTCTTCCTTTGAATGCCATAGTTTGGGGTTTCCCAGGTGGCTCAGTTGGGAAAGAATCACCTGCAGTGAAGGAGATACAGGAGATGCGGGTTCATTCTATGGGTGAGGAAGGTCCTTGGAGGAGGACATGGCAACCCACGCCAGTATTCTTGCCAGGAGAGTCCCATGGACAGAGAAGCCTGTGGGGCTACAGTCCATAGTGTTGCAGAGTCAGACACAGATGAAGCAACTGATCATGCACACTGTAGTTAGAAGCTGTTTTCAGATTCTGGTATCACAGTCCATACGATTAATATTCTGAAATACATTTCTGAACTTCAAATTCTTATAAAATAGTATGCTAAACATAAATACTTCGTAGTTTATTATAATAATTGAATGAATTAACATATAAAAGAGCCAAGAAATCCTCAAAGAAAGCAATTTTTCTTGCTTTTTCCCTCCTTGCTTTCTTTTTCTTTCCTTCCTTTGTTTACAGCAGCTCAGTTATTTTGCCTAATTAAAAATGCAAATAGCAATTAGATTTCATGAACCCCATGCAGTGCATTAAATAAAAATGTTGAGACCACATTTTTTTCAATTGTTATAACTTTGCTAAGATATATATTCTTTTTTAATTATTCCTCAACTATTTTATTTAAGCTAAATTGAATGTAAATTATTTCAAATATCAACAAAAGTTCTATCATCATCATTCTAGACTATCATCAATAATATTACAGTTCTATAATAATTCAATAATATATGAATAATAATAGTATGACTATTACTTTACTATATTAATAGTAATATACTTTTATCTCAGTTCTACAGAGGAAAATACTGAGACACTTTTTATACTGAGACACAGTAACTTTTTGAAAGTCACAGAGCTAGTAAGTGAGAGTAAGATCCAAAGTGAATTTCTCTTGTGTCAGTCTGGGCATTTAACTACTGCTCTAGATATAACGAATATATTAATAATTTTTGTTTGAACTGCCTCAGAAGCTCAGAAAAATTAAAAGACATTTTTCATACTCTTCAGTTCTCTATGGGGAAATTATGAGAATGAACTGATTTTAGTTTGGAGAAGATCAGACAATAACTCATACTTTTGAGGCATATACAGTACAAGATTATACGTACAGTTAGAGATTTCCACTGATAAAAATGACCATCCCAATGTCAATAATCCTGGGAAGAAATTAGATTCAAGACTAAAATCAGGAACTTGAAAGACATGACACTTACTGAGCCCAGGAGGGAAAGCCTTGCCTTTGGGCTTTTCTCCTCATGTTTTCCCCTTTCTGGATCTTGCCCAGCAATTCCCTAAATGTACTGAAAACTTACTTTTGCCTAATGGAACCAAGATAAAACTGAAGAAATGGAGCCTGGAGGTACTAGGCATGCAGATTTCAGAAAACTTTCTAAAGATATCTTATAACCTGTGGGTTTGAGAGAAGTTTTGGAAATAAAAATGAGGTATAAATCATTTTCTGTGTTGTAATTTTCTTCTATTATATAAAGTAAGTATCCTCAAATATGTGTTAACTGTGACTCACACCTTAGTATATGATAAGTACAAGTAAGATCAGAGGAAAACTTAAACTTGGATTATACAGGTTCAAAGGATCTGTAAACTTTTTAGTAAATGTAGGTATAAAGGCAAGTAGAAGAATAAAGAATATGTAATTATTACTATCAAGAGAGAAGAAGAATTTCCACTTTGGGCCATGATGCAGTAAGAGTTACTGGATTTGTACTTTTACCTTAAACTACAAAAGTGGAGAAAAAATAAAATACTGCCTTGGAATATTAAACAATGAATGATTAATTTTTTTGAAAAAAAAATGACATTTCTAGAAATTGCCTTGTTGTTGTTCAGTCACTCAGTTGTGTCTCTTTGCAACCCCATGGACTGCAGCCTAGAGCAAGGTTTTTTAACCTTGGCTCCTACTGACGTTTTGGATCAGATAATTATTGGTAGTGGGGGCTCTCTTGTGAATTGCAGGATATTTATCAGCAGCATCACTGATCTTAGTACTACATGCAGTAGCATCACTCTAGTTGTAACAACCTAAAACATTACCAGATACTGCAAATATTGGTAGGGGGAAAAATCATCTGTTTCAAAACTCTGGCCTAGAAGAAGCCCCTAGAATGTAGCATAGAGAAGATAAATCCAAGTAGAAAATGAAGCAACTCTGCTGATTTAAGAAGATAGAGAGCAAATGTTGAAAAGTTCAGAATGGCTATAGTTTGAGAAACAGTCTACCAAAGAGGAAGGCGCTCAGAGATAGAGAGAGAGATACAGAAAAAGATACAGAAAGCCCTTGTATTTACCTTGAAGTCTCCTAGATCTGATCTGTACCTTTGTGAGAGGAAAATACTTGAACAGGAAAAAAAAAAAAGGAAATAAGTAAACTGAACAATTTGTTGAATACACCCATATATAGGAATAGTTTTTCTTCCCATCAACCAGAATTGAAAGACCCTTAAAACATGGGGGGAACCTCAGAAAAGTGCCACACAAATAAAAGGACTAAATTATCCTTCAGTTGAAGGCTGGTCAAAACACATTCTAAGAAACAAAAGCAAGCATTCAATGATTACAAGTAACTTAATTATACATCAGTGACAGTTCAAGATGGTGGTGTAGAAAGACCCTAAACTCACCTCTTCTCACACACACAGCAAATTTACATCTACATGTAGAATATTTTTCCTCTCGAAAGGACCTGAGAACTAGATGAACAATGACTCCACAAAAAAGGCAAAATAGACTCATCAAGAAGGGTTGGAGAGGCAGAGACACAGTCTCATCCAAGATACCACTCCAGATGTGGTCACCTACAAATGGGAGGCATCCTGAAAAATACCCTCTAATTTGTAGGCAGGGTATTTCCTCAAAGAGTGAAAGAATTGTTCCCCATATCAAGCACACTGATCCTGGGGGCTAGCAATGGAAAGAGTAGTCCCTAAAATGTCTGGTTCTGAAAAATCAATGGAGATTAAGTCAAGAGGAATCATAGAAATATAGGAAATGAAGATCTTGATCCTGAAGGACTCATATGCAAAGCCAGCACAAAAGTAACTGATTAAAAAGCACATTAAAAGCTTCTGCACAATAAAGGAAACTATAAGCAAGGTGAAAAACAGCCTTCAGAATGGGAGAAAAAAATAGCAAATGAAGCAACTGACAAAGAATTAATCTCAAAAATATACAAGCGGCTCCTGCAGCTCAATTACAGAAAAATAAACCACCCAATCAAAAAATGAGCCAAAGAACTAAACAGACATTTCTCCAAAGACATACAGAGGGCTAACAAACACATGAAAAGATGCTCAACATCACTCATTATCAGAGAAATGCAAATCAAAACCACTATGAGGTACCATTTCACCCCAGTCAGAATGGCTGCTATCCAAAAGTCTACAAGCAATAAATGCTGGAGAGGGTGTGGAGAAAAGGGAACTCTCTTACAGTGTTGGTGGGAATGCAAACTAGTACAGCCACTATGGAGAACAGTGTGGAGATTCCTTAAAAAACTGGAAATAGAACTGCCATACGACCCAGCAATCCCATTGCTGGGCATACACACCAAGGAAACCAGAAATGAAGGAGATACATGTACCCCAATGTTCATCACAGCACTATTTATAACAGCCAGGACATGGAAGCAACCTAGATGTCCATCAGCAGAAGAATGGATAAGAAAGCTGTGGTACATATACACAATGGAGTATTACTCAGCCATTAAAAAAAATACATTTGAATCAGTTCTAATGAGGTGGATGAAACTGGAGCCTATTATACAGAGTGAAGTAAACCAGAAAGAAAAACACCAATACAGTATACTAAAGCATATATATGGAATTTAGAAAGATGGTAACGATAACCCTGTATGCGAAACAGCAAAAGAGACACAGATGTATAGAACAGTCTTTTGGACTCTGTGGGAGAGGGAGAAGGTGGGATGATTTGGGAGAATGGCATTGAAACATGTATAATATCATATGTGAAATGAATCGCCACTCCAGATTTGATGCATGATACAGGATGCTCAGGGCTGGTGCACTGGGATGACCCAGAGGGATGGTATGGGGAGGGAGGTGGGAGGGGGTTCAGGATGGGGAACATGTGTACACCCGTGGTGGATTCATGTTGATGTATGGTAAAACCAATACAATATTGTAAAGTAATTAGCCTCCAATTAAAATAAATAAATTTATATTAAAAAAAAAAGCATCTAGACCATAAGAAAGGGAGACCTATTTACTAATTTAAAAATGGCTGCTGGAGAGGCAGAAACTAGCATTATTTTTCTCGGGACAAGCACTAGCAGATGCCATTTTTGCAATCTCATCCTAACTTGTTGGTGACAGAGCCAACAAACACCATTTTTGATGCTCTCCCTATAGCCGGCTAGCATCAGAGAGCATGCTGTATTTACCTTACATCATAACTGGACTGGGTGAGTGCCCTGCATTCTGCCCACCCTATGGATACTCTAAATGCAACTGGACTGGGTCAGCATACTGAGCACCATGTATTCTGTGCTAAGTCTGAGTTGAAATCAGGACAAGGAAGTAACTCAAACCCCACCCTCCTCATGTAGCAGTTATAGCCCTACTACAGTCAGCACTGTGTGTGTGCATTCAGCCCCACACAAGGAATGGCCATGGAGTGCCTGGTTTCAGTGGCCAGGGAAAACTGTGATTCTGGGCCACAGAGATGATTACATAAACCACTCCCTCCAAGACTGAAGGTGGAATCCATTTCACTTAATATATGAGACAAACACAGAGAGACAGGCAAGATAAAGATGTAGATGTTTCAAATAAAAAAACAAGGCAAATCCCCAAGAAAAAAAGACTTTAATAAAACAGAGATAAGCAACTTAAAGAGTTCAAAGTAATGTTTTTGGGGAAAAAAAAATTTACCTATTTAGGGAGAAAAATGAATGAACACAGTCAGAACTTCAACAAAGAGACATAAAATATAAGAAAGTACCATAAGAAAGTCATAACTGAACTGAAAAAAATACATCAGGGTGGTTCAAAAATGAATAAAATAGAAGCACAAATCAGTAATCTAGAAGATAAAGCAATGGGCAACAGAAAAGGCAGCAAAATGAAGAAAGGATCTGAAAATGTGAGAATACATTAGTGACCTCTGGGGCAACATCAAATAGAATTACATACATGTTATAGATGTTCCAGAAGGAGTAGGGAGAAAGGACCAGAAAAATTATTTGAAGCAATAATCAATGAAAACTTTCCTAATCTGGTGAAGGAAACAGACATCCATGTTCAGGAGTCCCAGATTGTTCCAAATAAGATAAGCCCAAAGAGAGAAATGTGAGGCACATTATATGCTATATATATGTTAAAGGTTAAGGATAAAAAGAGAATCTTAAATGCAGCAAGAAAAAAGCAACTTATTATACAAAGGATACCCCCATAAGAATATCAGCAGATTTTTTAGTAGAAATGTTATATGCCAGAAGGGAATATCATGACATTCAAAGTGCTAAAAGAAAAAAAAAAATAAAAAAACAAACAAACCTGCCAACTAACAATTCTCTACCTTACAAAGTTCTCATTCAGAATTGAAGGAGAACATAAGTGTTTTTCAGATAAGCAAAAGATAAAAGAGTTCATCTTTATTAAACTAAAATAAAGTAAATGCATAATCACTAAACTAAATGCAGTCCATGGGATCACAAAGAGTTGGACATGACAGAAACAGAGCAACAACAATATCATTAAACTGGTCTTATTAGAAATGCAAAAGGGGTTTTTCTATGCTAACAAGAAAAGGTACTGATTAATAATAGCAAAGCATGCAAAAATAAAAATCTTACCAAAAAAAGGTAAATAAATAATAGAGATAATAAGCAAATATGAAGGGTAAAAGATGAAAGTAGCAAAACTAATTAAAAATATAATACATAAGTGATACATAAAATAAAAAGATGTAAAATGTGCAATCCCACTACTAGGCATATACTCTGAGGCAACCAAAATTGAAAAAGACACATGTACTCCAATATTGATTGCAGCACTATTTACAATAGCTAGAACATGGAGGCAACCTAGATGTCCATCAACAGATGAATTGATAAAGAAGCCGTGGTACATATATGCAATGGAATATTAGTCATAAAAAAGGAATACATTTGAGTCAGTTCTAATGAGGGGGACGCACATAGAGCTTATTATACAGAGTGAAGTAAGTCAGAAAGAGAAATACAAATATCATATACAAATGCATATATATGGAATCTAGAAAGGTGGTACTGAAGAATGTACTTGCAGGGTATCAGGGGAGAAACAGACGTAGAGAACAGACTTATGGACACAGGGGAGGGGAGGAGAGAGAGGGTGAGATGTGTGGAGAGAGTAACGTGGAAACTTACAATACCATATGTAAAATAGATAGCCAATGGGAATTTGCTGTATGACTCAGGGAACACAAACAGGGGCTCTCTAACAACTTAGAATGGTGGGATTGGGAGGGAGATGGGAAAGAGGGGACATGGTTGTAACTATGACTGATTCTTGTTGATGTTTGACAGAAAATGACAAAATTCTATAACACAATTATCCTTAAATAAAAATATAAATAAATGTTTAAAATGTGTACTCAAAAATATAAAATGTATGAGGAAGCAGAAATATAAAGCCTTGGAATGTGTTCAAATTAAATTACTATCAATTTAAAAGTGACTATTATGTACATAGCAGGTTACATGTAACTTCACAATAACAACAATGAAAAAATCTTTTGGTATGTACAAAGAAGAATGAGGAAGAAATCTAAACATAACACTAAAGTAAACAAAACCTTCGAGAGAAGATAGAAAAACCAGGGAGAAACTACAAAGACATCCAGAAAACAAACACAAATGGCCATAAATACTTATCAAGAGCCTGCCAGTCTCCTCTGTCCATGAGAATCTCCAGGCAAGAGTCCTGGAGTGGGTTGCCATTTCCTTCTCCAGGGGATCTTCCCAACCAAGGGATTGAACCCAGACCTCCCTCAATGCAAGCGGATTCTTTACCAACTGAGCTACTAGGAAAGCCCTACTTATCAATAATTACTTTAAATACAAATGGACTAAATGGTCCAATCAGAAGACACAGGGTGGCAGAATGGATTAAAAAAAAAAAAACTTTCTATATTCTGCCTATATGAAACTCACTTCAAACCTAAAGACTCTGCAGATTGAAAGTGAAAGATGAAATAAATAAACAAGAATGGAAATGAGAAGAAAAGAAAGCTAGGGTAGCAATACTTAAATCAGTCAAAATAGACTTTAAGACAAAACCTGTAAAAAAAAAAATAAAAAGGTATTGAATAATGAGAAAGGGGTCAATCCAATAAAAATATATAACATTTGGAAACATGTATGCAACTGACATAGAAGTACCTAAATACATAAAGCAAATATCAACAGAAATAAAAGGAGAAATAGAAATGCAATAATTGTAGGGGACTTTCATGAATGAATGAAAGGGCTTCCCTTGTGGCTCAGAGGTTAAAGCATCTGCCTGCAATGCGGGAGACCTGGGTTTGATCCCTGGGTCGGGAAGATCCCCTGGAGAAGGAAATGGCAACCCACTCCAGTATTCTTGCCTGGAGAATCCCATGGAATGAAGAGCCTGGTGGGCTACAGTCCACAGGGTCGCAAAGAGTCGGACATGACTGAGCGACTTCACTCACTCTTCATGAATGAACAGATCATCCAGACAGAAAAATAAGTAAGGAAACAATGTCCTTAAATGATACACTAGGCCAAAATAAATTAACAGATATGTATAGAACATCCTATCCCCATATAGCAGAATATATATATTCTTCCCAAGAATATACATTATTTTCATCTTAGGCCATAATACAAGTATAAATAAATTTAAGAAGACTGAAATCTTATTAAGCATCTTTTCCAAACACAATGGTTAAGAAACTATGAATCAACTATATGTAGAAAAAATAAAGCCATAAGAAGAAAACTAGAAAAAAAATTCATGCAGACTAAACGGCAGACTATTTAAAAAAACAAATGAGTCAAACAAATAAATTGAAGATGAAATAAAAGGTTTCTTGAGACAGATGAAAATGGAAGTATAATCTTTTCAAATCTTTGAGCCACAGCAAAAATAGTAATAAGAAGGAAGTTCATAATGATACAAACCTACCTCAAAAAACAAGAGAAAATCTCGATAAAAATCTAACTTTACATTTAAAGGAACTAGAAAACCAATGACACTACAAAAAAAGAAAATTATAGGTCAGTACCTCTGGTGAACATAGGTGCAAAAATCCTCAATAAAATATTAGGAAACCAAGTCCAACAATATATTAAACAGATCATACATACATCAGGATCAAGTGGGCTTTATTCTTGTGCTACAAGGATGGTTCAGTATCTGCAAATCGATCAGTGAGACACACTGCATTAAAAACTGAAAAAAAAAATCATATAATCATCTCAACATAAGCAGAAAAAGCTTTTGACAATATTCAATACCCATTTATGATAAAAATTCTCAACAAAGTGAGTATAAAGGAAATGAATATAAATATAATAAAGGTCATATATGACAAATTCACTGCCAACACCATACATGACAAAAAAGCTGTAAGGTTTTCCTCTAAGATCAGGTAGAAAATGAAGATATACACTCTCACCATGTTTACACAGCATAGTATTGGAAGTCCTAGCCACAGCAATTGGGAAAGAAAATTAAATAAAAGGAACACAAATTAATAACTAAAGAAGCAAAGTTGTCACTATTTACAGAAGATTTAACACTGTATATAAAATGCCCTAAAGAATTCACCAAAAATTTTGAGAATTAATAAACAAATTCTATAATGTACAGCATACAAAATAAATATACAGAAATTGGTTGTGTTTATATATGCTAAAGAATTTTCTGGCTTCCCAGGTAGCTTAGTGGTAAAGAATCTGCCTGCCAAGCAGGAGACTTGGGTTCAATCTCTTAGTCAGGAAGATCGTCTGGAGAAAGAAATGGCAACCCAATCCAGAATTCTTGCCTGGAAAATCCCATGGACAGAGTAGCCTGGTGGTCTACAGTCCATGGGGTCACTATGAGAGTCATAAAATGACTTAGTGACTAAACAACAGCAACAATAAATTATCAGAAAGAGAAATCAAGTTAACAATCCCATTAACAATTACATTAAAAAGACTAAAACACCTAGGAATATATTTAATCAAGGAAATAAAAGCCCTATATTCTGAAAACTATAAAATATATTGTGCTCATGGATTAGAAAAAACCAACATTGTTAAAATGTCTAAACTACCCAAAGCAATCTACAGACTTAATGCAATTCCTACTAAAAATACCAATGGAATTTTTTTATACAACTAGAACAAGTAATTTTTTAAAATTTGTATAAGATCAGTCGCTCAGTCATGTCCGACTCATTGCGACCCCATGCATCGCAGCACACCAGGCCTCCCTGTCCATCACCAACTCCCGGAGTTCACTGAGACTCACGTCCATTGGGTCAGTGATGCCATCCAGCCATCTCATCCTTTGTCGTCCCCTTCTCCTCCTGCCCCCAATCCCTCCCAGCATCAGAGTCTTTTCCAATGAGACAACTCTTTGCATGAGGTGGCCAAAGTACTGGAGTTTCAGCTTTAGCATCATTCCTTCCAAAGAAATCCCAGGGCTGATCTCCTTCAGAATGGACTGGTTGGATCTCCTTGCAGTCCAAGGGACTCTCAAGAGTCTTCTCCAACACCACAGTTCAAAAGCATCAATTCTTCGGCGCTCAGCCTTCTTCACAGTCCAACTCTCACATCCATACGTGACCACAGGAAAAACCATAGCCTTCAGTAGACGAACCTGTGTTGGCAAAGTAATGTCTTTGCTTTTGAATATGCTATTTAGGTTGGTCATAACTTTCCTTCCAAGGAGTAAGCGTCTTTTAATTTCATGGCTGCAGTCACCATCTGTAGTGATTTTGGAGCCCAAAAAAATAAAGTCTGACACTGTTTCCACTGTTTCCGCATCTATTTCCCATGAAGTGATGGGACCAGATGCCATGATCTTCGTTTTCTGAATGTTGAGCTTTAAGCCAACTTTTTCACTCTCTACTTTCACTTTCATCAAGAGGCTTTTTAGTTCCTCTTCACTTTCTGCCATAAGGGTGGTGTCATCTGCATATCTGAGGTTATTGATATTTCTCCAGGCAATCTTGATTCCAGCTTGTGTTTCTTCCAGTCCAGCGTTTCTCATGATGTACTCTGCATATAAGTTAAATAAGCAGGGTGACAATATACAGCCTTGATGTACTCCTTTTCCTATCTGGAACCAGTCTGTTGTTCCATGTCCAGTTCTAACTGTTGCTTTCTGACTTGCATACAGATTTCTCAAGAGGCAGATCAGGTGTTCTGGTATTCCCATCTCTTTCAGAATTTTCCATAGTTTATTGTGATCCACACAGTCAAAGGCTTTGGCGTAGTCAATAAAGCAGAAATAGATGCTTTTCTGGAACTCTCTTGCTTTTTCCATGATCCAGCAGATGTTGGCAATTTGATCTCTGGTTCCTCTGCCTTTTCTAAAACCAACTTGAACATCAGGAAGTTCACGGTTCACATATTGCTGAAGCCTGGCTTGGAGAATTTTGAGCATTACTTTCCTAGTGTGTGAGATGAGTGCAACTGTGCGGTTTTGAGCAGTCTTTGGCATTGCCTTTCTTTGGGATTTGAATGAAAACTGACCTTTTCCAGTCCTGCGGCCACTGCTGAGTTTTCCAAATTTGCTGGCATATTGACTGCAGCACTTTCACAGCATCATCTTTCAGGATTTGGAATAGCTCCACTGGAATTCCATCACCTTCACTAGCTTTGTTCATAGTGATATTTTCTAAGGCCCACTTGACTTCACATTCCAGGATGTCTGGCTCTAGGTCAGTGATCACACCATTGTGATTATCTGGGTCGTGAAGATCTTTTTTGAACAGTTCTTCTGTGTATTCTTGCCATCTCTTCTTAATATCTTCTGCTTCAGTTAGGTCCATACCATTTCTGTCCTTTATCGAGCCCATCTTTGCATGAAATGTTCCTTTGGTATCTCTGATTTTCTTGAAGAGATCCCTAGTCTTTCCCATTCTGTTGTTTTCCTCTATTTCTTTGCATTGATCACTGAAGAAGGCTTTCTTATCTCTTCTTGCTATTCTTTGGAACTCTGCATTCAGATGCCTATATCTTTCCTTTTCTCCTTTGCTTTTTGCTTCTCTTCTTTTCACAGCTATTTGTAAGGCCTCCCCAGACAGCCATTTTGCTTTTTTGCATTTCTTTTCCATGGGGATGGTCTTGATCCCTGTCTCCTGTACAATGTCACAAACCTCATTCCATAGTTCCAAAATTTGTATGGAACCAGAGAAATTCCCAGCAGCCAAAACAATCTGAGAAAGAGGAATAAAGCAGGATGTCTCATGCTCCCTGATTTCAGTCTGTACTATAAAGCTACAGTTATCAAAACAATATGATACTGGCATAAAAACAGTCACATACGTCAAGGAATAGAGAGCCCAGAACTGAATATATTTGGACAATTAATCTATGACAAAGGAGGCAAGAACGTACAAGGGAAAACAGATAGCCTCTTCAAGAGACACTGATGTATAGAACAGTCTTTTGGACTCTGTGGGAGAGGGAGAGGGTGGAATGATTTGGGAGAATGGCATTGAAACATGTATAATATCATATGTGAAATGAATCGCCAGTCCAGGTTGGATGCCCGTTACTGGATGCTTGGGGCTGGTGCACTGGGACGACCCAGAGGGATGGTACGGGGAGGGAGGGGGGAGGAGGGTTCAGGGTGGGGAGTACGTGTATACCTGTGGCAGATTCATGTTGATGTATGGCAGAACCAATGCAATATTGTAAAGTTAAAAAATAAAAGAAAAATAAAAAAAATAAAATAAATGGTGCTGGGAAAGCAAGACATCTATATGCAAAAGAATGAAAGTACTATTTTCTTACCTCATACACAAAAATAAACTCAGAATAGATTGAAAACTTAAACAGAAGAACTGTTACCTTAGAACTCCAAAAATAAAACACAGGAAACAATAACTTTAACACTGATCTAAGCAATACTGTTTGGACCTGTCTCCTCAGATAAGGGCAACAAAAGCAAAAATAAGCAAATGGGACTGCATCCAACTAAAAACCTTTGATTAGCAGAGGAAATCAACAGAACAAAAAGGCAGCATAGTAAATGGGGGAATATTCTTGCAAATAATGTATTCAATAAGGTAATGGTATACAAAATATGCAAAGAACTTAAATAACTCAATTTAAAAAAATTATCCAATTTAAAAATGTGCAGAGGGCCTGAATAGACATTTTCAAGGGACCCATACAAATAATCAACAGGCACATGAAAAGATGCTCGACATCAGTAATCACTCAGCTAATACAAGACCACAATGAGATACAACCTTATACCCATCAGAATAGCTATCATCAAAAAGAAAAAATAAATAAAAAAACAAGTGTTGGTGATAACTCTCTTATACTATTTGTAAGAATATAAATTGTTGTAGCCACAGTGTAGAAATTTCTCAAAAACTTAAGAGAATTACTATGCAATCCAACAATTATACTTTTGAGTATTTAGCCAAAGAAAATGAAAATAGTAATACAAAAAGATACATGAACTCTTATATTCATTGCAGTAAATTTACAACAGACTACCAACCTAAGTGTCCACCAATAGATGAATGGATAAATAAAAGGTGATATATATATATACATGCTGCTGCTGCTAAGTTGCTTCAGTCATGTCTGACTCTGTGCGACCCCATAGACGGCAGCCCACCAGGCTCCCCCATCCCTGGGATTCTCCAGGCAAGAACACTGGAGTGGGTTGCCATTTCCTTCTCCAATGCATGAAAGTGAAAAGTGAAAGTGAAGTCACTCAGTCATGTCCGACTCTTAGCAACCCCATGGACTGTAGCCCATCAGGCTCCTCTGTCCATGGGATTTTCCAGGCAAGAGTCCTGGAGTGGGGTGCCATCGCCTTCTCTGATATACATATATATATCACATATGTGTATATATATATGTATGGATATTGTTGTTGTTCAGTCAACCTCATGGACTGCAACACACCAGGTTTTTCTGTTCTCCACTATCTTTTGGCATTTATTCATACTCATGTTAATCGATCTGGTGAGGCTATCTAACCATCTCTTCCTCTGCCACCCCCTTCTCCTTTTGCCTTCAATCTTTCTCAGTATCAGGGTTTTTTCCCAGTGAGCTGGCTCTTCATATCAGGTGGCCAAAGTATTGGAGTTTCAGCAACAGTCCTTCTAATGAATATTCACATTTATACTCAGCCATAAAAAACAATGAAATCTTGCCAATTGCAGTGACATTCATGAACCTAGAAGGTATTGTGCTTAGTAAAATAAGTCAACAGAAGAAGACAAATATATTGTATGATTTTTATTACATGTGGATTCTAAAACAACAAGTAAAAAAACATAACAGAAACAGACTAATAGATACAGAGAATAAACTGGTAGTTTCTAGAGAGTAGTGGTGTAGGGGGAATGGTCAAAATAGGTGAAGGGGATTAAGAAGTACAAACTTCCAGATATAAGGTAAATAAGTCACGGGGATGCAATGTGCAGCATAGGGAATACAGTAAGTCCCCTTACACATGAAACTTCAAGTTGCAAACTTTCAAAGATTAGAACCTGTGTTGGCACGTCCAGTTACATAAATTAGTTCACATGTCGGGTTTACATTGCCATGTTCGTGCATCCTCTACAAGTGATGGTGCTTGTGTGTACTTTACTGTTCAGTGCTGTATAGAGTACAGTAGTACTGTATCTTCATTTCAAGCCCAGGATGTTCAGAAACAAGTGTGAAAGCAGTGGTGATGCGAAAAAAGCAGTGGCCCGGAGAAAAGACAAAGAAAGACAAGAGGAAGAAGTAACTGAAGAAACAAACAGATTTATGACATAGGAAATGGTGAGGGGATTTTCTTAATCTGAGCAGGCACTGTAGTTTTTTAAGGCACCGGACCCAAATGTAGAATGGTATGTTTCTGAATTGCAGCAGCCATTCGTAATGCAATCCAGTGCTACCTTGCCATCAATGATGAGACAAAAGAGCTACTACCCAGAAATAAGTGCGTCATTTTTTTCAAGAAGGTAGACAGAATTGAATCCAGTAAAGAACCAGAATTTTGCCATCAACGTCAGGTGTGAGTGAAAGTGCATTTTTCTCTCCTTCTCCTATTGCTGACCTTCAGCTCTACCATCTCCCACCTCCTCTCCTTTCTCCAATCAGTAACTCTTCTTGCCTGTTCACTTGATATCAACCCTGTTGTACTGTACTACTGTACTTTTCCACATACTGTAGTATAAGATTAAAAATGTTTTCTTAAAAAATGTTTTCTTTATTTTTTGTTTGTTTTTTATATATTATCTATGTGAAAAGTATTATAAACCTATTACAGTACAGTACTAGATAGCCAATTGTGTTAGTTTGGTAAGTAGACTTTGTTAGACTTACAAATAAATTAGGCATAATGAATGTGCTCTTAGAACAGAACTCATTCATATATAGGGGACTTACTGTATAGTCAATAATATAACAACTCTGTATGGTGACAGATGATAACTGGAATTATCATAATGATCATTTCATAATGCATACAAAATATTGAATCATTATTGTTCACCTGAAGCTAATATAATATTGTGTGTCAGCTGCAACTCAGTAAAATAAATTGTGACCAGACCAAAGCCAAACACTACTTAAGGAAATATAACAAAATCTAGAGTTCAATAACATAAAACACATACAATCAATGAAGCTAGAAAATATTTCTCATAATATTTCTTCATATAATAAAGACATGTGCAAATACTTAAAAAGCATACTTTTGTGCCATAGATTCAATAAGGCAAAAAAAGTATGAGTATGATAAAGAGAGAGGTAAGAGATATAAAATATTACAAAATGAAAACTTATAAAGAAAATATACATATAAAATAAAAATGAATGAAGGTATAACAATAGAAATGGAGCACAGATTAAAGAAAAAGACTATACATAAAATGGAGAAGGCGATGGCACCCCACTCCAGTACTCTTGCCTGGAAAATCCCGTGGACAGAGGAGCCCAGTAGGCTGCAGTCCATGGGGTCGCTCAGAGTCAGACAGGACTGAGCTACTTCATTTTCACTTTTCACCTTCATGCATTGGAGAAGGAAATGGCAACCCACTCCAGTGTTCTTGCCTGGAGAATCCCAGGGACAGGGGAGCCTGGTGGGCTGCCGTCTATGGGGTTGCACAGAGTCGGACACGACTGAAGCGACTTAGCAGTAGTAGTAGCAGCAGCAATACATAAAAACAGCTATAATGAGCTGTGAAACACTAACTGTATTCTATCATGTATAATTGAATCTAGAAAGAGGAGTGGCTGGGAGTCACAGTTTTGAACCCAGTAGTAGAGAATGTTCCAAATTTGATTAAACTCTAAATCCCCATATCCAAGAAGCTTAACAAGTGTCAAACAGAATAAACATAAAGAAAACAACACTAGGGCATATCAAAATCAAATTGATAAGATTAGTGATGTAAAGAAGCATCTTAAAAGTAGCCAGAGGTCAGTAAAAAAGAAAAAAGAAAAAAAGGACCTATTATGTACAAAGAAACACACTTAAAAGTGGCAAAGCCTTGTTTGTCAAAATTTATGCAAATAGGTAAAAAATGTAATGATATTATTAAAGTACTTCTAAAGAAAAATAATCCAGAACTGTCAGCTTGGCTGTTTTTTTTTTTTTTAATTCCAAAAGTGAAAAAAAAGTTATTCAGATAAAAGCTGAGAATTCACATCACTAGCAAGTTGGAACTACAAAAATGTGAAAAGTTCTTCAGACAGAGGAAAAATGGCATCAGACAAGAATTTAAATATATACAAATGAAAGACAAGTGTCAGAAAGTAGAATTATATAATAAATATATTTATATGTCTCTTTAAAATAATTTAAATAGTTAACTGTGTGAACAAAAATTAAAATATAATAGTGCATAACACATACAGAACTAAAAATAACATCAAAAGCACAGAAGGGGTGAAATGGAGGCAAAATCTTATCTACTTTCTCTCAATAGGCAGTGGCACTAGATTCGGTAGACTCTAAGATGTATATTGTGTCAATGGTTAACCAAGTTTTTCAGTGCAAAAAAAAAAAAAGATGTATACTGTGAACTCTGGATTATCATAGCAAACAAAGAGATAAGAATTATAAAACAATAGTGCAATGAAAGGAAATCATAGGACTTCCCTGGTTGTCCAGTGAGTTGTCCAGGGAGTCTGCCTGCCAGCGTAGGGGACATGGGTTCGATCCCTGGTCTGGGAAGATTCCACATGCAGTGGAGAAGCTAAGCCATGCACCATAACAACTGAGGACGTGCACTGCTGAAGTCCATGTGCTCTAGAGCCTGTGCTCTGTAACAAGAAAAGCCACAGCGATACGAAGTCTGTGCACTGCATCTAGAGAGTAGTCCCTGCTCACTGCAACTAGAGAAAGCCTGCTCAGCAACGAAGACCCGAAGAGCCACAACAAATAAATAAACAAAAGTAAATAGAAAGCAAATTGTAAAAGTAAGCAACTAAATCAAAAGAAGGCAGGGAAAAAGGAACAGAGAACAACTGAAGCAAACAGAAAATTGATAATTAACACATTCAACCTAATTGAAATGATCTAAAACTCCAATTCAATGACAGAGATTACCAAGTTAAATAAAAAGCAAGACCCAGCCACATGTGGTATATGAGAAACCAATATAAATGTATTACAGATTAAGTGTGCTATGTATTATATATATTAAATATACTATAGATTAAAAAATATACTAATAGATTAAAATAAAGCTTGAACAGATATATCATGAAAATACTAAGAAAGGAAAGATGAATTAGATATATTAATGTAAGATAAAGCAGATTTCTTATTTAATAAAATTATCAGAGAAAAGGGAAACATTTTATACTGAGGGGTCAATTCAATAGGGATTGTGACAATCTTAAATGTGAGTGCACCTAATTTTTTTTAAAAGTTCCAAAATACATAAGGAAAAAAGACGTAATTGAAAGGAGGAGTATACAAACATACAAATTTACTGGAGATAGTTAAAACTTTTTTCTCACTAACTGATAAAGCAGATAGTGAAAAGAATAAAGAAGATCTGAGTAATGTTATCAATCCTTTTCCCTGTTGAACAACCAAAAATAACAAAATACAGCAAGTGAAATCTAGCAACATATAAGAAGAATAAAACATGGCTGAGTATAGTTATTATTTGAAAATAAATCAATGCATTTCATCATATTAACAGACAGAAAAGAAAAAGAATATGCTTATCGTATTAGATGCAGAAGTATTTCATAAAGCACAAAACTCATTAATTATTGAAAATTTCAGCATCTCAATATGATAAAGGATATCTTTGAAAAAGCTACAACTAACATTATACTTAATAGTGAAAAATGTTTTACTCCAAAGTAAATGACTAATGAAGTTTCTGAAAATATTCTACATGCTCTGTCATTGAAATTACTCCCATCCCCAAGCTTTCATGGACATAATTAAAGTACCACTGGGGCATTTCTGCTGAGCATCTACTTGAAGGAATAAGGAGCCTCTTAGGAAATGACTCAGCCTGAAAGAAGAGTGAGTGCTGGCGCAGAAGTTTTTTTTGTTTAACAGCAGACTAGAGTGAAGATGAGGTCAGTCCCTGTAGATTTTTATTCATTTTGTCCCAAAGTTTAACCACTAAAACACCCCACTCTCATTTGTGTCCAGAGTCCTAAAATGAAGAGTAGAACAATAACAATAAAGTGAAAGTGAAAGTGAAGTCGCTCAGGTGTGTCCGACTCTTTGTGACCTTGTGGACTGTTCTACCAGGCTCCTCCATCCATGGGATTCTCCAGGCAATAATACTGGAGTGGGTTGCCATGTCCTTCTCCAGTGACAGCAACAAAATATTTAGTTAAAAGATTATTTTCCAGGTGATAATGAAGCCTGAAAGCAGTGAGAAACAGTGGCCTTGGTGTGGATACTGAAACCTTGACATCAAAGGGCTCCTCTCCCTAATAATAGTTAAACTCCTCCTCTTCCTCCATCTCACTACCATTATCACTTCTAACACCAACAGTACATTATCACTGTCAGACTCTCATCATAGAACTGAATCAGCTAATTGAAATTATTTATTATTAACAATTATTGATTCATTGTAAAAAACACCATGGATCCACTGATAGTCATTTTATCCCAGGAAGCATTTAGAAAAATGCTTATAAGGGCTTTTATAAAAAGTCTTCTTCCCTGTGCTCCTTATTTTTCCAGTAAATTTCTCAAACACTTATACATTTTTTATGAAATTTTGGTGGCATCCAATGACAGAAGTTGGAAATAACTTATATGTTTATTCCTTACCATTAAGAAGCCAATAGCTGGCTAACTGGGTTTTTATACTAATGTTTATTTTCAACTGCTCTGTATTGGTCAGAAAAGTCTAGATTATACCTTTTTCAGCTTTATTGAGCTATTTAAAGTGTGCAAAGTGATGATATGATATACATATACAATGTGAATAGGTACCCTTTGATAATACATGACCCCAAGTTTCTCATTAAAAAAAAAAAATTTGTTTCTCTCTCACATTTTATATTCATCATAGTTTGGCTAAGGGGTGTGCTCATCAGAATCATTTAAGAGTTCCAGGCTGACATTCACCCCATTTTGACACTAGTTTCCATGATCACTGTGGTAAGGAGTGAGAAAATGAGTTAATTCTGATATAGGCTCTTAAAACTTTGGCCTTAAATTGATGCATGTGTCTTTTCTTCACATATTGTTACCCAGCTGAATCACATGAATACATATAACTTCAAATTCTGAGTAAGTATAATACTATCATGCCCAGAAGAAGAACTGGTATATTTGTGGATAGACCGAACACCCGTGTCCTATTTTTGGGAAATCCATCTATCCTCCAAGAAATAAATTAAAACATTTTTTTCAGTTATAAAAACAGATGTAAAATGTCATGCAAAGTTCTTCCTTAAATGCACAAGTACTCACTCAAGACCTATTTGAAGAATGTTTTCATAAATTCAATTTGGACATATCTGATTTTTAAATCAAATTCAAAACATAAATCAAAAGTGAGAAAATTTGTCTGATGTAGACAGTATGACAGCAGGGAAAGTAACAAGGGACAATGTGCTAATAATAATAGTAATAAAGCCAGCCTATCATATCATCTGGTAAGAATTAGTATAGAAAAAATCATATTTCATTAATCCCTGAGAGCATCATTTTCTTACTGTACATACAAAAACTGTGTGTGCAGTGTGCATTTGACCCATTAAGAAATTAATTGATGCCCATGTTCTCTAGGAATATAGTAACACATTTAATTTGTGAAATTGTGAATAGCTTCTGATTTTCAGTTGCATTTAAATGCAATTTAAACAGTATTTATTTATTCAGAAGTTTCTATCTCGTTTCCCTCACTCACACAATATAATCTTTCAAGAAAGCTTTTCTAGTTAGATTTCACTATCATTTGATAGGAACATGTTTTTGTATGGTGAAGTTCAGCTCAGTTCAGTCGCTCAGTCATGTCCGACTCTTTGCAACCCCGTGAACCGCAGCACACCAGGCTTCCCTGTCCATCACTAACTCCCGGAGTCCACCTAAGCCCATGTCCACTGAGTCGTGATGCCATCCAACCATCTTATCCTCTGTTATCCCCTTTTCCTCCTGCCCTCAATCTTTCTCAGCATCAGGGTCCTTTCAAATGAGTCAGCTCTTCGCATCAGGTGGCCAAAGTATTGGAGTTTCAGTTTCAACATCAGTCCTTCCAATGAACACCCAGGATTGATCTCCTTTAGGATGGACTGGTTGGATCTCCTTGCATTCCAAGGGACTCTCAAGAGTCTTCTCCAACACCACAGTTCGAAAGCATCAATTCTTCAGCACTCAGCTTTCTTTATGGTCCAACTCTCACATCCATACATTACTACTGGAAAAACCCTAGACAAACTTGCATCAAAAAAAAAAGGTCATGGTCACTGTTTGGTGGTCTGTTGAAGATCCAATCACTACAGCTTTCTGAATCCCTGGGAAATTGGGGATTTCTTACTTTTAAGAAATATACTCAGCAAATCAATGAGATACACCAAAAACTGCAATGTATCCAGTGGGTATTGGTCAATAGAATGGGCCTAATTCTTGTCCACGACAACGCCCAACTGCATGTAACACAACCAACTCTTCAAAAATTGAACGAATTGGGCTACAAAGTCTTGCCTCAGCCACCACATTCACCAAGCCTCTTGCCAACCAACTACCACTTCTTCAAGCATCTTGACAATTTCATGCAGGAAAAATGCTTCCCAAACCAGCAGGAGGCAGAAAACACTTTCCAAGAGTTGGTTAAATCCTGAAGCATAGATTTTTATGCCATCAGAATAAAAGAACTTCTCATTGGAAAAATTGTGTTGCTTGTAATGGTTCCTAATTTGATTAATAAAGATGTGTTTTATCAGTTATAATGATTTAAAATTCACAGTCCAAAATCACAATCACTTTTGTACCAACCTAATAGTATGTTTTTAGAATTTGTGTTTGCAAACTAACGAATTTTCAGTAACACAATGGACACTAAATTAATGTATCTGTAGGATTCACTGATATGTTTCCATGGAAATATATTCCAAACAATAATAAAAGAGAGTAAAGCAAATTGTCTTCCTTTTCAATACATTTTTAAGATTTCACATACTTATATTAAATATATCACAAAAGGGCTTGAAATGTGATCTTTTTAGTTAACTGTGTTTTTACATGATCAAAAAAAGACAAAACAAAGCAAAACTTTTGACTCAGCACTTTAAACATGTCAAGGAGTACACTGCCTATATAAAATATGAAAGACAAAACAAAAACAATAGATTTGTGCTCCATTGCTCCTGTCCTGACTTCCATAGAGGTTATTCAGCCTTTAACAACTGAAGAACCACTTTGTCACTGAATAGAGTCACTGAGAATCTCAAATTGTAAGATATATTTAGCTTCATGAAAGGCCTATGTTGAATTCCATGTGGCTTCAGAGTTTAGTGGAAACAGGAAAACACCAGGGACTACATTTAGGAAAGATGTCCTAAGGTTTGTACTAAGAGCCTATACCAAACAAAACAGAAACAGATGGGTAGCATCCTCTGTGCCAAGTGCTATGAGGATTCTCTTTCTCACACACACATACACAAACACACACACACACCCCATATACAAAGTTCTCTCAGCATGGAGCTACTTTGTTAAAAGCTGGTAACTGTCTTAGTAAAAGGCAAATAAGAACCATAGATAGTGTGAATTTGCAGGAGCATATTAAAGAACCAAGGGAATAGTCAAATTGATGCACTCTTTGTAATTATGTTTTCTGTCCCTTCTATCACTAGTCATTACTCAGACTACACAAATTATCTTGATATACATAGACCTATTTTTTGCAGGTAGAGATAATCATAGTATGTCTGATGACCATAGATCCAGCTAAGAAAAACATTGAAAAACAAACACCATCATTTTAGAATAGACCAACAATAACAAAGAACACTTCATGGGTGTTATCTTGGTAGGACTTTCAAGGGGGCAGAGGATCTTCTAGACTGATAGCAATATCCTGGAAAATTTTAAATGAGAAAGATTCATAATTCTCTGGAGAACAATAGGGGAGAGGCAAAGAATTATGGGTTTATGTAACAAAAGATAATAATTCAGTCCATAAAACGTATGAATCACCTCACAACACTGACCTGAAGTGCGTAACTGGTAAAACTATAACTCTGACTCATTCATACTTAAAGGAAAACAAGATGGATCTTGTGGAATAATGTAGCAGTGTGTTGTGTTCCTCCAAAATGCCCAAACCAATGATTCACTTAAAAGAAGAATTTGAAATGCCCATGGAGAATTTAAAAGGCTCACCATGATTGGATAGGCATCAGACTGCCCATCTAATGAAAGAAATGGAAATCAAATATGAACTACTATATCTTTAATTTGACTCATGACTCAATTTTCTTCATCTCCAGATTATGGAGGAGCACAACAGATGATTGAAAGAATAAATAGACTATGATCTGTTCATGAAAAGTAAATTAAGACATTTTTTTCATCATGAACATCATGACATTAGTTAATGACTCCTTAAAAAAGACAGGAAAAGGTCGTTATGTATTAATTTGATGAGCTTACTAAGGGTCTAAGAAGGTTTGAATGTGGTTATAGGAAAGAGGGCAATGAGTTACTGGTGATAGGGGGAATATGAGAAGCGTTCCAATATTTTCTATATGTATTGTGGCTGATGCAAAAGTTGAGGTCCTCAAACGTGGCAAAACAGCCAGATTTCCGTCATTTCTCCACTTGAATATTCCCACAGTCAAGGGGAAAATCTTCACTAGGTCATAAGTCAGGCTTAAACATAAATATTTTATGAATAACTCCTTAGGTAAGTCACATGTTCAATCAAAGTTTACACTAGGAAAAAAGCAATATTTTCCCTCAAGTTTTGGTCTGATCTCACTCTTCTGAGATAATCCTTAGTAATACAATGTCTGTGGAATTGCCAACCAGGGGCTAAATGCAATAGAAATGCCTGTTATCCTACTCTTATCAGCCAATGTGTTCTCCCTCTGACTGTAGACATATTGTCATAAAAATAATGCATTCACATCAGGTATATTTCAAATATCTTAAGTAATACCTAGGATAATTATTACCTCTGTATTTCAACTCTATATATCTCTATATAATTATTAACTCTCTATATTAATGGTGTTCTAGTAAAATTTAAAGAATAGCTTCATAATGAAATATGTATTTAGTAGCATAGAATATAGAGTACTACATATACCTTAGGGTAACTGGAAGTTTTCAATTAGGTACAAATAGGGGATGCTTTCGGAGAAGGCAATGGCAACCCACTCAGTATTCTTGCCTGGAAAATCCCATGGACCGAGGGGCCTGGTAGGCTGCAGTCCATGGGGTCACTAGGAGTTGGACACGACTGAGCGACTTCACTTTCACTTTTCACTTTCATGCATTGGAGAAGGAAATGGCAACCCACTCCAGTGTTCTTGCCTGGAGAATCCCAGGGACGGAGAGCCTGGTGGGCTGCCGTCTATGGGGTCGCACAGAGTCGGATACGACTGAAGCGACTTAGCAGCAGCAGCAGGGGATGCTTTTCTGCCTTTCTCGGTCCTGATATTAACAAGTAAAAACTGAAAAAAAAAAAAGAAAAAGCATACCTAGAAATTTTTGGTGGTGCCGTAAAAGAAATGAAAGAGTATAGGGTCACCATAGGCAGAGAATGATGGAGAGACATGAAGTGGTTAAACCACCTGACACGGAGAGTCTTAACTTCTCTTGACATCTATCATGAGTCAGTGGAGAGAAACCTATAGTGCAAGACAGGAACAAATTTGGTGCACCTGAAAAGAAAATGTTCCATTGCCCATGTTAGTAAAGAATGCCACACTCTGATTCTTCTGATTTATGTGAGGATGGTAAATCAGTCTAATTCTGGGGTGCAGCTTGGGGAATCCTATTCCAACACCAGATTTATTTGACAATAGAGTTGATATTTGTTTCCCCATCTGTCTACTGCTTTGTTTCTCTATTGCTTCCAAACCTAGGAAAGGAGAGCAGAAAGAGAAAAAAAACCTGAAAAATGGTTTTTACTAAAAGCCTATTTTTGTCTTAAAGCAAAAGCAGAAAGCCAAGTAACTTTGAGAAAAAAATCAACCAGTATATATCATGACTTTCCTTCATTAATCATTCAATGAGTACTTTTTCATAAAACAATTGTTATTACCTGACAGAGGGCCTCATTTCACTTTGTCACTTTTTGTTGGTTTCTCTGGCCAACATGACCTTTCTCTTGGAGTCTAGTGCATCTTTCATCAGATCAGATCAGTCGCTCAGTTGTGTCCGACTCTTTGCGACCCCATGAATCGCAGCACGCCAGGCCTCCTTGTCCATCACCAACTCCCAGAGTCCACTCAGACTCACGTCCATCGAGTCAGTGATGCCATCCAGCCATTACATCCTCTGTCGTCCCCTTCTCCTCCTGCCCCCAATCCCTCCCAGCATCAAGGTCTTTTCCAATGAGTCAACTCTTTGCATGAGGTGGCCAAAGTACTGGAGTTTCAGCTTTAGCATCATTCCTTCCAAGGAAATTCCAGGGCTGATCTCCTTCAGAATGGACTGGTTGGATCTCCTTGCAGTCCAAGGGACTCTCAAGAGTCTTCTCCAACACCATAGTTCAAAAGCATCAATTCTTCGGCACTCAGCCTTCTTCACAGTCCAACTCTCACATCCATACATGACCACAGGAAAAACCATAGCCTTGACTGGATGAACCTTTGTTGGCAAAGTAATGTCTCTGCTTTTGAATATGTTATCTAGGTTGGTCATAAGTTTTCTTCCAAGGAGTAAGCGTCTTTTAATTTCATGGCTGCAGTCACCATCTGTAGTGATTTTGGAGCCCAGAAAAATAAAGTCTGACACTGTTTCCACTGTTTCCCCATCTATTTCCCATGAAGTGATGGGACTGGATGCCATGATCCTCGTTTTCTGAATGTTGAGCTTTAAGCCAACTTTTTCACTCTCCACTTTCACTTTCATCAAGAGGCTTTTTAGTTCCTCTTCACTTTCTGCCATAAGGGTGGTGTCATCTGCATATCTGAGGTTATTGATATTTCTCCCGGCAATCTTGATTCCAGCTTGTGTTTCTTCCAGTCCAGCATTTCTCATGATGTACTCTGCATATACCTATATTAAATATCTCACTATTCATAAAACTTTCTCCAGTCCTCTCCTCTTAGGTGATGATGCACTCTTCCACAAAATCCTCATCAAACTTTATTATTTCTCTCCTATTCTATTTTGTATTTTTTAAAATCATTTTCAAATATTTTTTCTATTGTTACAGTCTCTTGAAAGTAGAAATGAAACCCAGCACAAATAGTTGAACACAGAAGGTACTCAGCAAATAGGTAATGAATTTAATTGAATATATACCATCTATATTTGTCACATGATGAAAGAGTGATGTATTCAGGAGGGAAATATGATAATAAAACAGGAGTGCCTTTAAATGAGAAAAAAGAAGATCTTCACTTCAAACAAAGCCAGATTCAGCTGAAGAAACAGTTCGTCAAAATATATTTCTAATCCATATCTTTAACTTTACCAGAAAGTGGAAAGTGAAAGTTGCTTAGTCATGTCTGACTCTTTGTGACCCCATGGACTATATAGTCCATGGAATTCTCCAAGCCAGAATACTGGAGTGGGTAGCCGTTCCCTTTTCCAGTAGATCTCCCAACCCAGGAATTGAACTGGGGTCTCCTGCATTGTAGGTGGATTCTTTACGAGCTGAGCTACCAGGGAAGCCCTAACTATACTAGGGAGGCTTCAAATAGAAATACCTGCCATTCTGTATTTTGTTGAGAGTGAGTTTCTACTCTCATCCTCCCTTTTTTGTAGTCCCCTAATTTTTCTGATTATAAATCATATTATGTATATAAAGATACCTGAACGGACAAGTTCTTGGATTACACAAACTTAAAATCATCATTATGATTTGTTGTTAGCAATGGTAAACATACAGCAATCCTTACTTCCTATTTTGATTATTAAATATGCAATAAAAAGCAATATTTAACACCTCACAAAATAAAAGTCATAAGCTCCTTAGATAAAATCAGTTGAGTAATTTAGTACATATCCAATCTGACTACTCAACCCTTTGACTTGAGAGGAATGAATCAGCCAACTTGACAACAAATAAATAAATAATGCATACACACAAGCTTATCTTTTCAGTTAATTTTCTCCTTTTTTTTTTACTGATACTTAATTTATTTATTTTTGTATTTTAGTTAGGAGGAGCTCTCTTCACATAGAATTTTATGTGTTCTAATTTTGGGAATTTAGGATTAGGCAAATCATGTAATGACAAAAGGAATGTCATAGTGACCTAAGATTTGCATTATAATTCTCTACTCTAGCCACGGTCTATATTTATTATATAAATAACTTTATATATTATATATAAATATATCCTTATATAACATTATTCAAGACTTTTCTGCTCAGTTTTTTCTTCTTTGGATGGAGCCATTTATCTACTGTTGACCCTTGAACAACACAGACTTGAACTGTGTAAGTCTATCTACTTTTTTCAACAGTGAGATTTTTTTCGATAGTGAATGTTACAGTACTAGACAATCTGCAGTTGGTTGAATCCAAGAGTGTAGTGTGGCAAATACAGGGGAATCACAGATAAGGGGAGCTTACTGTATATAATGGGTGGATTTTTGACTTGGTGAGAGTAGGTATCCCTAACCCTGTGTTATTCAAGGGGCAACTATATTTTGAATTATCTGGGCTTGTGTCAGATGGCATATTATTAAGTAACCTGACAAAAGGCATATTATTAGACTTACTGACAAATTAAATAAGGCATTTTACTCCCAAGGTCACATCCGTTCCCTATCTTAGTCCTAAGGAGAGACTACTAGTATGGCCAACATGGCATATTTTAGACCACAAACTTATTTACTTGCACAAAGCACAATTCATTTGGTTTTCATCAAACAACACCATGGGAAGCCATCATTTAGACTGAAGCAACTTAAAAAGGAGTTAAGTTTGAATATTAGTCTTTGATCAAGGGTTTGGCTTCACTTTTGAGTTTCCCTGATGGCTCAGTGGGTAAAGAATCCACCTACCATGCAGGAGGCACAGAAGACATGAGTTCTGTCCCTGAGTCTGGAAGATCCCCTGGAGGAGGAAATGACAACCCACTCCACTATTCTTGTCTGAAAAATTCCATGGACGGAGGAGTCTGGTGGTCTAGAGTCCATGGGATAGCAAAGTCGGACATGACTGAGCACAACTGGCTTCACTGTTGATCTGCCTTTCCTGTCCCCATTTGGATGTATTTACCAAAATCATAGTTATTCTGGATATGATAGTACAATTCATGTTCTTAACAATAGATAATCAGCATTACCCAGGTCACAGTGGGTTTCATGGACAAAGAATCAGGTATAAACTTCTTTCTCAGGTAAAAAGATCCAAGGAAATCATTCATTCATTCATTAATTCTTTAAGTTACAAATTAATGAAAAGAGTAAAGGTGAAAGAGAAATGTGTCATAGAAAGCTGATAGCTTAAAAAAGACTTGTTTTACTCTTAGCTCTGTTGCTGATGAGAA
Source organism: Bos taurus (assembly GCF_002263795.3). NCBI lineage: Eukaryota > Metazoa > Chordata > Mammalia > Artiodactyla > Bovidae > Bos > Bos taurus. The sequence continues at coordinate 34,997,867 of NC_037338.1, read as the reverse complement.
GGAGGAATGGACCTGTTGTGGTGGGGTGAAAGGCTTGAGGGTAGTGCAATAGCCACAGTGAAGCAGAGATTCTCCCTACAAGAAATAAATCTTTGCTCTGAAATACAGCATCCAGTGATTGAACATAATTTGGCTATGGGTCACAAGAGCTATGATATTCAAAGAAATGTATCCAGTGCTTTAAGTAGACAAACAGGTGGTTCTAGAATGAGAATTGCTTAGCATTTGTGGCAGGCAGTGACATTTTGGCTTTAAGGGGAGAGTCTTTCAAGAATTGAAATTGAGCTAAAGGCTGAGTCACCAGGAATGGAATAGCTTGAAGAGTAACCCAAGACTGAAGGCTGAGAATTAGGATGACACTGGGGGACTCAGTGCTTGAGGTCACTGCAGCCACCCCAAGCCCACTAGATCTCACAAGCTTAGTGCAGCATCACAAACCCTAGTCCTCACCTTATGCCTAGTCACGACAGGGCTTAGCCTGTGGTCAAGCTCATCAGTGATTATAACAGAACAAGGCTAACATTCAGTCAGTAAGTTCAGCCACTCAGTCACGTCCAACTCTTTGTGACCCCATGGACTGCAGCACACCAGGCCTCCCTGTCCATCGCCAACTCCCGGAATTTACTCAAACTCATGTCCATTGAGTTGTTGATGCCATCCAACCATCTCATCCTCTGTCATCCCCTTCCCCTCCCGCCTTCAATCTTTCCCAGCATCAGGGTCTTTTCAAATGAGTCAGTTCTTTGCATCAGGTGGTCAAAGTATTGGAGTTTCAGTTTCAGCATCAGTCCTTCCAACAAATATTCAGAAAACTGGTGTCCTTTAGGATGGACTTGTTGGGCAGAAATTGATAAGGGTTGGCAAATAACTCAGGCCCTTCTTATAATAATATAGTCATATGGATTGTTCTTTAACTTTTTAAAATACACCAGTATCTTTCATTAGCTAATCAAAGAGTTCCCTGACCTGAAAATAAAGCCAGAAGTCTGAAATAAAGGAATATAACTGTAATTTTAGTTGGGCAGATTTGAATAATTGCATGTAGACCCTGAGCAAATGGTATGCTTGAATTGTGGATCTCTACCTACTTGAACTTTTATGAATGTTTTTCTTTTTTTCTTTATTTGAACAAAGCTGTGGTGAGATAGCCTATACGTGGATACCAAGGGAAAGATGAGATAGAAAGGGGGGCACTGAATCTGTCCTTCCATCTGGGACCATATATGAACCTCTCTTGAAAGGATTTTGCTGTCGCGCAAGACTTGGTGATGATGAGGGCATAGAAAGGGTTCCTTTGGACCAGAGGGCAAAAGCTAGGGTATTCTCACCATTTCTGTTTAGGCCAAACCATATCTTCTGAGTCACAGTAAGGATGTGAAAATTCAAAGTTTTAAAACTTTCCGGAGAAACAGCAAGTCTAGATTAGGTGAGTGCTCTGAATACAACAGGAAGAGGAGAAGCATCTGGATGCAGACTTGCTATGTGTAGGCACATGGGTGGCATTCACTAATTCCTTCTGCTTGTTTCATTACAAGAAGGAGAGAAGGAAGAAGAAATGCTCCAAATGCTACTTTGTTTTTATCAGTAATGTTCTTCAATTTAGTCTCTCAATTTGCTTTCATAAAGCCCTTAAGTCAGGTATTCACATTCTCATAAAATCTAACCTAAGATCTTGAAATTAGTAAGGCAAGGCTTTTCAGTTGTAGCTTCTATGTGTGACCATATGGTCAGATTTTCCTGGTCTTAAATGTTAATACTTCTCTTTTCACTTTCAAAAATGACCCAGCTCAAATAATAAAGTAAATTGTCATTCCTCCATGGGCCATTTGTATCCCATACTAGATCAAATGAGTCAAAATACATGTGGCTGACTTCAAGACTGGGAATCTGTATTCTAAACATATATGCAACCGGTCTTTATGTAAACAGTAAAGGGAAGTCAGCCCAAGACTCTCCAAATCCAAAGCCCATGTGAATTTTATTACACAACACTAGCTCTTAGAAAGATGTCTGTATTTATCTTGATACTGAATTTCAAAATCTAGAAGTTTATGTTTCTTACATTTTTACATTTATGTTTTCAAATAGTAGTCTAAAGCCTCATATAAGATTTGATGTGTTTTGGACTGAAGGCTAGAAGTTCTCTACCAGCAAAGGAGTCATTTTGCACAATTTATTCATATAAATTTTCCTATAATAAGTTACATAATATGCACAAAGAGGCCAAGTTATGATGGTGTAAATATGTAATTAACACTTATTAAATATTTTATATTTCATTTTATTTGTGTTAACAGCTGACGGAATAGAAGACTAGGTACAAAAGGTTGACCATTCATTTCTCTATTATTTTATTTCACCATCAGTGAGATTCTTTTGAACTTTTCATTTCCTATAGTAGGATAATAAAAAAAAAGTGAAATTAAAAAAAAACAACAACAACAAACTATGTCCCCTGTGGTATAACAAAAAGAATTGGAACTTGGTACAATTTTTAAAAAATGAAATCCATCAAGAAAAAGCATACATTCTTTGGAATAATTTCTAATACAGTCCTGGCCCTCCATCATTTATTTCTGTAGCATATGTCTTCTGATTATGCTTCTTTTCTCTCTCTTTCCTTGCCATTATCCAAAATTTATAGAGATTCAGATTTCAGTATCCAAGCTGGACCAATTATCACAGTTCAGCAGATGGTATGTTCCAAATGGTCATAACTAAAGCTATGTAATATCTTTTCAGATCAGGCAGGGCAACAGAGCATCATTTTCTTCTACTTTTCTTCTGTGAGATTTTATCTTAGGGGATCCAGAATGAGAGGCAGAGGGCCATCAGCAGAAGAAAATCCTTGCTTGTTCTTTTTGACATAAACTATGGAATTCAAAGTTCAGCAATTAGTGGACCTTGTATCTGCCTAGAGGTCTCCACCAGTTGGTTTGCTATGGGAATACCATGGAGAACATGCCTGATTTGCTAACTCAGTTAGATCTGCATGTGAACTGCTCATGTGAACTGAACTGGTCCCAATACATTGGTTTTGAATGAGAATGCCTTTACCTGTGTATGCCCTGTGCTGTGTTCAGTCATGTCTGACTCTGTGACCCCATGGACTGTAGCTTGCCAGGCTCCTTTGTTCATGAAATGTTCCAGGCAAGAATACTGAAGTGGGTTGTCATTTCCTATTCCAGGGGATCTTCCTGACCTGGGGATTGGCCGGCAGATTCTTTACCTACTGAACCACCTGGGAAGCCTCCCTGTATATATAAAGACAAAAACTAAGAACAGATAGTCTATCCCTGACATTTTAGCAAAAGGTAATGGGTCAACAAAATTAACGTATAAATAACTGTAAAAATAGACTTAAGGCAATAACAAAACATAATAACAAAATCATAATGATATCCTCCACTTTAGATCCCAAGATACTACACTGAAGAGCCTGATCTATATACATGCTGAAGGAATAGCATTCAAAGTGGATGATATACATACGTAAACACACAGAAATACAGACACACACACACACACACACACACACACACACACACAGTCTTTCTAGGAAACTTGAACCATGAAAGGCCAAAGATCAAGATAAACAACTGGATCAGGTGACACCAATGAAGCTAACACAATAAAAGCATAAGACAAAATTTTTAACAAAAATTAATTGAAACATCAAAGTTATACAATTAGAACACAAAAAGTAATTTGTAGATTTAAAACAATTTTCAAGTGTAAACATATGATAAATAGGGAAAAAGAGAAAGGGATGGAGAGAGGGTGAACAAACTAAGAACAAACCACTACTAAGAACCACAATTATAACATCAAAAAGAAAAAAAGTTGTTTTTTTTTCATAGTATTCAGAAAAGGAAAACATAAAAATACAAATGAAGATTTGTAAGGGGAATCAAGGAAATTAGTTATTTAGATAATAAAAATCACAACCTGAGAAAGAACAGAAAGATAGAGGAAACACAATTTGAAATTTTGGTACTTATTATTTTCCTAAAAATATTTATTTACTTATTAAACTTATTATTTTCCTAATTTATTCTCTGCAAGAAGATCAAACCAGTGCATCCTAAGGAAATCAGTCCTGAATATCCATTGGAAGGACTGATGTTGAAGCTGAAACTCCAATACTTTGGCCACCTGATGTGAAGAACTGACTCATTGGAAAAGACCCTGATGCTGGGAAAGATTGAAGGCAGGGAGAAGGGGACAGCAGAGGATGAGATGGTTGGATGGCATCACTGACTCAATGGACATAAGTTTGAGCAAGCTCCAGAAGTTGGTAATGGACAGGGAAGCCTGGTGTGCTGCAGTCTATGGGGTCACAAAGAATTGGACACACCTGAGCGACTGAACTAAACTGAACCCGAAAAACAATTTGATATTAAAATCTCTATGTTTAAAGAGCTTACTGAAAATACAGTATTTTAAAAGAAACAAGAATCCAAAACAACATTAAATTTCTCATCTGCAGCACTGCAAGCTAGAAAATGATAATGAATAAAGGCTATTTAAAGAAAAGAAACATAATCTTAAAAAAATCTGTACAAGTATAGCTTTATTCTTTTTTGAGGAGGAAACATTGCTAAAATAAGAAGAAAACATATTGTCATGTATTCTAAGAAAAATACATAAATCCTTATGCAAGAATATCTACTTAAAGCATTTAATAAATTTGACTACTTTATATACAGGTACAAATGTATGAAAAGTGAAAGTGAAAGTCGCTCAGTTGTGTACAACTCTTTGGAACCCCATGGACTATACAGTCCATGGAATTCTCCAGGCTACAATACTGGAGTAAGTAGCCTTTCCCTTCTCCAGGTGATCTTCCCAACCCAGGGATCGAACTCAAGTCTCCCACATTACAGGTGGATTCTTTACCAGTTGAGCCACAAGGTTAGTCCAAGAATACTGGAGTAGGTAGCTTATCCCTTCTCCAGCAGATCTTTCTGACCCAGGAACCAAACCAGGGCCTCCTGCAAATGTATGATATGAAATATAAATGTATGATAAATAAATCAATGTGCAATGAAATATGAGTTGGAATTTTTGGTATCTGTTCATAATTTTCTTGAAACAGATATGGAATATTTTATAGCTAGATAGAACCAATTAATTCTTTTTTTAAAGATTTTCACTGGAGAAGGAACTCCATGGCAACCAACTCCAGTATACTTGCCCGGAAAATCCCATGGACAGAGGAGCCTGGCTGGCTATAGTCCTTAGGATTGCAAAGAGTCAGATGTGACTGAGCAATTATACAACAACAAAGATTTTCATACATGGATATATTACTGATGTTCTGAATTCACATGGTGAACTTACATTGACCTCTTTTTCCCCATTACTTGAAAGAATACACATTATTATACAGAACAGTAGTTAAGATCCTCAAAACCCAGAAGGATAGGAAAACTGCCACATTTTAGGTTCACTGAGTTCTCAAAACTATTGAAGTATCTTGCCAGCACATTACCAAAAATCATGTTTAGTCTTTCAGGAAGATTTAGCTTTTGGTGGAATGTTGCTGTAAGAAACTCTACAAGATATCAGCATCTCTTGGAAAAATCTGTTTAAAATCATGAGATACTTAAATAAAAATGGTTATTAGTGCTTTAATTCTTCAGCTATCAAATACTTTTCTAAACTACACTGACACCATTAGTATTACTATTCACACTAGTGTAGGACCAAATAATTCAAATTGGTGGCTCTGTGCACATTTGCTCAATCATGTCTGACTCTTTGTGACCCCTATGACTGTAGCCTGCCAGGCTCCTCTGTCCATGGGATTTTTCCCGGCACGAATACTGGAATAGGTTGTCATTTCCTTTTCCAGGGGATCTTCCTGACCCAGGGATCAAACCTGAATTTCATGCATCTCCTGCACTGGCAGGTGGATTCTTTACCACTGACCCACCAGAAATCCAAAATTACATTAGCCCAACACAGAATTTAGAGTTGGAGGAAGCACAATTTCTTAAGTTCTTGCCTTGTAAGAAAATGTCCTGAAGAATAATGCCTTGCTTTGGAGTAAGAGTAGCACACAATTATAATTTAATGTTGGTGCATTAATGCAGAGATATAGATTAATTATAACTTTGGAGATACTAATGGCCTCAGTAGCAGTCTGGAAAGACATCTAAATCAACATGGCATGGTAAGAAAATATAATCAGGATAAAACTAGAAAAAGGGTAAAATTGATGATAAGCAATAAATATAACTGATTTAAACCATAAATTAAAGTAGAGGAACAAATCCAAGTATATAGACTTTTTACAAATTATCAATTGTTTAAATTCTCATGTCACAGGAATGTCCAGATTAATTTAGAACTGGGCTCTGATTAGATCTGCCCTACTCGAACCTTGTCTAAGCCAGATGATTCAGCAGAAAATACAGAGTGAAGTAAGCCAGAAAGAAAAACACCAATACAGTATACTAACGCATACATATGGAATTTAGAAAGATGGTAACAATAACCCTGTATACGAGACAGAAAGAGAGACACTGATGTATAGAACAGTCTTTTGGACTCTGTGGGAGAGGGAGAGGGTGGGATGATTTGGGAGAATGGCAATGAAACATGTATAATATCATATATGAAATGAGTTGCCAGTCCAGGTTCAATGCACGATACTGGATGCTTGGGGCTGGTGCACTGGGACGACCCAGAGGGATGGTATGGGGAGGGAGGAGGGAGGAGGGTTCAGGATGGGGAACACATGTATACCTGTGGTGGATTCATGTTGATATGTGGCAAAACCAATACAATATTGTGAAGTTAAAAAATAAAATAAAAAAATTACACTAAAAAAAAAAAGTGTGGTGTACTGTGGCACAGTAAAAAAAAAAAAAAAAAGACACAAATGTCTTCTAATTATATAAATCCTTGAGTTCAGAAGTGCCCATTCCATTACTTCAAATAAAAGGCTGCAAGGACATGATTCCAGGAGTTTCTGATTTGGTAAATCCTAGGTCAGTGCAGTTCAGTTCAGTTCAGTCTCTCAGTCATGTCCAAATCTTTGCAACCCCATGAACCACAGCACACCAGGCCTCCCTGTCCATCACCAACTCCCAGAGTCTACTGAAACCCATGTACATTGAGTCGGTGATGCCATCCAACCATCTCATCCTCTGTCGTCCCCTTCTCCTCCTGCCCTAAATCTTTCACAGCATCAGGGTCTTTTCAAATGAGTCAGCTCTTCGCATGAGGTGGCTAAAGTATTGGAGTTTCAGTTTCAACATCAGTCCTTCCAAGGAACACCCTGGACTGATCTCCTTTAGGATGGACTGGTTGGATCTCCTTGCAGTCCAAGGGACTCTCAAGAGTCTTCTCCAACACCACAGTTCAAAAGCATCAATTCTTCAATTCTCAGCTTTCTTTAGAGTCCAACTTTCACATCCATACATGACCACTGGAAAAACCATAGCTTTGACTAGACAGACCTTTGTTGGCAAAGTAATGTCTCTGCTTTTTAATATGCTGTCTAGGTTGGTCATAACTTTCCTTCCAAGGAGTAAGCGTCTTTTAATTTCATGGCTGCAATCACCATCTGCAGTGATTTTGAAGCCCAGAAGAATAAAGTCAGCCATTGTTTCTACTGTTTCCCCATCTATGTGCCATGAAGTGATGGGACCAGATGCCATGATCTTCGTTTTCTGAATGTTGAGCTTTAAGCCAACTTTTTCATTCTCCTCTTTCACTTTCATCAAGAGACTCTTTAGTTCTTCACTTTCTGCCATAAGGGTGGTGTCATCTGCATATCTGAGGTTATTGATATTTCTCCCGGCAATCTTGATTCCAGCTTGTGCTTCCTGCATCCCACAGGCAGCATAAATAACAAAGCTTTGCCTATGGCTTTTAGGATAATGAAGGATGCACTATGAAGATGAGCCCATGCATATATACCTCTATCCAGGTTCCTTCTTCTGTGCGTCATTATGTCATTAACTGATCGGCTGGGAGTAAAGCAATTTGAAACTAAACTTGGTAATATCCAAGACATTATTTCTATTAATTTTCAAACCAGCCTCTGTGGTTCTGGCTAAACTGAATTTCAGTTGTACCCCGTTCCCATATGACATAAATTAGTCATTATCATGGTTGTCTTGTAAAGTTTGGGCTTGCTTGAATTTACTCAAATAGTTACCATACATTTGATCATCATCATTCCTTTTTTTTATGTTCAATTTCCCTTCCTATCTTCTTGAAACACTGTTTTTGGAAGCAATTGCTACAATTATATTGCATAATAAAAATCTTCAATGGCTTAAAGTAATGCATATTTATTTTCTGTACGAATCTGTGAGGCAATCAAAACATCACTGCTTCAGAATGTGAAGTGGGATGGGTTTAGCTCTGTGTTTCTGGTTAGGTTCACGTCTGTTCGTGAATATCATTGCTGGGCCCAGGTTAAAGGGACAGCATATATTTGGAGGTTATATTTCTCATGGTGATCACAGGAGCACAAGAAGCAAGCTAGACCACACAAGAATATTTTAAGTCTCTACTTGAATTATATCACATAAGTGGCCAAAGCAAGTCACATGGCTAAGCCTGAAACCTGTGGGTAGAGAAGTATATATCACTCATACTGGAAGAACTGCAATATAATTCTGTAACAGAGAGAGATGAAGAGTTTGCAATAATAAATAAACCACATACATTCAATATTATAGGAAACTTCTGAGAGCAGGAAATTTGTCTGTCTAAATTTTTATCCCCAGAGTCCTCAAAATTTCATAGGTATAGAATTATGGGTTAACAGAAAATTTATTTAATTATCTTTATTTTATTCTCTTGCTTTCTTTTTCTCTCTCTTTCCTTCCTTTCTTCCTCCCTCTCTCCTTCCCTCCCTCCCTTCCTTCCTTTCTTTTTCTTCAGGATTCTATTGTTCTTTTTGAGATATCAGTTGTATATCTGTTCATTATTTTTAAGGTAAACATTCCTTTTCTTTAATTGCTATATACCATTGTGTGTATGTGTTCAAAATTTTAAATTTTGTGCAATTTCACCACAATGTGTCTAAGTGTGGATTTGCTTTGAATTTATCTTCCTTGATTCTCATTTTGTGTGTGTGTGTTTAAGACTTTTTTTTTTCATGTGAACAATTTTTAAAGTCTTTAATGAATTTGTTATAATATTGTTTTATGGTTTGGTTTTTTTGGCCATGAGGCATGTGGGATCTTAGCTCCCTGACCAGGGATCAAATGTGTACCCCCTCCACTGGAAGGAGTCCTAACCACTGGACCACCAGGGAAGTCCTACACTGCATTTTATAATTTTAAAAATTGGTATATTTTATCAACTCTTTTCTTTTTTAAAGTTTTTAAATTTTTAATATAAATTTATTTAATTGGAGGTTAATTACTTTACAATATTGTATTGGTTTTGCCATACATCAACATGAATCTGCCACAGGTATACATGTGTTTCCCATCCTGAACCTCCCTCCCACCTCCCTCCCCATACCATCCCTCTGGGTTGTCTCAGTGCACCAGCCCCAAGCATCCAGTATCATGCATCAAATCTGGAGTGGCGATTTGTTTCATATATGATATTATACATGTTTCAATGCCATTCTCCCAAATCATCCCACCCTCTCCTTCTCCCATAGAGTCCAAAAGACTGTTCTATACATCTGTGTCTCTTTTGCTGTCTCACATACAAAGTTATCATTTCACCATTACTATTCAACATAGTTTTGGAAGTTTTGGCCACAGCAATCAGAGTAGAAAAAGAAATAAAAGGAATCCAAATTGGAAAAGAAGTAAAACTCTCACTGTTTGCAGATGACATGATCCTCTACATAGAAAACCCTAAAGATTCCAACAGAAAATTACTAGAGCTAATCAATGAATATAGTAAAGTTGCAGGATATAAAATCAACACATAGAAATCCCTGCATTCCTATACACTAATAATGAGAAAATAGAAAGAGAAATTAAGGAAACAATTCCATTCACCATTGCAACGAAAAGAATAAAATACTTAGGAATATATCTACCTAAAGAAATTAAAGACCTATATATAGAAAACTATAAAACACTGGTGAAAGAAATCAAAGAGAACACTAATAGATGGAGAAATATACCATGTTCGTGGATCGGAAGAATCAATGTAGTGAAAATGAGTATACTACCCAAAGCAATTTATAGATTCAATGCAATCCCTATCAAGCTACCAATGGTATTTTTCACAGAGCTAGAACAAATAATTTCACAATTTGTGTGGAAATACAAAAAACCTCAAATAGCCAAAGCAATCTTGAGAAAGAAGAATGGAACTGGAGGAATCAACCTGCCTGACTTCAGGCTCTACTACAAAGCCACAGTCATCAAGACAGTATGCTACTGGCACAAAGACAGAAATATAGATCAATGGAACAAAATAGAAAGCCCAGAGATAAATCCACGCACATATGGACACCTTATCTTTGACAAAGGAGGCAAGAATATACAATGGAGAAAAGACAATCTCTTTAATAAGTGGTGCTGGGAAAACTCGTCAACCACTTGTAAAAGAATGAAACTAGAACACTTTCTTTAATAACTCTTAAAAAAGATCAAAGTTATTTTATTTCAGATATTACCTTTTTCATTTTTGGTTTGCTCTGTTATAACCACCAGAGACACTTTATTGGTGGCACAATCGTGAAGAATTTGCCTGCCTATTCAGGAGATTCAGGTTCCATCCCTGGGTTAGTAAGATCCCCTGGAGAAGGGAATGGCAACCCACTCCAGTATTCTGCCTGGGACATGTCAAGGACAGAGGACTCTGGCTAGCTACAGTTCATGGGACCACAAAAGAGTAGGACACAACAAAGCAACTAAACAATGAAACTCTTTCAATTAAATTTCCAGAACTTTTTTTTGTCTAGCATCTACATTAAAATTTCTGTGATCATTTCAGATTTACCATCTGTTCACAATCCTGTATTTCTTTTTTATTTACCAGTTCATTTATTATGCATATATACATAAATATTCATATTAATGTGCACATTATCAATATACATAAATATATACATATATGTATTTTCCCCAATAAACCCCTCAAAAGTTGAAAATTTCATAATTCAAAAATGCAGCTGTTACACTTAAACTACTGAATCTACTAGCTTAGACTGCTGCTTCTGCTGCTGCTAAGTCGCTTCAGTCATGTCCGACTCTGTGCGACCCCATAGACGGCAACCCACCAGGCTCCTCCATCCCTGGGATTCTCCAGGGAAGAACACTGGAGTGGGTTGCCATTTCCTTCTCCAATGCATGAAAGTGAAAAGCGAAAGTGAAGTCGCTCAGTTGTGTCCAACTCGTAGCGACCCCATGAACTGCAGCCCACCAGGCTCCTCCGTCCATGGGATTTTCCAGGCAAGAATACTGGAGTGGGTTGCCATTGCCTTCTCCGTAGCTTAGCCTAACCTACCTTAAATTTGCTCAGAACACATAAATTAGCCTACAACTGGGTAATATCATCTGACATAAAGCCTATTTTTTTAAATAAGGTATTGAATATCTCGGAATTAATTGAATATTGAAAGTGAAAAACAAGATAATTGTATGAGCACAGAATGGTTGTAAGTGTATTCTTTGAGGTGCTGTGACTCAGTGACACAGCCCAGCATCATGTATCGTATAACATTTATCCAGGAAAAGATCAAAATTTAAAATATGAGCTACTGTTTCTATTGAGATCGTGTTGCTTTCACACTACAGTAAAGTTGAAAAATACTAAGTTGGGAACTTCATATAGTTACTATTCAGAAATGCTTATTAGTATTTCACAAGGTTCAGAGCACTTGGGTCTCACTTTGTAGTTTAGATTTCTTATTTAATGAATTTAAATAACTTAGAGAACATTCATTTCATATTCCTTTTTATTTAAGGATCACTTCAAGTTTGGAAGGTTCTAACCCTAATTGTGTTTGCTTCTCATTAACCAGATGAACTGCTTCTTGGATAAGGGATTTGAAATTTAAAATTACTACCACAACTTTTGAGGGGCTTCTTATTTCTAATCAAATTCTTTGTGATTTGAGTGAGAGATGTGATCAACCACAATAGTATGACTTTTATCAGAGTCTTTGGAATTTTACCATTCCAAAAGCCATTTTAAAAGTTATATCATCTCAGAAAGGGAAGAATTTTACTTTTTGGCCAGTATAGTTCAATCTCTATATCCATGCAGAAGTCAGACCCTGATTTTTTAATTGTCATGAAAGACTTTCATTCTTCTACTTTGAAATCTGGAAAAAATGAAGTGGTCCCTGACATTTTTTTCAGCCGGGCAGATTTGTTTTTCTACCCCTTTACTGTGTTAAGCCCTTATAGAGTCCTGCAACCAATGATGCTGTCTCAATTTCCACTTACCAGAACTGACGACCCCCACTACCCAGAGCAGTTCAAGGGTGAAGTAACATATCAAATAATCCAGAGTTCAGTCCATTCTTTGTTTCTAATTAGAGCATTTAAGAATTTCTTTTTTCTTAGTTTTCAATTGAATTTATTGATTACTAAGACTATGATGGGTTCACATTGTGAGAAAACCCCCAAAATATAGGAACCAAATTTTCTACCCTGTAGCAATATAAGTATAGAAATAAATGAAGAAATTCATTTAAATTTGAAGAGCTTAGATTTAACTGGAATTTTTCATATACAGAAGTTATACTGATATAGAAGTTCAGTTATGAACATAATAGTAGGAAAATTTTACAAATATCTTTCAAGAACACATCCTTTTATAGTCCTCATGATATAATACAATTGATTGTACCTTAAGTACTGAGTTTTCTACTATTAAAGTTATTACAAGCACTCCATCTAAAGAATACATTCATGCTAAAGATAAAACTCATAGCTACATTTTAAAAAATTGAACTACAGTGATTTATAATGTTGTATTAGTTTCAGCTGTACAATGTATATATTCTTTTTTATATTTCTTTTCCTTATAGGTTGTTACAAAATATTGAGTGTAGTTCCCTGTGGTGTACTGTAGGTCTTATTTATTTATTTTACATATCATAGTGTATGTATGTTAATTCTAATCTCTTAATTTATTCTCCCCTACCTTTCCCTTTGGTAACCATGAATTTGTTTTCTATGTCTGTGAGTCTCTTTCTATTTTGGGAATAAGTTCATTTGTTTCTGTCTCTCTCTTTTAATTCCACATTTAAACCATACCATATGATATTTGTCTTTCTCTCTCTGGCTTACTTTACTTAGTATGGTAATTTCCAGGTCCATCCATATCACTGTAAATGGCATTATTTAACTATTTTTGTGGTTGACTAATATCCCCTTGCACATTTTTATCCATTCATCTGTCAATGGACATTTGGGTTGCTTCCATACCTTGGCTACTGTATGTAAATAGTGCCACTCTGAACATTGGGGGGCATGTATCTTTTTGAATTATACTTTTTATTTTTTCCTGATATGTGGCCAGAGGTGAGATTGCTAGATCATATGGTAATTATATTTTTAGGTAAATTGTTTTTCATAGTGGGTGTACCGATCTACATTCCCACCAACAGTATAAGGACGGGGGTCCTTTTTCTTCACATATTCTCTCCACCATTTATTATTTATAGACTTTTTGATAATCCCATTCTGACCTATGTGAGATGATACTTTATCAGGGTTTTAATTTGCATTTCTCTAATATTAATAATTAGTGATGCTGAACATTTTGTTATGTGCCTGTTAGCCATTTGTATGTCTTCTTTGGAGAAATGTTTATTTAGATTTTCAGCCCATTTTTAAATTTAATGTTTTTTTTATATTGAGTTGTATGAGCCATTCGTATAATTTGGAAATTAACTCCTTTTCAGTTGCATCATTTGCAAATAGATTCTCCCATTCTTTAGGTTGTTTTTTTCATTTTGCTTATGGTTTCCTTTACTGTGCAAAAGCTTTTAAGTTTAATTAGATGTCATTTATTTCTGCTTTTATTTTCATTACTCTATGAAATGAATCCAGAAAGATATTGCTGCAATATATGTCAAAAAGTATTCTGCTTTGTGGTAAAATTCTTCAGAAAGTGAGCATAGAGGGAACATGCTTCAACATAATAAATATCATGTATGACAAACCCACAGCTAACATTATACTCAATGGTGAAAAGCTGAAAGCATTTCCTCTAAGATCAGAAACAAGACAAAGATGGTCACTCTCGCCACTTCTACTCAACATAGTTTTGGAATTCCTAGCCACAGCCATCAAAAAAGAGAAAAAAATAAAAGGAATCCATATCGGAAAAAAAGAAGTAAAACTGTCACTGTTTGCAAATGACAAGATACTATACATAGAAAATCCTAAAGATGCTACGAGAAAGCTACTAGAGCTTATTAATGAATTCAGTAAAGTTTCAGGACACAAAATTAATGCACAGATATCTGTTGCACTTCCATACACTATCAATGAAAAATCAAAAAGAGAAATTAAGGAAATAATCATATTTACCATCACATCAAAAGGAATAAAATACCTAGAAATAGACCTATCTAAGGAGTCAAAACACCTGTACTCCAAAAACTATGACATTGATGAAAGAAATGAAGATGGCACAAATAGATGGAAAACTATACCGTGTTCTAGGATTGAAAGAATCAATATTGCTAAAATGACTATACTACCCAAGACACTCCACAGATTCAATGCAACCCTATTAAATTAACAATGGTATTTTTTGCAGAAATAGAATGAAAACTTTGAAAATTTGTATGGAAGCAAAAAGGGCCTCTCTGGTGGCTCAGTCATAAAGAATCCACTTGCAATGCAGGAGCCATAAGAGATACAGGTTCGATTGCTGGGTCGGAAAGAGCCCCTGGAGGAGGGCATGGCGACTCACTCCAGTATTGTTGCCTGGAGAAGTCCCATGCACAGAGGAGCTTGGTGGGCTACAGTCCATGGGATTGAAAAGAGCTGGACATGACTGAAGTGACTTGGCACACATGGCACGTACAGAAACAAAAAAAGTCTCTGGATAGCCAGTGTAATCTTGAGAAAGAAAAACAAAGCTGGAAGGATTAGGCTCACTGACTTCAAACTATACTACTAAGCTACAAGAAGGATTTCTTATGTGCAAGCTTGGGTTTTCCCAGTAGCTCAGTTGGTAAAGAATCCACCGGGAATGCAGGAGGTCCCGGTTTAATTGCCCTGGAGGAAACATAGGCTGCTCACTCCAGTATTCATGGGCTTCCCTGGGGGCTCAGATGGTAAAGAATCCACCCGCAATGTGGAAGACCTGTGTTTTCCCTGGGTTGGGAAGATTCCCCTGGAGGAGGGCATGGGAACCCACTCCAGTATTCTTGCCTGGAGAATCCTCAAGGACAGAGGAGCCTTGTGGGCTGCAGTCCATGTGGTCACAAAGTGTTGGACATGACTGAATGACTAAGCATGCAAGCATGCATATACAAGCTCAGCATCAAATTTAAATGATTGTTATATTTTTTCTAGTTTATCTAGTTCTAGATTTTTGTAGCAGGATAGTTTTCATATTTATCTTAATCTTTCAAATATCTAAAATTGAAAACTATATTATGATCAATGTAAAGTTATTTATCTTATAAACAAATTATATGTTTTATCCTTTATTCATAAAATATTTTGTATAAATGTGTGTATGTATGTGTGTATATGAATCTCCACCTAGAGTTTAATTGATGATGAAATTAGCTACATTACAGCACAACATTCTTTGGTCAGTTCTAAAAATAAGAAAAAATTCTACTAAAAACACTATAAATGTTAAAAAGAAATGTTACTTCCCAGTAGCCTAGAGATGAAAAGTGAACTATAAGTTACCTAGAAGTAAAAGGGAAAAATAAACTTAATATCAATAATTTAAATACATAATGACCAGTTTTCAATAAGAAGGAAAATGTATAGATTTATGTATTCTAATAATAAGAAAAATAAATTGAAAATGAATGAGTGTAATAGTCAATCTAAGAAATTAAAAATTATTTAAATAGAGAAGATCAAGCAAAATGAAATTAAACATACTTAATATATACACAAAAAAGATATATTAAAATTAAACAAACACTAATAATTTGAAACAAGCTAATGCAGTGAATAGACATTCAGAAATCTACTCAGATTTTAAACAGTAAGAAAAAATATGGAAACTTGAAAAGAAAAAGAATCACCACAGATGTGAGCAAGTTTGAAAAGAGTAAGAGAGTATTATTTTAATCTATTTTAAAGTGGAAAAGTGTAGGACATTTATTAAATATGACCTAAAATTGATTTTCTATTTACCTGCTTTTGTTTTTCTTTCTGTTTCTATCAAAAAATAAATAAAATGTCCATTAGAGTTTTGAAAAAAAAAAAAGTTTACATAGGGACACATCTAGATAACAGAATTACACAAGTACTGTTAACAAAATGAAATGACATTCACATGGGAGAAGATACATTTTTAAGCGAAATAAAAGCCTTCAGAAAATACATAAATTTAGATTACAACTTGAAATATAGCAAGTGTGTCTCTGTACAGAGGCTGTGCTGTGAATGTGCTGAGTCACTTCAGTCGTGTCTGACTCTTTGCAACCCCATGGACTGTGGCCCTCCAAGCTCCTCTGTCCATGGGATTCTCTAGGCAAGAATACTGGAATGGGTTGTCATGCCCTCCTCCAGGGGAATCTTCCTAACCCAGGGATTGAATCCAAGTCTCTTATGCCTCCTGCATTAGCAGGGACGTTCTTTACCACAAGCGCCACCTGTGAAAAATATGGTGTATTTAAATAATAATTATCTTATTTATATGTGCAAATAATTTATAGATAATAATTTTATTTATGTATTGTAACCACCTAAGAAGTAAGTGTCATTATAATGCCAGTTTTAAAATGACAAAGACAGTCTTGGACCAGTTAAATGGATGTAAAATATCACAGCCAAGTGGCCTGCCTCAAGTCAGTTTTTACTTAAGGTGCTACATTGGTTGCTGGAAATATAGTTGGCTATCATTGATAGAAAACAATTTTAGAACCCTATTTTGTGTCTATGATTTTTTATCCAGACAATAAAATGTTTAATAGAAGGAAAAAATTGAAAATTATACAAATAAAAAAATATTAATTAGGGCTCAAGTAAATTTTCTCAAGTAAGACAAGACACTCAGATCCATGAAAAAAATAAATGTATATGAACAAAACAATAATTTGAATGTCAAAGGATATACTGAATACTATCAAAAGTAAAAGACATGGAAAACTATCATCAAGTAAAAAAGTAAAATGGCAAATACCTTCCATATATACATTTTTCTACATATTTAAAAGAAGCTTTCTGTATCAACATTAATAAAATACATGAACAAGTAAGTCAGAAAATATGAATATATTTTAAAAATACACACATCCTTTGCAAAGGATTTTTAAAATCACCAGCTATTGCTAGTTTCCTTTCTCTAAGGTGCTTGCTCCCATCAGCAAAGTATCAAAGTGTATATATACCGAGTTGTAGTTTTAATTTCTCTTTGAAATTCATTTAGATTGATGAGAAAGATGGTATCCAACTGGATTTATTTTCGTTTCCCTGTGTAGTAATAAGGCTGAGCAAATTTTAAAGGGTTTAGCTACATTCACTTTTTTTTACTTACTTGTCTAGTATTTTATTAATGTTGTATATGTTTTAAAACATTTAGATATAAATATCTACATGGGTAGAGGCTTTCCTGGTGGCTCAGATAATAAAGAAACCATCTGCAATGCAGGAGACCTGGGTTTAATCCCTGGGTCAGGAATATCCCCTGGAGAAGGAAATGGCAACCCACTCCAGTATTCTTGCCTGAGAAATCCCATGGACAGAGGAGCCTGTCAAGCTACAGTCCATGGGGTCACAGAGAGTCAGACACAACTAACATGTTTCACTCTCTCTAGCCACACAGTCTTCCTAGGCGGCACTAGTGGTAGAGAGCTCACCTGCCAATGAAGGAGACGTGAGATGTGGGTTCTATCCCTGGACAGGAAGATTCCCTGAAAAAGAGCACGGCAACCCATTTCAGTATTCTTGTCTGGAGAATCCCATGGACAGAGGAGCCTGGGGTGCTACAGTACATAGGCTCGCAGAGTCAGACATGACTGAAGCAAGCATGCAACCTACACACAGGAATGATTATTGTACCATTACTTATATTGGCAAAAATCTGAAATAAATACTTGTGTTACTACAAAAATAGTTACAAAATTAATGGTATATCATAAGATTTTATGCAACTATTAAAATGAGTGCTTATGCATTTTGCCTTAGGTGATGCCGGTGGCAAACTCTTAAATGAGAAGTGAAGTTAGATTTTTATCCCAAAATGTATAAATATATATAATGTACAAATGTACATTATATATATTTTATATACACATACATACAAACTTTCTACATTCCCAAAAGTTTCCTGTATCTAATTTCTGGCTTATCTTAAGTATATAGGCAAGTAATCTTCCAATTTGGCTTTCCATGTGGCTCAGAGGTAAGGAATCCACCTGTCAATTCAATGCAGGAGACATGGGTTTGATCTGTGAATTCCTTTCCCTGCAGAAGGAAATGGCAACCTACTCCAGTATTCTTGCCTGGAAAATCCCATGGACAGAGGACCTGGCAGGGTTAGAGTCCATGGGATGTCAAAAGAATATGATATGACTTAATAACTACATAACAGCAAAGTTAACTGGTCAAATATATAAAGGTAGACATGGGGCTATGGAAGAAAAATGCAAAGCAGAAGAGGTAGAAAAGCAATCTAGGATAAAATAATGTTAACAGTCTCATGTCAGGTCATTTTTACAGAGAAAAATGTCAGGTAACTAATATATTCAGAACGTAAGAATTCTGATCATCTGAATTTTCTGGTTAATTAAAGCTAGTTTGAAATTCCTTTGTGACTATGACTGAGAATTAAAAGTCCTTGAGGAATGTATACATTTCTCTTATTGTCTCATAAAGTATAATGAAAGCCATTAGTATTTTGGTTGGTTTCTTAGGATCTTATAGTACTAGTGTTTATATTTATAAACATCACTTTCCTACAAGATGCTACATCTATAAACATGAGTGTGAAAGAACTTGGATTAAATCTAATTTAGCCCAATACTATAACTAAGGATATATTGGGTCTTGGTTTTCTACTAAAAATAGGGCTTCCAAACAGTTAAAATCGCAGAATTGGGTGGTTGTTAATGTAGATACAGATCACGCTTTAAAGAAGTTACAATATTCAGGCCTTGATTCTCTCCTCCTGAACTAGATAAAACTTAGATGCACATAATTTTGGTAATGTATGTTTATCATGTATGTTTTTCAGAACCCGCTAGTGAGTCAGATGTGCTTTCTTTGTAAAGTAAAGCTCATCTTTTCTAAAAATGACTAAACCTCATTTTTAGTCTCAGAAGTGCTAAAAATGAGGCAAGGACTGTTTCCTGACTCTCAATCCATTTAGTCATTTCAATAATTTATTCTTGGTATTTTGTTTTCATTGAAGGTTTGGGTACCAAGGCTCTGATATTTATGAATGACTAAATTGCTGTTTTTCTCTAAGTCAGTGGTGCTTTCAATAATGTGGCATCTATACTTACAGGTAAATATAAACATTCCCCTTCTGCTTCAGCTCAAACCATTATACTCACTATTCTTAGATCCCAATGTAAACTAATTTTTCTCTCTTTCTCTGCCCCTCCCATCTAGACATTGCACAAAACAATGCATAATCTCTTCCTCACTTCTCACATTCACATACACCACTTTCTCGGGCTAACTCTTGCTTCACACCTCCAATGAAGTGTTACTTCCTGGAGGAGGGTTTCAAGGACTCCTTGGTTAACTTAGGTCTCAGGGTTTGCCATAGTAATTTCACCAACCCCTCATCATATTATAGATCAATGATGTAAAAGCTCATAAATCTGGATGCATATTCTACACTGACTTACTGAGGGGTTTTTGTTGCTTATTATTTATCTCTGCTCCTATATCAATCAATTAACAAAAATCAGTAAAATATTTCCAAATACATTTCAATATTATGAGGGTATTCTAGCAAGTGTTCTCACATTAACAGAACAAGTAAATTGATGTGTACTTTAATTGATGACTAGGTATATTATATGACTAACAGTGATTCCTAGGGGTGTTCATGCTAAGTCACTTCAGTAGTGTCTGACTCTTTGTGACGCTGTGGACCATAGCCCACCAGTCTCCTCTGTCCATGGAATTCTCCAGGCAAGAATAGTGGAGTGGGTTGCTATGCCCTCCTTCAAGGGATCTTCCCAACATAGGGATCAAGCCATGTCTTCTCCATTTCCTTCATTGGCAGGCGAGTTCTTTACTGCTAATGCCAATAAAACACAGTAAAGAAGCAAAACAAAACAAAATGGAGGCAGAAAATTCACCTTTCTTACGTGCGTTATGCTCAGCACAATACAGACCTAATCTAACTTTCTAGGCTTCAGTAGAAATACTTCCCCATATATTCTTTGGGTCCCTACTCATTTGGACTAGTTTTAATTTTTGGTACCTAAGTACACCATTCACCTTTCTTCTTCTTAACCTGCACTCATCCATATCTGGTCTGCGATGACTGAGGTGTCTTCCTCATTCACACTGTCTCCACCTCTCACACTCAGTTTCCTATTTCTATCTAGTAACACCTTTGTCAATGTCAAGGACAGCAACTGGCCCTCACTCATCTGTATATATCTCAGTGCTCAATAGGGTTATTACAAAGTAGGAAAGCAATCCCTCTAAGTTACATTCCATATAGGCAGTATTTTTTTGTTTTACTGACTGCTTGCAATTTGCTAAATTTTCAAAATATTTTGTGGCTTTATTTCCTTCCTATATTTTAAATCTGAATTTCCTGTAGGCAGGAGAAATATCTTACTTATTTATCCATTCCCTTGCATAACCTAGGACAGTCCCTTGCACATAATAGCACTTCATTTGGTACTTAAATGAGACTATTTGGATACAGAAAGATCTTACTCCTTGACAAATAACCCTCTCTTGAATATGGAGGAAATTAGCTCAGTTTATTAAATGTATGAGAAAAACAGGAATTCTGTTTTGAAAACCATTGCAGTATTCTGGAGTGCCAAGGCCTTTTGGGGCTTGTGGAATTAACACTTCCAAAAAAGGAATCCATTTCCTGATTACTCAAGAGATGCAAGAAAAAAAATAACTGTGCAATGACAGACAAGTTGAAAACATTGAAAATAAGTAAATATAATTCAGTTTGAACAGTTGTTTCTCACACACACAGAATTGCCATGAGGCTTTTAAAAACGTAGATAATTTATTTGCATCTTGGCAAGTATGTTTTAGCTGCTGAGAAAAATACCCCTACTATAGTAAATACATATTTTTTGAAGAAGTGATAAGAATTGTAATGATAATTGAGTAATGTCAAGAAAGAGAAAATAAATACACATTACACACAGAAATATTTAAAGATGAAGTAAACAAAACTCTCAGTTAAAGAAGTATGACTCATTGGCTGTGTCTACATGAAACCAAAAGTACCTGTTTAAATATATATATAAATCAACTAATTA
The DNA here is from genome assembly GCF_002263795.3 of Bos taurus. Lineage (NCBI taxonomy): Eukaryota > Metazoa > Chordata > Mammalia > Artiodactyla > Bovidae > Bos > Bos taurus. Next base: position 34,976,290 of record NC_037338.1, on the reverse strand, counting down.
TCTAAGTACACTGTACTTAGGATGCTATAAAACGGGCTTTGTTTTGGTTGAAAAGATCTTACTGACATGTAAACACAAACAAATGTTATAAAAACAAATATGAACTTTTTTTTTCAAGTTAGGAAACAGCTGTGAAGGCATACAGTATTAGATGAAAATGATTAGGATTCATTGATCAACAAAGTTATATCATAATCAGTAGACAAGCAGGGATACATTTGAAATGAACTGATTACAGCAGATGCAGAGCACACTAACTGATAGTAAGGACAAATAAAGAAATTAAAAAAAATTATCATGAAGTATTGAGTTAAATAAAAATATGTGAACTAAATAGTTATTTGACTGCTCTGTAAGATTTGAAATTTTTAAAGCTATAATTCATGTACTATTCCTCTGAATAATGGTCAGTTATTTAGGGTCTGATACTGACCCAAATGTATTTTCCAATATCCCACTCTCATATCTTCTCTGATAGTAGTGCTCTAAATTGTTTATGTCTGATGGTTGAAAATTATGCTTACTATTTAATTTTGTGAGGATTAGCAAATAATAGTTACTACATAGTTAGGACTCATTATGCCATAGTGCATGAACAAAAATTGAAAAGCATAACTCCAAAGTAGAGAGCATTCATAAATTTTTCTAAATTCCCTTGATTTATCATTTCACAAAAACAGTCACAGATTTACTGTCATTGCCTCTTTTACTATGTATCTTGGTTGATTAAAAAAATCCTGGTTTTTTACTTTTCAAAAAGAAGTTTCCTAAGATATAATAAACTATTTTCCTGTTGCTCACCAAATTGCTAGGACTTTAGGAAAATTAATAACTTCTTAACATTCAATTTTTTTAATGTGACTAAATTCTTACTTTGCAGTGATATTATAATTAAGAAAAGTATCATTATCTAGAATTATACACTATCCAGAATTGTTCCTGACACTGACAGGTGATAAAAAATAGATTTTCTTCTAAAGTATTAATAAATACTTTTTTCAAGAAGTGTTGAATGAGCTTTGTCTCATATGACAAACAATGGTAGAACTACCTGGGACCTTGCATTTAAAGAAGGCTGACATGACATCTAGACTCAGTGGTTTGTATGGAATCATGAAGGGGTGTGCAACATGCATGTAACATATATTTTATTTTTCTTGAAAAAGTTGTTTGTCTTGCTCAAGGTCATATAGCACCACCTCAATTAGAATTAGGTTCTCTTGGCTTTGGATTCTATAGACATTTTAGTTGGAATAATATTTTTGTTGAGACAGAGACTTAGTAATATAACTACAAATTATGGACATGTAAGAGACATTGGATGTTGTGTCTTTTGAAACAGGTGAGCTTGTATGACCGTTAGTCAGACCTAAAATAAAATAATGCATCTGCTATAGATGGAGTTATTTAGAGCAAGTGATATTGCTATAAATCCTGATAACAGAAATGTATTTTTATGTTTATTTTTACTGTTATCCATTTCAAGAAATATTTGAAGCAATATGTTTGATTTAATATGCTTTGGTCAAGGAAATTGGCCAGACTCTGTAATGGGTTTACACACTGGTAGTTGTACTCAGACATGAATAAAGGTAAAATGAATAACATGTCTTTTCTTCTAACTTTAGTTTTGCAACTGGATTAGTTTATTCTTAATATGTAACTTCCTCGGCAATTGTATGCTACTTTAGCATTTTTCCAATCAAGTATACATTTGATTCATAAAGACTGAAGCATGTAGTTATATCTTGAATAGTCCCTGGGATACCACATCTTTAGAAGCCCCTAGGATTATGCACATAAGCTAAAGTTTCAACAGATTGACTTTTAAGATTTAGATAAGAGATACTTTCATCATTCTTGAGGGATTTTTAGCTACTTTTTAAACATGAGACATCAACCAAAATATTTAAAATTGCTGTTCCTCCTTCTCTTAGCAGGGCATCACTCTTTCCTATGTTGTGCTTAATTGTAAATATGTGTCATGCATAAACTTAACCACAATTTGTAGGATTGTGATCCTAAACTTCAACATAAGGTATACAATTTACTACCACTAGACAGTGATACTGTTCACAGGATTCTCAAGACAAGAATGCTGAAGTGGTTTGCCATTCCCTTCTCTTGAGAGTCCGTTGGACTGCAAGGAGATCCAACCAGTCCATCCTAAAGGAAATCTGTCCTGAATATTCATTGGAAGGACTGATGTTGAAGCTGAAACTCCAATACTTTGGCCACCTAATGCGAAGAAAGACTCATTTCAAAAGACCCTGATTCTGGCAAAGATTGAGGCAGAAGGAGAAGGGGACGACAGAGGATGAGATGGTTGGATGGCATCACTGACTCAATGGACATGAGTTTGAGTAAACTCTGGGAGTTGGTGATGGACAGGGAGGCCTGGCGTGCTGCAGTCCATGGGGTCGCAAAGAGTTGGACAAGACTGAGTGACTGAACTGAACTGAGAGAGTGATAGGGCTTCCCTAATCCTTCAGTTGGTAAAGAATTGGCCTTCAATGCGGGAGACCTGGATTCGATCCCTGAGTTGGGAAGATCCCTTGAAGAAAGGGAATGGCTACCCATGCCAGTATTCTGGCCTGGAGAATTCTACAGAGTAGCCTGGCAGGCTAACAGTCCATGGGGTCAGGAAGAGTCAGACATGACTGAGCGACTTTCACAGACAGTTATAACCTATTAGATATATAATCCTAATACGTGTTTGCAGAAGACCATTATAGACTGTACTTTTTGAGAAACAGAAAGATGAGGATAGGGCTGGAAAGCAAGGAAATTCCCTAGGGTGCCAAAGAAACTGTTGGCTGTGATTTAAAGGCAGAAGAGAGACTGAGAGAAAGGGGGAGAGAGAGAAATATCTTTGATGATTCAGAAGACTGCTAATTAGGTTATAAGCATAAATATTTCTGAAAATGTCACCAGGGCTTACAACCCAAAACACGATGAAGGAAAAGTCCTAATGACACCTTTAAAATATTTGAAATAGAGATGAACTGAATCTACCAAATAGCACAATAAAACTAAGACCGATACATTTCAACTGCAGATAAAAGTGACTCAATCACCTTTAATAGCAGCCTGACAGAGCAAAGTACACACTGTTTTCTAAAGGAAAATTTTAAAGTATAAACTTTAGTTTAAATTTAAAATATATACTTTAGTTTATACTATTTATTTTAAAATGTAAAGATGAATTTTGGCAAATAAATATCTTTTGAGATACAGAAAGAAATAGGAAAAATAGACCCATAATCAAAAGCAAAAATAGCCAATAAAGTCTGATCCATAGATGGCCCACATGTTAGAATCACCAGGAAAAAGAGTATAAAATAACTTGCTAAGTATATTGAAATATTTAATTGACTAATAAATGAACAGATGGGTAATTTCAACAGGGAAGAATAAAAAAAGATTTCAATAGAAATATCAGAATTTTAAAAATTTAATATTTTTAAAATATTGAGTTTTTAAAAACTGAGTTCACTTGATGAACTAAACTTTAGACTGGACCCACAGAAGAAAAGTGAATTTTGAAGACAGATTAATATAAAAATCTCCTGACCCAAAGATTAAACAGGTCTCTCTCATTACAGGCAGATTCTTAACCATCTGTCCACCAGAGAAGCCCGAAATAAAATATATATACATACAAAAAAAAAAAAAGAAAAGATCTAAATAGCATGTTTCTATATATGTGTAATGGGGATCAGGAAAAGGAGAATAACACAATAACACAGAAGAAACATTTACAGATACAATGGCTGAAAGTTTTCCATAATTAATAAAAGATATTAATCTACAAATCCTAAGACTTTAATAGCACAATGCAAGATAAACGTAAAGGAGGTCTCATAAGCACATCATAGTCAAAATACTGAAAATCAAAAAAGAAAGAATAAAATTTAATGGCAGCCAGAGAAATAAAGGACAATAGATACCTCATCATCACTGTCATCATCACTGTGATCATGATAATTGTTAGAAGGGGAATAAACATTGAAGAAGGAGGGGGAGGAGAAGAGGATAGGGAGAAGGATAATGAAAGGAAAATAAAAGGAAGCATTAAAACTGAAGCATTAAAAAAGCAACATTTATTATATACTATTTACAGGAAGTATTCTTTAACTATAAAGATACATGCTAGATTAAGTATAAGCATGGAAAATATATACCATAAAAATGGAAAGAATAAGAAGCAAGTGAGTCTATGTTTATATCAGAGAAAGTAGTCTTTAAGACGAGGAGTATTGCTGGAGAATGGGAAAGAATATTTCATAAATATGGAAAAGGTCAGTCAATAAGGAAGCATACAGTGGAAGTGAGAAATAGATTTAAGGAACTAGATCTGATAGACAGAGTACCTGATGAACTATGGAATGAGGTTCATGACATTGTACAGGAGACAGGAATCAAGACCATCCCCAAGAAAAAGAAATTCAAAAAAGCAAAAAGGCTGTCTGAGGAGGCCTTACAAAGAAGAGAAGTGGAAAGCAAGAGAAAAGGAAAGATATACCCATTTGAATGCAGAGTTCCAAGGAATAACAAGGATATAAAAGAAAGCCTTCCTCAGCGATCAATGCAAAGAAATAGAGGAAAACAACAGAATGGGAAAGACTAGAGATCACTTCAAGAAAATTAGACATACCAAGGGAACATTTCATACAAAGATGGACTCAATAAAGGACAGAAATGGTATGGACCTAACAGAAGCAGAAGATATTAAGAAGAGGTGGCAAGAATACACAGAAGAACTATACAAAAAAGATCTTCAAGACCCAGATAATCATGATGGTGTGATCACTCACACTCACCTAGAGCCAGACATCCTGGAATGTGAAGTCAAGTGGGCATTAGGAAGTATCACTATGAACAAAGCTAGTGGAGGTGATGGAATTCCAGTTGAGCTATTTAAAATCCTGAAAGATGATGCTGTGAAAGTGCTCCACTCAATATGCCAGCAAATTTGGAAAACTCAGCAGTGGCCACAGGACTGGAAAAGGTCAGTTTTCATTCCAATCCCAAAGAAAGGCAATGCCAAAGAGTGCTCAAACTACTGCACAATTGCACTCATCTCACACGCTAGTAAAGTAACGCTCAAAATTCTCCAAGTCAGACTTCAGCAATACGTGAACTGTGAACTTCCAGATGTTCAAGCTGGTTTTAGAAAAGGCAGAGGAACCAGAGATCAAATCGCCAACATCCACTGGATCATCGAAAAAGCAAGAGGGTTCCAGAAAAAATTCTATTTCTGCTTTATTGACTATGCCAAAGCCTTTGACTGTGTGGGTCACAATAAACTGTGGAAAATTCTGAAAGAGATGGGAATACCAGACCACATGACCTGCCTCTTGAGAACCTGTATGCAGGTCAGGAAGCAACAGTTAGAACTGGACATGGAACAACAGACTAGTTTCAAATAGGAAAAGGAGTACGTCAAGGCTGTATACTGTCACCCTGCTTATTTAACTTATATGCAGAGTATGTCCTGAGAAATGCTAGGCTGGAGGAAACACAAGCTGGAATCAAGATTGCCGGGAGACATATCAATAACCTCAGATATGCAGATGACACCACCCTTATGGCAGAAAGTGAAGAGGAACTAAAAAGTCTTTTGATGAAATTGAAAGTGGAGAGTGAAAAAATTGGCTTAAAGCTCAACATTCAGAAAAGGAAGATCATGGCATCTGGTCCCATCGCTTCATGGGAAATAGATGGGGAAACAGTGACTGACTTTATTTTGGGGGTTCCAAAATCACTGCAGATGGTAATTGCAGCCATGAAATTAAAAGACACTTATTCCTGGGAAGGAAATTTATGACCAAACTAGACAGAATATTAAAAAGCAGAGTCATTACTTTGTCAACAAAGGTCCATCTAGTCAAGACTATGGTTTTTCCAGTAGACATGTATGGATGTGAGAGTTAGAGTATAAAGAAAGCTGAGCAACTAAGAATTGGTGTTTTTGAACTGTGGTTTTGCAGAAGACTCTTGGGAGTCCTTGGACTGCAAGGAGATCCAGCTAGTCCATCCTAAAGGAGATCAGTCCTGGGTGTTCATTGGAAGGACTGATGTTGAAGCCGAAACTCCAACAAAATGGCCACCTGTTGCTAAGAGCTGACTCATTGGAAAAGACCCTGATGCTGGGAAAGATTGAGGGCAGGAGGAAAGGGGACAACAGAGGATGAGGTGTTTGGATGGCATCACCTACTCAGTGGACATGGGTTTGGGCAGACTCCGGTAGTTAGGGATGGACAGGGAGGCCTGACGTGCTGTGGTTCATGGGGTCAGACATGGGGTTCAAACAGTCAGAAATGACTGAGCGACTGAACTGATATTGATAAGGAAGCATAATAATCCTAAATGTCTATGCATCTAATAAGAGACTACACAAATACATGTAGGGAAATTTAACAGAATAAAGGGAGGAACAGAAAAATTCACAGTCTTAGTGGTAGATTATAACACACCTCTTGGAAACAATCAAATACATTTACAAAAGATTTGAGCCACAATATCAAACAACTTGCTTCAAATAAAATTCATGGAAATCTACAACCTGACAACTGTAGAAAACACATTCATTTCAAATATTTTGGAACATTCATCAAGATGAAGAAAGTGGGCCATAAAAGAAGTTTCAACAAATTTCAAAGTCTTGAAATCAGGCAGTGTTTTCTAATAACTCTATTATAATTATAAATTACTAAGAATGTTATCTAGACAATATAAAAATATTTAAAAATTAATAAACACACTTCTATATTTGTCATGAATTAAGAAAAAAATCACAAGGAAACAGAATGTTTCTGACTGTAAAAAGATTAAAACACAAAATTTGAAAATTTGTTGGTCGTTGTTAAAACAGATGTCAGTCAAGTTAGCCTACTATAACAAAATACCATAGACTAGACTGTTTACAAACAACAAATATTTGTTCCCTACAATTGTCGCAGCAGGCAGGCCCAAGATAAAAGTTCTGTCTTTTAGCTGTGTCTTACAGGATCTCTCTGGGTTCTTTTTTCTAAGAACATTAATCCCATTTATGAGGGCTCCATCAGTTCAGTTCAGTTCAGTTGCTCAGTTGTGTCTGACTCCTTGCAACCCCATGAGTCACAGCACACCAGGCCTCCCTGTCCATCACCAACTCCCAGAGTTCACTCAAACTCATGTCCATCCAGTCGGTGATGCCACCCAGCCATCTCATTCTCTGGCGGCCCCTTCTTCTGCCTTCAATTTTTCCCAGCATCAGGGTCTTTTCCAATGAGTCAACTCTTTGCATGAGGTGGCCAAAGTACTGGAGTTTAGCTTCAGCATCAGTCCTTCCAGTGAACACCCAGGACTGATTTCCTTTAGAATGGACTGGTTGGAGCTCCTTGCAGTCCAAGGGACTCTCAGGAGTCTTCTTCAACACCACAGTTCAAAAGCATCTCCAGAAAGGACAATGTCACCTATTCAGGTTTTGGCTGTTACTGGTTCAGCTAGCTCCCCTGAGCAGGGACGCTCTCCCGAGCTGATAGAAACCAGTGCCAAGCATGCAATTTTCAGAGTCTCCCCTGACCGGCAGTCATCATGGCAGTTTCAGCGTTCAAATAGTAACAGTTCAAGTGTGATAACTACTGAGGATAATAAAATCCACATTCACTTAGGAAGTCCTTACATGCAAGCTGTAGCCAGCCCCGTGAGACCTGCCAGCCCTTCAACACCACTGCAGGATAACAGAACTCAAGGCTTAACTAATGGGGCACTAAACAAAACAACCAATAAAGTCACCAGCAGTATTACTATCACACCAACAGCCACACCTCTTCCTCGACAGTCACAAATTACAGTAAGTAATATATATAACTGACGACCCTTCCTTATCTGGTTTATACTGATATTGCAAGGAACTCAGTCCTTTTTAATTATCCCTCCACATCCCCCCAAAGTCTTCTTCTCTTCAGCGTTCAGCTTTCTTCGCAGTCCAACTCTCACATCCATACATGACCACTGGAAAAATCATAGCCTTGACTAGACAGACCTTTGTTGGCAAAGTAATGTCTCTGTTTTTTAATACGCTATCTAGGTTGGTCATAACTTTCCTTCCAAGGAGTAAGCATCTTTTAATTTCATGGCTGCAGTCACCATCTGTAGTGATTTTGGAGCCCAGAAAAATAAAGTCTGACACTGTTTCCACTGTTTCCCCATCTATTTCCCATGAAGTGATGGGACCAGATGCCATGATCTTCATTTTCTGAATGTTGAGCTTTAAATCAACTTTTTCACTCTCTACTTTCACTTTCATCAACAGGCTTTTGAGTTCCTCTTCACTTTCTGCCATCAGGATGGTGTCATCTGCATATCTGAGGTTATTGATATTTCTCCTGGCAATCTTGATTCCAGCTTGTGCTTCTTCCAGCCCAGCGTTTCTCATGATGTAGTCTGCATAGAAGTTAAATAAGCAGGGTGACAATATACAGCCTTGATGTACTCTTTTCCTATTTGGAACCAGTCTGTTGTTCCATGTCCAGTTCTAACTGTTGCTTCCTGACCTGCATATAGGTTTCTCAAGAGGCAGGTCAGGTGGTCTGGTATTCCCACCTCTTTCAGAATTTTCCACAGTTTATTGTGATCCACACAGTCAAAGGCTTTGGCATAGTCAATAAAGCAGAAATAGATGTTTTTCTGGAACTCTCTTGCTTTTTCGATGATTCAGCAGATGTTGGTGATTTGATCTCTGGTTCCTCTGCCTTTTCTAAAACCAGCTTGAAAATCTGGAAGTTCGCAGTTCACGTATTGCTGAAGCATGGCTTGGAGAATTTTGAGCATTACTTTACTAGCATGTGAGATGAGTGCAATTATGTGGTATTTTGAGCATTCTTTGGCATTGCCTTTCTTTGGGATTGAAAACTGACCTTTTCCAGTCCTGTGGCCACTGCTGAGCTTTCCAGATTTGCTGGCATATTGAGTGCAGCACTTTCACAGCACACTTTTCAAAAGCCCTGCCTCTTAATACAGAGAAGGCAATGGCAACCCACTCCAGCAGTCTTGCCTGGAAAATCCCATGGATGGAGGAGCCTGGTAGGCTGCAGTTTGTAGGGTCACTAAGGGTTGGACACGACTGAAGTGATTTAGCAGCAGCAGCAGCAGCAGCCTCTTAATAACATCACATTGGGGATTTGTAGGTATTCAGGATTTCCACAGATGAATCTTTGGGGACATAGGCATTCAGTACATAACAGTAGTTTTTCATATAAAGAAGTATAATTTTAAAACTCTATGTAAGAAGAGATCTTTCAAATAAAAAATTCTAAGCTTCTGCCCTGAGACGCTAGAGGGGGAAAATTATACTTATTCCAAAGTAAATAGAAGGAAACCAGAAGTATAAATGAGGAAATCAGTAAAATGGAAAACAGATAAAAAATAGATTAAAAATCATAAAAGTAAAATAAAATGGAGAATACTAATGAGATTGCTATAGTCTTGTGAGATGAATTAAGTAATACAAATAAAAAACACAAATAGCAATATCAAGAATAAAAAAGACATTATTACAGATTTCACAGATATTAGAAGAAAGATACAAAAGACAACTTATAGCAATATATTGAATACCAAGAAGAAACAGAAAATTACATATTAAATTGGATTTTTTATAAAAATTTTACTACTGAAAAAACAGCTCCTCTGGTCACAGGTGGTATGGAGAGTCAATTAATTCTATCAAAGATTAAAGAGAGGAAATATATCTTGCAGGATATTGTACACAAATTCTTTTACAATCTGAAGGAGAAAGAAGCATTTTCCAATTCATTTTAAGAGCCACTATGATGCTAATACTAAAACCAGATAATAGGATTATAAGAACAAAACAACAGCACACAGATCAATAGCCCTCAAGAGCATCTATACAAAATTTCTGCACAAAAATCTTAGTAAATTGAATCCATTGATATATAAGAAGGTTGATATTAATAGAAGCATATAGAATGCTTCTATTAATACCAGGATAGAAAGTGAGAGGGTAACAGGCAGGAAGGCCAGGGGTCTCCAAACAGAGGAAATAGCCTGCAAGTGTCAGACATTTTTATCTCTCTTAAGTGGCAAGAGGAAACAAACTAGTGATATTTTTTTCTACTCTATACAAATTTAAAAGGAGATTTCTCTTAAAATACTGTGTTGCCATAATGACACCTGGTTTCACCTAAAGTTAATTATTCTCAAACCTTGAGATAACCAATGCATTTTTCTTATGGAAATGTTTGTCTTAAGCTATGCTAATGTGCTATGCATTTACCCCAGACTCTGTCTTCAAGTCGGTTCTGCCTAATGGCTCAGAACCTACTTGACAAACCAGTATGTTATATTCAGATATTGTTTCCCTAATCTATGTAAACAAAACTATTTGTATGGTAATCTGTCCTTCTAAGAGATTCAAGTTAATTATTTTATGGCCCAGGATGGGCCATAATCTGGTGCCAAGATTATCCCAAAATGCATCTTACGGGTGAGGAGCCTGGTGCCATTCTGAGTTTTAAGACATTCCTTTCTTTCATTAAAGACTGTTAGTAATTATATAACATCCAGCTGAAGACTAGCAAGGGGGTACTCTTTCTGCCCCTTTCTGATGCCTATGTCAGAAGCTTTCACTATATCCTTTATACTTTAATAAAACTTTATTACACAAAAGCTCTGAGTGATAAAGGCTCGTCTCTGGCCCCGGATTGAATTCTTCTCCTTTGGAGGCCAAGAATCCCACCGTCTTTTTATTCAGCAGCAACCTTTCAAAAGGTTGGTTTAACAATCAAAAACCAACCATATAAATCATCACTTTATAGAATAAATGGAAAAATATATGATTAATCAATAAAGGTAGAAAAAGGGATAAAATTCAGCACTCATTCATTTTTATGGTCTTTTAACAAACTAGGAATAGACAATATCTTATTATATGTTATAAAAAATCATCCATGAAAAAATATTGATGGATAACATCATACTTAATGGTGAAACATTGCATGCATTCCCTCTAAGATCACAAATAGGGCAAGAATAGACTTCAGAAATAAAAATCACACATATACAGTCAATTGATTCTTGAGTTCAATGATAAAAGCAAAGGAGTAGTTTTGGAATAATTGTATATCCATATGGAATAAATGAACTTTGACTTCTACTTCACTTGATAGGCAAAATCTAATTTGATATAGATAATAGATAAATCATAGCTAAAGTCATAATATTTCTCTGAGAAAATATAGCAGATTATTTATACAACAGTAGCTTAAGTGAAGATTTCTTTTATTGGGGAAGAAAACTCACTATCCTTAACAGAAGAAACAAATTAATTAAATTTCATAAAAATTGAATATATCACTCCATAAAAAGGCCAATCACAAAAATAAACAGGCAGCCCACAGACTGGGAGAAAATGCTCTATCCTTAGTATGTACATCTGACAAAAGCTTTGCATTTAGAATATATAAAAACCTGTATAAATCAAAAATAGAAAAATAATCCAACAGTAATAGGAAAAATATTTAACCATATACTCCCAAATAAATATGTGAAACTGACCAATAAATGCATAAAGAGATATTGCACAACATTATTCACAAGACAGATATCAATTAATTAGGGAATAATTGTCCACATCTACACAAATGCTTAAAGGATTCATATAGCACTAAGAACTGAGGATGTAGAAAAACTGGAACTGTGATACTTTGCAGGGAGTGTAAAATGGTGCAATTGCTCTGGATAAACATATTGTAGTTTGTTATAAAGTTAAGAAAAAGCCAACTCTATAATCAAGCATTTCACTCCTTCATGTTTATTCTTTAAAATTAAATATCTACAAAAAGCTTGTAAATGTATGTTCATATAAGCCTTATTCACAATAATCGCAAAGGGGAAACATGCCAAATGGTCATCAATAAGAGTATCATTTAATGAACTGTCGCACATTCATACCATGGCATATCATTCAACAATAAAAAGGAATTAAATATTCTTGCCCCCCAAGAAAAGTTGAGTGTTTCCTAAGAATTATCCTTGCAGTGTATACATTTTCTAATAATTGAAAATTTAAAAACTGTAGTCTTCTACACAAATGATTCCTAAAATGTGCAATCAGCATCAGGGCTTATTTTACAATAACATTTCTGATTTATTTTCATTCATTCAATAATATATTTATTTATTATTTAGTACAGGATAAACATTAGTCTTAATACTATATCTGGAAATATAAATAAGATTCCTACTTACATGAGATATTTACTGAGGAAGTAGCACTTATAAAACCATAATAATTTTATGTTAGTTAAAGGTGTTAAAAAGGAAAATAACATAGAAGAAATATAAAGAAGTATGATGGTAAGAATGGATATATGGTAAGAACAGGGATTAATTATCTACATAGGATAGAGATGAACTCTATGAAGAATGAAAAATTTTACTGATAGTTGGTACAAAGATCTCCTAAAGAACAGAAAGTGACAATAATCTAATTATTTTGGAGGTAATTTGATCTTCAGGGACAGTATTGGGGATTACCATTGACTTTTTTTCCAAAATAATCTTAACATTGTCATGATATAACCTTTCAATAATAAGAAACTAATTCAACTCAGTCTAAAGAACATGCAAAAAATACATTTTGTTCAGTTCAATTCTATATTTTAAGAAATTATTAATTAATAAAGTTGTAATCAAGTATATATTCTAAAAGAATTTTAAAGAGTTGGAGATGTATTTGGGTTTCCCTGGTGGCTCAGACAGTAAAGAATTCATCTACAATGCAGATACCCAGGTTAGATCCCTGATTCAGAAAGATCCCCTGGCTAAGGTCATGAACACCCACTCTAGTCTTCTTGCCTGGAGAATCCCAGAGACTTTGGAGCCTAGTGGGCTAAAGTTTATGGGGTCACAAAGAGTTAGACACAACTGAGTGACTGAAGCTAGGGCTGGGACTCAGAAAGCCAAAAGAGATTAAAGGCAAAAAAGTCTAAACCAGCCACAGAAACATGGGGAAAACCCACATAGTACTCTGCAAAGTGCAGCTGCACTCCTTGTTTCTGGTCCTTCTGGCTGTTGTTTTAGTTTCCGAGTGTAGATGCTTCAGCCCCTAACTGTGTGAAAGGTGCTGAAAAACTCATGATAGATTATTCCAGTCTTCACTGGTCTCTTTTTTCCCCCTAACACTCTTAGAAATCATTACATGGTTAAAATATAAAATTGTCTGTCTTAGATAATATAATTACATGCTTAAAATAGGTACAAGATCTCAGAGATAATACAGTGCAGGACTTTTAACCTTTTTTCTTTTGTTTTAGACTCCTTCAGAAGTCTGGTGAACTCTGTAGACCATTTTTCAAAATAATGTTTTTATATGCATAAAATATAATACATAGGATTACAAAGAAATTCACAGTATTTAAATACAATTGCTAAAATATTTTGAAAATGCCTAATTTGTGGTACAGTAATATGTTTAAAAAAAAAAAAAAAGCAGAAGTGCTTCGGCTGCAACGGACCGCGCAGAAGCGCGGCTGAGAGGAGCTCCCCTTGCCCAAGGTTCAGGGTGGCGACGGAGAGTGCCAGACTGCATCAGCACAGGAACGGCTGACAGGAGCTACTCCACGTCCGAGGTCAGGGGAGGCTGCCGAGAGGAGCAACCCCCAAGTCCAAGGAGCAGCAGCTGCAAGGGCCCAGGAGGGCCGAGGGAAGCTACTCCATGACCAAAGTCAGAGGGGTGGCTGTGAGGAGATACCCCTCATCCAACGTAAGGAGCAGAGGCTGTGCTTCACTGGAGCAGCCCTGAAGAACCCATGTCCAAGGTAAGAGAAACCCAAGTATGATGGCAGGTGTTGCAAGAGGACAGCAGAGGGCAGACACACTGAAACCATAATCACAGAAAACTAGCCAATCTGACCACATGGACCACAGCCTTGTCTAACTCAATGAAACTAAGCCATGCCGTGTGGGGCCACCCAAGATGGGTGGGTCATGGTGGAGAGGTCTGACAGAATGTGGCCCACTGGAGAAGGGAATGGCAAACCACTACAGCATTCTTGCCTTGAGAACCCCATGAACAGTATGAAAAGGCAAAATGATAGGATACTGAAAGGGGACTCCCTGTGTCTGTAGGTGCCCAATATGCTACTGGAGATCAGTGGAGAAATAACTCCAGAAGAATGAAGGGATGGAGCCAAAGCAAAAACAATATCCAGTTGTGGATGCAACTGGTGATAGAAGCAAGGTCTGATGCTATAAAGAGCAATATTGCATAGGAACCTGGAATGTCAGGTCCATGAATCAAGGCAAATTGGAAGTGGTCAAACAGGAGATGGCAAGAGTGAATGTCGACATTCTAGGAATCAGTGAACTAAAATGGACTGGAATGGGTGAATTTAACTCAGATGACCATTGTATCTACTATTGTGGGCAGGAATCCCTTAGAAGAAACGGAGTAGTCATCATGGTCAACAAAAAGTCCGAAATGCAGTACTTGGATGCAATCTCAAAAACGACAGAATAATCTCTGTTCGTTTCCAAGGCAAACCATTCAATATCACAGTAATCCAAGTCTATGCCCCACCAGTAATGCTAAAGAAGCTGAAGTTGAACAGTTCTATGAAAACCTCTAAGACCTTTTAGAACTAACACCCAAAAAACATGTCCTTTTCATTTTGGGGATTGGAATACAGAAGTAGGAGTCAAGAAACACCTGGAGTAACAGGCAAATTTGGCCTTGGAGTATGGAATGAAGCAGGGGAAAGACTAATAGAGTTTTGCCAAGAGAATGCACTGGTCATAGTAAATACCCTCTTCCAAAAACACAAGAAAAGACTCTACACATGGACATCACTAGATGGTCATCAGCGAAATCAGATTGATTATATTCTTTGCAGCCAAAGATGGAAAAGCTTTGGCTTCGGTCAAAGCTTCAGCAAAAGCACAGTCACAGTCAGAAAGAGTCACAGTCAGCAAAAACAAGCCCAGGAGCTGACTGTGGCACAGATCATGAACTCCTTATTGCCAAATTCAGACGTAAACTGAAGAAAGTGGGGAAAACCACTAGACCATTCAGGTATGACCTAAATCAAATCCCTTATGATTACACAGTGGAAGTGAGAAATAGATTTAAGGGACTAGATCTGATAGACAGAGTGCCTGATGTAATATGGATGGAGGTCCGTGACATTGTACAGGAGACAGGGATCAAGACCATTCCCATGGAAAAGAAATGCAAAAAGCAAAATGGCTGTCTGAGGAGGCCTTACAAATAGCTGTGAAAAGAAGAGAAGTGAAAAGCAAAGGAGAAAAAGAAAGATATAAGCATCTGAATGCAGAGTTCCAAAGAATAGCAAGGAGAGATAAGAAAGCCTTCCTCAGTGATCAATGCAAAGAAATAGAGGAAAGCAACAGAATGGGAAAGACTAGAGATTTCTTCGAGAAAATTAGAGATACCAAGGGAACATTTCATGCAAAGATAGGCTCGATAAAGGACAGAAATGGTATGGACCTAACAGAAGCAGAAGATATTAAGAGGTGGCAGGAATACGCAGAACTGTACAAAAGGAGCTTCACGACCCAGATAATCATGCTGGTGTGATCACTCACACTCACCTAGAGCCAGACATCTTGGAATGTGAAGTCAAGTAGGCCTTAGAAAGCATCACTACAAACAATGCTAGTGGAGGTGATGGAATTCCAGTTGAGCTATTCCAAATCATGAAAGATGATGCTGTGAAAGTGATGCACTCAATATGCCAGCAAATTTGGAAAACTCAGCAGTAGCCACAGGACTGGAAAAGGTCAGTTGTCATTCCAATCCCAAAGAAAGGCAGTGCCAAAGAGTGCTCAAACTACTGAAAAATTGTACTCATCTCACATGCTAGGAAAGTAATGCTCAAAATTCTCCAAGCCAGGCTTCAGTAATACATGAACCGCGAACTTCCACATGTTCAAGCTGGTTTTAGAAAAGGCAGAAGAACCAAAGACCAAATTGCCAACATCCGCTGGATCATCGAAAAAGCAAGAGAGTTCCAGAAAAACATCTATTTCTGCTTTATTGACTATGCCAAAGCCTTTGACTGTGTGGATCACAATAAACTGTGGAAAATTCTGAAAGAGGTGGGAATACCAGAGCACCTGACCTGACTCTTGAGAAACCTATATGCAGGTCAGGAAGCAACAGTTACAACTGGACATGGAACAACAGACTGGTTCCAAATAGGAAAAGGAGTACATCAAGGCTGTATATTGTCACCCTGCTTATTTAACTTCTATGCAGAGTACATCATGAGAAACGCTGGACTGGAAGAAGCACAAGCTGGAATCAAGATTGCCAGGAGAAATATCAATACCCTCAGATATGCAGATGACACCATCCTGATGGCAGAAAGTGAAGAGGAACTCAAAAGCCTCTTGATGAAAGTGAAAGAGGAGAGTGAAAAAGTTGGCTTAAAGCTCAACATTCAGAACACTAAGATCATGGCATCTGGTCCCAAGACTTCATGGCAAATAGATGGGGCAACAGTGGAAACAGTGTCAGACTTTATTTTGGGGGGCTCCAAAATCACTGAAGATGGTGATTGCAGCCATGAAATTAAAAAACGCTTACTCCTCGGAATGAAAGTTATGACCAACCTAGATAGCATATTGAAAAGCAGAGACATTGCTTTGCCAACAAAGGTCTGTCTAGTCAAGGCTATGATTTTTCCAGTGGTCATGTATGGATGTGAGAGTTGGACTGTGAAGAAAGCTGAGTGCTGAAGAATTGATGCTTTTGAACTGTGGTGTTGGAGAAGACTCTTGAGAGTCCCTTGGACTGCAAGGAGATCCAACCAGTCCATTCTGAAGGAGATCAGCCTTGGGATTTCCTTGGAAGGAATGATGCTGAAGCTGAAACTCCAAAACTTTGGCCACCTCATGCGAAAGGTTGACTCATTGGAAAAGACCCTGATGCTGGGAGGGATTGGGGGCAGGAGAAGGGGACAACAGAGGATGAGATGGCTGGATTGCATCACTGTCTTGATGCACATGAGTTTGGGTGAACTCCAGGAGTTGGTGATGGACAGATGGAGATGGTGTGCTGTGATTCATGGGGTCAGAGTCAGACATGACTGAGTGACTGAACTGAACTGAATATGTTTTTTATGTATTAACATTCCATATAAAGAATAAAGTAATGTTATCTCAAAATACTGTCAGCTATAAGTGTATCTATAATGTGATATGAAAATATCTGTGACTGATTCCTCACGGTGTCCAATCACAGGTGCCATTATTGGTTTTATCTCTCTATACTTATAATGAAGGACAGTACTATATTTCTATTTGAAGTTGGTGAAGGATCCCAGATTTAGCATCCCAATCCTGTGAAATTTTTCCTTTTATGTAAGGAAATGATGGAGGGGGAAGAGCAGCTTGCCCAACCTAATAAATTTTAGTGGAAAGCATTGGAATTAACAGAAATCACATCTATTCCAACCAAAGGCCAGGGTTCTTAATATCACACTCTGCTAATTCATGAGCTTTCATTTTAAGATCAACACAAGCGTTAGTGTATGAATTGGAGGCATATCTTCATAAATTCTCAGAAAGTATCCTGTAAATGAGGATTTATTACACTGCGCTCACCTCTGTCTTATAAATTACTACCTTACACCAGAATGATCTGTATATCAATCTATCACCCCCAATAGCCAGTAAAGTCTTATAGAAAAATCACTGTGAGATGTTTATCTCATTATCCCTGAGTATTTATATAACACTTTGTGGTATATTGGAACCAAATGTAATTTACTAATTTGTTTATTAAGTCACTGTACTTTACAGTTGGCTTTTGTTTCATGGGGCATATTTTTGTTTCCTCACTGAACTGAAAGCTTCTGGTGACAGACAGTTTTCACAGACTTCTATATTCTCAAAAGTTCTTAGCATAAGGCCATGCACACTTAATAAAATTTCTACAGAGAAAAATTAAGTATTTTTGAGAAGGGAAGATAATATAATGATTAACATAAATTAAAACCTATGTTTTAAATGTTTCTCAAAATATTATAGAAAAACAAATTAATATGAAAATTTACAGTAATAATCAGCTTTACATATTTTATATGTTTAATGTATAATTAAAATATGATACTTTAAACTTTTATATGAATGCATTGGTTTGGAAAGTTCAATACTTTTAATTATTCTCCAAACAGATAACTTAGACAAAGAGGGTTACTAGTGTAACTCTTGCCAAAGAATCTGCAACTGTGTTTTAAAGGGTGGTATTTCAGAAATAAAAGGACATACATGTTGGGATATTTAAGACATGAACTTAATTTGAATTTTCCACCAACCATATTTTTTTCACATCTGCTATATTTTGATGTCATCTAATTTCATAGAAGTCTTATTTTCATTACCTTCTGAGGGGAATTAGCTTCTTCACAGGTATGATTACTTATCCTGTTGTAGTGAGTGGTTTTATCTTTCTATCATGCTGTTAGCCATCTGAGTTAACTCACTCAGATCCAGCTCTTGCTATATCAAGTCAGCTTGAGATCTAAAATAATGCACAAAGATAACAACATCTGCACCATTAACATGGATAACATGTTCTAATCCTACTAACAACTTTCCTTGACGATTTTTAATACCTTTCTAAGTAACTTTTTAAAAGTTAATTTCCATTTGCGACATGATAGTAATTGGAGATTATAAATGATCAGATAATCTTTGCCTGTTTTTCTGTCTTGCTGATTGTCTTTAAAATTAAGGTTTATCTCAGTATACTAATTAATTTACTTAACATCCAAGTCCATGGATTTTACTACATTTGATGGTGGAAATCATATTTTATTAAAATTATTTATATTATTTCTAGTTGAAATTTAAATAGGCAAATTTCAAATGTAATACCAACTTTTGAAAGGAAAAGGTCATGAGATACTGGTATGAGGGTATTTGATGTAATTTTGAATTTGTCCCAGTGATTTAATAGTTAGAATGATACTCTTAAATTTTCACTGTGTTACAGGATCTTTTTAATTGGTGAAGAATGAGAACTATTATTATTACACTGTTAGTCTTCTCTCCTTCTTTCCTTTCCTTTTCTTTCTCTCCCTCTCTCTTTCATTCTCTCATTATTTTCTTCTCTTTCTATCAAACATTCACAACATAGTAATAATAATAATGATAATTAATTCACAGAATTATTTTCAAATGTTACCTTATTACATATGTATAACAATATTGTGTAGTAGGTATTCTTGCTCTCTTTTTTTAAAAGAAATATCTCAGAGGATAATTACCTTTCCTTATTCATTCAGCTCCGATTCTTACATTATTAAAAAGTTTGGTCACTTAAAACTAAATTGCTTGAGTTTCAAATGTCATTTGAACTTTAAATAAAGCAATTAATCATTAGGATAAATATTAGTATTTATTATCATGGGGTAAAATACATAATTCATACAATTTATCAATGTACTACATAAAATTTCCCCAAAAATCAATTTTAAATTGATTTAAATTTTACTTTTAATTCATATCCTGATTTCTTTTTTAAGTTACTGTAGAAGGCAGAGTGACACCATTATGCTATTATGATACCCATATGCTACAGAAGTGAAACTGAGATAATTCAGTGAACAATTATTGGGTTTACTTACATAATTTCCTTGTATACATTAGGCAAGAAACCTGCAATCAAGTTGAAATTGAATTGCATAACATTATAAATTCTTATGTGCTAGAACTGTGGCTTTCCTTATCTTACTATCACACTGCTAGCCATCTGAGTTGATTCCCTCAAATTCTTTTTTTAAAAATCCTCCTCCAGTTGCTTTAAAAGGAAAATGATCTCTCATATCAAACTCAGAAGTGAAGGGAATCTACTTCAAATTAAAAATCCACTTCAAATTAAGCAAAAAATCTCATTTGTTCATTGCATAAATATTATTTTCAATCTTTTATTACAGCCTCCCTTTTGAAAAAACTTTCACTCTTTCCTTTAATGTTGTTTAAAATCCAAAATGTGCTACTTATTGGTTAAGAGAAATCAAGGCATTGATAAAGTTAAAATATTTGTTTTGAAATGTATATGTGCATCTATTACAATAATAAATCAGCGGGTCAAGCAGTGCTTATTACTATTAAACTAAAAACTGCTCTCATAGGTAGATACTTAAATTGACATCAAACAAACTTTTACATTGAATTCTAACATTATCTTTCATTACAATATTTATTTATTTAATAAGTATTGGCAGTTGACTACACGGTCTAGAATTTCTTAGGTGCTGAGGGTAAGGGTACAAAAATCAACAACATAGACAGTTGTATCCTGTTTACTCAGAGCTTAGATTTGAATGGATAAAATACATGTCTGAAAATGAGAAGTGCTCTGAAGAAAGATTAAGCAGAGAAGTGGGTTGCTGCTGCTGCTAAGTCGCTTCAGTCATGTCTGACTCTGTGCGACCCCATAGACGGCAGCCCACCAGGCTCCCCCATCCCTGGGATTCTCCAGGCAAGAACACTGGAGTGGGCTGCCATTTCCTTCTCCAATGCATGAAAGTGAAAAGTGAAAGTGAAGTCGCTCAGTTGTGTCCGACTCCTAGCGACCCCATGGACTGCAGCCTCACCAGGCTCCTCCGTCCATGGGATTTTCCAGGCAAGAGTACTGGAGTGGGGTGCCATTGCCTTCTCCAGAGAAGTGGGTTAAGAGATGCTAATACAGCAGGGTACAATTTTTTTTTTTTAATAAAGTAGTTAAGGATGTGAAAATTATTAAGGTTACAGATGTGATGCATTATTGTGAAAATGGTGAAAGTGACTTTTGAGCAGAAACTTAGCAAGATAAGTGAGCACTCAAGCGCACGCAGTGCCCACTAGGTACAGGAAACAGCAAGCGGAGTGGCCTTGAGGCAAGGGCGTGCTCTGTCAGGACGGTGTGGCTGAAGCAGAGTGTGCACGGTAGAAATAGGAGTCCAAACAATTGTAACGTGAAAAAGTGACCTTGTGGACTACCACAAGGACCAATTTTCCTCTGAGTAGTATGGGAAGCTATCAGAAACTCTTGTGTGATTTTTATATTTAAAAGATTTGGATGGATTTAGTATTAATTTAGTGGTATGTATGGACAAATGGAAGTGAACAGGCAAACGCAGGAAGACCAGTTAAGAGTCTCTTCCAAAAATACACAAGGAATATGAAAGTGGTTTTTGCTAAGGTGGTAGTGGTTGAGGTGCTGTGAAGTAAATTTTAGGTAGACTTTGAATACCAACAGGATTTAAATACAGATTGCCTATTACTAGAGATTGGATATGGGATGTGAGGAAAATGTCTGGAACAACTGGAAAAATGGGAGTTGCTATTTGTTAAGAGGAGTGGGAGTAGCAGGATTTCAGGGGTGTATTAAGAATTTGGTTTAGGGCCAATAAAATTTGAGATGACAGGTAGGTGTCAAACAGAGATGTTGATTAGAGAGTGAGATAACTGTGTCTGGAATTCAAACAACAGGTCCAAGCTAGATATGTGAATTTGGAAGTCATCTGCCTGAAGTCACGAGACAGATGAAAAGTGAAAAGTGAAAGTGAAGTCTCTCAGTTGTGTCTGACTCTTTGAAACCCCATGGACTGTAGCCTACAACGTTCCTCCATCCATGGGATTTTCCAGGCAAGAATACTGGAGTGGGTTGCCATTTCCTTCTTCAGAGGATCTTCCCGACCCAGGGATCAAACCTGTGTCTCCCACATTGTAGGCAGACGCTTTACCATCTGAGCCACCAGGGAAGTAAAGTCACGAAACCAGATGAAAGCACTTTGCAAAGGAATGTAGACAGAGAAGGGAGGAGCGTCATGAGTTGAACTTTGAAAGCTTTTAGACTTTAAAGTTTGAAGAAGTGAGAAAATCAAGGAAAGGTTAAAAAAGAGTGGTCAGTGAGATTAGGAAAGAACCAGGACTCCTGTGACCTGGAAGCTGACAGAAGACATTTCAAGGAGAATGAACAGTTGTGTCTGTTAGGTCAGATAATGGGACTATAGTCAGATATACGGCTATAGCTATTATGAATGTGGAGATGAGCAGTTTGATAGTGTTATGTATGAGTTATCAAGAGGCAAGATTTTCACTATAAAAATATGAATAACTATACAAAGGAATATTGCTGTTAAAGGAAACAAGGAATGGGATGGTAGTGGAAAAAAAGATGTGCAGTCAAGAGAATTTATTAGGATACCACAACATATGTTTACAGAAGTAACCCAATAAAGAGGGTAACAATTATGATAAATGATGGAGATAAGAGAATCACTTGAATGATGTCCTTGAGTAGGCAAGAAGGAGAAGGATGCTCTGGTGGAAGACTGACCTTAGAACATACAATTCATATTTAGTATATATTACATTATACTGGTGATTAATGCTTGTTTAAAATAAACTTCATGAACATTTAAAATTTCAGATTCCAAAGAACCAGGTCTTAGGAAAATCATACAGAAATGAGTATTTTTATTTTTCCTATTTTATAGATATGAAAAACTATAGGTAAAAGTCAGGAAGCCACTACAGTGACAAAATACACTGCAAAAGTTTAATTTTAATTAGAAATGGACTGAGATGCTCACTCATCTTGCTAAGTTTCTGCTCAAAAGTCACTTTCACAATAATATCATCCTTGACCACTTATTTAAAATTGCTCCCTGCTATATTAGCATCCCTTAATCTACTACTCTGCTTATTTTTCCTTCAGAACACTTTTCAATGGATTTTAATTAGAAATGGACTGAGATCAGCCTTCAATCCAGATCATAGAGTCCTCTAATCCCTCCAGGGATGATATTGTTTCCAAACTTAGCTGTACATGAGAATCACTTCTAAGATTTCATGTTGCCTTATTTTGAAAACTAATCCTTTTTAAAACTTCTGGATATTCTCATTCTGTAGATTTGGGGAGGACATGGATCATCTATGCTTTAAAGTAAGGCTTCACAGTCGTTTCCAGTGTGGCATCCCTGTAGAGTCAGACCTGTAGACTGTATCAAATAGTTTTCTACATACAGATGTTCTCTGCAAGCTGGATGTGTTTTCTACAATCCTTATTATTAACTTGATCTTAACCTTTAAATTCTACAGAACTCTTCTGATAAATTAGATATGAGCAACTTTAAGAATTATTTGCATACAGCAGACAGATCTAATTCTTAGAGCAAAATTAAGCTTCCTTGGTCCTTTCCCCTACTAAAATCACACTCATATTCTGGCTATTTCAATTCATAAATCTGTTATGGCAACCCACTCCAGTACTCTTGCCTGGAAAATCCCATGGACAGAGGAGCCTGGCAGGCTGCAGTCCATGGGGTCGCTAAGAGTCGGAGATGACTCAGTGACTTCACTTTCACTTTCATGCATTGGAGAAGGAAATGGCACCCCACTTCAGTGTTCTTTCCTGGAGAATCCCAGGGACGGCAGAGCCTGGTGGGCTGCCGTCTATGGGGTCACACTGAGTCGGACACAACTGAAGTGACTTAGCAGCAGCAGCAGCAGCAAAGGATTTATTAAAAACTTAGACATTTTGTGTTAGTGTAGGTTCTCTGATAAGCAGAAACCAAGATGGAATTAAATAGCAATACATGTATTAGGGAAAATACCTTGTGAAAGATACAATGGAGAAGGAGTCAGGAGAGGCTTACAGAGACATTGGACCACCTTATATGTCAGACCCAGAGTGAAAAAGAAGGAAGAGAGGAATTTTCATGCAAACATCATAGACTACAGAGCAGTTCCAAGAAAATTTTGGCAAAGCCACTAATGAATATTTAAGCCAAAATCTCCCAATAAAGAAGACCAACTCCTCCAGGAGCAGGCCTACACTAACATCTCTACCTGGCTCAGCCTTTGAGAGCAACCATGGGAATTGTGGCCTTTACATAAACATTGCTATAGGTCTTGAAGTTTACTGATGGAACCCTCAATCATTACACTTTCTGCAGTTGGAGATTTGAGGGTCACATTCTTGTGATCACCACATATTTACTTTCTAACAATGTATACATGTCTGAGCTTGTGTTATTTACTCACCCATTGTTGCTATTCAGGTTAAATCTTTGCTTCCAGTAACTGTAAAGGCTGAAGGTTACCCCAAATTCAACTTTAAGAACTGGACCAGAGAACCTAATACTCTCTTTTTTTTCATACTACCATTTAAATACATTTTTAATGTCTAGGCTTTCTATTTCTTTCTAGCATTTTTAGAGTCAACATACAGATACACACACACTCAATCATATCCAACTCTTTGCAATCCATGGACTATAGCTTGCCAGGCTCCTCTGTTCATGGAATTCTCCAGGCAAGAATATTGGAGTTGGTAGCGATTCCCTTCTCCCAGGGATCTTCCCAACCCAGGGATCGAACCTAGGTTTCCTACATTGCAGGTGGATTCTTTACTATCTGCACCACCATAAAAACCATAGGGAAAACAGAATTCACTCTTGTCTGTATAAAAAGAAGACCCCTTTCCCAAAAGGCACGATTGAAAAAGACTGAGAAGGTGCCAGTCCTGAGGCTGTGTGAACTGAACTGCCCTTCATATAGTACTGATTCCTCTCATTCCTCAACCTTACCAGCTAATGGAGTGTGCTCCTCCAAAGGGCAAGATTTATTCCTGCAATGACTTCACAGAAAAATGTACAATAAGCAAAGCAGTTTTGTTAGGATGATGAATTCTTTATGCTCTGTTTGTGAAGGGATTGGTGTTTACTTCCAGTTATCTCCGTGCTTTGACTTCAATTTAAGATTACCAGGTGTCTGTCCCTCCTATTGAAGAGATCTAGGATATTGAAAACAGATAATATTCCTGAAGCTCTATTCCTTTGTTTTAACTACAAACCTGGCTGGTTCTGGAGATAGAAAGATAAATATGCATGGTTTCAAGTGTCAGGCTCACAGACTATTTAGTGACTTAAAGAATTTGTATTCTGGAAGGTAGATAAGTGTAATGATATTATAAATCTTGAGATTTTTGTTTTAGTCTTAGTTCTTCTCTATGACTTTGAGAAAACCATTTAGACACATTGTCAGAGACTTCTTATCTGAGCTGTCTGTACTAACAGACAATGTGAATGACACTTCTAGGAATTTTGCAATGTAAGAGCCAACATAATAGGTACTCTCCCATCTCTCATAATCTGTTGTTTTATATAGTAACAGAAACTATCAGAGAGAAATTTCTATGATAGTATTCAACTGAGTGTGTGTGTGTATGTCTATGCTTATGTACAAACACACACACACACACACACACACTATATATATATATATATATATATATATATATATATACACACACACACCCCTGAAGAAGGAAATGGCAACCCACTCCAGTATTGTTGCCTGGAAAACTCCATGGATGGAGGTGCCTGGTAGGCTACAGTCCATGGGGTCACAAAGAGTTGGACAGGACTGAGCCACTTCACTTCACCTCACTTCACTTCATATATATATATATATATATATGAAAGTGAAAGAGGAGAGTGAAAAAGTTGGCTTAAAGCTCAACATTCAGAAAACTAAGATCATGGCATCTGGTCCCATCACTTCATGGGAAATAGATGGGGAAACAGTGGAAACAGTGTCAGACTTTATTTTTTGGGCTCCAAAATCATTGCAGATGATGACTTCAGCCATGAAATTAAAAGACACTTACTCCTTGCAAGGAAAGTTATGACCAACCTAGACAGCATATTGAAAAGCAGAGACATTACTTTGCCAACAAAGGTCCATCTAGTCAATGCTATGGTTTTTTTCCAGCGGTCATGTATGGATGTGAGATCTGTAAATCAGATTTACAGTCTTCAAAAAGTAATTTAAAATGATTTTTAGACCCCCAAAACTATGCCTGGTTACTTGAAACTTCTGTAGGTTTAAGTGAGAAGATCTAAACTTCTGAAAGAGTGTCAACTCAGACCCTCAGCTTCTGACTCCTGAACTGTATATATTCCTGTAAGGCTGGAATCCAGCCCACTGTGTGGGAAGTTCCTTCCAGCTCATCAGTTGAGTTATCCATGGCTATGTGTTTCAATCAAGCAGTGAAATGAAGAGTAAATGAATGTGGTTATTTTCCCATATTTCAGTTTGCTGCCTAGGAAGACTATCGTCTGGGACCACCCATTATGCTAATATTATTGCAGCCTTGTCTTCGCATTCCAGTGGGGACTGCTTCTGTTCTCACAAACTTTACCTCACTGAAATCCAGAAGTACCTGGTTTACATATTCACTGCCGCTCTTGACTCCTCAGGGACCATTTCAAAGTACTAGAGGATGGTAAGCAAATTATGTATTTTATTTCAATGAGCTGAGGCCAACAAAACATCTGTTTTCTTCAACTTTCCTATCACCTTTATTTCTTTATTTGCTTGTGCCTGTGATTCATTCTGTCTGCCTATACCACAGAGAATCTATGCTTCTATGCTAAAATCTAAAAAATCTAAAATCTATGCTTCCTGTAACTTCTTTACACTAGGATTCTAGATGAAACTAAAAATTATGTGACATTTGCCAAGTAGAAGTGAGGCACAGGCTGTATCTTCTCGCGGCTTTTGTTGACAAGCAAGGTTGTAGAGCTGAGAATGCCAAGATACTATTGAAGACTGAACTTTTGTTTCAGTGCATATACTCTTTAGTTTCATGAATGTCAGAGGCAATAATAGTGCAAAACTAGCTTCTCAAGTTTAGTTAAGCAACACGGGAGTGCTTTTGAACATGACTATCAGTAGCAGCCCGCTGATTTTCATCTTTCAGCCTTTCAACTTTTTTGTTTTGCATTTCCCTATTAAATCTCTGTCTCAAAGCTCTTCTGATTAAAGCACCTAGAATGTTTTCCTTAACTGCACAGGGCACTGATTGTTGTTTGCTATTTACTTTTTCTCTGCCCTTACTAGAATGTAAGCTCAAAGAGGACTAAGATATGTCTAACTCACCACTGGACAACTAACTGATTAACACTGAAACTCTTCTTGGCACAGAATAAGGGCTAATGAATATTGATGAAATCCCTGAGTGAATTAGTTAACATAAAACTAAATTTAATTTGTTCAAGAAATAGGTTAAAGCATCTAGACCACAATATTTTTGGTGCTGATCTTCTTTGTGTATTTATTTTGAACTAACATGGCTGTAGGGAAAGAAACTACTTCAGAAACCAAGATCATGATACTCATAGTTTTGCTTTTCAGGATACATAAATGTTAACAGTTTCTATTGAACAGGTTTTCATTAATGTGTCAACAAATTCCAGTGAAAAAATATGAGTGCTGGATTAGAAGCTTTCATCCATACCAATGGCTTTCAAGGAAGTTATTGCCTTTCTGACAATCTGCATATTCATCCTGGTGAATGAAATCCTATTTTTACAACTTGTTTTGCATGAGGAATCTGGAAATAGAATACATATTGGCTATGCTACAAGGTTCTCAGTTACCCTGGTTCAGCCATATAACCTTTCTTCACTTGCAAATCTGCTTTCCTCTCATCTCCTCTTTTCTCTTCTCTTTTTTTTTCTTTTTCAAATAAGAATTAGTATCACAAACAGGCTGATGAATATAGCTTACAACATGTCATTCACAGAAATGAGTTAGCAAGTTTATGCCATGAAGGAGCTTTAGATATTTAGAAATACTTGACTTCAGATGGAAAGTGTCCCCTCCCATCAAGTTGGAATTGTTGTTTATATTATTCTTCTCTCTTACCTACAATACTTAATCAAGTCACAAAGTCCTCTTTCTTCTTCTGTGTATTTAAAACTGCTGTTGTGACTATCACTAATGGATGGAAGCTGCTGCTGCTGTTAATGGATGCACTTAAAAATGCTTTGTTTTCTTATCTGTTTCTTTCCTTTTTAATAAGTAGTGTATAACTTTCTAATTTCTACATAGAAAATATACATTTTAACTGGTTCACCTCAAAAAAATTTAGATAAAGAAAAACCTGTCATTGTTTGACTATTTTAAAACCTGCCTAAAAGGGGAAAACAATCAAATCTCTTTTCTTTTTCACAAAGCAATTTTGGGAGCTTTGAAGCAAAGAGCAATTTTAGCCAATGAAAACTGATTCTCTGGAATGCAGCAGGAAAATGTGACTCGTTGCAACAGAGGAGGGAGTTGGAAGCTGGAGAATTGATGTTACTGCTTCCATTGGGTTTTATGAGTCCATGCAATGCCCTGGTGATGACACACATTCAGCGTGCAAACAGCTGAAGAGGCACATGTGTGTGCATGTTGATGAGCGTAACCATTCACCATCAAGAGCATGCTTCTTCAGATCTTTTTTTTTTATGTTGAGAGAAGAGACACAAGAAAATGTGTTTTGGAGTTCTTTATTTATGTAGGAAGAAATAGAGAAGGGAAACTGGCTGGAGGATTGAAATAAACCAACAAATGAAAGAAGAGCTAAAGGAGAGCAAAGGAGATAAGGGCAGAACTAGAACGACATTTTTCGGACACTGATGAAATTTTCTCCCTAAGTTCCGAAGAAACAAAGCAAGAGGGCTGATTTGGTGTTGCAAGCAGAGAAGGACAATTAGAATAAATAAGAAGTGGGTTCTGCTGGCACATGTAATTCTTAATATATAGTCCCATAGAGAATGACTTTTATCAACTGTTTATTTCCTTCCTCCCTTCCGTTGTCTCCCTTCTTACCTTCCTTTCAATTACTGGACTTCATTGTATACATTTTATGGCCTAGCTCTCTGCCTCTGCATATAGTGATTCAGACAATTTTTTAAAATTAAATGACCTGATAAAGGTAGCATTATCAATTCCGATAAGAGTTGGAAATATAACTCAGATTTCCTAACTTCCATTGTTTCTCTATAACATCCAGTATTATTGTTATTACTATTATTATTATGAATAGTAGTTACTTTTCTGGAACTCAAGCATCCTTGAGCATTAACTGTAAAGATATTATCCTATAATTTAACATTGTGTAAAAAGCATGATTGATTTTGATAAAACATGTTGCAAAGTAACTTAAAAGTTAATATTAAATCACAATGAAAAATTACAAAATTATACTATTTTTAGTCAGAAACTCAGAGTTATCCCATATGGAACCAAGATCAAACAGCAAATTCTTAATCATTTGAGGTAAAATCCATTCCATTTCTGATATTTCAGAAATGTAAAGGAAGAATAGAACTATTGTGACCTTTTAAATTTCCTGCTAAAAGGCCATGACTAGTTCTAATACAGGGTTTCAGTAGCACTGAAGGATATGGCAGATTTCAGATATAAAGAATGAAGTATGAGGTGGTGAAAAGGATGTAAATTGTATCATGGTACTGGATATCTTTATGTATTTAGACAAGATTTGCTAGAAAATAATGATCAAACTTAAAAAAAAATTAGGTGATTAAAGTGGCATATCAAATCAATGATTTAGGTATCTTAGGTAAAAAACATTTCCACTTGAATTATACAAGTAATTGAAAATGAATTTTGTTAAGGAAAAATTCAATCCAAGAATGTAAGTTAATATCCAATACTTCGCTATACATGTCATAACCCTAACAAGAAAAAACTCTATTTAAAAATTTTCATAAAACTGGATTAATGTATCAAGAATAAATGCCAGGAAAGATTTTCAAAGATCATCTAATTCAGACCCTTACTTTGGTAAGTTAAAATGTAAGTTCAGTTCAGTCACTCAGTCATGTCCAAGTCTTGTTGACCCCACAGACGGCAGCACGCCAGGCTTCCCTATCCATCACCAATTCCCGGACCTTACTCAAACTCAGGTCCATTGAGTCAGTGATGCCATCCAACCATCTCATCCTCTGTTGTCCCCTTCTCCTGCCTTCAATTTTTCCCAGCATCAGGGTCTTTTCCAGTGAGTCAGCTCTTTGCATCAGGTGGCTGAATTATTGGAGTTTGAGCTTCAGCATTAATCCTTCTAATGAATATTCAGGACTGATTTCCTTTAGGATGGACTGGTTGGATCTCCTTGCAGTCCAAGGGACTCTCAAGAGTCTTCTTCAACACCACAGTTCAAAAACATCAATTCGTCAGCATTCAGCTTTCTTTATAGTCCAACTCTCACATCCATCCATTATTTTTTCGAGGCTCCTAAATCACTGCAGATGGTGACTGCAGGCATGAAATTAAAAGACGCTTGCTCTTTGGAAGACAAATTATGACCAACCTAGAGGGCATACTAAAAAACAGAGACAGAACTTTTCCAACAAAGGTCTGTCTAGTCAAAACTATGGTTTTTCCAATAGTCATGTATGGATGTGAGAAGTGGATGTAAGTTAGAGAGTAAAGCATATCACAAAGAGGTTAATTTACTAATAGTTTCTTAAAATAACTGCCTTCAAAAGTCAAACTAGAAACCAATGCAACAGTTTTCTCAACAATACTGGATACAAGCAATGGATGGAATAATTTTGGAGAGCCACAAACTTATTCAAAGTGGTCTGTTGATCCATACATACAATAAGCTTTGTCTGCAGGCTTGCGTAAAAAATTTTACTTAAATATATACCATATTTCATAGACAAGATAGATAGCTAATTAATCAATTCACACCAAAGCAGTCTGATTTAATAATATTTAGTTTTTCTATTGGAGAAGGAAATGGCAACCCACTCCAGTGTTCTTGCCTGGAGAACCCCATGGACGGAGAAGCCTGGTAGGCTGCAGTCCATGGGGTTGCACAGAGTCAGACATGACTGAAGCAACTTAGTAGTAGTAGTAGTAGTAATTTTTCTCATACTTTTAAAGTCAATTAAGAATCAATACATCAATACAATACATTCCTCATTCTGGAGGAATGGATGGACGGAGACATGAGGAAGGACCCTGTTTGTGATTCTCTGTGTTTATTTTGCTGTTTATAGTTTCTGGCAAGCAGGGGGACCACCCCCCCCCTTCTCACCGTTCTCTTGCACGTTTCCCCTCATCCATCTGGCAGTACCTAACCTTCCCAACACACACCCTGCATTAAATGAATGAATTATTCCTAATAATTAATAAAAGTATTTTTTCTAAAAAAAAAAAAAAAAGAATCAATACAATTCCCAATCCAAGAGTAACTATTATTATTTGGATGTCTCTCAGTATTTTTGATATTTAGAAGAGCCCTCATATTTGAAAATATTAATAAATATGTTCTACCCCATGAATGATTTATCCCTAATAAGTCAGAATTTAACATAAATGTTTATTGCTGAATGATATTCTATTGTATATATAGATATATAACATTTCATTTATCCATTTAGCCATCTCCATCAATTGAAGATTTGGGTTGCTTTCACTGTTTCCCTGTTATGAACACGTTTTGAAAATTTATGTACCAATCTATATGTGGACATATGTTTTCATTTCTCTTAGCATGTATCAAGTAGTATAATTGCTTATGTTTAATCTTTTGACAAACAGAGATTATGCTTATTCTTTTGAGGAACTTCAAAATTACCTTCAAAATAGCTGTACTATATTGTATTTCTACAGAATTATATAAGGTTTTTAATTTCTATACATTTTTGCTAATACTTATCATTACATGTGTCTTTGATTATAGCCATCTAATGGATACGAAGTGGTGTATCATTGAAATTTTCATTTAAATTACTCAAATAGCTAGTGATACTGAGTATCTTTTTGTGTTCTCATTGGCCGTTTATATATAGTCTTTGGACCTACTGATCTTTAAAGTCATTCCATCTCAAACATTATATCCTTTATGAAGTCTTTGTAATTCTGGCCAGTTATAATCTCATTCTTCTCTGACTCAGAATTCCTATATAAAACTTTAGTTAATTTAATAATGATCACTTCTGATGTATAAGATACTAGGTTAAGAGTACTGGAAACATAAATGTGATTAGATATTGATATATGGTCCCAGTAAAATGTACAGCCACATCAAGGAAATAAAATATTTGCATTCAGCCCCATTGAATGCCTTTGGTTTTCCTTTCTGGTTTGTAAAATCAACACTAAATTACTATTTTATGATCCAGTGACACGAACAAAGTCAACTGAACTCCAGTCCCAGCCTAAATTGTCTAACTTTGCAATGATCTTAAACTCAAGTAACAAATATCATCACTTGAAAATGAGTGATGCTGGCTTACTTTTTGTCTGGAAATCTTTAAATTTGCAAGTGAAACTTTAAATTGCCTTAAATCAAATTAACTCAAGCCACCTGAACTCTTCCTTTCTAATGTACAAAATCAT
Organism: Bos taurus; assembly: GCF_002263795.3. Taxonomy (NCBI): domain Eukaryota; kingdom Metazoa; phylum Chordata; class Mammalia; order Artiodactyla; family Bovidae; genus Bos; species Bos taurus. Next base: position 34,944,052 of record NC_037338.1, on the reverse strand, counting down.
ACATAAAATTCTAGAAAAGACTTACCTCAAAATAGCCTCACCCATTTCTTCTGAAAAATGCAAATCCCCGAAAATGGAATTTCATTTGAGTAGTCCTTCAAACTCAAGCTTTATAGAAAAATGCCACTTTCCTATAAAGCCTTTTTCTGTATTTGTAAGGCAGTTGATTGATCCCTCTTTTTGCTCTTACTGTTATACACTATCTTTTAGCTCCATAATGGCAATCATCATGTTGAAATGTGTTAGCTGTTTAAGCCTAACAACCTCCATAAATAGTAAACTTGTTAATGGTATAGGCTATGCTGGATTTCCCTATGAATTGAGATATTAGCTTGTATTGCTCTTGTTGTAAAACTTATTTGATTACATGTTATGAATTTTAGATATCAATGAGCATTATTGGATGTCTATTACTGATAGAAAGGTGTATTCAGAGTTGAGTCACATCTCTCTCCTTTGCTACAAAATCTTTTGTAGTAGTCCCCCTGTCTTACCATCTTTAATAAGTATAACCTAGAGCCAGACATCCTGGAATGTGAAGTCAAGTGGGCCTTAGAAAGCATCACTATGAACAAACCTAGTGGAGGTGATGGAATTCCAGTTGAGCTATTTCAAATCCTGAAAGATGATGCTATGAAAGTGCTGCACTCAATATGCCAGCAAATTTGGAAAACTCAGCAGTGGCCACAGGACTGGAAAAGGTCAGTTTTCATTCCAATCCCAAAGAAAGGCAACGCCAAAGAATGCTCAAACTACCGCACAATTGCACTCATCTCACACGCTAGTAAAGTAATGCTCAAAATTCTCCATGCCAGGTTTCAGCAATACATGATCCGTGAACTTCCTGATGTTCAAGCTGGTTTTGGAAAAGGCAGAGGAACCAGAGATCAAATTGCCAACATCTGCTGGATCATCGAAAAAGCAAGAGAGTTCCAGAAAAACATCTATTTCTACTTTATTGACTATGCCAAAGCCTTTGACTGTGTGGATCACAACTAACTGTGGAAAATTCTGAAAGAGATGGGAATACCAGATCACCTGACCTGCCTCTTGAGAAACCTATATGCAGGTCAGGAAGCAACAGTTAGAACTGGACATGGAACAACAGACTGGTTCCAAATAGAAAAAGAAGTATGTCAAGGCTGTGTATTATTTATTACCCTGCTTATTTAACTTCTATGCAGAGTACTGAATGAAGGTGAATTTGATATTCCAAATTTTTGCAGTGATGCATCTTGCTTTTATTCTTATTATTTATTTTTACTGTTTCAGTCTTAAAAGTTTTCAGTCTTTTCGCTCCAGGGACTTTTCTTTTATGATCTCTTTGATAATTTTCCCCTGGTTGTTTTCTTCTCTTAGACTTTTGTTTACTTGGGTGTTGGACTTCCTAGACTGATCATCTGTTTTTCTTTCCTTTCCACTTGTCCATTTCTTTATCTTTTTGTTTACTTTCTGAGGCTTTTCTAGAAATTTATTTTCTAATCATTTTTAAAATTTAGTGTATTTATTTGGCTTTTCTGTGTGGCTTGTGGGTTTTCATTAATAGTTGCCCAACCAGGGATCCAGTCCAGTGTGCAGTCATGAGATTAGGTGGCAATTGATTAAAAACTTCTAAATGTCAGTGTGTAAAGGTCTTTTTTCTGATATGGATCAAGTCCTGCTGGGAAAGATCCTCTATTCTTTTGCCTAGAAAAAGCATTCTGGGACTGGATGACAGACAGGAGATGGAGATATCATGTTGCTGCAGATAGCATTGTTTTGGTCTTTTTTATGGCTGAGTAACAAAATGGCAACCCACTCCAGTGTTCTTGCCTGGAGAATCCCAGGGACCAGGGAGCCTGGTAGGCTTCCGTCTATGGGGTTGTACAGAGTCAGACACGACTGAAGCGACTTAGCAGCAGCAGCAGGAGCAACAGTCAAGTTTTTACTTCAGCACTCTACTCTGTATCTGATTCTTCACTTTTTTTTTTTTTCTAGAGACTACATCTCTCCAAGTGGTAGTTCCTGGCTGGTTACTGTAGATATGGGAATCTTGCTGATCTATCTGTTCCTTACAGAGACTTTCAGCTAATCTTCCTGTTTTCAGCCCTCCATCTTCTGCCTTCTGTAGTCCTTAATATTCCATATTATTTTCCTTTTCTTTCCTTTTATTTTTACTTCTAATTTTTGAACACTGCTAGGGCTTTATCTCGGAGAAGGCGATGGCACCCCACTCCAGTACTCTTGACTGGAAAATCCCATGGATGGAGGAGCCTGGTGGGCTGCAGTCCATGGGGTTTCAAAGAGTCAGACACGACTGAGTGACTTCACTTTCATTTTCACTTTCATGCACTGGAGAACAAAATGGCAACCTACTCCAGTGTTCTTGCCTGGAGAATCCCAGGGACGGGGGAGCTTGGTGGGCTGCTGTCTGTGGGGTCGCACAGAGTTGGACATGACTGAAGCGACTTAGCAGTAGCAGTAGCAGCAGCAGCAGAGTACATCATGAGAAACGCTGGGCTGAAAGAAGCACAAGCTGGAATCAAGATTGCCAGGAGAAATATCAATAACCTCAGTTGTGCAGATGACACCACCCTTATGGCAGAAAGTGAAGAGAAACTAAAAAGCCTCTTGATGAAAGTGAAAGAGGAGAGTGAAAAAGTGAGCTTAAAGCCCAACATTCAGAAAACTAAGATGGCATTTGGTCCCACCACTTCATTGGAAATAGATGGGGAAACAGTGAAAACAGTGTCAGACTTGATATTTTTGGGCTCCAAATCACTGCAGATGGTGATTGCAGCCATGAAATTAAAAGATGCTTACTCCTTGGAAGGAAAGTTATGACCAACCTAGATAGCATTTTCAAAAGCAGAGACATTACTTTGCCAACAAAGGTCTGTCTAGTCAAGGCTATGGTTTTTCCAGTGGTCATGTATTGATGTGAGAGTTGGACTGTGAAGAAAGCTGAATGCCTAAGAACTGATGCTTTTGAACTGTGGTGTTGGAGAAGACTCTTGAGAGTTCCTTGGACTGCAAGGAGATCCAACCAGTCCATTCTAAAGGAGGTCAGCCCTGGGTGCTCATTTGAAGGACTGATGCTAAAGCTGAAACTCCAATACTTTGGCCACCTCATGTGAAGAGTTGACTCATTGGAAAAGTCTCTGATGCTGGAAGGGATTGGGGGCAGGAGGAGAAGGGGAAAACAGAGAATGAGATGGCTGGATGGCATCACCAACTGGTTGGACATGAGTTTGAGTGAACTCCAGGAGGTGGTGATAGACAGGGAGCCCTGGTGTGCTGAGATTCATGGGGTCGCAAGAGCGACTGAACTGAACTGAATGTCTTTTCTCTAACATCACTCTAGGCTTCAGTTTGTTTTTCTTTTCTTTAATATCTAAAAGATAGTTGGACTATAAAGAACGCTGAGCACCAAAGAATTGATGCCTTTGAACTGTGGTATTGGAGGAGACTCTTGAGAGTCCCTTGGACTGCAAGGAGATCCAATCAGTCCATCCTAAAGGAGATTAGTCCTGACGAGTGTTCATTGGAAGGACTGATGTGAAGCTGAAACTCCATTACTTTGGCCACCTGATGGGAAGAGCTGACTCACTTGAAAGGACCCTGATGCTGGGAAAGATTGAAGGCAGGAGGAGAAGGGGACAACAGAGGATGAGATGGTTGGATGGCATCACTGAGTCAATGGACATGAGTTAGGGTATACTCTGGGAATTGGTGATGGACAGGGAGGCCTGGTGTGCTGCAGTCCATGGGGTCACAAAGAGTTGGATATGACTGAGTGACTGAACTGAACTGAACTGAATATTTAAAAGTAGGGAGCAAATGACTTTCTAAATGCCCTTCCAGATATAATAAGTATAATTTTTGTATTAACTCTTAAATCACTTAATAGGGAAGTCTTTGGTAGGTACTTTCCCCTGTTAGGTTTTAAAGAAGAAAATATTTCATCTGTGCCATTTTTATATATTGTTCTTTATGCTTCCAACAATGCTATAATACTGTATTATAAATACAAATGGGAAAACCATCAAATTAAAAAAAGAAAAGAAACTATGTTCCAAACCTCATAGCTAGTAATAGTTCAGTCAATATTTACCCCAAGGCTCTTTCTGTTTCCATAACTCACTATGAATACCTGTGGCAAGTTATCTTTAAGTTCTATTAAAGCACCACAGTGCTTAAGTTTAATACAAAAGTATATCCATCCACAATGCTGTAAATCAGGGTCTATCCACTGATCCAGAAGATCCCTGGAGAAGAAAATATCAAGCCACTCCAGTTTTCTTGCCTGTGAAATCCTATGGACAGAGAACCCTGATGGGCTAGTATGTCAACCACAAACTGGCACTTGTCATTAGTGCTTGCCATCTACTTCTACAATGATTAAATTGTGTGCTTCTGCAGCTGCTGACCTCCAATACCCCCTGTAATGAGGCACTCTGTGCTCCTGTAAAACAGGGAGGACAGTTTTTCAAATAGTTAGATATTCTCAGGAGCTGATTTTATGAGCCAAATTCTATTTCTCCTCATATCTAGAAAAGCACTAAAATCTTCCATGGTAAAGATTGTTTCTTGTGACCACCAGAAGCTTACAAGACCAACAAAAGTTTTCTACAAAAAAAATATGTGCTTGATTGCATGTACTCCCCCTTTACCAAAATCATTCATATACTGTCGTTTTCACCTACCTCTTTGGAGCAGTTTCTCAGAGCTATTTGAGTGCTGTCTCCCTGGCTGTAATCCTCATATTGCCCCAAATAAAACTTAACTCACAACTCTCACATTGCACCTATTTTTTTAGCCAACAAGGCAATGGGGTTGCAAAAAAGTGGAACGTGACTTAGCAACTACACAACAGTGACATAATATATGCTATATTTGACTCTAGATTATCTAGATCATCTTCCTTATCCCTCCTCCCCCTACTCACAATCTCTAACCAAAGTTTATTTTTACTAAAACATATCTAAGTTTTACCTCAGAGTCATATCCTAAATTGCTCCTGTTGTCATATCAGGAGTACTTTTTTGAACCTATATTTAGATGAAAATATACATTTAGAAAATAAACCTGTTTTGACAACAAAATTAGAGGTGTCAAGATCAAAGAAGCAATTGTTAGGAAACCTTAAAATGTTATGTTCTATGGGCTCTTTTTACATGTAATTTCATAAAGCAGCATTTCATTCAACCAGTGATAAAAAATTACATTATGAAAGCAAAAATAATGACTGAATTCCTCCACCCTGTGTTATTTAAGTCTGTTAATTGCTTTATTTTGAATCCCTGTGGTTTGGTTAATTGAAGCTATCAAAGTTCTTTAAAATCTTCTTAATCTTGCCAAACTTAGCTTTTGATGAGTCATTTTGAAGTGACTTCTGTGACACTGTGAAATCTCAACAGAGTCCATTCCTGTGCATGCTAAGCTGCTTCACTCATATCCAACTCTTTGCAATCCTGTGGACTGTAGCGCACTGGGCTTCTCTGTCCATGGGATTCTCCAGGCAAGAATACTGAAGTGGGTTGCCATGCCCTCCTCCAGGGAATCTTCCTGACTCAGGGACTGAACCCACATCTCTTACATCTCTTGCACTGACAGATGGGTTCTTTATCACTAGTCACCCAGCAAGCCCCCAGTAGAGTCCTGGTCCACCAGTTTTCTCTGTATTGGAAGGGTTTTGAACTCCAAGGTCTAGAAATTAAATCCTATTTGGATGTTTCCCAGGAGAGTTCAGGAATCAGAGTACAATGATGTGGCTTAATATTATGCAAAACTAAACTTTCAAAACTACCTCTCAAAATATTCTAAATGTCATGTGCAGTGTGTGCGTGCCTGCTGAGTCACTTCAGTCATGTCTGACCCTTTGTGACCCTATGGACTGTAGCCCACCAGACTCTTCTGACCATGGGATTCTCCAAGTAAGAATACTGGAGTGGGTTGCCATGCCCTCCTGAAGGGGATCTTCCCGACCTAGGAATGGAACCATGTCTCTCATGTCTCCTGGATTGGTAGGTGGGTTCTTTAACACTAGCACCACCCAGGAAGCACCATTGTGCTTCTGATAGCCAATACTGATAGCCAATTCTAGCGTGCTAATATTTCAGACTATCTGGGAATTCAGACAACAAAAGAGATACATTTAATAAAAGAAATATACTTAACAAAAAGACTCTTGAAAAAACAAAAATTACAAACTGACCTATTAGGTCATCTCAGTTTTGAATACAATTTTTTAAAACCACATTCACCACTTTAAAAAATGCATGTAGGTAAAGTATAATATTAATTTGGACACAACATTGTTTGAAGAATAGGAACAAAGCTGGAAATTTTCCTTTTTCAATAAAGCTGTTAAAAAATAAATAGAATTTCAAAACTCCTTCCACTAAAACATGGTAAGGACATTGTGATTTGAAGAACAGCATGAGCAATGAAGAATAGGAGTGAGAAAAGTCAGGATTTGGGGGGAAACAGTGAATAGTTTAACAACTGCTTCTAACTAGGCTTAAGCCTTTGTGTGGATCAAAAGAAACTGGAAAATTCTTTAAGAGATGAAAATACCAGACCATCTTACCTGTCTTCTGAGAAACCTGTATGCAGGTAAAGAAGCAACAGTTAGAACTCATGGAACAACAGACTGGTTCCAGATTGGGAAAGGAGTATGACAAGATTGTATATTGTTACTCTGCTTATTTACTTATATGCAGAGGAAACCATATGAAATGCCAGACTAGATGAATCACAAACTGGAATCAATATTGCTGGGAGAAATATCAACAACTTCAGATATGCAGATGATACCTCTCTAATGGCAGAAATTGAAGAGAAACTAAAGAACATCTTGATGAGGGTGAAAAAGGAGAGTGAAAAAGCTTAAAACTTAACATTCAAAAAATAAAAATAAAAACTAAGATCATGACATCTGGGCCCATCACTTAATGCAAAATTGATGGGGAAAAAGTGGAAACAGTGGCAGATTTCATATTCTTGGGCTCCAAAATCATTGTGAATGGTGACTGCAGCTAGGAAATTGAAAGATGCTTGATCTTTGAAAGGAAAGCTATGACAAACCTAGACAGCACGTTAGAAAAGCAGAGACATCACTTTGCCAACAAAGGTCTGAATAAAGTTATGGTTTTTCTGGTAGTCATGTACAGATTGACATTTGAACCATAAAGAAGGTTTAGTGCTGAAGAATTGATGCTTTTGAATTGAGGTGCTGGAGAAGACTCTTGAGAGTCCCTTGGACTGCAAGGAGATCAAACCAGTCAATCTTAAAAGAAATAAATCCTGAATATTTATTGGAAGGGCTGATGCTGAAGCTGAAGCTCCAATACTTTGGCCACCTGATGAGAAGAGGGAGTCATTGGAAAAGACTGGGAGGAGTTACCCTGTGTCCGAGGTCAGGGGCAGCAGCCGGGAGGACCAACCCCACGTCCAAGGAGCCGTGGCTGCGCGCACGCAGGAGGGCCTAGAGGAGATATCCCACGCTGAAGGTCAGGAAGGGTGGTCGTGAGGAGATACCCCTTGTCCAAGGTAAGGAGCAGCAGCTGCGTGCTTTGCTGGAGTAGCCGTGAAGAGATACCGCACACCCAAAGTAAGAGAAACCCGAGTAAGACGGTAGGTGTTGCAAGAGGGCATCAGAGGGCAGACACACTGAAACCATACTCACAGAAAACTAGTCAATCTAATCACACTAGGACCACAGCCTTGTCTAACTCAATGAAACTAAGCCATGCCCATGGGGCAACCCAAGACAGGTGGCTCATGGTGGAGAGATTTGACAGAATGTGGTCCACTGGAGAAGGGAATGGCAAACCACTTCAGTATTCTTGCCTTGAGAACCCCATGAACAGTATGAAAACGCAAAACGATAGGATACTGAAAGAGAAACTCCTCAGGTCAGTAGGTGCCCAACATGCTACTGGAGATAAGTGGAGAAATAACTCCAGAAAGAATGAAGGGATGGAGCCAAAGCAAAAACAATACCCAGCTATGTATGTGACTGGTGATAGAAGCAAGGTCCGATGCTGTAAAGAGCAATATTGCATAGGAACCTGGAATGTCAGGTCCATGAATCAAGGTAAATTGGAAGTGGTCAAACAAGAGATGGCAAGAGTGAATGTCGACATTCTAGGAATCAGCAAACTGAAATGGACTGGAATGGGTGAATTTAACTCAGATAACCATTATGTCTACTACTGCAGCCAGGAAACCCTCAGAAGAAATGGAGTAACCATCATGGTCAACAAAAGAGTCCAAAATGCAGTACTTGGATGCAATCTCAAAAACTACAGAATGATCTCTGTTCGTTTCCAAGGCAAACCATTCAATATCACAGTAATCCAAGTCTATGCTGCAACCAGTAATGCTGAAGAAGCTGAAGTTGAATGGTTCTATGAAGACCTACAAGACCTTTTAGAACTAACACCCAAAAAAGATGTCCTTTTCATTATAGGGGACTGGAATGCAAAAGTAGGAAGTCAAGAAACAACTGGAGTAACAGGCAAATTTGGCCTTGGAATATGCAATGAAGCAGAGCGAAGACTAATAGAGTTTTGCCAAGAAAATGCACTGATCATAACAAAAACCCTCTTCCAACAACACAGGAGAAGACTCTACACATGGACATCACCAGATGGTCAACACCGAAATCAGATTGATTATATTCTTTGCAGCCAAAGATGGAGAAGCTCTATAAAGTCAGTAAAAACAAGACCAGGAGCCAACTGTGGCTCAGATCATGAACTCCTTATTGCCAAATTCAGACTTAAATTGAAGAAAGTAGGGAAAACCACTAGATCATACAGGTATGACCTAAATCTAATCCCTTATGATTATACAGTGGAAGTGAGAAATAGATTTAAGGGCCTAGATCTGATAGATAGAGTGCCTGATGAACTATGGAATGAGGTTCGTGACATTGTACAGGAAACAGGGATCAAAACCATCCCCATGGAAAAGAAATGCAAAAAAGCAAAATGACTGTCTGGGGAGGCCTTACAAATAGCTGTGAAAAGAAGAGAAGAGAAAAGCAAAGGAGCAAAGGAAAGATATAAGCATCTGAATGCAGAGTTCCAAAGAATAGCAAGAAGAGATAAGAAAGCCTTCTTCAGCAATCAATGAAAAGAAATAGACGAAAAGAACAGAATGGGAAAGACTAGAGATCTCTTCAAGAAAATTAGAGATACCAAGGGAACATTTCATGCAAAGATGGGCACAGTAAAGGACAGAAATGGTATAGACCTAACAGAAGCGGAAGATATTAAGAAGAGATGGCAAGAATACACAGAAGAACTGTACAAAAAAGATCTTCACGACCCAGATAATCACGATGGTGTGATAACTGACCTAGAGCCAGACATCCTGGAATGTGAAGTCAAGTGGGCCTTAGAAAGCATCACTATGACCAAAGGTAGTGGAGGTGATGGAATTCCAGTTGAGCTATTCCAAATCCTGAAAGATGATGCTGTGAAAGTGCTGCACTCAATATGCCAGCAAATTTGGAAAACTCAGCAGTGGCCACAGGACTGGAAAAGGTCAGTTTTCATTCCAATCCCAAAGAAAGGCAGTGCCAAAGAGTGCTCAAACTACCGCACAATTGCATTCATCTCACACGTTAGTAAAGTAATGCTCAAAATTCTGCAAGCCAGGCTTCAACAATACGTGAACCATGAACTTCCTGATGTTCAAGCTGGTTTTAGAAAAGGCAGAGGAACAAGAGATCAAATTGCCAACATCCGCTGGATCATCGAAAAAGCAAGAGAGTTCCAGAAAAACATCTAATTCTGCTTTATTGACTATGCCAAAGCCTTTGACTGTGTGGATCACAATAAACTGTGGAAAATTCTGAAAGAGAAGGGAATACCAGACCACCTGATCTGCCTCTTGAGAAATTTGTATGCAGGTCAGGAAACAACAGCTAGAACTGGACATGGTACAACAGACTGGTTCCAAATAGGAAAAGGAGTACATCAAGGCTGTATATTGTCACCCTGCTTATTTAATTTCTATGCAGAGTACATCATGAGAAACGCTGGACTAGAAGAAACACAAGCTGGAATCAAGATTCCCAGGAGAAATATCAATAACCTCAGGTATTTAGATGACACCACCCTTATGGCAGAAAGTGAAGAGGAACTAAAAAGCCTCTTGATGAAAGTGAAAGTGGAGAGTGAAAAAGTTGGCTTAAAGCTCAGCATTCAGAAAACGAAGATCATGGCATCTGGTCCCATCACTTCATGGGAAATAGATGGGGAAACAGTGGAAACAGTGTCAGACTTTATTTTTCTGGGCTCCAAAATCACTGCAGATGGTGACTGCAGCCATGAAATTAAAAGAAGCTTACTCCTTGGAAGGAAAGTTATGACCAACCTAGATAGCATATTCAAAAGCAGAGACATTACTTTGCCAACAAACGTTCATCTAGTCAAAGCTATGGTTTTTCCTGTGGTCATGTATGGATGCGAGAGTTGGACTGTGAAGAAGGCTGAGTGCCGAAGAATTGATGCTTTTGAACTGTGGTGTTGGAGAAGACTCTTGAGAGTTCCTTGGACTGCAAGGAGATCCAACCAGTCCATTCTGAAGGAGATCAGCCCTGCGATTTCTTTGGAAGAAATGGTACTAAAGCTGAAACTCCAGTACTTTACTCCAGGCCATTTCATTAGAAGAGTTGACTTATTGGAAAAGACTCTGATGCTGGGAGGGATTAGGGGCAGGAGGAGAAGGGGACGACAGAGGATGAGATGGCTGGATGGCATCACTGACTCAATGGACGTGAGTCTGAGTGAACTCTGGGAGTCGGTGATGGACAGGGAGGCCTGGCGTGCTGCGATTCATGGGGTCGCAAAGAGTCGGACATGACTGAGTGACTGAACTGAACTTTACTGAACTGATATAGGGATTTTGCCTTGCTATATAGGGATTAGTTGACTTTAAGTTAATCAAAAGGAAAATTATCCTGGGTACTCCTGACCTCATCAGGTCAGTCCTTAAAAAGAGTCAGAGAGATTCTAAGCAGTGTAATTTTTTTTTCTTCTGAGCTTGCAGAAGCAAGCAACTGTGCTGTGAGCTGCCAATGGAGTCAGCCCATTTTGCAAAGAACTACAAGTAACCTTTAGGAGCTGAATGCATTCCCAGCCTGACAATCACCAAGTAAATGGGAGTGTCAGCCCTAGGTTTGCAAAAACCTGCATTATGACAACAACCAGTGATTTGGAAAAGAATTTCAAATGACATCAGAGTTTAGCTATCATCTTGATTTAGCCCAGTAAGATGCTAAGCAGAGAAACCATAGGAATTGCACCCAGACTTAGAGAAACAGTGAGATAATAAATGTGTTGTTTTGAGCCATTAAGTTTGTAATCAGTTGTTTCATAGCAATGGAAAACATATAAGTTTATAGTGATAAAAATACAAGACGAGACTAGGATATAAAAAACGCAATAGAAATAGAGTACAAAATGTTAAATACTGGTGCCTGGAATCTTCAGTGATTTTGTTTGTTTGTAATTAATTCCTTTCCTTTCAATTGTGTTAGCTTGAAAATGATGAAGGTTACTTAATTTTATGATTGCCTCTCAAATTGTATTTAGAATATATATGCACATTTTCACTAATGCCAACCTTTTCTTTGGCTCAAATTGTGAAGCTATTTATACCACCTCTTTTCTTATGAAATATACATATGTTTTCTTTTTTTCAATTAGATACAGATATGTTGGACATTTCTGATAATGTGCTGAAATATGTTATTTACGATTCTGCTTTGGAGAATTTAGAAACATTAATTTTCACATATATCAATGTTTGATATATTAATGTCTTTTGTATCACCTTCTATGAGTAGTTTATGAAATTCAAGCTACACCTAAAATTAAGAAGTTTATAAATTTTCTGAACATTTTACATGTATCACAGTTATATTATAGAACTTTTGAAAACTTTAGGAAATAAGTTATTTGGGACTGGAAAATATAATTCATCTGAAAATATGACTAATAAAGTGGCTGCTTATTATATGCCTTTAGACTCCTTTACGTGTGTATTGCTTCATATTTAAATGTTGTAATCAATTCTATGTGCTCTGTGTGTTTTTGTGTCTGCTTTTCTACCTAAATTCATAGATATTTTACATGGTATTTTTATTCCCCAACTCATATTACATAAAGAAGTAGATGCAGATGTAGCAATTATAAATAATCATTAAAGTGAAAAAACATAGTGAACCTAAAGAAAATAGAATTTAAAAATTGTATATAATATTCTTGCCTAGAGAATCCCAGGGACGGGGGAGCCTGGTGGGCTGCCGTCTATGGGGTTGCACAGAGTCAGACGCAACTGAAGCGACTTAGCAGCAGCAGCAGCAGCAGCATATAATATTATCACCCTGAAAAACATATATGCTTTTAAATATAAAAATGGAATCATATCTCTCAGACATGGTATATTTGTTTCTTATTAACACTGTTACAAACTTGGTGGCTTGAAACAATAGCAATTTTATTTTTACAATTTTGCAAGTTCAGTATCCAAAATGGGTTTTACTGGGCCCAAGGTATTGATTCTTTTGAGAGTATTTTGGCAAAAATTAACATTCTTACCTTTGCCAGGTTCTATATACTTCTGGTATTCTTTGGTTTGTGACTCCCTTTTATCTTCAAAGTTTAGTATGTAGCGTCTTCAGGTGTTTCTCTGATTCAGACACTGACACTCCTGCCAAGCTCTTTCATTTATAAGAGCCTTTGTGAATACTTTTACAGCTAGATAATCAAGGACAATCTCTTCAAGGTCAGATGAATAGTAATCTTAATTCTATCTGTAACATTAATTCCACATTGTCATGTAACATAACACATACATAGGTTCCAAAGATTAGGACATGCGCATCTTTGAAGTGCCATTATTCTACATATCACTCTTGATATTTGCTTTTCACATAAAACCATATATTGCCTAACCCATATACATTGCTATTTATCGTTCTTCTTAAATGATTTCATAGATTCTTTTACATGGATGCACCAATTTTTTTTTATCAGATTATCTATTGGCACTTGGTGTATTTGTTTTCTAGTTTTCACTTATTTGTATAAATGAGTAATAGTCATTCAATTATTTGTATATCTTTTTATCATCCATATGCAATAGTCAAAAATAATTAGGTGTAGAAAAAACAATTCCATTTCTACCTAAGAGAAACATTAGAAATCATTTTTTGATAGAAGTTCTTGAATCAGAATATCTGGATTCAAATCCTTGTCTCATCACTTACAGTCTCTCTGATCTAAGACAAGTCACATAATCATTATGAGCCTCAGTTTCCCCATTTATAATAACATCTACCATTAAGATTGTTGTGAGAACTGAGTATAGTGATTCTGTAAAATGCTTAGAAGACTGTCTTGTCTGTACTGCACAGTCATCATTGGAACAGTGGTCCAAGGGCTGGGTTAAGGTGTTAAGTATGCATCCATGAACAAAACATCACAGTCTTTGCCTTTCAGAAGCATAAAATCTACCAGCCCACATATATTTGGCAACGTCTCTTTATATTCAAATGATAAGCACAGAATTGCTAAATAAAATGATATTATAAATTTAGTGCTTTTTGACAAAAAGTGTTTAATTATATGGTCTATCCAGTATAACTCATTTGTTTTTCTCTAATGATTTAATCAGCTAGAACTTACATAATGTTACATGTTTATACATGCAGGAATTGCAGTGTTGGCTCTAATTTTAATTAGAATGATATAGTGTGGCTGATTTTGAAATTGTGCTGGCAGTTGATTTGGAAATAAACAATTTTCTTCATTTATGGAAATAGAACCCTTGATAGGATTTTAAATTATATAATTTATTATTCAAAAATGTATGTCAAATTTGACCAAATTTGTTTTTGGCATCTACTGAGAGATTTTTTTCCTTCCCCATCGTCTATGAATATCTGCTGCTGCTGCTAAGTCACTTCAGTCATATTCGATTCTTTGAGACCCTATGGACTAGCCTGCCAGGCTCCTCTGTCCAAGGGATTCTCCAGGCAAGAATACTGGAGCGGGTTGCCATGTCCTTTTCCAGGGGATCTTCTCAACCCAGGGGTTGAACCTGAATCTCTTAGGTCTTCTGCATTTGCAGGCAGGCTCATTACCACTAGAGCCACCTGGGAAGCCCCTATGACTAAAATAGACATTAAAATATAATACACAGTCATTTAATAAAATGCTTACTTGTGTCATTGTCTTAGCTCTGTGTTCTCCTAGAAAACAATACACACTTTGCAATATTTTTTTGGATAATGCAATCCCAGTGTGTAGACTCAAAGAAAACACAAAACAAGGCAGGAAAGGAAGGGAAGAAAATATAAGGAGGTATGTTCCTAAATGGCTTCACTTAAGTAATAAGTGAGGCTACTTTCTAGTTTTGCAAGGCATTTTCAGAGGCCTAATGGATTACAGCCTCTGCTCCTTTCTGTCACCCATATCTCATTTATAAAGTCCACTCTAAAGGGACTTAACTAACATGCACATTCATGTTTCCAGGTCTGTTCTCTTCAGATAAGCAATGGAGTAAGATAGGTTCTCTGAGTGGCAGTGTTCCCAGTCCACAGATGCAATATGTACCCTTTTTATTGGATAGTGCCACACAGCCTGAGGCTCCCTCACCTATAATTGTGGCCTTGGAAGCCATGGAGTGAGGTGTGTTTAGAAAACAAGCTTGGCAAATATGTGTGTGAGTGTGTATATGTGTGTGTATGTGTGTGTGCCTGTGCATTCACAGTGGTGGGGGTGGGAGAGTGAGCACATTACTTCTTTAAAGATTGATCAATACAATTATGTGGTATTAGTCTTTAAATATATGTTAGAGGCTTTATAGAAAATTTTGCTTTAATGAAGTTTCCAAACTCTCTATTTTTATTTTAATTGGCATGCATAAATATTTTAAACATATTTCTTTTGTTTGTTTTCATGCAATATGGGAGTTGTAAAATGTTTATAATATTTTAAAATTCATCCAGTGTAATATCTGACATTGTTTTCATAAGCAATGCTATTTTTCATAATTCTTTGGTCATTTAAAAGAAATTTTAGGATGTACTTGATAAACTAATAGGCTAAATTTAATATATGGAAATAAGTACCTCTTAAAATCATTGCAAAGTTTATGCTCAAAACTGTATTCTTTTTTAGTTTGTATTCTACTTATCATTTCATTATTTCATTTTCTATTATAGTATACCATGACCAAATTAGTATAACCAGAGAATGCAAAGATGGTTTAACATAATTTTCCACATCAATGAATCATAGAAGGAAAATTATATGACCATTTCAATAGATGCAGGAAGGTTATCTTATCAAACTCAACACCATTTATGATGTTTAAAAAAGTACTTAATCAAATAGGGAATTTAGTTAATTTGCTTAAGGATATCTACCAATAAAAGACAACAATATTCACAATGAGGAAGATTTGAAACTATTTACTTTTAAATAAGAAATTAATAAGAACCCTAATGCCACTGATGATATGGGATGTAGACACACATCACATAGTGTGGCCATAATGTAAAGTTTCTTAAAGGAAAGTCATAGCAGAAGGGGTGGTCAGGTGGACTAATAAATATGCTCTGGCCATCATGAGGAAAGGAGTACCAGAGAGGGTGTATTTCTGTAGTAAACGTAATTTATGTTTTCCTTCATGGATGTTTGGGAAGTTAGGCTACTCAGTTTTGGAATGTTAGATCTAGAGAAGGTTTGCATTTCCTTCTGCTAGACATTAGAAGTCTCCACTGACCCCTTCTACCAGGCTGGGACCACTTCCTTGGAAGAGTTAAAATGCCAGAGTCTCAAGTTAACCTTCTTGCACTTTGCTGCTAGACCTAACTATAGTGAGCACTCTTATGTGTGTATGCAGTTTTCATATAATATTTTGAGGAGGCCTCGAACAAATTCTTGAATATTTTCTTTATTTATCATTGAAGCCCACCAGTGCATCTTACAGTGAGTGAGATGTTCCCTTATTGTTAATTGGCCAGTCTGTTTTTTTTTTTTAAAACATTTTAATAAGGGAAATTTCAAGTATATATACAAGAAAATAGAACAATATAGTAATGTGAAGTGAAAGTTGCTCAATCATGTCTGACTCTGTGACCCCTTTGGAATTCTCTAGGCCAGAATACTGGAGTGGGTAGCCTTTTGCTTCTCCAGGGGATCTTCTCAACCCAGAGATCTAACTCAGGTCTCCTGCATTGCAGGTGGATTCTTTACCAGCTGACCCACAAAGGAAGCCCAATATAATAATAAAGCAACTAAATAATGCCACTATCACTCAACTTCTATAATTATCTTTAACTCAAAACCAATATTGTCTTATTTACATACAATCCGTTTTCCCCACTCTGAATTATTTCAAATAATGCCAGATGTCCATCTCATTGGCTACCATGGGTATGGGTCATGGGTTTTCAGCTTATGTTCTAGCATGACATATACAGCAGATGATTTTCAAATACATATGTGACCATTTACAGATTCTGGTTCTGTTACATATGCTTTGCTATGCTGTTCTAAGTCATTTCAGTTGTGTCCGACTCTTTGCAACCCTATGGACTGTAGCCTGCCAGGCTCCTCTGTCCATGGGGATTCTCCCAGCAAGAATACTGGGGTGTATTGCCATGCCTTCCTTCAGGGGAATCTTCCCAACTCAGGGATCGAACCCACATCTGTCTCCTGCACTGGCAGGCAGGTTCATTGCCACTAGCAGCACCTGAAAAGCCCTCCTGTTACATAAATATTTTTAAATGAATGGTTGCTGCATACAGTTATACACAATTCTAAGATGATTAGCCTGAAACCTATGCTCATCTCTCCCACTTGGGAAACATACTGAAATGTAAGTAAATGAAAGCAGAGTTAAAGGCATAATCTTTAATCAGAACGAATAGACTGCTGAGTTCCAAATTCAACACTCAGAAAACTAAGATCATTGCATCTGGTCCCATCACTTCATGGCAAATAGATGGGGAAGCAATGGAAACAGTGACAGACTTTTTATTTTGGGGGGCTCCAAAATCACTGCAGATGGTGACTTCAAGCATGAAATGAAAAGATGTTTGCTCCTTGGAAGAAAAGTTATGACCAACCTAGACAGCATATTAAAAAGCAGGCATTACTTTACCAACAAAGGTCCATCTAGTCAAAGCTATGGCTTTTCCAGGAGGCATATATGGATGTAAGAGTTGGACTATAAAGAAAGTTGAGTGCCGAAGAACTGATGCCTTTGAACTGTGGTGTTGGAGAAGACTCTCAAGAGTCCCTTGGACTACAAGGAAATTAAACCAGTCCATCCTAAAGGAAATCCATCCTTAACATTCATTGGAAGGAATGATGCTGAAGCTGAAACTATAATACTTTGGCCACCTGATGCAAAGAACTGACTCATTTGTAAGACCCTCATGCTGGGAAAGATTGAAGGCAGGAGGAGATGGGGACAACAGAAAAAGATGAGATGGTTGGATGGCATCACTGACTCAATGGACATGAGTTTGAGTAAGCTCAAATTGATCACCAGGAGTTGGTGATGGACAGGGAGTCCTGACGTACTGCAGTCCATGGGGTTACAAAGAATCACAAATGACTGAGCGACTGAACTGAGCTGAACTGATAGACGTCAAAAAGCATATCATTCTTGGACTTCCCTGGTCGTCCAATGGTTAAGAATCTGCCTACCAATGCAGAGGATACAGTTTTTTCCCTGGTCTGGGAAGATTACATGTGCTGATGGGCAATTAAGCCCTTGTGCCACAATGACTGACCCACACACCCTAGAGCCTGTGCTTTTCAACAAGAGAAGCCACTGCAATAAGAAGTCCTGCCACTGCAACTAGATAATGACCGCCTGCTGGCTGCAACTAGAGAAAGCTTGCAAGCAGCAACGAAGACTCAGCACTGCCAAAAATACAGAAATAATGTAAAAAAAATTTTTTTTAAAGCATATCATTCTTTATGATACGTATGTTATTATGTATAAAAGTATGCATAACATTGCATAAAGCATAATTGAGTGGGTTTATTTAATGCGCTACATTAAAACAGTAGACCAGTAAGATCGGAAAGCACCTTTCTTATTCTATTCTCTGCCTTCAAACCTGTTCTTTAGTATCTCCCTTAGCAATCAATTTGAAACATCTCTGGCAGACCACACAGCTTCCCAAGCACTTAAAACTTATAACAAACTATTATTTTTAGGTGATAAAAAGACCAGGCTAGTGATCAGCCTTCTCCCACTTACTCGAGAACCTTAGGGGAGGGACAAGTGGTTTCTGGCCTTTTCCTTTCCATCTTTATGCTCAGTCTCTTCTCTTTCTATCTTTTCCCAACCATTCACTACTACCCAGGGTCTAGGGTTCAGAGCAGAGAGAAAGAATAAGACTTAGCTAATAGTTGTACTTTTCACCTTTGGTCAAATGTCTTGCTTCACAACACCATCCCAAGCTGACTCATTTGGGGGGAACACTATAGTTTTGTTTTTCAAGGATCCAGGGATTATTTGACATAGTTAAAAATCCGAAGTGTGCCCAAGTGGATGAACTTGATTATATAGCTACTCCTTCTCTTCCTTGCCCTGCTATTGTTCTGGGTTTGTCTCTTGTGTCCAGACTTTTCCAGTTGAGAGGCAGATATTAGCCTCAAACTTTTCAAACTCCAAAAGATTGCAGTCAAGTTTTTAAGGGATTGTGTCACATACTATCTGGATATCAGCACAGGATGATTGGGAATTTGTCATTGAATGAAGCAAGAGAAGAAGGAAGCTCCCTTCTTTCAGTAGATATCTTGGGTAACTCTCTCATGTGGTAGAGGTGAGAGTCCCGTCTTTTCTTACTCAAAAGGGGACGGGATAGGGAACTAACAGTGCTCTGGTGGCTCAGACGGTAAAGCGTCTGGCTGCAATGCGGGAGACCCAGGTTCGATCCCTGGGTCGGGAAGATCTTCTGGAGAAGGAAATGGCAACCCACTCCAGTACTCTTGCCTGGAAAATCCCATGGATGGAGCCTGACAGGCTACAGCCCATGGGGTCACAAAGAGTTGGACACGACTGAGCGACTTCACTTCATAGGCCTAAACCTTCACATTTCTAAACCTCCACCTTTTCTAATAAAGCATCAGTTCTCTATTTCTAGATCTAGAAATAGAGATCTATTTCTAGATCTCTATTTCTAGATCTAGCCTAAAAGAGGCTAGATCTCTTAGATAGAGAGTGAGAGGATAGATCAGCTTAGCTATCTAATAGTGTAAAGCAGTTCTCTTTTGAATATGAAATTTCATAGCCATCACTGCTACTAACTTTGGGATTGAGAGACCACAGGAATAATCCCTTCCACTTAATGTTGCAATTATTACACATTGCAATTTTCATCACAAATGATTCTGGTCTGACTGTGACACAGCACCCTAGATTATTTTATTTCTTTAATACAGAGAACAAATAATTACTAGCAACTGAGTACTTCCTGGGTATTGGTACTATGTTAACCACTTTTACAGATCATCTAATATAATCCTCAAAATAATATTATGAAGTAGATATAACACTTATTATATTTATCACCCTTTAATAAAGTCCATTTAGAACACATAAATTTCTTGCTATTGCAATTAGACAGTAGCTGAGCTAAAGATATGGGCTTCCCTGGTGGTTCAGATGGTAAAGAACCTGCCTGCAATTCAGGAGACCTGGGTTCAATCCCTGGGTTGGGAAGATCCCCTGAAGAAGAGATATGGACTCAAGAATATTTGAATAGTGCATCTGTCATCTTAAAAACCACAGTATAGTGTGAATGACTTTTGGCAACATGACATGTCTTGGAATAGGCTTTATGTGTTTGTACTTTAGGAATTCTTAATCCATTCATTTATTCACTCCTGTGGGAACAAAGTTATTTCCAATCTCTTGGATTTTTAAACTTCTAAAAAATGTACTATATTTTTCCTTTTAGGAGGAGGGTAATAGATTTTATAGTATTCTTAGGGATACCTGTGGTGAAAAGTTATTTATACATACTTTTTATTTCTGGCATTGCTTCTTTCTCTGTTTGGACTCCTACTCCAAAAGAGTAGAAGAGTTGGGATTCTTATATGATTCTTACCATTTTTTCAACAATAAACATGTATTTGGAATTATTAAAACTACCAGTACATAAATGAATGTATGACATGATCTCTGGCCTCATGGAGTTTACAATCTAGTTTAAAATTACATGAAACTTGTATAAAAAAAAGTAAAAAAATAAGGTGGCCTACAATAAGTTTCTACAATAAAGGCAATGAAAAAGTGATAGTGTTAATCTCTCAGTCATGTTGGACTCTTTGCAACACCATGGACTGTAGCTTGTCAGGCTCCTGTACCCATGGAATTCTCCAGGCAAGTATACTGGAGTGGGTTGCCATTCCCTTCTCCAGGGGATCTTCCAGATGCAGGGATCGAACCCCAGTCTCCTGCATTACAGGCAAATTCATTGCAGGCAGAGTCTTTGTCTGAGCCACTATGGAAGCTCACAGTAAAGGCAATAAATGGTTTAAAAATTCAAGAGTTGAAATGAATCAATGTGGGCTTTTCAGTCAGGAAAAAGTTCTTAAGCAGGATTCTTATGATCGGTTATTATATAAATAAATAATGGTCCTGACAGAAGGAAAGCATTTAAAACAGAGACCCTGATGTACCAATACAGGGCCAGGCTTGCACAGATAACATTTGAAGAAAGTCTTACATAGTACATGTTGTAAAGCAATGCAGAAAAATTTGGAGATCTGGGTTAGTGTTAAATGTCTTAAATAACTTCTTAATATGTGGAATTACTCAAAGATAATTAGTATGAGAAGAATATATGTAATAATATTAGACTAGGAGTGGGGTGGGAGAAAAGAAACTGATGGAGAGAAATAACAGGAAGCTAATTATGAAAAAGAAAATGGTTGCAGGAATTTAAATTTCCTGTTGCAACATTGACAAGTTTATCCTTATTTATATTCATGCTACTGTCTTTCCTTCTAGGGCAGAACATACTGAGGATTCCAAACACACACAGAAAAGCCAGTCTGCTAGGTTGGAATTTTTAGTTTTCTCCTCTGTAACCTAGTCATAAGGATAGTACTATCTCATAGTGTTGTTCTGAGGATTAAATGAGTTAATATGTGTCATTCAGTTCAGTCCAGTTCAGTCGCTCAGTCATGTCCGACTCTTTGCGACCCCATGAATTGCAGCATGCCAGGGCTCCCTATCCATCACCAACTCCCAGAGTTCACTCAAACTCACGTCCAGAGAGTCAGTGATGCCATCCAGCCTTCTCATCCTCTGTCATACCCTTCTCCTCCTGCCCCTAATCCCTCTCAGCATCAGAGTCTTTTCCAATAAGTCCACTCTTCGCATGAGGTGGCCAAAGTACTGGAGTTTCAGCTTTAGCATCATTCTTTCCAAAGAACACCCAGGGCTGATCTCCTTTAGAATGGACTGGTTGGATCTCCTTGCAGTCCAAGGGACTCTCAAGAGTCTTCTCCAACACCACAGTTCAAAAGCATCAATTCTTCGGCTCAGCTTTCTTCACAGTCCAACTCTCACATCCATACATGACCACAGGAAAAACCGTAGCCTTGACTAGACAGACCTTTCTTGGCAAAGTAATGTCTCTGCTTTTGAATATGCTGTCTAGGTTGGTCATAACTTTCCTTCCAAGGAGTAAGCGTCTTTTAATTTCATGGCTGCAGTCATCATCTGCAGTGATTTTGGAGCCCCCCAAAATAAAGTCTGACACTGTTTCCACTGTTTCCCCATCTATTTCCCATGAAATGATGGGACCAGAAGCCATGATCTTCGTTTTCTGAATGTTGAGCTTTAAGCCGACTTTTTCACTCTCCTCTTTCACCTTCATCAAGAGGCTTTTTAGTTCCTCTTCACTTTCTGCCATAAGGATGCTGTCATCTGCATATCTGAGGTTATTGATATTTCTCCCAGCAATCTTGATTCCAGCTTGCGCTTCTTCCAGCCCAGCATTTCTCATGATGTACTAGGAGATCAGCCCTGGGTGTTCTTTGGAAAGAATGATGCTAAAGCTGAAACTCCAGTACATTGGCCACCTCACGCGAAGAGTGGACTTATTGGAAAAGACTCTGATGCTGGGAGGAATTGGGGGCAGGAGGAGAAGGGTATGATAGAGGATGAGATGGCTGGATGGCATCACTGACTCTATAAGTTATAAGTTATATACGGCCTTGACGTACTCCTTTTCCTATTTGGAACCAGTCTGTTGTTCCATGTCCAGTTCTAAATGTTGCTTCCTGACCTGCATATAGGTTTCTCAAGAGGCAGGTCAGGTGGCCTGGTATTCCCATCTCTTTCAGAATTTTGCAGTTTATTGTGATCTGCACAGTCAAAGCCATTGGCATAGTCAATAAAGCAGAAATAGATGTTTGTCTGGAACTCTCTTGCTTGTTCAATGATCCAGTGGATGTTGGCAATTTGATCTCTTGTTCCTCTGCCTTTCGTAAAACCAGCTTGAACATCTGGAAGTTCATGGTTCACATATTGCTAAAGCCTGGCTTGGAGAATTTTGAGCATTACTTTACTAGTGTGTGAGATGAGTGCAATTGTGCAGTGGTTTAAGCATTCTTTGGCATTGCCTTTCTTAGGGATTGGAATGAAAACTGACCTTTTCCAGTCCTGTGGCCACTGCTAAGTTTTCCAAATTTGCTAGCATATTGAGTGTATCACTTTCACAGCATCATCTTTCAGGATTTTAAATAGCTCAACTGGAATTCCATCACCTCCACTAGCTTTGTTTGATGCTTTCTAAGGCCCACTTGACTTCATATTCCAGGATGTCTGGCTCTAGGTGAGTGTGAGTGATCACACCATCGTGATTATCTGGGTTGTGAAGATCTTTTTGTACAGTTCTGTGTATTCTTGCCACCTCTTAATATCTTGTGCTTCTGTTAGGTCCCTACCATTTCTGTCCTTTATCGAGCCCATCTTTGCATGAAATGTTCCCTTGCTATCTCTAATTTTCTTGAAGAGATATCTAGTCTTTCCCATTCTGTTCTTTTCCTCTATTTCTTTGCATTGATCACTGAGGAAGGCTTTCTTATCTCTCCTTGCTATTCTTTGGAACTCTGCTTTCAGATGCTTATATCGTTCCTTTTCTCTTTTGCTTTTCACTTCTCTTCTTTTCGCAGCTATTTGTAAGGCCTCCTCAGACAGCCATGTTGCTTTTTTGCATTTCTTTTCCATGGAGATGGTCTTGATCCCTGTCCTCTGTACAATGTCATGAACTTCGGTCCATAGTTCATCAGGTACTCTATCTATCAGACCTAGTCCCTTAAATCTATTTCTCACTTCCACTACATAATCATAAGGGATTTGATTTAGGTCATACCTGAATGGTCTAGTGGTTTTCCCTACTTTCTTCAATTTAAGTCTGAATTTGGCCTTAAGGAGTTCATGATCTGAACCACAGTCAGGTCCAGGTCTTATTTTTGCTGACTGTATAGAGCTTCTCCATCTTTGGCTGCAAAGAATATAATGAATCTGATTTTGGTGTTGACCATCTCATGATGTCCATGTGTAGAGTCTTCTCTTGTGTTGTTGGAAGAGGGTGTTTTCTATGACCAGTGCGTTCTCTTGGCAAAACTTTATTTTAGCCTTTGCGCTGCTTCATTCCGTATTCCAAAGCCAAATTTGCCTGTTACTCCAGGTGTTTCTTGACTGCTTTTGCATTCCATTCCCCTATAATGAAAAGGACATCTTTTGGGGGTGTTAGTTCTAAAAGGTCTTATAGGTTTTCACAAACCCGTTCAACTTCAGCTTCTTCAGCGTTACTGGTTGGGGCATAGACTTGGATTACTGTGATATTGAATGGTTTGCCTTGGAAACGAGCAGAGATCATTCTGTCATTTTTGAGATTTCTTCCAAGTACTGCATTTCGGACTCTTTTGTTGACCATGATGGTTACTCCATTTCTTCTAAGGGATTCTTGCCCACAGTAGTAGATATAATGGTCATCTGAGTTAAATTCACCCATTCCAGTCCATTTTAGTTCGCCGATTCCTAGAATGTCGACGTTCACTCTTCCCATCTCCTGTTTGACCACTTCCAATTTACCTTGATTCATGGACCTAACATTCCAGGTTCCTATGCAATATTGCTCTTTACAGCATCCGACCTTGCTTCTATCACCAGTCACATCCACAACTGGGTATTGTTTTTGCTTTGGCTCCATCCCTTCATTTTTTTCTGGAATTATTTCTCCACTGGTCTCCAGTAGCATATTGGCCACCTACAGTCCTGGGGAGTTCCTCTTTCAGTATCCTATCATTTTGCCTTTTCATACTGTTCATGGAGTTCTCAAGGCAAGAATACTGAAGTGGTTTGCCATTCCTTTCTCCAGTGGACCACATTCTGTCAGACCTCTCCACCATGACCTGCCCATCTTGAGTGGCCCCACAGGGCCTGGCTTAGCTTCATTGAGTTAAACCAGCCTGTGGTCTGTGTAATTAGATTGACTAGTTTTCTGTGATTATGATTTCAGTGTGTCTGCTCTCTGATGCCTTCTTGCAACACTTATCATCTTACTTGGGTTTCTCTTACCTTGGACATGGGGTGTCTCTTCACGGCTGCTCCAGCACTGCCAGGCTGAGACATCACAGGAGCAGTTGAGAGGAGCTACCCATGCCCGAGGTCGGGGCGGCGGCTGGGAGGGGCTACCCACGCCTGAGGTCAGGGGCGGCGGCTGAGAGGAGCAACCCCATGTCCAAGGAGTGGTGGCTGCGAGGGCACAGGAGGGTGGAGAGGAATTACTCCACGTTCAAGGTCAGGAGGGGCAGTGGTGAGGAGACACCCCTCGTCCAAGGTAAGGAGCAGCAGCTGCACTTTATATATCAATTATATCTCAATAAAGCTGTTAGGAGGAGGAAGAATAGTGAAATTACTATGTATACCAGAGAAAATTTGAAAAATAAGTAATCTATAAGGGAGGCCTGATGCATGCTAGGTCCTTGATCACTGTCAAGTTTTTATTTCTGTATGTGTCAAGGCTCAGTCAGCAAAACAGAAAGCACAGAAGTTATTGCAGCAGAGAAAAAAGCTAATATAAATATTTATCTAGTCAGGTATGGAAAACTAAAAATGAAAACAACAACAACAACAAGAAACTTTGAATTTTTACAGAAATTGTAAGTACAGAAAGCAACTACTCATCCTTAAGGTGAGGGGAGAAAAGAGAAGCAGCTGGGGTTGGCCTAGCCCTTTGAGAAGGAGGTGTTTCCCTGCTGATGAATGAGGAGCTAGGAGAATGACTCAAACAGAGCTGAGACTCAGACCTTAGAGGTAAGAGTTGTAGGTCTTAGGGTGCTTCTGTCTCTAAAGGCATGTGATGCAGTGCTACTAGCAATGACAGAGAAACTGGCTGCTACCTGCAGCAACTGGAACCAACTGTCTCCTCCAGGAGCAAGAACCATGGAAGAGGTTGTGTAAACAAGAGGAGACTAACAAAAATAAGCAAACACATATAGCGATTATCTTTCAATAAAAAATAAATAAATAAAAAATAAGCAAACCCCACATCTTTAACCCTTCTCCAGTCATCAGGTCTCTCTCTAGCACCCCATATTGAAATAATTTAAAATGGAGCCAGCTGGTAAAGGAGACTTTTGGTTTTCAATCCCTGCACTAGCATCAATAAAGGACCCAATCAAAAAATGGACCAAAGAACTAAATAGACATTTCTCCAAAGAAGACATACAAATGGCTAACAAACACATGAAAAGATGCTCAACATTACCCATTATCAGAGAAATGCAAATCAAAACCACAATGAGGTATCATTTCATGCCAGTCAGAATGGCTGCGATCCAAAAGTCTACAAGCAATAAATGCTGGAGAGGATGTGGAGAAAAGGGAACCCTCTTACACTGTTGGTGGGAATGCAAACTAGTACAGCCACTATGGAGAACAGTGTGGAGATTCCTTAAAAAACTGGAAATAGAACTGCCATACGACACTGCTGGGCATACACACCAAGGAAACCAGAATTTAAAGAGACACGTGTACCCCAGTGTTCATCGCAGCACTGTTTATAATAGCCAGGACATGGAAGCAACCTAGATGTCCATCAGCAGATGAATGGATAAGAAAGCTGTGGTACATATACACTATGGAGTATTACTCAGCCATTAAAAAGAATACATTTGAATCTAATGTTCTAATGAGGTGGATGAAACTGAAGCCAATTATACCGAGTGAAGTAAGCCAGAAAGAAAAACACCAATACAGTAGACTAACACATATATATGGAATTTAGAAAGATGGTAATGACAACCCT
Organism: Bos taurus; assembly: GCF_002263795.3. Classification (NCBI taxonomy): domain Eukaryota; kingdom Metazoa; phylum Chordata; class Mammalia; order Artiodactyla; family Bovidae; genus Bos; species Bos taurus. The sequence continues at coordinate 34,917,687 of NC_037338.1, read as the reverse complement.
GTATGCAAGACAGCAAAAGAGACACAGGTATATAGAACAGTCTTTTGGACTCTGGGAGAGGGAGGGGGGCATGATATGGGAGAATGGCATTAAAACATGTATAATATCATATAAGAAATGAATCACCAGTCCAAGATCTATGCAGGATACAGGATGCTCAGGGCTGGTGCACTGGGATGACCCAGAGGGATGGTATGGGGAGGGAGGTGGGAGGGGGGTTCAGGATGGGGAACATGTATACACCCATGGTGGATGCATGTTGATGTATGGCAAAACCAATACAATATTGTAAAGTAAAAAAAAAAAAAAAAAAAGCAGAATATAGATGGGTGGACTTGACGTTGAGAAATAGTAATTTAATAATTCCCACATACTTTTCTTCTCTTGATCTAATAGTTCATCACATGATAGTTGTATAAGTAAAAAACCAAATATATGTGTCAGTGTGTATATGTGTATGTTATGAAAACGTTTGTAATCAGAGGGTTTACAATGTAGTAAATACTACTTTTTTAGGTGCAGTGTAGTACTTTTGAGGGAGCACAACACTCGAATTTATATTTTTTTCACAACTTGGCAAGAATTTCATCAGCTTGAAAAATGATGGAACCAAACTCAATTTTTCTTGAATGCTCATATAAAGTGATTCAATTATTTTCTTATTTTTTAGGAATAAAATACTAAAATTATGTTACTGTTAAGCTAATGTGAAGATCTAAATGATTACCATATAGTCAAAAGGACACTGGATAGAGATAGAGATAAATGGGAGAGATTAAGAATTAAGGGTTTTGATCAAATTTTTGCTAAATGTACTGACTATGGAATGTGGTATCAATCACTTTTTCCAGTCCTGTTTTTTCACCTGTTATAATGACTTAGCTAGAAAAGATGATATTTGAAGTCTTTTTTCATTCTAATATTCTCTGTATATTTCCCATAACACAAGGCAGCAGGGTTTATTTAGTTAACTAAAAAACTAAATATTTAACTAAATAATTATAATTTTATATAAGGTTTCAGATAGTCATTTTGGGGCCTCTAAAAATTGGTGAACAACATAGCTACTTTGTTCTGAAGAGTTCATTTTTTATATTTTTAGCTTCCTATTCATACCTATATCCATCTTTCAAGCTATTTGAAGGTGTCATGGCATATTTTCATTTTCCCTTCTGAATGGACCACAAATAAACAACTAGAATGGCAATAAGATGAATAGCTAGAATGACTATAGTTGAATCACTGGAGTGACTATTGTAGCCTTTATCTGGCTTTACTGAAGATATTTAAAATTATTCCTATAGGTCAGACATGTGTTAAGACAAAAATTAAGTAATATGAGCTCCTAACCTGTTGTTTTATGGTCTATTCTTTTTATATATTTCTTTGAATATCAACCTAAAAATAAATAGAAAAGTTTTCTTATCAAGGACTAAATAAAGAACTTAAAACAATTATTGTTAAGAGTTGTTTCAGGTAGAAATAGATACAGGCAGCAATTCAAACTGAAATATTTTCACAGTTTTTCTAAGTCTGTTGGTAAGGTACAGGAGTATATCCACATTTCTTCTCAATTTCATTTTTATTTATTTTGATTGAATTATAATTGATATACAATATGATATTAGTTTTAAGTATACAAAATTGTGATTTGATACTTTTATACATACAAAATGATCACTATGATGTCAATTAGCATCTGTCATGTATAGTTATTATAGTATTATTACTATATTCCCTTGCTGTACAATACATTCCTATAGCTTATTTTATAGCTGGAAGCTGTACTTCTTAATCCCCATCACTTCTTTTCCAATCGACATACCCCCTCCACTCTGCCAACCACTCATAGTTCTTTGTGTCTATGAGTCTGTTTTTGTTTCGTTTGTTCATTTGTTTTATTTTTTAAACTCCACATATAAGTGAGATCATACAGTATTTGTCTTTCTCTGTCTGACTAGTTTCCCTTAGCATAAGGGATGAGTGGACCTAGACAAAATGACAAAATTTTGTTATCTTTTATGTCTGAGTAATATTCCATTGTGTATAAACAGCATATCTTCTTTATCACTGGACACCTAGGTTGCTTTCATATCTTGACTGTTGTGAATACAGCTGAAGTGACTCTGTTTTATCTTGTTGGTAATAAGACAATCTCATTGATAAGAAGACTTTTAACTCCATATACTGTGATTAAATCCATATGAATTTGTATGAATTCATGTAATTATTTATTTTATTTATATAAAATAAGTTTGTAAGTTGCCTGAACTACAGGGTCTTATTTATACTATGTTTTTCATTCTTTCTTTATCTGTATATCTAGAATAACTCAAAAGTACACCAAGATACATTTAACACCTAGAACAACTGAATCTAAATATCCTTTTCCAACATTACTGCAATTGTTTATCCTTTTCTTTAGAGAATATGAGCTGTGATCAATTATAATTTGTGAATCACTTATCATTTGCCTATTCTATTACTTTCTGAGGGTTATCTGCTTTTAAATAATATCTACTGTTTTAAATGTGAAGTCAGTGGGCCTTCGGAAGCATCACTGCAAACAAAGATCATGGAGGTGATGGAATTCCAGTTGAGCTATTTCAAATCCTAAAAGATGATGCTGTGAAAGTGCCACACTCAATATGCCAACAAATTTGGAAAACTCAGCAGTGGACACAGGACTGGAAAAGGTCAGTTTTCATTCCAATCCCAAAGAAAGGCAATGCCAAAGAATGCTCAAACTACCACATAATTGCATTTATCTCATACGTTAGTAAAGTAATGCTCAAAATTCTTCAAGCCAGGCTTCAACAATATGTGAACCATGAACTTCCAGATGTTTAAGCTGGTTTTAGAAAAGGCAGAGGAACCAGAGATAAAAATCAAGAGAGTTCCAGTAAAACATCTATTTCTGCTTTATTGACTATGCTAAAGCCTTTGACTGTGTGGATCACAATAAACTGTGGAAAATTCTGAAAGAGATGGGAATACCAGACCACCTGACCTGCCTCTTGAGAAACTTGTATGCAGGTCAGGAAGCAACAGTTAGAACTGGACATGAAACAAATAGGAAAAGGAGTACATCAAGGCTGTATATTGTCACCCTGCTTATTTAATTTATATGCAGAGTGTATCATGCTAAATACTAGGCTGGAAGAAGCACAAGCTGGAATCAAGATTGCTGGGAGAATGCAGCTGACACCACCCTTATGGCAGAAAGTAAAGAACTAAAGAGACTCTTGAGGAGAGTGAAAAGTTGGCTTAAAGCTCAATATTCAGAAGACAAGGATCATGGCATCTGGTCCCATCACTTCATGGGAAATAGATGGGGAAACAGTGGAAGCAGTGTCAGGTTTTATTTTTCTGGGCTCCAAAATCACTGCAGATGGTGATTGCACCCATGAAATTAAAAGATGCTTACTCCTTGGAAGGAAAGTTATGACCAACCTATACAGCATATTAAAAAGCAGAAACATTACTTTGTTAACAAAGGTCCATCTAGTCAAGGTTATGGTTTTTCCAGTGGTCATGTATGGATGAGAGATTGGACTATAAAGAAAATGAATGCCAAAGAATTGATGCTTTTGAACTGTGGTGCTGGAGAAGACTCTTGAGAGTCCCTTGGACTACATGGACATCCAACCAGTTCATCATAAGGGTGATCAGTCCGGGGTGATCATTGGAAGGACTGATGCTGAAGCTGAAACTCCAATACTTTGGCCACCTGATGTGAAGAGCTGACTCAGTTGAAAAGACCCTGATGTTGGGAAAGATCGAGGGCAGGTGGAGAAGGGGACGACAGAGGATGAAATTGTTGGATGGCATCACCTACTCAATGGACGTGAGTTTGGGTAGACTTTGGGAGTTGGTTATGGACAGGGATGCCTGGTGTGCTGTGGTTCATGGGGTCGCAAAGAGTCGGACACAACTAAGTGACTGAACTGAACTGAACTGTTTTAAAGCCCTTTGTGTATTCTAGTTTCCTTTTCTTCTAGTATTTGAGCAAGTTGTTTTAGTAAGAGAGAGCAAATGTAATCAGAAACTATGACTGATGAAAATGTCATCTACTGATTCACTTACATAAATGGTATTTATATGCTTTCTACATATACAATAGATGGAGTTTAGGAGAAACACAGTAGTGAAACAAGAAAATGGTGACAGGGTAAAAGATGTACTCTGTGAAAGGTCTGTGAACAAATGGGTTTTCAAACTCATCTACATGTCAACAAAATATATAAAATATGAATGTTTTGGACAAATGAAAAGCTCTAAGCAAAAAAAAAAAAAAGAAAAGCTCTAAGCAATAAAAAAAGCATATACAACAATAATTAAGAGAATTAAATGTATTTCCTTAAGACTACAATTTCTTGCCTTCTAATTTTAATTTGATTAAAATTTTTTTTCACCACTCTCAGTATACATTTCATACAAATCCACTGCAGTTCTTTAAGAAGTGCAAAATATTTCCTTATGGTCAAAACTACTGCGATAGAGGCTACACAGTTCCTCCAGCTCCTCAAAGGGTCCTCAGTGTGATTAAGCTCCAGTTACCCTTTGTGAGTAACAGCTTAATAAGACATCCATATTAAATTTTAGATATTTATTATTCATCTGAGAAGAAACGTCAAATAGACTAATGAGTATACAAATGTAGAGAGAGGCTTTGATTGAGTCTTTCCTTAATTCTGACAATTTATTACATTCTATTTCTCTATCTTGCTACTGAGAAATTTATGTTGTGCTGCTCGAAGTGTGGTCCATGGACCAACAGCATCAACATTACCTAAGAAGTCATTAGAAATGTATAACCTCCACACCAGCCCATCTAGTGCATAAGAATTTGAATTTTTATAATATCCTCATGAGTGTATTATGAACATTTAAGATTAAAAAATGCTACTCTATACCGTCTTTATTCAATATGGCAGATGACAGTCAGAGGTGGTTTTTGAGATGTGTTAGAGTGTAAAACAAACACCAGATGTGAAAGACTTAGTATGATAAAAGTATATATTATAATGTCTCATTAATGATTTTTATATTGATTTTGCATTGATTATGTGTTACTATTTTGTATATATGGGGTTAATAAATATATTATTAAAATTAATTTCCTATCTTCTTACCTAGTAAATGTGGATATTATAAAATTTAAAATAACATATGTAGCTCACATAATATTTATATTGTAAACTATTTTTCTAGACTATCAAAGGCTGTGGAAATAAACATTAGGAACTTATATTCTTTCTTCATCTGTTTGTATCAATATTTGAAAATGTTTTCTTAGGGAAAAATATAATACAAATTGTCTTTGAATTTCATTTATCAGACTTTTGTTCAACTAACTTTGTGGGGCATCACATAGTCATTATTCCCTATTATTTTTTTCCAAATGCTTCATAAGCATGTAGTCTGATCCAGATACTGTGTTCTCAGAGAGTTAGTGAAGAAAGTAAACAAGGTTCCTTTCTTGAAGTCATTTGTAGTCTGTTATGGTTAAGACACAACTAACAACTTATGGTAGAGTATAATGACAAAAGAAAGAAGGACTTGGTTGGAAACAGTTGACAATCACATTTCCAGGGCTAACATTACCATTGTAGATGGGTTCATAGCAGAGGAAATAGTTGTTTACAGCGAACTTTTAGGTGGCAAGAATGAGAATGGGTGGAGATGGAGGTATTCTCTGTGTATTCACTGAAATCTTAATATAAAAATATCTCCTGCTCTCTCTGCTAGTAGAAACAGCAGTCTTGCTACATATACATAGCTATTAACAGTGATCATTTTAGTGTATAAAGATAATAGAAATGATTCCTTGAGTTTTACTCCTTTGAACTTGGTGCATTATTTTAACCTAACATTTTCTCAGGGAATCCAAAATTTGTAGTTGATCTGCTTTGAAAGTCTAGTGCCTTCAGTCATTTACCTATTGGTCTCCAACCTCATTAGTGGCCTCATATGTGGCGCACTGACCAAACTCATAATGTAAATCATTTTCATGCATTAGACAGAAGCATTTACAGAGCTTTCTGTGGTTAGTATATTTTCCACACACAATTTGATGGTTTCCAGAGTATGATTTTGTATAAAAAAAAAAAGGTAAGCCTCAGTTTGGGATGAGGAGCTGATTTATTTCCTTTGTGATTAGATCACATACATCAAACCCTAGTGAGGAAATTCCATTGTCTTTGATTTAGACCCTATTTTCCAAAGAGAATTAGACAAAAAAATACAAATCCTCCTTAAACAGATGTTTTGTGCCTTTAACCATAATGGTGGCTATGTCTTTACCATATTGTTGAAGCTATACCTCTTTCTATTATCTAGTTAGGAGAACATTTTTGTAAGGAAACTTGCAATCTTGAAAACAATTAATTTATGGAATATATTGATTTAGCATTTTCATAAATTCAGTTCCTTAAAGTGTGGTAGGTTATTGGAGAACCACGCATGTCATTTTCCTCCTACTACAATAACTTGTTGAGTTCATTAAAAAATGGTATGGAAAAAGCAAGGGATTCAGAAAATATCTAGAAAATCTTAAAACAAATGCTTTCCATTTTGGAATAAATAACAGTCATGTCTCAGATGAGTAGTTTGCCAAAAGGAATCTAGAATCATGTTGCTCAAAGCATTTAGAATCTTCAGGAAGGAAAAAAAAAAAAAAATTGGTGATTTCAGTGGTTACCATCCAGGATTAAGTGCTAGGAAAATTTAGAAAATCTCTTGGAAAACATGTCCCTGCAAATGGATTTATGTTGTTGCTTGTTCACTCAGTCGTGTCCAACTCTGCAACCCCATGGATTGTAACATGCCAGGCTTCCTGTCCTTCAGCATCTCCTGAGCTTGCTCAAACTTATGTCCATTGAGTGAATGATGCCATCCAAACATCTCATACACCATTGTCCCCTTCTCCTACTGCCTTCAATCTTTCCCAGCATCAGTCAGGGTCTTTTCTAATGAGTCAGTTCTTCCCATCAGGTGACCAAAGTATTAGAGCTTCAGCTTCAGCATCAGTCCTTCCAACAAATATCCAGGACTGATTTCCTTTAGGATTGACTGGTTGGATCTCTTTGCAGTCCAAGGGACTCTTGAGAGTCTTATCCAATTCCACAGTTCAAAAGCATCAATTCTTCAGCACTCAACTTTCCAACTCTCACATCCATACATGACTACTGGAAAAACCATAGCTTTAACTAGATGGACTTTTGTTGGTAATGTAATCTCTCTGCTTTTTAATATGCTGTCTAGGCTTGTCATAGCTTTTCTTCCAAGGAGCAAGTGTTTTTTAATTTCATGGCTGCAGTCACCATCTGCAGTGATTTTGGAGCCCAAGAAAATGTCTGTCACTTTTTCCATTGTTTCCCCATCTATTTTCCATGAAGTGATGGGACCAAATGCCATGATCTTAGCTTTAAACCACCTTTTTCACTTTCCTCTTTCACTTGCTTCAGGAGGGTCTTTATTTCCTGTTCACTTTATGACATTAGGATGGTGTCATCTGCATATCTGAGGTTATTGATATTTCTCTTGGCAATCTTGATTCCAGCTTGCGCAGCCCAGTATTTTTAATTATGTACTCTGCATAGAAGTTAAATAAACAGGTTGACAATATACAGCATTGATGTACTCCTCTCCCAATTTTGAACCAGTCCACTGTTCTGTGTCCGGCTCTAACTGCTGCTTCTTGATCTGCACACAGGTTTCTCAGGAGGCAGGTGAGGATAATTCTCTTTAAGAATTTTCCAGTTTTTTGTGATCCACACAGTCAGCTGGTAAAGAATCCCCCTGCAATGCAGGCAACCTGAGTTCGATACCTGGGTTGGGAAGATCACCTGGAAAAGGGAAAGGCTACCCACTCCAGTATTATGACCTGGAGAATTCCATGGACTATCTACTGGGTAGCAAAGACTTGGATACCACTGAGTGACTTTCACTTTCACACAGTCAAAGGCTTTGGCATAGTCCATGAAGCAGAAGTATATGTTTTTCTGGAATTCTCTTGCTTTTTCTATGATCCAATGGATGTTAGCGATTTGATCTCTGGTTCCTCTGCCTTTTCTAAATCTAGCTTGACTATCTGAAATTTCTCAGTTCACATACTATTGAAGCCTAACTTGGAGAATTTTGAGCATTATTTTGCTAGCATGTGAAATGAATGCAATTGTACAGTAGTTTGAACATTTTTTGGCATCGCCCTTCTCTGGTACTGGAATGAAAACTGACCTTTTCCAGTCCTGGGGCCACTGCTGAGTTTTCCAAATTTACTGGCATTGCAGCACATTAACAGTATATGGTTTGAAATAGCTCAGCTGGAATTCCATCATCTCCACCAGCTTTGTTCACAGTAATTCTTCCTAAGGCCCACTGGACTTTGCACTCCAAGATGTCTGGCTCTAGTTGAGTGTTCGTTTACACCATCATTGTTATCTGGGTCATGAAGATCTTTTTTTGTATAATTCTTCTGTGTATTCTTGCCACCTTTTCTTAATATCTTCTGCCCTGCTGGCTCAGATGGTAAAGAGTCTGCCTGTGGTGTAGGAGACCTGGGTTCGATCCCTGGGTGGGGAAGATCCCCTGGAGAAGGAAATGGCAACCCACTACAGCAGTCTTGGCTGGAAAATCCCATGGATGGAGTAGCATGGCAGACTACAGCCTATGAGATCGAAAAGAGTCGGACACAACTGAGTGACTTCACTTTCTGTTGTGCTGCTGCTGCTAAGTTGTTTCAGTCATGTCCGACTCTGTGCCACCCCATAGACGGCAGCCCACCAGGCTCCCCAGTTCCTGAGATTCTCCAGGCTTCTGTCCTTTATTGTGCCCATCTTTACATGAAATGTTCCCTTGGTATCTCTAATTTTCTTGAAGAGATTTCTAGTCTTTCCCATTCTGATGTATTCCTCTATGTCTTTTCATATTCATTTAGGAAAGCTTTCTTATCTCTCCTTGCTATTATTGGGAAGTGTGCATCCAGGTGGGTGTATCTTTCTTTTTCTCCTTTGCTTTCATTTCTCTTTTTTCTCAGGTCTTTGTAGGGCTCCCTCAGATAACCATTTTTGCCTTTTTGCATTTCATAAAATGGATTTATGTAGGTCTATGAAATACAGGCCATTTTGCCAATTTGATCAGCTGATAGAAAATAGGGTTAGCTTCCCTTCTGGCTCACCTAGTAAAGAATCTGCCTGCAATGCGAGAGATGTAGTTTTGATCCCTGGGTTGGGAACTTTCCCCTTGAGAAGGGAACAGCCATCCACTCCAGTATTCTGGCCTGGAGAATTCCATGGACTTTATAGTCCATGGAGTCACAAAGAGTTGAAAAGGACTTTCACTTTCATAGAAAATACAGTCAAATTCTGTGCCAAAGCATATTTATCAGCTCCTCTTTAGGCTGGGTGAATTTTTTTTCTCTCTGTTCTTATTTAAAAAGTTTTGTTTTTCTTTCTACTGCTGCTAAGTCGCTTCAGTCGTGTCTGACTCTGTGTGACCCCATAGACGGCAGCCCACCAGGCTCTCTCGTCCCTGGGATTCTCCAGGCAAGAACACTGGAGTGGGTTGCCATTTCCTTCTCCAATGCATGAAAGTAAAAAGTGAAAGTGAAGTTGCTCCGTCATGTCCGACTCTTCGAGACCCCATGGACTGCAGCCTACCAGGCTCCTCCATCCACAGGATTTTCCAGGCAAGAGTACTGGAGTAGGGTGCCATTGCCTTTTCTTCCTAATTGTCCTATTTTTCAGATTTAACTTTCAAGCTGCCTCAGTGGAAGTGTGGTACATTTTATTTAAAATAAACAAAGAAATATCTCTGGAAATACAATGTCTCTAAATTCTGTCTCCTGACAAGATGGAAAAGAAAGGAGTACAGGAATCTGGCTCCTTTCCCAGAGCTTAACCTTGGAGATGACACAAAAGCAAGAGGGAAGTTGACAGATCTCAGAACATTAAAACCTCTAGGAACTCCTAGAGAAGCAGAAGGTGGTAGGTTTAGTCTGGTCCTGTACTAAAAGAGGGCCAAATGCACCAACAGGGAACTAAGAAAAGAAGAGCGTTATTGCTGTTCCTTATTTCTCTATTCCCTAAATTATCTCAGGGTATCACTGTTTAATTGTTCTATCTCAGACAAGATCTAAAAGCCAGAATAATCAGTGAAAGGAATAGGAGGAGGGACTAAAGGGTAATAAAACTAACTGTGCTAGAGGGCACATAAGAAAAGACAGTGGTAGAGGGACCAGTTTCTGAGATTTCAAAGCATTCTGTCCATTACCTCCTTTGCTCCCAGTCATATATAGTTTACTAGAATGCAGAGAAGAAATCCTTGACTGTGAGCATTTTTGCAGAGAAGAATTCCTTGAGTGTGAGCATTTTGACTCCATGTTGGAACTGTTTCTTTGACTTGCTTTTTATTGTGTTATTATGCGTGTGTGCTCAGTTGCTTCAGTCGTGTTAAACTCTGTGTGACACTACGGACTTTAGACAACGAGGCTCCTCTATGCATGGAATTCTCCAGGCAAAAATCCTGCAGTGTGTAGCCATTCCCTTCTTCAGAGCCTGTTACCAACCCAGTGATTGAACCCAGATCTCCTGCATTGCAGGTGGATTGTTTACCTTATGAGTCACCAGAGAAGCAAAGAACTAAAGGGAAATTCTGGAACTAAAATACACAATACCTAAATAAAGTATTCACTAGATGGATCTAACAACAAAATGGAGGTGCCAGAAAAAAGAGTCAGTGACCTGATGATTAATCAGCAGTAAGTATGCAATCTACAAAAAAAAAAAAAAAAGAGGGGACTGATTCCAGGTTTCAGCCCCAACATGTAAACAGGCTGCTGCTGCTGCTAAGTCGCTTCAGTTGTGTCTGACTCTGTGCGACCCCATAGACGGCAGCCCACCAGGCTCCCCCATCCCTGGGATTTTCCAGGAAAGAGTACTGCAGTGGGGTACCATTGCCTTCTCCATGTAAACAGGCTAGAAGTCATCATTTCTGTCTACCAGTTCAGTTCAGTTCTGTTCAGTCGCTCAGTCGTGTCTGACTCTTTGCGACCCCATGAATTGCAACACGCCAGGCCTCCCTGTACATCACCAACTCCTGGAGATCACTCAAACTCATGTCCATCAAGTCAGTGATGCCATCCAGCATCTCATCCTCTGTCCTCCCCTTTTCCTCCTGTCCCCAGTCCCTCCCAGCATCAGAGACTTTTCCAATGAGTCAACTCTTCGCATGAGGTGGCCAAAGTACTAGAGTTTCAGCTTTAGCATCATTCCTTCCAAAGAAATCCCAGGGCTGATCTCCTTCAGAATGGACTGGTCGGATCTCCTTGCAGTCCAAGGGACTCTCAAGAGTCTTCTCCAACACCATAGTTCAAAAGCATCAATTCTTTGGCACTCAGCTTTCTTCATAGTCCAACTCTCACATCCATACATGACCACTGGAAAAACCATAGCCTTGACTAGACGAACCTTTGTTGGCAAAGTAATGTCTCTGCTTTTGAATATGCTATCTAGGTTGGTCATAACTTTCCTTCCAAGAAGTAAGCATCTTTCAATTTCATGGCTGCAGTTACCATTTGCAGTGATTTTGGAGCCCCCCCAAAAAAGTATGACACTGTTTCCACTGTTTAGCCATCTATTTCCCATGAAGTGATGTGACCAGATGCCATGATCTTCGTTTTCTGAATGTTGAATTTTAAGCCAACTTTTTCACTGTCCACTTTCACCTTCATCAAGAGGCCTTTTAGTTCCTCTTCACTTTCTGCCATAAGGGTGGTTGGTGTCATCTGCATATCTGCATATCTGAGGTTATTGATATTTCTCCTGGCAATCTTGATTCCAGCTTGTGCTTCTTCCAGCCCTGTGTTTCTCATGATGTACTCTGCATATAAGTTAAATAAGCCAGGTGACAATATACAGCCTTGACATACTCCTTTTCCTATTTGGAACCAGTCTGTTGTTCCATGCCCAGTTCTAACTTTTGCTTCCTGATCTGCATATAGGTTTCTCAAGAGGCAGGTCAAGTGGTCTGGTATTCCCATCTCTTTCAAAATTTTCCACAGTTTATTGTGATCCACACAGTCAAAGGCTTTGCCATAGTCAATAAAGCAGAAATAGATGTTTTTCTGGAATTCTCTTGCTTTTTCAATGATCCAGCAGATGTTGGCAAGTTGATCTCTGGTTCCTCTGCCTTTTTTAAAACCAGCTTGAACATCAGGAAGTTCATAGTTCACGTATTGCTGAAGCCTGGCTTGGAGAATTTTGAGCATTACTTTACTAGCATGTGAAATGAGTGCAAATTGTGCAGTAGTTTGAGGACTCTTTGGCATTGCCTTTCTTAGAGATTGGAATGAAAACTGACCTTTTCCAGTCCTGTGGCCACTGCTGCGTTTTCCAAATTTGCTGGCATATTGAGTGCAGCACTTTCATATCGTCGTCTTTCATGATTTGAAATAGCTCAACTGGAATTCCATCACCTCCACTAGCTTTGTTCATTGTGATGCTTCCTAAGGCCTACTTGACTTCACATTCCAGGATGCCTGGCTCACATTTCAGCACACCAGGCCTCCCTGTCCATAACCATCTCCTGGAGTTCACTCAAATTCACATCCATCAAGTCAGTGATGCCATCCAAACATCTCATCCTCTGTCATCCCCTCTTCCTCTTGCCCCCAATCCCTCCAAGCATCAGAGTATTTTCCAATAAGTCAACTCTTCACATGAGGTGGACAAAGTACAGGAGCGGTGTATGCCTGGATGCAGGAGGACCTAGAGGAGCTACTCCACGTTCAAGGTCAGGAGGGGTGGTGGTGAGAAGATACTCCTTGTCCAAGGTAAGGAGTAGTGGCTGCGCTTTGCTGGAGCAGCCATGAAGAAATACCCCATGTCCAAGGGAAGAGAAACCCAAGTAAGACGGTAGGTGTTGTAAGAGGGCATCAGAGGGCAGACACACTGAAACCATAATACAGAAAACTAGTCAATCTAATCACACTAGGACTACAGCCTTGTCTAACTCAATTCTGTCTACCACCACCCCCCAAATATCAGACAAACCTGAAAATCAAAATTGCTGAAAATACTTACATAAGGAGTAATACATCATCTAAATAGGTATATATTAAAGGAGTTGAGTGAATAATAGCCTTCTCAAAAAGGAAGCAGTATGATCAAATGGCTCCAACGGTGAATAACACCAAACATTTAAGGAAGACATCTTGAAATGAATTATAGCTTTCTATAATCTCTTCCAGAAACAAAAGCAGAGGGAGGAGTTTCTAACTGAATTGAATGAGACAAGCATTATTCTAGTATCAAAACCAGATAAAGACAAAACAGTACAAGAAGGGTACATAACAGAATCAATATCTTCCATGAACAGAAATGCAAAACTCCTCAACAGATATTAGACAGTTAAATCCAAAAATGTATAAAAATAATCATACAACATAACCAAGTTAACTTTTTCCAGTAATGCAGTTTCAACACTGAAAAATCACATAATGTAATTCATCACATCAATAGGTTAAAATGGAATAATCATATATATATATATAAAATGCACTTGACAACATCCAAAAATGCTTCATGATAATATCTCACACTGGAAGTCCTAGCTAATACAATAAAACATTAAAAGGAAATAAAAGATATGCTTAATAGAAAAAGTAAATAAAGTTCTCTTTGTTCATATATGACATGATTCTGTATTAAAAAATCACAAATAATGAACAAAAATACTCCTGGAACTAGAGTACTGTAACTAAGTGGTTACAACCAAGTGGTTGTAGCAAGATTACAGCGTACAAGGTTAATATACAGAATTCAATTGATTCCGACATATCAGCAATTAAAAATCAGAAATTGAAATCAAAATATCTGCAAACAGAAATGAAATACTATGGTATAAGTATGTTACAAAATACATACAGGATCTACATGAGGAAATCCATAAAACTCTGGTTAAATAAAGAAGATCTAAATAAATGGAAAAATAGACCATGTAAGTGGATAGGAAACTAAATATTGTTCAGATGTAAATTCTTCCCAAGTTACCTATGAATTCAATGAAATCCCAGCCCAAATCCCTGCAAGTTATTTTGTGAAAATCAACAAACTGATTCTGAAATTTATTTGGAAAGGCACAAGACCAAGATTAGACAAAACAATATTAAAGAGAATCGATGAAGGTGGAGAACTGACTCTATCTGACTTTAAGATGACTATAAAGCTTCAGTAATCAAAATAACATGACATTTATGAAGTAATAGACAAATAGATTAATGGAACAAGAGAGATAGGTATTTGTGATAGGTTCACACAAATATTGTGAACTGTTTTTTGACACAGGAGCAATGGTGATACAGAGGAGAAAGAACACTTGGGCATTAATTCATATCCAAAAAAAAACATGTTCTAGACATAGATCTGACAGTTTCCACAAAAATTAACATAAAATGAATGATAGATCTAAATGTGTAACTCAAAATTATATAGCTTCTGGAAGATGCTGTTACAGGAATAAAAAGAAAAGCCATGGACTGGACGAAAATGTCTGCAAGATAAAGGACTTCTATCCAAAATACAAAAAGAATTCTTAAAATTCAACAATAAGAAAACAAACAATTCAATTAAAAAATAAGCAACGACAGAAGATATGCAAATGTAAAATAGCTATGAAAAAATTCTCAACCTTAACCACATTAATATTTATTATGATCATATAATTAGGGAATCGCAAATTAAAACAATGTGATAGTACTCTACATACTTATTATAAATGGCAAAAATTCAAAAAGATCGCAATACAAAATGCCAGTGAGGGTAGAGGATACAGAGCAACAGGGATTCTTATTGTTTGCTGATGGGAATGCAAAATCATGCAACCACTTGAAAAGAGGTCTCCAAAATTTCTTGCTAAGATAAATATATAATACACTCTTATCATGCAATCTAGAAATCATCTCCTAGCTATTTACTAGGAAAATTTATGCCTGTTTTTCATAAACAAAAATATTTATAATACCTCTATAAAGCTGTAAGAAAACAACATATTTTTTAACAGGCCAATAGATAAACTTCACTATTATATATATATAATGGAATATCACTGAGCAATTAAAAAAATGATCTATCAAGCCATGAAAAGAAATAGAGTAACTTTAAATGCATATTCCTGAGTGAAAGAAGTCAATAATCAGAGAAGGCTGCATATTGTGTGATTCCAACTATATGACAATCTGGGAAAGGCAGACTATAGAGATAATTAGAGAATCAGAAATTTGGGGGATTTTCTGGAAGTAGAAGAGGCATAAATAGGTAAAGTACAGAGAATTTTTAGGGTGATAAAACTATTCTTTATGTATGCAATAGTGGATATATGAAAATATGCTCTTGTTGAAACCCAGAAAATTGTACAACATAGAGTGATCCTTAATGTCAAGTATTTATTAATAATATATCAATGTTGGTTTATTAAATGCAAAAACATGTACTACACTAATGCAATATGTTAATAATAGGGAAAAAGCAATATATAAAATTCTGTATTATTTGGTCAATATTTCTATAAGTCTAAAACCATTCTAAAAAATAAAATATATTAATTTAAAAAGAAGGAGAACAATTGAAAAAGTTAAGAATGTTGGAGACCTGCAGAACAAAGTAAAAAGTATAATATATATGGCTAATAATTGTCATTTCAGAATTATTAATTAAAGTCCTGAATTGGAAACATGTAAATGTCTATCAGTAAATTGTATAAATTATTATATCTATATTAATCAAATGAAACATATAGTAAAGAAAAGATAATATTAAATGCAACTGCATGGCTTAATATTACAGAAATAATTTTGAAAGTCAGACTCTAAAATAAAAATATTACCTACTGAATAATTCAATAGGCATAAAGTTTAAAAACTGCAAAATGAACTCTAACAGTTAACATAAAACTAAAGATTACCTTGAGTAGGGCAGTAAGTAGATCTAGAATTGGTGAAGGTCTTTAGGGTACTAATAATAGTCTTCATATTAATCTAGGTGACAGTTATACAAGTGTATTCACTTTGTAGAAATTAATTGGGCAGTAAACTCAAGTGCTGGGAAGATACAGATGGGTTTCTTCTACAGTGGTAGTAGGCATGTCAACTTGGAGGTTTCTACTGTAACTAAATATATGTCTATTCTGTGATCCAGTAATTTTACTCCTAGTTGCATACCTGAGAGAAATAAATATATATGTCAAATAAAAGACTTGCTAAGGAATGTTCAAAGCAGCTTTATTCACAAATCCCCAAACTAGAAATAACAAAATACCTGTCAACAGGTGAAAAAAATAAACAAATAGGGGCTTATTCTCAGGTAACATGAAATAGTGGCACTCATTTACTGAAACACTACCCAGGAATTACAAAAGATCAAACTATAGTACCTGTAGCAACATGCTCTACTTCACGAATGCAATACTGAGTGGAATAAGCCAGAAACAAAAAGTCAAACAAATAAAACAAACTGATAGTCATGGTATATACAATGAAGGGAGTATAAACTGGCAAAGTACACAGTGAAAATCTATGAAATATTGGAAATATTCCTTATCTTTTTGGCGGTGGTTAAAGGGTTATGTATATGTACATATGTGTGTGTGTATATATATATATGTGTGTATATATATATATATATATAATTACAAGATATACATTTAAAACTAGTATGCTGTATAGCCCTTACATATAGATTAGATGGATAGATAATGTAACATATATGTACTTCCATAAGATTTTACAGAAAAACACAAGCAAACTTTTTGGCCAACCCAATATTAGCGAGGGCAAGAGAAAGAGGGAAAGAGAGAGACTTCTGTTGGAATATAATTATTTTATGAACTAGACATAGAAGTGCAAAATAATATCATTAAGATGCCTGTTCACAAGAGATTCAATTTGATATTTTCTTAATAGTTGGTCAAATTTCTCCATGATAAATAAGTTTGGAGATTTTTTTCCTAATTTTATTTAAAGAGTTTTTATGTTGTAGCAGGTTTTCCTCTGTTTATTAGTCAGGTGGATTACTATGTGTTTGGTTACATACTGAGTGTGAGGTATGGGAAGAAAATGTGAAGGAAACAAAAAAGAAAACCTAAGAAAAGCAGAAAAGTTTAATACAACAAAACTTATAAGTTGTGGGTTCAGCTCAGTTCAGTTCAGTTGCTTAGTTGTGTCCAACTCTTTGCAACCCCATGGACTGCAGCACATCAGGCCTCCCTGTCCATCACCAACTCTCGGAGTTCACCCAAATTCAAGTCCCTTGAGTCAGTGATGCCATCCAACCATGTCATCCTCTGTCCTCCCCTTCTCTTCCCACCTTCAATTTTTCCCAGCATCAGGGTCTTTTCAAATGAGTCAGCTCTTTGCATCAGGTGACCCAAGTTTTGGAGTTTCAGCTTCAGCATCAGTCTTTCCAATGATATTCAGGACTTATTTTCTTTAGGATGGACTGGTTGGATCTCCTTGCAGTCCAAGGGACTCTCAAGAGTCTTCTCCAACACCACAGTTCAAAAGCATCAATTCTTCGGCACTCAGTTTTCTTTATAGTCCAACTCTCACATCCATACACGACTACTGGAAAAACCATAGCTTTGACTAGACGGATCTTTGTTGGCAAAGCAATGTCTCTGCTTTTTAATAGGCTGTCTACGTTGGTCATTACTTTTTTTCCAAGGAGCAAGCGTCTTTTAGTTTCCTGGCTACAGTCATCATCTGCAGTGATTTTGGAGCCCCCAAAATTAAAGTCTGCCACTGTTTCCACTGTTTCCCCATCTATTTGCCATGAAGTGATGGGGCTGGATGCCATGATCTTTGTTTTCTGACTGTTGAGTTTTAAGCCCACTTTTTCACTCTCTTTCACTTTCATCAAGAGGCTTTTAGTTCTTCTTCACTTTCTGCCATAGTTGTGGGTTAGGGTATTTTTTTAAACATTTCATTACAATTTGCTTGATTTTCCTAAAAATCAGTGTGTGGCCTTTTAAAACTATTCTCAAAGCATTAAGAATATTAAAATAATGGCACTTGAAAATCACAAAAAATTCAAACACCTTTGCATAAATTGATTGAGACATTATAAGAGATCTACTCAGAAAACTACAATATGTTTTGAAGAAAATAAGAGAATACCTAAATGCATTGGGATACTCAATGTTGTAAAGATACCAAATCTTACCAACTGATCCATAGAAAAGTACATTCCCAATAAAAATTTCTGCAGATTTTCTATTGTATGGAAGTTGATAAGTTGGTTCCAAAGTTTATATGGACATGGAAAGAGACAAGCATAGCCAAGGCTGTTTCAAAGAATAACAAAGCTTGGTACATTGCCAGGTATCAACACCTATTAGAAGCGTTTACTATTGGTATAAGATCAAGCAAATTGACCTTTGGAACAGAGTGGATAACACAAATAAACCCAATCATGTATGGTCACTTGATCTATTTTGGGAAAGTAAAATTAAAGGACACCTTTCCACATATTTAGTTCAGTTCAGTTCAGTCACTCAGTCGTGTCTGACTCTTGCAAACCCCGTGGACTGCAGCATGCCAGGCTTCCCTGTCTATCACCAGCTCCTGGAGCTTACTGAAACCCAAGTCTATTGAGTCGGTGATGCTATCCAACCATCCCATCCTCTGTCATCCCCTTCTCCTCTAGCCTTCAATCTTTCCCAGCATCAGAATCTTTTCAAATGAGTCAGTTCTTCGAATCAGGTGGCCAAAGTATTGGTGTTTCAGCTTCAGCATTAGTCCTTCCAATGAGTATTCAGGACTGATTTCCTTTAGGATAGACTGGTTGGATCTCTTCGCAGTCCAACGGACCCTCAGGAGGTCTGGTATTCCCATATCTTTAAGAATTTTTCAGTTTGTTGTGATCCACGCAGTCAAAGGCTTTGGCATAGTCAATAAAGATCTTCCAAACCCAGGGATAGAACCCAGGTCTCCCACATTGCAGGTGGATTCTTTACCAGTTGAGCCACAATGGAAATCCAAGATTACTGGAGTGGGTAGCCTATCCCTTCACCAGGGGATCTTTCTGACCCCGGAATTGAACCAGGGTCTCCTGCATTGCAGGTGGATTCTTTACCAACTGAGCTATCTGGGTAGCCCAAATGAAAGTGAAAGTCGCTCAGTCCTTTCTGACTCTTTGTGACCCCATGGAGTGTAGTCCACGCAGCTCTCCAGCAGATCTTCCCAACCCAGGAATTGAACTGGGGGTCTCCTGCATTGCAGGCAGATTCTTCATCAACTGAGCTATCAGGGAAGCCCCCTCCCTCCTTTCCATATATGGTTCTGGGTCAAACAGAAAGCCATAAAGGAAAAATAGCTCTCTGAATTCCTACTACACATGGTACACAAACATAAATTCCAGATGAATTTCAGATCTAAATGTGTAAGATAAGCAAGAAAGTTTTAAAAGATAGCATAAAAGATCTGTGAATTTGAAATAAGATTTCATAAACAGTATACAAGGAAAGTGGCATTCATGCTGGAAAAAAATGAAAAAAAAAGGAAATTATTAAAATGAAGGAATTTTTTCCATCTAAAGTCTACATTAATAGAATAAAAGTCCTAGCTGCAGAGTGAAAGAGGATATCTAAAATGTATATGTCAAAAAACATAATGTATACAGTGTTTGTAATCCTATTATAAGGTCTAAATAAAGGATTAAAGTTTTCCTATAAATCCTATAAATCTTCCCAGGTTGCTCAATGGTAGAATCTGAGAATGCTGGAGACACAGGAGATGAGGGTTCAATCCCTGGGTCAGGAGGATCCCCTGGAGAAGGAAATGGCAACTCACTCCAGTATTTCTTCCTTGGAAAACACCATGGACTGAAGAGCCTGGTGGTGAAGAGCCTTTGAATCACAAAGAGTTGAACACAACCTGGCAACTGAGCACACATACACATATATCTTGTAAGTCAACGAAAAGAAAATCTAGCAAAAGAGTGGACAAAGGATTTCAAATAACACTTCACAATTTAGAGCTTACAGCATAGAAAAGAGATACTTCCCACTGCCAACCACATATTAATACTAAAGTATTAAGGATGCTTTTAAAATCAATGATCATATGGCACCATTTTTTTCCTTTAAAAAAAAAAAACTAAAAGTATACTTGATTTGTAATATTGTGCTACTTTCTTCTATATAGCAAAGTGTCCAGTTATACATATACATACATTCTTCTTCATATTCTTTCCATTATGGCATATTAGAAGTTTGGTTCTAGCTCCCTATGCTATACCGTAGGATCTTGTGTATCCATTCTATATGTAATAATTTGTATCTAATAACCTCAACTCCCAGTCCATCTCCCCCCCCCCCATCCTTCTTGTCAATCATTAGTCTGTTTTCTATGTCTTTGAATCTGTTTCTGTTTTGTCAGTTTAGTTCAGTCGCTCAGTCATGTCTGACTCTTTGTGACCCCATGGACTGCAGCACGCTAGGCCTTCCTGTCCATAACCAACTCGCAGAATTTACTCAACTCATGTCCATTGAGTTGGTGATGCAATCCAACAATATCAACCTCTGTCTTCCCCTTCTCTTCCCGCCTTCAATCTTTCTCAGCACCACAGTCTTTTCAACTGAGTCAGCTCTTCGAATCAGGTGGCCAAAGTATTGGCGTTTCAGCTTCAGTATCAGTCCTTCCAATGAATATTCAGGACTGATTTCCTTTAGGATGGACTGGTTGGATCTCTTGCAGTCCAAGGGACTCTCAAGAGTCTTCTCTAACACCACAGTTCAAAAGCATCAATTCTTGGGCACTCAGCTTTCTTTATAGTCCAACTCTCACATCCATACATGACTCTCAGAAAAACCATAGCCATGACTAGATGGACCTTTGTTGGCAAAGTAACGTCCCTGCTTTTTAATATGCTATCTAGATTGGTAATAGCTTTTCTTTCAAGGAGCAAGTGTCTTTTAATATCATGGCTGCAGTCACCATCTGCAGTGATTTGGGGCCCCCCCAAAATAAAGACTGCCACTCTTTCTACTGTTTCCCCATCTATTGGCCATGAAGTGACGGGACTGGATGCCATCATCTTAGTTTTCTGAATGTTGAGCGTTAAGCCAACTTTTTCACTCTCCTTTTTCACTTTCGTCAAAAGCTCTTTAGTTCTTCTTCACTTTCTGCCATAAGGGTGGTGTCATCTGCATATCTGAGGTTATTGATGTTTCTCCCAGCAATCTTAATTCCAGGTTGTGCTTCATCCAGCCCAGCATGTCTCATGATGTACTCTGCATATAAGTTAAATAAGCAGGGTGACAATATACAGCCTTCAGGTATTCCTTTTCCTATATGGAACCAGTCTGTTCCATGTCCAGTTCTGACTGTTGCTTTCTGACCTGCATGCAGATTTCTCAAGAGGCAGGTCAAGTGGTCTGGTATTCCCATCTCTTTCAGAATTTTCCACAGTTTATTGTGATCCATAGAGTCAAAGACTTTGGCATAGTCAATAAAGCAGAAATAGATGTTTTACTGGAACTCTCTTAATTTTTTGATGATCCAGGGGATGTTGGCAATTTGATCTCTAGTTCTTCTGCATTTTCTAAAACCAGCTTGAACATCTGGATGTTCATGGTTCACGTAACTGGCTTGGAGAATTTTGAGCATGTGAGTTTCAGCTTTACTAGCATGTGAGATGAGTGCAATTTTGTGGTAGTTAGAGCATTCTTTGGCATTGCCTTATTTTTGGATTGGGATGAAAACTGGCTTTTTCCAGTCCTGTGGCCACTGCTGAGTTTTCCAAATTTGCTGGCATATTTAGTGCAGCACTTTCACAGCATCATCTTTCAGGATTTGAAATAGCTCAATTGGAATTCCATCACCTCCACTAGCTTTGTTCGTAGTGATGCTTCCTAAGGCCCACTTGACTTTGCATTCCAGGATGTCTGGTTATAGGTGAGTGATCACACCATTGTGATTATCTGGATCATGAAGATCTTTTTGTACAGTTCTTCTGTGTATTCTTGCCACCTCTTCTTAATATCTTCTGCTTCTGTTAGGTCCATACCATTTCTGCCCTTTATTGAGCCCATCTTTGCATGAAATGTCCCCTTGGTATCTCTAATTTTCTTGAAGAGATCTCTAGTCTTTCCCATTCTATTGTTTTCCTCTATTTCTTTGCACTGATCACTGAGGAAGGTTTTCTTATCTCTCCTTGCTATTCTTTGGAACTCTGCGTTCAAATGGGTATATCTGTCCTTTCCTCCTTTGCCTTTAGTTTCTTTTCTTTTGTCAGCTATTTGTAAGGTCTGCTCAGACAGCCCTTTTGCTTTTTTGAATTTCTTTTTCTTGGGAATGGTCTTGACCCCTGTCTCCTGTACAGTGTCACACACCTTCGTCCATAGTTCACCAGGCACTCTGTCTATCAGATCTGGTCCCTTAAATTTATTTCTCACTTCCACCATATAATCATAAGGTATTTGATTTAGGTCATACCTGAATGGTCTAGTGGTTTTCCCTAGTTTCTTCAGTTTAAGTCTGAATTTGCCAATAAGGGGTTCTATTTTGTAGATAGGTACATTTGTGCCATATTTAAGATTTCACATATAAGTGATACATGGTATTTGTCTTTCTCTTTCTGATTTAATTTACTTAGTATAATAATCTCTAAGTGCATCTATGTTGATGGAAATGGCACCATTTTAAAAATAAAACTTCAGAGAGTATGTTTCTCCTATACAAACAAAACAGTCTGTTGTTAGTCTTCTGGACTCCTGTTTAGTATATTTCTTTTATTTTCCCATTGTTTGTTTTTCCTTATTCTTTCCCTTTCCCATTGCATAAGAGAACAGTATTCATACAGGAATTTCTATACATCTCATGTGATGTTCATCCTTGAGTAGTTAGTGTTCTCATCTTCATTGTGTAGTCTCAAGAAACCAGATTTTCAGTAAGGGTTGCTTACTTCACCTGGATCTTGTGGGAAGTCGGGGGGAAATTTTGTTCCTCTTGACTGTAAGAAATCTTGCAATGTTGATGGCCCTGCCCTGCTGCAACTTATAACAATGTTATGCACTTACAGGAAAAATAGCATTCATTGTGTTTAACACTTTGCATACATTATTTCTTTAATTTTCATGATATCTAAGTAGTAAGTACAAACATGATCCCCTTACAAGTACAAGAAACAAAAGAAAAATCTCTTTTTCTTACATAAGTGTCTGTATGTATTGGTATCATTATACATGCATGTATCAGTATCTTTCTGCATTTATAAACTTATACAGGCATACCTTGGAGATATTGTGGGTTTGGCTCCAAACCACCACTATATAGCAAGTATCACGATAAAGCAAGTCACATTAATTTTAGGTTTTTCAGTGTATATGCAAGTCATGTTTATACTACACTGTAACCTATTAAGTGTACAAATGGCATTATATCTAAAAAACAATGCACATACCTTAATTAAAAACACTTTATTGGTAAGAATGCTGTCATTTGAGGCTTCATTGAGTATTAATCACCTTTTTGAAATAGTAACATCAAATATCATTGGCCACAGATCACCATAACAAACATAATAATGAAAAAGTTGAAATATTGTGAGAATTACCGAAATGGGACACAGACACAGGTACAAACAATTGCTGTGGAGGAAAAACCATGCCAAAAGAACTGCTTGGTGCAGGGTTGCCACAAAACATCAACTGATTAAAAAAAAAAAAAAAAAGGAGAGAGAGAAGACAAAAAAATACAGTATCTACAAAGCATAGTAAAGCAAAGCACAATAAAATGAGGTAAGGTTGTATATATATGAGAGAAATCTTCTTTTTCAAGTTAATTTTGTATTTCTGACTTGTATTATATTAATAACTCCTGATGGTTTGGAAAATAAAATTAGAAACAAAATCTTCTGTTACCCCAGAAAACCTCTCCTTAAAGGTAGTTAACAAAGAAAACAGTTTTATTATCAAGTAAGCCCAGGTGGTGCTCGTGGTAAAGAACCCACCTGCCAATGCAAGAGACTTAAGAGACATGGGTTCAATCCGTAGGTTGGGAAGATTCCCTGGAGTAGGAAATGGCAACCTCCTCCAGTATCCTTGCCTGGAGAATCCCCATGGACAGAGGGACCTGGAGGGCTCCATGGAGAGTCCATGGGGTCAAAAAGAGTTGGGCATGACTGAAGTGACTGAGCATGCAAGCATTAAACCAGAATATGACCTATACAATAGGCGATCTGCTAAAAAGATCACAGAGACAAAAGTTTCACTGTTTTATAACTTTAGCAGCTACAACTTATTACATACATATTTTCAAGATAAACAATAACTAGTCTTCACGTAGAAGAACTTGACAGCAACATTGGTCACATATAGTTCATCCTAAAATCACTTGATAACTGGAGTGATCATATGCATTAGTTAATTGACTTTATTAAAAAGAAAAATGAACTTCTCAGATTGTTATTAGAGGAGAGGCCTACTGAAGATAGGTTCCTACTCCTCATAGAAACTGGGACATATGGGCTCTTTCTCCAAAATGACATTTCAAAGAGGTGGTTTCCAAGTTCTTGAGAATAATATTCCTGGTCTTAAAGCTGGCAAGAGGTTTAGTTTGCTTTTCAAAAGATTTACCTACAGTTCAAAAAGACAGAAAAGAACTTACAATTGTAAGTTTTCTAAAATAAATGCTCTAGGGAAGGGGGGTATCCCTTTCTCTTTTTTCTTTTTAAATTTGTATTTACCTTTATATTGTTTACATTCTATAGTATGTAATTTACCATAGATTATATATTGCTACACTAATTGTTTAGTTTACATCTTCTGTCCCAACTAGATTACATCTTTTTGGCAATGTAGTCTTGAATTACAAAATTAATGTTTTGATGAATTTTATTGAGAATTATGGGAGACTAAACAGGTAAGATATGAGAGATTTCTATCCTTGGAATATCAAAGTATGTAAAAAGCTAGCTAGAGTGAAACAGTTTGCTAACTGTGGAGGTAGGGGTCATTGGGGTAGGCTGGAAAGTATTTTTTCAGTCAAGAAGATATCTGAATATAGAAGAGAAGAGGCAAAACTAAAGAATGTATTACACAGTAAGTATATGCAAAGACTGAATAACAGTAGCCAGTAATCATGATGAGAAAGTATTAGCCAAACAATTTATTGAAATGTATCTTTGTGAAGAATAGAAACTGCATAAGATGAAGAGAAAGAAAAACTATGAGCTTCTTTATTTGAAAATGACTTTAAAAAGTACATTAACTAGAATATCACACTGATCCTGAAATCCATGGAAATTTATTTCAAATTTCCAAAGAATCAGGTATCTTTGAAGATTCAAAACAACAGTTATCAAGGCTGCATTCTATATATTCCAAGGTGTATGAAGAAATGCATATTGTTCAATAAGCATATAATTGTAATACTCCCATTTACAGGTGTCAACCATAAATTGGCATTTGCCAAGAACATTGCCAGAAATCAAGCTATAAGGGCATTTGCCATCTGTCTCTGCAGCTGTTAACCTTCAATGCCCCCTGAGGGAGTTCAGGGTGGAGTAAGGCACTTTGTGCTCCAGGGAATCTGGTGGGACAGGTCTTTAGATAGCTGGATATTTATAGGAACTGATTTCATGATTCCATTTCTTATATCTCCTTGTACCTAGAAAAGCACTAAATCCCTTCATGATGACATCAGATCCTTGTGACTAGTAGAAAACCTTCTGTAAAATGAGTGCTTGATTGTATTGAACTCCCCCTTCATGAAATTTGGAAACTCAGCAATGGCGACAAGACTGGAAAAGGTCAGTTTTCATTCCAATACCAAAGAAAGGTAATGCCAAAGAATGTTCAAGCTACCGCACAATTGTACTTATCTCACACACTATGAAAGTAATGCTCAAAATTCTCCAAGCCAGACTTCAGCAGTACGTGAACCATGAACTTCCAGATGTTCAAACTGGATTTAGAAAAGGCAGAGGAACCAGAGATCAAATTTGCTAACAATTTTTAGTTTACAGCAAGTGTTTCATAAAAATACTCAAACTGGAACATTAATAATCTTTGAAATCCAACTAAATGTTTGCTACTTGTTCCTGACTTTTCATTCTATTTCCCTCAGGTATGTTATTCCTTAGGTATAAGAAAATGGAAATACAAATGAGATGTGAGCAGATATATTATGGAGAACTTATGGATTATATCAGCCAACTGTTTAAACACATTAACATACTATTGTTTGATGACATCACGTAGAAACCAAATCGTGTTAATAAGTGAAAATACAATAGGACATTAAAAAGATTAGCTGACTGATAAGTACAGTTTTCTGTTTTGCAGTCCTTGAAGGGGAATATAATGAAAATGAAAATATGAAACTCTAGAAATGTCACTGAGACATTCTACAGCATTTAAAACAAACTCTACAGAAACTGAAGAAAATTGGGCAAGACAAATCAAGATAGCATGAACACATATTAAATACTGCAGCTTAATGTTCCACATTTAGTTATTTTAATTTTAGTTAAGACTAAAGGCCAGAGGAAGGGGTTTACAGCCTATACAGAATAAGGGTAAAAATTAATTCTTCTGATTGCCCCCTGATGAATAATATATATTTTTTATTAAAATAAGGTCATTGATGACAATGAGACAAAGAATGGTTTTAAATATTAGGAGTAAAAAAATGAGTGTTTATGGTCTATGTCACCAGGGATGCCCTGAAAGAAATGAATCTACCATCAAAATCACAAAATGAAACAGATATAACTGTTAAAGCCAGGGTGGGGGGTAGTTGCTGGTAATTACTGAATCATTTTTTGTTAGTCTAAAAATAATCTTCTCAATCACGGGTATGGAAGTTCTAAACTCTAAATATTTTTAATAAAGAGATATATGACAAAGTCAAAGAGAGGCAATGCAGCAATACAAATTAAAATGAGTGAGGACTCAAGAAATAAAAGAATGTAAAAAGAACAGAAGATTAAACAGTATAGCATTATCTCAGTGTGCTATTTTAAACCAAGCACAATGTTTAACTAAAAAGAAAAAAAAAATCAAATCCATCTTCTCCAGTGTAGGATGATAAAGCAGATCAAGAAATGTTTGTAAAGATAAGATTGGCCTTGAAAAGACTAGAGGAGTGCTCAAGGGGGATTTCTCACATTCTAACACTGACTAGAATACAAATGGCTAAACTAGTTAAGAATAAGAGACTTTCATATCCAAAGAATGAATTGTCTCCATGCAGAAATGTGTAAATGAGCAAAAAAGATGGCTTTAGGAGATGAACCTATGAAATTCCAAACAGCTTATTCTTGGTGAGGAAAACAGACATATGTTGCCCTTTCATGCCCTGAATTATGATTCCATGGAACCTTTAAATGTTCTCTCAGTCCAAAAATATTTGAAAGGCAGTTTATAAATGCTTACAGCCTCAGTTCAAACATTTCGAGCAAAATCCTCAGGATTTGAAACTCCCTTTATGGTTAAGGCCTACTTATCTTTGATCATCGTAATTTAGAGGAAGACCAGTGCTTTTTAAAAACCATTAAATTAACTTCCGTTCTCTCAGACTCCATGTCAAATGCTATAATGAATACATTGCAAAATAAAAAAGACTTTTACGAACATTTTATGTTTCTATTTTAAGATAAGCTTTATTATAGATTAGTTTTATATAAACCAGTTAAATTAATACAGATAATTATGAAGTTTTAATCAACTTTCATATAGTAGGCTCCCATTGTTATACCTCCCATCAAAGATGTATTACAAAATGCAAAATAAATAAATTCAAATGAGAAATTGCTTGTATTTGCTTCTAAATCAAAAATAAAATTGTACTTAGGAGGTATATGCTTTGCTCAATACCTATATCCCTCAAACTCCCTTGCAGATAGATGTGGCCTTAAGTTGATGTTACCAGGAAGGGTGTTTAAGTAGCTATTATTTGTGTTTTTTGCTCACATTTCAGGAAATTCAATTCCTAACTGACATGACACCATAGCATGGGTTGGCAAAATATGGTCAAGGGCCATGTCTGGCCAAGCTCCTGTTTTGTGAATGAAGTTACGTTACAGCACATTCCACCCCATTTCTTAGACAGGTCTGTAGATGCTTTCAAGCTGTAATGGCAGAGTTGCAACTGAGACCATGTGGCCACAAACTTTAAATTATTTACTATCTTCTTTTTTACCAAAACAAAACAAAAAATGTTTTTTGACCCTTGCTCTAGAGAGCCTCTCACACATAAACAAAGGAGAAATGTTTATAGAGACCATCAAATGTTTGCAATTGTCATATCTTACCTTCTGCTTTGTCCTGATCAAATTTAGTCAGGCTTCTCTCCTTCCTCCAGGTCATTGAATTTTCATATTCTCAAGTATAAGAAAATTCCAAGAAAGTGGAATGTGTCCCTCCTCTCAGCTTCTACTGGGAATCAACTGTTTAAGGCAAGACCTTTTCCTTTAGTAGACTCATTGGTCACTTCCCTTTGTCTATCCAGCTTCCCCTTAAGAGTCTAAGAATCTCTGCTTGTCCTTCCTTTATCCTAAAAACCAAAGAGTTTTTCCTGTTTGACTGTGAGATGAGAGATTTCTGAGATTGGAGCATTCTCCCTATTACCGTAGTATTTCTTCTGAATAAAACCTCTCTCTAAATCTGGGTTTGTTTTTAATTTGACAGCTTCTGGTGTCACAATATGGGTGGAGAGCTGACCACTGCTTACACCCTGCAGTCTTTACCCTGGTGTTCTTGCTGACATCTCAGACCTCTGTGTCCTTCATGGCTAGGGGACTCTGGTGAGTTGCAACTCCTAATCCAGTGTTCTGGACATTTTTCTGTATTAGCATAATTGGGATGCTTTAATTCTATTAAACTGACTTCTTTCTATCCTTCTCTATTTGAGCAAGACTTCTCATGGCTCTTTTTTGTTTCAGTGAGAATCTTACTGGACAGAAGTCTTCTTGGTTCTTTTTCAGTGAGAATTTACAACTTGACTCTCTAGAGGGAAATTTTCAGCCATTTTATGATGCCTCTCTGCTTTTCCTGATTCCTTTCTCAGGGGTTAAACAGATTGGAGCTTTCAGCTCCTCCAGAAAGGTTGCAAGAGGGACTCTGACTACCAAATGAAAACTGTGCATAAAACTGATTTATTACTACTTTCCTCCTTTCTCTACTTGATCCTGTTACCCCGTGGATAACTTTTTATCTACTGAGATTGAGGATAGATTAATTTCAGCTCATTATCTGCTTGACCACTGTGGCACTGATTTTGCTCAATACCTTCAAAAATGGCAGTTTTACTAAGGATAACTTGGAGTTGCAAAGCCACTCTGGGGCTTGAAAGCCTCCCTCATTTAGTCCACCTTTAGGGAGCTATTGAATCCTGGGTGTCTAGAATATGCTTTAAATAATGGTCTGCTTCCTTTTTCTTTGATATGAAGAAGCCAAAAACTACCCTCAAGTCAAATGCCAGTCAAGGCCTTCAACAATCTCAATTTATATTATTGAAAGCTGTGCTACTCAATCTCTTGAGGATACTTGTTTTCTTCCTACGCTATTCCTTTTACCCCCAGCTCTAAGAAAGCCTTGTTTTCAACATTTTCGACTCCTTTCTCTTCTGCTCTTCTGTTTGTCCCAGTCTCTCCTACAGCCTTGTTCGTGTCTCATTTGTATTTATTCTCTATCCCTGGACCCCATCCCAGACTTGCTAACTTCTCAGTTACCCATAGTGTCCTGGGACTTTACTCTTGCTCCTCCAATGTTAAGATTCCAAGGACAAGAAACTACAGGGATCAAATTACTTCCTCTCCAGCAGATTATTTTTTAACATTTGCTTCAATCTGGCCTGTATGTGAAAATGGAGGATTTTCCTGATCATGTAGAAATAGAGAAAAAATTCCTACACACTTAAGGTCAATCTTAGGGGCATACTCTAGGGACCCTCAGATCTCTATCAGTTGACTCAATTCCTTTTAGATTCTGGAGACACCTCTTTATGGTTTGAAAAATCAAAATCAGTCAAACTTAATGAAGATTTACAGAGAAATCAAAATACCCCTGAGGCCTATAACAAAAATAAGGAAATTGGAGAAAAGCTGTTAGATGCTTAGAAAAGCTGTTAGATGCTTATCTAGAAATCTTGTTTAGGTCTAACTCTAGATAACCACAGGGAATATGCTTTGGTTGTCAGCTTTATCAATGGACTCCATGCAGAACTGAGAGAGGCTATTCAAAGACATCACATTAATTGGTAAAGTGTCCTTTTTCTCTGAAATCCAAGCTTTAACACAACATCATGATAATATACAGGCATATTTCATTTTATTGGCAGGTAGATATTGTATATTTTAGAAATTGAAGGTTGTAGCAACCCTGTTTCGAGTAAGTTTATTGATGCCATTTTCTCAACAGCATTATCTCACTTTGTGTCATATTTTGGTAATTCTAGTGATGTTTCAAACCTTTTCATTATTATTATATTTGTTATACTGATCTCTGATCAGTGATATTTGGTGTTATCACTGTAATGTTTTGGGGTAAGAAGAACTGAACCCATATAAGACAGTGAACTTAATCCATAAATGCTGTGTATGTTCTGACTGTTCCACTGACTGGCTGCTCCCCTATCTCTCCCTCTCCTTGGGCCTTCCTATTCCCTGAGAACAACAATATTGAATCCTATAGTGGGAAGGAAGGAAGGGAGGGAAAGGAAGAGTTGCATGTCTGTCACTTTAAATCAAAAGCCAGAAGTGAGTAAGCATATTGAGGCGCACATTTCAAAAACTACAGCAGGCAAAAAGCTAGTTCTCTTGAACCAACAGGTTAGCTAAGTTGTAGATGCAAAGGAAAAGTTCTTGAACAGAATTCACAGTACTATTCCAGTAAACACATGAATAATAAGAAAGTGAAACAGCCCTACTGTTGATATAGAGGAAGTTTTAGCAATCTTCATAGATCAAACCAGCTGCTGCTGCTGCTAAGTCGCTTCAGTTGTGTCTGACCCTGTGCAACTCCATAGACAGAAGCCCACCAGGCTCCTCTGTCCCTGGGATTCTCCAGGCAAGAACACTGGAGTAGGTTGCCATTTCCTTCTCCAATGCATGAGAGTGAAAAGTGAAAGTAAAGTCTCAGTTGTGCCCAACTCTTCACGACCCCATGGACTGTAGCCTACCAGGCTCCTCTGTCCATGGGGTTTTCCAGGCAAGAGTACTGGAGTGGGTTGCCATTTCCTTTTCCACAAACCAGCTGTAGCATTTCTTTAAGTCTAAGCCTAATCTTCAACAATGGACTTCAGACTTTCCAGGTAGAGCCGTGGTAAAAAAAAAATCCACCTGCCAATGCAGGAGGTGGAAGAAACATAGGTTCCATCCCTGGGTCGGGAAGATCCCCTAGAGTAGGAAATGGAAACTGAGTCCATGGTTTTTGCCTGAAAAATTCCATGAACAGGGAAGCCTGGTGGACTACAGTCCAAGGGGTTGCAAAGAGTTGGACATGGCTGAGCATGTATGAACAATCTTCAGCAAGGCTGAATGAGGTGTGGAAGCTGGTAGAGATTGGTTTATGAGGTTAAGGGACAAAGACATCTCCATAACAAAAAAGCAAAATGTGAAGCAGCAAATGCTCATATAGAAGCTGCAGTAAGTTATCCAAAACATCTAGCTAAGAAAAGTAATTATGCTGTCTACCTAAACAGCAGATTTTCAATGTAGATAAAACAGCCTTCTATTGGAAGAAGATGCCATCTAGGACTTTCATAGCTAGAGAGGAAAAGTCAATGCCTGTCTTTAACGTTTCAACGCTGACTCTGGTTAGGGGCTAATGGATCTGATGACTTTAAGTGGAAGCTCATTTACCATTCAAAAAATCCTACAATCTTAAAAATTTGGCTAAATCCACTCTTCTGTACTCTAACAAGTGGAATAACAAAGATTGGATGACAGCACATCTGTTTATGACATTTTACTAAATATTTTAAGCCCACTGTGGAGACCTACTATCCAGAAAAAAAGTTCTTTCAAAATATTTTTGCTTATTGATAATACTTTGGCCACCTGATGCAAAGATCAACTCATTGGAAAAGACCCTGATGCTGGGAAATATTGAAGGCAAAAGGAGGAGGGGGTGGCAGAAGATGAATTGGTTAGATAGCATCACCAAATCAATGAACTTGAATCTGAGCAAACTCCAAGGGATAGTGAAGGGCAAGAAAGCTTGGCGTGCTGCAGTCCAAGGGGTCGCATACAGTACATGACTTAGTGACTGAACAACAACAATAATTGATAATGCACCTGGTCACCCAAGAACTCTGAAGGAGATGTAAGTGAGATTCATGTTGTTTTCATGCTTTCTAACACAACATCCATTCTGCAGACTATGGATCAAGGAGTAATTTTGACTATTAAGTCTTATTATTTAAGAAATGAATTTTTGTAAGTCTCTAGCTACAGAGAAGGCCATGGCTCCCCACTCCAGTACTCTTGCCTGGAAAGTCCCATGGATGGAGGAGCCTGGTAGGCTGCAGTCCATGGGGTCGCGAAGAGTCAGACACGACTGAGCGACTACACTTTCACTTTTCACTTTCATGCATTGGAGAAGGAAATGGCAACCCACTCCAGTGTTCTTGCCTGGAGAATCCCAGAGACGGGGATGGGGCTGTCTATGGAGTCACACAGAGCCGGACACGACTGAAGTGACTTAGCAGCAGCAGCTTTCATAGAGTGGGTCCTCTGATGAGATATCATTAAGAACATGTGTGACTCGTGGACTGAAGCTGAAATAACAACATTAACAGGAGTTTGGAAGAAGTGGACTCCAACCGTCATGGATGACTTTGAGGGGTTCAAGACTGCAGTGGAGGAAGCAATTGTACCTGTGGTGGAAACAGCAAGAGAACTAATCTTAACTTATCATAAAACTTTAACTGATAAGGAGTTGATTCTTATGGATGAGCAAAGAAAACAGATTCTTGAGATGGAAACTACTCCTGGTGAAGATACTTTGAAGATTGTTAATAAGACAATGAAGCTTTAGATATACATAAACTAAGTTAATAAAGCAGTGGTAGAGTTTGAGGATTGACTTTAATTTTGAAAGAAGTTCTATTGTGGGAAAAATGCTATCAAATAGTATTGCATGCTACAGAGAAATCATCTGTGAAAGAAAGAATCAATCTATGAGTCAAATTTCATTGTGGTCTTATTTTAGTAAATTGCCGTAACTGCCCCAGCCTTTGAAAACCACCTTACGGATCAGTCCACAGCCATCAACACTGAAGAAAGACCATCTACCAGCAAAAAAAAAAAAAAAAAAAAAATTGTCTTGCTGAAAGTTCAAATGATTGCTAGCATTTTTTAGCAATAAATTGTTTTTTAATTATAGTATATATATTGCTTTTTTTTTTTTTAGACATAATGCCATTGTACACTTAAGAGACTACAGTGTAGTATAAATATAACTTTTACATGCACTGGGAAACCAGATTTGTTTGACTCACTTGATTGTGATATTTGCTTTATTGTGATAGTCTAAAATGAAATCTGTAATATCTCTGAGGTATGCCTGTACAGGCTAACAAAACTAAGCGTACATAACACAAACTCATGACTCTCTAACTTAAGAAACTTGAAAAAAGTTATTCTAATGCCTTAGGACCACTCTCACATTCACCTTAGGACCATTCTCAACTTCTCATCCCTTTTACAGTTCCCAAGCCATTTATAATCCACACATTTTACTCACATTCCTGACTCACTTGGGGTTATCAGAACAGACTTAGGTCATATCTTGCAGACATGTCCTTAAGTGTAACTGTAGGCTGCAATGACGTCCTCCTTGTTTGGTAGGAATACTATGCCTATTGGGGAAAGACTACCAAAAGAATATCCGAGGTACAAAAAGACAATAAATTCAGACTCTTCCTTTCTGGTAGACAATGGAGCCACATTTGACAGCTCACAATTTTCCACCATTTTGCCTCAGAGTACACAATCTCTGTGGTGCACTTAGATAATTCACCATGTCTTATACCTTATCTCCTTTTTATATCCCTTGGGCCTCATGCTGCTTGACATAGCTTTTTATTAAGTTTCACCAGCTTGTCTAATAGGCAGAGACTTGCTTTCTAATTAGAATTTTAATATTTCATGTTCACCTGAGGTACTTTTCCTAAAGTATAGGATTCCTCTCCCACTCATCTTTGATCTCTGACAGCTCTGAAAGATAACTCCTTTTTATAGCTTTCTCACCCCTTTTATAGCTCTGAAGCCATTAAAAACCCCCATATTCAAGACACGTTTATTCACATTCCTGACTCACTTGGAGCTGTTGAAACAACGGACTTAGGCCATATCTGGGAGACAAAGTCCTTAGGATGTAGTACACCATCCTCGCATTCTGTTCTTCAATGTCACTCATGTTATCACTGTTGGCTTATACCTCACTTTCTTCACTATACCCTTTCATTCTTATTACCAACACTTATTTACTTATACATGGGAAAAAGCACAATACACTTGAATGCCAGGGATTTACAGAAGGCATCACACATTTTTCCTGAACATTAAGTGCAAATATAAAAGAGTTGCTCTTCCCTTGTAAATGCAACCTTTATTCAATATGTAGGTGACCTCCTTCTTTGTTCTAAGACATTCAGCAAATCTCTACAACTCTAATACTTATTAAAAGACTTCTCTAAGAAGGGGCATAAGGTCTCAAGAGATAAAGTTCAGCTCCGTTGCCCCCAGGCTCACTACTTAGGTCATAATATTCCCTCCAAAGGAAAAATCTGATCCCAAGATCATATCATGACCATACTTTTGACAGAAAACAGAAAAATTCTGTAAAGCAATTATTCTTCAATTAAAAATAAATAAAAATTTAAAAAAGAACTTTAAAAAAAAAAAAAAAAAGACCATACTTAACAGTCTCCTATCTGAGCCAAGAGACAACATTAAGGATCTCCAAAACTGACTGGCAATTGTAGAATGTGTATTCTTACCTTCTCTGCTACAACATCTCCTTTATATCACAATACTAAAAAAAACTTATGTCTGAACCTCTAAAATGGGACTTGCCTACTTTAACATCATTTGAATCTCTAAGGTCTCCTATTGATCTAACCCACTTAGGGCTTCCTGACTGCTCTTTCCCTTTCTTCCAGTTTATTCATAAAAGAGAAGAATATGCTATAGAGGTCTTTTCTCAAAAACATAATGAAAATCAAAGGTCAGCTGGATATTTTCTTCTTACCTGGAATCCTACAGCTCAAGTTTTCCCTTCTTGATTGCTGGCAGTAGTGGAAACTACACGATTAGTTTAAACCACAGGTGACCTTGTGCTAGGTTGTACCCTGAACATTTATGTCTCTTATGCAGTTTGGACCCTTTTCCAACTTTTCCAACACTTTGTGACCTCTCAGTTCACCTGTTATGAAATTCTTCTCCTTTCTCCACCACATCACTATCCACTCTTGTTAAAGTCTCAGTCCTGCCACTTTCCTCCTTCTCCCAACTGAAAGATAACTGCCTGATTCTGGTATGAACACTCAAACCTCAATCATCTTTCATCTTGGCCTTTTGAAAGTCTTCCTTGAAAATCCAGACCTTACACCATTTGTTG
The DNA here is from genome assembly GCF_002263795.3 of Bos taurus. Taxonomy (NCBI): domain Eukaryota; kingdom Metazoa; phylum Chordata; class Mammalia; order Artiodactyla; family Bovidae; genus Bos; species Bos taurus. Next base: position 34,882,062 of record NC_037338.1, on the reverse strand, counting down.
ATGGCTCATATCTCTATGTCTTAGAAAGAAACATTCAAGCAGGATACTCCATTACAAATTTTCAAAATCACAGAGAGTATCTCTCACAAGAGCTTCTTATCTTTAGCCAAAGTTAAGAAATTTAACATCTATAAAGACAGTAGATATATTTTGGGGGTAGTACATTATTTTTGTATGTTATGGAAATCAGAGGATTAAGAAAACAGCTAGAATGCCAATGAAAAATGAAAAGTAGCTATCTGACTTCTTAGATGCTTTATTATTGCCAAAGAAAATGACCATACTTTAATATTAATAGAAGTTCTTAAGGGCTACGAAACCCCTGAGGCAAATTTGCTCTCTGATGGGTACATTAAACTGTTATAAAGTTGTTACATCCTCACCATAATCAGATAAGATCCTAAACCTACTCTGATGACACCTTATCCTCTAGTTGAGGTACTCGAAACCTCCCAACTCAAAGCCTTTGAACATTGAAAGGCCAACTGGAAACAAGTTGAATGTTTTTTCTAAGCTGTTGTACCTTGGAAACACCCAACTAGCTCCTTGGTCTTTCCTTAGTCCCTTATCTGAAATTTAGTTTCTGACCTTTATAAAATCACTCACCAAGAAAGGAAATAATCAACTCCTGCACCAAGATGGGAAAACTTTATTCCTATTAGAAACAAGTGGTGGCTTCATGTTCCACCTCAAAAATATAATTCTGGTAAAGCTGCAGAAGTGGGGACAAGAAAAGAAACCTTTCCACCAGGACTTTTTCCTTATTAGTAATTTTATTATCAGATCCCTAAGTTTCATGAAAATTAATATATTCTTATTATCATATCTATATACTCTTACTGGCTGGAAGTTTTCTCTTATAAGAAGACCACGGCTACTACTGTTACTAAATGTTTGTTAGGATAAGTGTTCCCTTCATGGGGAATTCCACTGGCTCTTTAACCTAATCAAGGAACTCATTTCTTTGGTAGTCCTCTAAACAATCCTATAAATTCTTTCCCTTTTCCCCAAATGACACTGCTTCTATCATTGACAGTCATCTGAAATGATAGATTTAATGAACTATTAAAATTAAAACTTGTAAATTGATGAAATAATTTAATTTCCTATTGCTTAAGATTTTGTCATTAGCCCTGATTGCTCTCCAGTCCTCTCCTTCTGGGTCATAGCAACTATCCCTATATAAAATAACAGAATGACCCATAGAAAATCCCTATTCTGTCTGGACTTCTGAAAATTCTATCCTGGTCAATTCAGACATCTGAAAATTAAAAGGGACTTATTAACTATATCCACAGTAGTTATCAACAGAATAAGACTGCTCTTCCTCCAGTTCTTTCAGCCAAACTCCTCTGCATCCTAGAAATTAGGGCTTAGTTCTCTGGAGCTGACAGCATTTGAAAATTAATTTTGAGCACATTGGAAGAACCCTTATGTCAGCCTCTTTACCATCAATAGTGCTGTCAAACTCCATGGGATACAAACCTGGATTCATGTTTCTCAACTGAAAAGGTTTAAATGCTGCTCTAAATGAAAGTCCATTCCAAATGGAAACCTTAAACTGAGGCTTTCTTTAAATAACCCAGAAGCACACAGAGCCATGAAGTAGATAGCTTTAAGATAAGCAGATGACATCATCAAGTAATCAGTTTCTACTCTAGATGCCAGAACATGGCCTCCTATATTCTGTTAACTACTTTTAGTTTCATTATTTTTCTTGTTCTCCTTGACTTCATCCTTCTCTATACCCTTCCACATCACATTTGATATTCTTATAACTCTTTATATAAAGTTGGATCATAACTTTAAGTAATGAGATTTATACTGTACTGCCTATTCCTCTCTCACCAGACCTGTGACCTATTCTCTGTTGAATATTTCTATCGATGCATGGACCACAAAATCTATGACAGCCCTTTATTCAATTTATAGCATAATCTACAACTCTACATTTTATTGTTGGTCATATACACCCTTTACTTTATAAGCTTCTGGTTTCGTAAATTCCTATACTACTCTCAGATCTAAGGTCATCCTTTGTGTTATCATTCAGTGGCCCTTTTGCTTTCTACTTTAGATTTCAAAAGGACCCTCCTTCAACTTCAATACTTTTCAAAAAAGACAACTTGTGCTTCTGCTGTGACTTAACTAAGGGCCTTTTCATGTGCCTAAAACTTTTTACAATCAAACACGAAAGTGAAAGTGAAAGTCACTCAGTCATGTTCCACTCTCTGAGACCCCTTTGACTATAGAGTCCATGGAATTCTCCGGGCCAGAATACTCGAGTGGGTAGCCATTCCTGTCTCCAGTGGATCTTCCCAAACCCAGGGAAACATACTTTGCCACAATACCAATAAATACACTATCACTATGGGAGGTAAGAGTATATAAATATAACAGACTTAGAAGATCCTAAGCATAATTTTACCCAATATGCTTGGGACTACTCATTCTGTAAGCACAAATCTAATCATCATCCTCTTTTTAATTGGAGGAGATAGCCTCCATGGGTAGCTCAGATGGTTAAGAATTGGCCTGCAAGGCAGAAAACCTGGGTTCAGTCCCTGGGTCGGGAAGATCCCCTCAAGAAGGGAATGGAAACACATTCCAATATTCTTGCCTGGGAAATTCCATAGACAGAACCTGGCAGGCTACCATCCATGGAGTTGAAAAGAGTCAGACATGACTGAACAACTTTCACTTTTTTCTCTTAACATCTCTATCAAAAGAGCACTTATGAATTCCAACATGAAAATTCATGGGAAAATTATCTCATGAACCTGGATAGTCTCTAATGAGGCCCTGTTTTGCCTGTTGATATCTGCCTACTGTTCATTTCCAAGTCAAACCATTCAATATTATGGTAATCCAAGTCTATGTCCCGACCAGTAATACTAAAGAAGCTGAATTTGAACGGTTCTATGAAGACCTACAAGACCTTTTAGAACTAACACCAAAAGATGTTTTTTTCATTATAGGGGGCTGGAATGCAAAAGTAGGAAGTCAAGAAACACCTGGAGTAACAGGCAAATTTGGCCTTGGAGTACGGAATGAAGCAGGGCAAAGTCTAATAGAGTTTTGCTAAGAGAATGCACTGGTCATAGCAAACACCCTCTTCCAACAACACAAGAGAAGACTCTACACATGGACATTACCAGGCGGTCAACACTAAAATCAGATTGATTATATTCTTTGCAGCCAAAGATGGAGAAGCTCTATACAGTCAGCAAAAACAAGACTGGGAGCTGACTGTGGCTCAGATCATGAACTCCTTATTGCAAATTTAATCTTAAATTGAAGAAAGTAGGGGAAACCACTAGACCATTCAGGTATGACCTAAATCAAATACCTTATGATTATACAGCAGAAGTGAGAAATAGATATAAGGGACTAGATCTGAAGACAGAGTGCCTGATGAACTATGGACGAAGGTGTGTGACATTGTACAGGGGTCAGGGGTCAAGACCATTCCCAAGAAAAAGAAATGAAAAAAGCAAAATGGCTGTCTGAGGAGGCCTTACAAATAGCTGACAAAAGAAGAGAAGCTAAAGGCAAAGGAGAAAAGGACAGATATACCCATTTGAATGCAGAGTTCCCAAGAATAGCAAGGAGAGGTAAAAAAGCCTTCCTCAGTGATCAATGCAAAGAAATAGAGGAAAACAATAGAATGGGAAAGACTAGAGATCTCTTCAAGAAAATTAGAGATACCAAGGGGACATTTCATGCAAACATGGGCTCAATAAAGGGCAGAAATGGTATGGAGTAACAGAAGAAGAAGATGTTAAGAAGACGTGGCAAGAATACATAGAACTATACCAAAAAGATCTTCATGATCCAGATAATCATGATGGTGTGATCACTCACCTAGAGCTAGACATCCTGGAATGCAAAGTCAAATGGGCCTTAGGAAGCATCACTACAAACAAAGCTAGTGGAGGTGATGGAATTCCAGTTGAGCTATATCAAATCCTGCAAGATGATGCTGTGAAAGTGCTGCACTCAATATGCCAGCAAATCTGGAAAACTCAGCAGTGGCCACATGACTGGAAATGATCAGTTTTCATTCCAATCCCTAAGAAAGGTGATTCCAAAGAATGCTCAAACTACCACACAATTGCACTCATCTCACATGCTAGTAAAGTAATGCTCGAAATCTCCAAGCCAGGCTTCAACAATACACTAACCGTGAACTTCCAGATGTTCAAGCTGGTTTTGGAAAAGGCAGAGGAACCAGAGATCAAATTACCAACATCTGCTGGATCATCAAAAAATCAATAGAGTTCCAGTAAAACATCTATTTCTGCTTTATCGACTATGCCAAAGCCTTTGACTGTGTGGATCACAATAAAGTGTGGAAAATTCTGAAAGAGATGGGAATACCAGACCACCTGACTTGCTCTTGAGAAATCTGCATGCAGTTCAGGAATCAACAGTTAGAACTGGGCATAGAACAACAGACTGGTTCTAAATAGGAAAACTAGTACATCAAGGCTGTATATTGTCACCCTGCTTATTTAACTTATACGCAGAGTACATCATGAGAAACACTGGGCTGGATGAAGCACATGCTGGAATCAAGACTGCCAGGAGAGAATATCAATAACCTCAGATATTCAGATGACACCACCCTTACGGCAGAAAGTGAAGAAGAATTAAGGAGCCTCTTGATGAAAGTGAAAGAGGAGAATGAAAAGTTGGCTTAAAACTCAACATTCAGAAAACTAAGATCATGGCATCTGGTCCCATCACTTCATGGCAAATAGATGGGGAAACAGTGGAAATAGTGAGAGAGTTTATTTTGGAGGGCTCCAAAATCACTGCAGATGGTGACTGCAGCCATGAAATTAAAAGATTCTTACTGATTGGAAGGAAGGTTATGACCAACCTAGACAGCATATTAAAAAGCAGAGGCATTACTTTGCCAACAAAGGTCCGTCTAGTCAAGGCTATGGTTTTTCCAGTAGTCATGTAAGGATGTGACATGTGAAAGGATGCCATTTCCTTCTCCAGGGCATCTTTCCAACCCAGAGATCGAACTTGGGTCTCCCGCACTACAAGGAGATGCTTTGCCATCTGAGCCACCAAGGAAGCCCATGGATTTGAGAGTTGGACTATAAGAAGGCTGAGCACCAAAGAATTGATGCTTTTGAGTTGTGGTGTTGGAGAAGACCTGAGAGTCCTTTGGCCAGCAAGGAGATCCAACTAGTCCATCCTAAAGGAGATCAGTCCTGAGTATTCATTGGACAGACTGATGTTGAAATTGAAACTCCAGTACTTTGGCCACCTGATGTGAAGAGCTGACTCATTTGAAGAGACTCTACTATTGGAAACATTGAAGATGGAAGGAGAAGTGATAACAGAGGATGAGATTGTTGGATGGCATCACAGACTCAATGGACATGCTGCTGCTAAGTCGCTTCAGTCATGTTTGACTCTGTGCGACCCCAAAGATGGCAGCCCATGAGGCTCCCCCATCCCTGGGATTCTCCAGACAAGAACACTGGAGTGGGTTGTCATTTCCTTCTCCAACGCATGAAAGTGAAAAGTGAAAGTGAAATCGTTCAGTCGTGTCTGACTCTTAGTGAACCCATGGACTGCAGCCCACCAGGCTCCTCTGTCCATGGGACTTTCCAGGCAAGAGTACTGGAGTGGGGGGCCATCATGAGTTTGAGTAAATGGTGGGAATTGGTGATGGACATGGAGGCCTGGCATGCTGCAGTCCATGGGGTCGCAAAGAGTCAGACATGACTGAGCGACTGAACTGATCTGTACTGAAATGCCTACTAACTGAACTGGATCCTGTTAACTAGAAAATATAAATAGCGCTTATTAAATTTTGAACCAGACTGTTTTTCTCATCTTAACATCTAAATTTTTGTCTACCTCTAAATTTTCTATTTATTTTTTTCGATTACCTCTAAATTTCCAGGCCTTTAGATGAGCCCAAGGGCTTCTCTGGTGGCTCAGACAGTAAAGAATCCACCTGTAATGCAGGAGACCTGGGTTAGATCTCTGGGTTGGGAAGATCCCCTGAGATGGGAACAGTCACCCACTCTAGTATTCTTGCCTGGAGAATCCGATGGACAGAGCCTGGCAAGCTACAGTCCATGGGGTCACAAAGAGTTGGAGACAATTGAGCTACTAAGCGTGAGACAAGCTCAAAGGTCTGGACTAACATGTTACAACTACAAACATAGGCACATAATAGCAGCCCTATGAGGGTTCTTAAGAAACTTTAGAAGAAGAGGTTAGAAGTTTAAGAGTAAAACATTAAGACTTGAGTACTACGACAGATCATGTATGAACAACCTTTGTGACTAAAGCTGTTGTTGAGTGGGACACTTGGGAAATTTGACAAAACTCTTGCATCTTCCTTTGTCTATCCCAGAAAATATCCGTGACTATGGATAACATTGCCAGAACTTTCAGCATCATTGCCAAAGAACCTCAGATCTCCACTTAGAGATCCTTCGCAATTACCTGTGCATGACTCTGGCTTTCTAAAGAGACACATGCATAGTGCTTGGAAGAAGATGGCTGTTCATGTTTCTAGAATCCTCTGATATATATGTCATCACCAAAAATATTCAGACAGTAAATTGGGAAATTCTCAGATTTTCATTGCTGTCTTCATTCTACTATCCAAATGAAGATCTTTAAAGCCCAACATCTTGGAATCTTTTTAACTGGTTCCTTCTAAACCTCATATTCTGGTTATATTCACTTGTTCAACCTTTAGTATTTATTTAAAAAATTCTCTTCATATATATATATATACACATACATTTTTTTGTTTGTTTTTTTTTGCTAAATGCCTGATTTCTAAGACCCTCCAACAGTTGTCAGTCTGACAGCACACTCACTGTAACATACTGCTAGTCTTTCAGGGATGAAGGTTATCTCACCCCAAAACACTATTTGAACCAATCTTAACCATACAATGACTCTTACTCCATTTCTATTAATATCTAAGCACAGATTTTGTCTCTTAAACAGCAGGGAAGATTATCAACTGTTCACAATTGGCCATTTCTTATCCTCAGCTTTGTCTTGACTAAATTTTAGTCAGTCTTGTCTCCTTCCTATAGGACCCTGACCACCATGTGCTCTACGCATGTGCAAGCACCAAAAACACAGAACCTGCTCCTGTTATCAGCTTCTTCTGGTAGTCAATTGACTATGTTGTTCAGTTGCTAAGTCATGTCTGACTCTTGGCAACTCCATGGACTGCAGCACGCCAGGCTTCCCTGTCCTTCACTATCTCCCAGAGTTGGCTCAGACTCATATCCATTGTGTCAATGATACCATCAAACCTTCTCATCCTCAATCTTCCCCTTCTCCTCCTGCCCTCAATCTTTCCCAGCATCAGGGTCTTTTCCAATGAGTTGACTCTTAGCATCAGGTGGCCAAAGTACTGGAACTTCAGCTTCAGATCAGTCCTTCCAGTAAATATTCAACTGATCATAGGGAGGCTGTTTTCTTATTAGATCCTACTGATCATTTTCCCATGCATGTCTAGCTTCACCTCTAAAGATTCTGCTTATTTCTGTTTTCTTCATGCTTACTCTATCAAATAATTTGTTTTAATTTGATTAAGAGGCTTGCAGAATTCTGAAATTGGAGTGTTATTCCTATGGCAATTGCTTTTCTTATGGATAAAACTTCTAAGTTTGAATTTGTTTTTATGTTGCACTATTTGTTTTTATGTTGCACTATTGTTACATCATAATTTGTAATACCAAAGCTAATGAATCAACAAAGAAACACGAAGGTGGGGGGGCTTAAATATCTATAATAAAGAATGAGAAAATAAAATTCTGGTTTATTAATTCATAAAATGGAATAATATTCTGAAGATAAAATGACTAAACTGGAGCTAATCAATTCTAAAGCAACACTGCTTAAATGCATACTTATTATAAGGGGGAAGAGACAGCACAGTATAATGCAGTTTATACAAAGCTTAAAATTTCCAAAATACTGTATATTGTATAGGTCGATGCAATATACATATGCTGTAAAAGTATAAATATGTAAGTAGGCACTGACTTTATCTGGGGAGAAAGGGAAAGGAATGTTTGGTCAGGAAGATAAAGTAGATATAAATTATACTAGTAAATCTTTCATTTCTGTAAGAATAAAATACAAATACAGCACAATGTCAACGTTTCTTAAGCCTGGTGACAGACACATGGAATTTATTGTTATTCTTTGCATGTTTTGTATATTTCAAGTATTTCATAATAAATGAAACAAACATGGAAGGAAACTCTAGAACACCAGGAACCGCTGACAAGTAAGAAGTTATCTCTGAACCAATGTTCCTAGCAAATGCAAACAAGGACTTTACCAGTAATTCTTGCCCCGTACTAGGAGAAGGGATCCACAGAATTCCAAAGTCTTTGTATTCAATTCTCTGTTGCAACCTAGGCTAATTTCCCTATCACTTTGACTTGTTTGTTAAAGGTAGAAATTGTACATGTATAGATATTTCCAATAACAACCTTTCTATTTTATTGAAACATAAAACTCCAGCATAAATTATTTTTAATCAAATGATGATTTAAGAAAGGGATATTTGTATTTGTTATTTGTTTTGGTCCATTGTTTAAAATAAGGGATTTTGCTAATGGAGAACAGAAATTAGTCGTAGATCTTTAATTCTGCTTTTAGTGGGCAGGAAAAATCAATGCATGTTATTGAAGGGCAGTTACCTTTAAAGTTTTTGATCATATACCCTTCAAGAGAATATTTTAAAGTTATGTACCTTCTCAAAGATTTTTAAATTTGCATATATTTGTTTAAAAAATTATAACCTTAAATAGATCCTGAGATGTGTTTTTTAGAGTCAGTTAATCCTGTGGTTGCCAGTTCTGCTTTTATGCCTTTTCAGTACATGCAGAGGAGTTTCAAAGGAATTAAAAGGAAGTTAGTCCAAAGACTGTGTTTCTGTTTTGTTTTACATTAGCAAGAAAAGTGTTTATGTATTTAATTTTTGTTTGTCATCATGAGAATAAAGAAGTGGATGTAGCTTTTTCCTTGTTAGAAACCTAAACCCACAGTCATTTTTTTTTTTTTTTTTAATTTGCTTCATGAACTATCTTGGTACTTGGAAACAGAATTTATTGAAGTAAGAAATAAGATGTTGTATATCTGATGTAACTAAATGACATAATGAATGGAAGTGTGCAAAAAGAAAATAAATCCCCTGCAAGTGAAAGCATTCATATTTTATACATTATTGTTAAAAGGCAATGCTTCACACTCTCATGAAAACTTATTTTGGGGAGTCAAAGGAAAGAGGCTGCAAGTGTTAAAAAAAAGAATCAATGACTATGCAAATACAGAATTCTATTAAGTAAATTTACAAATGTAACTTTGGTTAAAAATACACTCAATCCTTAGCTATGCCAGTCACTAAATAAATATGTGAACCTGGGTAAAATTATTAGCTTCTCTAAACCTCTGCTTCTCAGTTTGTGGAAAACAAAGGCAGTGATAAGTATATTATGTATATAATAAATATATTTATATACAATATAATATATTTATACACAATATTTTGCTTCCCAGGAGGCACTAGTGGTAAAGAGCCTGTCTGTCAGTGCACGAGACTTAAGAGACACAGGTTTGACCCCTGAGTCAGGAAGATTCCCTGGAGTGGAGTCAGCAACCCACTTCAGTATTCTTGCCAGGAGAATCCCATGGCCAGAGGAACCTGGTGGGCTATGGTCCACAGGGTAGCAAAGATTTGGACACAATTGAAGTGGCTTAGCATGTACACAGGCATACACAATAGTAAAGACAGTAATAAAGGCAGTTATATGTCTTATTAATGTGAGGTGCTAGTGTTAGCCTACTTGTATCTAAATTATGGAAAACTTTATTTTTGTTTATCTGATAATAGGATATTATTATTTCCCTGGGAAGAATAATTTTAACATGAAACAGTGTATACACATATTTTTGGTAAATATCTTTGATAATGCTTGTTTAACCTGAAATAGGATTATATCCATACACACATCTATTACGGGAGACAATTGTATGTAAGTGTATGTGTTCTTGGAGGATGACAGTGTTAGGAAGAGAAAACACCAAAAACTGAACTAATGCATGCACAACTATGTAACAGTTTTAATATAAAACCAAACCAAACAAAAAGCAGGATAATGATTAAAATCTGAACCAAAGGAATTTATCTAGGTCTTATTTTTCTCAAGATTTCTGATTAACAAATAAACCAAATGACTTGGATGAGGAAACGATACCAATAAATCAACAAAAGAGAAATAGGCTACTGAGTACCTAAGATATCTGTCAAACTGCTTTTATTTAGATCCATAGAAAATGTACTATTTATTGTTCATCAGCTTCTCAACCTTAAAAAACTTGGCAAGTGCAAACAGAAGGGTCTTATAATAATGAACATAGCTTGAGCAACAAAAAGAAAAACTAAAACTTGATGGAAAAGGAAAAGACAAAAATTATAAATTTGAAAATAAAATGTAATGCTTTTTAATTAAAAAAATCTGAGGCCAGATATTATATACTATTAATACAATCATCAAATAGCATTAAGAAATAATAGCAGTTGAATTTAATAGTGATGACCTCAGATTATTAAATAAATGTTTACTGTTCTCAATTTTGAAAGTAATTTTTAGAGATTTCAATGCAACTTACAGTAGAACTCTGGAATAACATTATAAAAGTACACTTTTGGATATAATTGGTTTTGCTGGAATTCTCCAAGCAACAATCTTTCTAAATATCTTGTGCTGTTGGGTTGAGGATGGGGTGGGTGCAGTGTGGAGAGGGAGGGAAGGTAAGACCAGGAAGGTAAATAGCATGCAATCCAGACTCAGCAAACAGAGCAGAAAGTGGATTTCCTCATCTTTAGTATTCTTTAGGTTTTATCTTTACATGAAGCCAATATTTGGAAATCAACAAGTTTCAAGAAGATTTCAAAAGGGTTGATACTACTGTCCTGTAAGTCTCAGCCAGAATCATCCCATTGGTATTTAATTCAAAGCAGAAAACCACTACCAGGTAACTCCAAACCACAGGCAGTAGTGAATTTTAAGTAGCTCAGTCAAATGCTTAGAACTCCCTATCAGCTACCTGCACAAGTTTCACTAGCACATTTCACCCACATTTCAGTTTTGTACCAAACCATAAGATCTTGCTCAAATTCATGCAGGGTAATCGAGACAGGAGATTTAATACAGCGGGGGTATGGGTAGGTGAAGGGGAGTAGGAAATTTTGAGGCGCTTGGGTTAAAAAGGCCTCAGCCTTTTGAGAAATTAACAGTGGTTCCCCAGTGGGATTGAATCCCAGTTGTCCAAATATGTAACTAGCTCTATAATGATATTTGACTTTCTCTTATTTCTTCCGTGCTTTACTCTCCAATTCTCTCACTCCTGCTGCCAGGTATCACCTACTTAAATAAACTACCTGCTCCCAAGTCTTTATTTTAGGCTCTGATGTCAGGGGAAGACAGCTGTGATAGCAGTTTCACTGTCTGTTTTTTTGGTACTGCATGTTTCACTGTACGTTTTTAATACTTGAGGGCTTAGCACTAATCACATCCAAAATGCTACATCTGATTGTATACCAATTTTACATTACAAAAAGCAAAACAAAACAGAACAGTCACTATAGAGAGGCTGGCAGGAACCCTAAGATAGTTAAAGAGGTTTCAATATGGCCTAATATATCCTGTGTGATTGGGGGCTCACTCCCTTTTCTGATCTTATTGTTTATATCAATCTCCTTTGTTTTCTGTATGCCTTCTTCTCTAGGGCTTTTTCATTTGCTGTTCTTTTTTTGGGGGGGACCTTTAAGACTCCATCCAGAGAAGGCAATGACACCCCACTCCAGTACTCTTGCCTGGAAAATCCCATGGGCAGAGGAGCCTGGTAGGCTGCAGTCCACGGGGTGGCTAAGAGTTGGACATGACTGAGCGACTTCACTTTCACTTTCATGCATTGGAGAAGCAAATGGCAACCCACTCCAGTGTTCTTGCCTGGAGAATCCCAGGGACGGGGGAGCCTCTGTGTGTCTATGGGGTCACACAGAGTCGGACATGACTGAAGTGACTTAGCAGCAGCAGCAGCAGCAGCAAGACTCCATCATTCAAGAATCTGCTTTTTGACACACCTTGGGAGAAATATTCCTTAATTAGCCTATTGAAAGAATCTCAATCTATTCCTTTATATCTCCTTGCCCTACTTAACTTTTTCTCTACCACTTAGCACTGTCTGACATTTTGTTATATATATATTTGCCTGTTTATTGTATGACACCTTATGTATACTATAAGTCTTCCTGGAGAACACATTAATAACACTTTGAAGGAAAATAATATCATTTCAAATCTCTAAAATTTTGACCTACAACATCTGGGAATCAATAAATTACCAGGTGAATTTCTCAGAATATAATCAGGATACAAACTATACGGTAACTTTGGATGTTTAATAATCAAAGAATTAAGAACTATAATAGGAGATCAGCATAATAGGAAATTAGCTACCAAATTATAAAGACAACACTAAAGAACACATGAAGAGTAGATGTGGGAAGCAGCCACTACCCCTAAGACTAAAACAGAACACCCCAAAAAACAGCAAATTTGAAGGTTGGCATCTAGATCTCACTGGAGAAAGTAAGGTTATAGCCAACAGAATGCGAAGAAATTCTGTGAAGGATTTGTGCTTGTGGAACTTTCTGGGATGGAATCTACCTTCTGGGACAGTGAGGGATGCCATACATGGGGAGATGTGCTGTGGAATCACCTCAGGTTGTGATCAAAAGCTGTCAACAAAGAGGCAGTAAAGAGAACTTACCACTCACAGTGCATTAAGGTACTATGATCTAGAAAGCTGGTAAAAGTTGTCATGGGGGACTGCTACACACCGTTGACTTGCCAAACATAGTAAGTTAAAAGAGAGCCCACCTAGGTAACAAAAAGAAGACACCCTTTTTCTTCCAGGCCCATTGAAAGCTCATTGCTTTCAAGAGCTGGAACAAAAGTTAACTTTAATTCAATGGAGAGGAGAAATGTTCCAGTATTATAAGCAAAACAATATGTGCCAGTCTGGAAGGGAGGACTGTTTGGGAGAGAATGGATACATGTATATGTATGCCTGAGTCCCTTCACTGTTCACCTGAAACTACTAAAACATTGTTCATTGGCTATACTCCAATATAAATAAAAAGTTTAAAAAAGAAGAGTGAATTTCATACCTAAAGGATATATATATATGTTATAGTCCATCCCTTGGCTACTTATTTTCATATGTACCCTTCTACGACATTTGAACTTCTGTATAACAACAAAGGTCAGTTTTTATTCCAATCCCAAAGAAAGGCAATGCCAAAGAATGCTCAAACTACCACACAATTGCACTCATCTCACACGCTAGTAAAGTAATGCTCAAAATTCTCCAAGCCAGGCTTCAGCAATACATGAACCATGAACTTCCAGATGTTCAAGCTGGTTTTAGAAAAGGCAGAGGAACCAGAGATCAAATTGCCAACATCCACTGGATCATGGAAAAGCAAGAGAGTTCCAGAAAAACATCTATTTCTGCTTTATTGACTATGGCAAAGCCTTTGATTGTGTGGATCACAATAAACTGTGGAAAATTCTTCAAGAGATGGGAACACCAAACCATCTGATCTGCCTCTTGAGAAATCTATATGCAGATCAGGAAGCAACAGTTAGAACTGGACATGGAACAACAGACTGGTTCCAAATAGGAAAAGGAGTTCGTCAAGGCTGTATATTGTCACCCTGCTTATTTAACTTCTATGCAGAGTACATCATGAGAAATGCTGGGCTGGAAGAAGCACAAGCTGGAATCAAGATTGCCAGGAGAAATATCAATAACCTCAGATATGCAGATGACACCACCCTTATGGCAGAAAGTGAAGAGGAACTAAAAAGCCTCTTGATGAAAGTGAAAGAAGAGAGTGAAAAAGTAGGCTTAAAATTCAGCATTCAGAAAATGAAGATCATGGCATCTGGTCCCATCACTTCATGGGAAATAGATGGGGAAACAGTGGAAACAGTGTCAGACTTTATTTTTCTGGGCTCCAAAATCACTGCAGATGGTGACTGCAGCCATGAAATTAAAAGATGCTTACTCCTTGGAAGAAAAGTTATGATCAACCTAGATAGCATATTGAAAAGCAGAGACATTACTTTGCCAACAAAGGTCCATCTAGTCAAGGTTATGGTTTTTCCAGTGGTCATGTATGGATGTGAGAGTTGGAGTGTGAAGAAAGCTGAGCGCCAAAGAATTGATGCTTTTGAACTGTGGTGTTGGAGAAGACTCTTGAGATTCCCTTGGACTGCAAGGAGATCCAACCAGTGCATTCTGAAGGAGATAAGCCCTGGGATTTCTTTGGAAGGAATGATGCTAAAGCTGAAACTCCAGTACTCTGGCCACCTCATGGGAAGAGTTGACTCATTGGAAAAGACTCTGATGCTGGGAGGGATTGGGGGCAGGAGGAGAAGGGGACAGCAGAGAATGAGATGGCTGGATGGCATCACTGACTCGATGGATGTGAGTCTGAGTGAACTCTGGGAGTTGGTGATGGACAGGGAGGCCTGGCGTGCTGCGATTCATGGGGTTGCAAATAGTTGGACACGACTGAGCGACTGAACTGAACTGAACTGATAACAACAAAACCATTGTCAGTTTTCCAACAACAAGATACAGCTACCATTTGCACAAGTGAAGAAGTTCTTAAACTTTCCCCCAAATGCATAATCTCAACAGTTACTATATCCACAACTTGAGTTACAGTACCACTAAATATTCTGTTATCTGTATGTTAAATTGTAAAGCAAATGGTCAACAGTTTTCTTTAGAATTACAATAGACATCTGAAGGCAAAAAAGCATATAGAAATAAGCACATATATAAGTAAAGAACAGAAATTTAAAGCTATTGCAGTCCCCATTTTTTTAATTGGTCAAAAAAGAACAGCTGATATTTAGAGATGCCTTCCCCTACTACCTATTTCCTATTCTCCTCAATGCTATCCAGGGTCTCAGTTGAAGTTCTTTACCTGGTTGAATGTGCCAACTAAAGATTAGCACTTGCCATCTGTTTCTATAAGAATAAAGTCACTAGCGACTGCAGTTGTGACCTTCAACACAGCCTGAAAAAGTTCGGAAGGAGAGGAGGAATGAGTTACTCTGTGCTCTGGGGAAAACTGGTAGAACAGACCTTTAGATAGATATTTTCAGGAGAAGATTTTATGAGCCAAATTTCTTGCATCTTCTCATATCTAGAAAAGCATTGAAATAATTCATGCAGACATCTGCTTCTCGTGACCTGCAGCAAGCCTCTGCTAAAATGGGTGGTTGACTCCATGTAGCTCCTTCACTAAAATCATATATAATACTGACCTTCTCCCCCACCTCTTCAGAGCAGTTCCTCAGAGCTTTCTGAGAGGCTGTCTCCTGGGTTATCGTCCTCTTTCCTTTGCCCCAAAGGAAATTGAACTCACAACTTTCATGTTGTGCGTTGTTTTTAGACATCAAATGACTCAACATTTTATTTCCAAAGTATCTGTATTCTTGTTATCTTTCTTTTTTCAGTTGTGGTTTTCTCTTAACCTTTACTAGTGAATTCACCCTAGTGAATTATTTTGATTGTGCACAATGTTTTCCTTGTCATTATACAGCAGCAATCTGATTTTCCCTTTGTAATTGGGAACAACCTCTTCAGCCAACAAAGAAACCCTCAGTCCAGCCTGTGGTTTTAGCCACACAAGGATCTAAAATGATTAGCTATCTGTCTAATGTCCTACTACAATGAAGCCATTCCTATGTCCAATGGTTAAAATGTTTCTTTCTTTGGAAGTGAGACCTCCAAACCAGTAAGATTTAAGATTTCTATTACAGAAAATAAATATTCTGATATAATGTTACTGAGTATAATAGTGAGAAGAGCCACTCCCACTTTATGACTCCCAGACCACTCTGGCTATGGGGAGAGAGCATGGCATTGGGTTTCCCAGGTGACTCAGATGGTAAAGAGTTTGCCTGCAATGCAGGAGACCCAGGTTTGATCCCTCAGTTGGGAACATGCCCTGGAAAAGGGCATGGCAACCCACTCAAGTATTCTTGCCTAGAGAATTGCATGGACACAGTAGCCTGGCAGGCTAAGTCCATGACCTCACAAAGAGTCAGAAATGATTGAGTGACCAACACACACTACGGTCTTTGATTCAAAGTACATACTGGGTCCTGTAAGATAGAACCGTCTCCTTTAGGGTGTTATTTCCCAGTTGATACTACAAAGTAGAGATCAGTAAGCCATTTCACTTTTCAGTGAGTCCAACTGCTTTCAAGCAACCCAGCTTGTTTTAATGGTAGCTCTAGTGGCACTAGCCCATCGTTATATCTTATTTGATAAAATAAGATTCTCAATCAGAAGCAATGCTATGTGGAATGTTATAATGGTTTATAAGGCATTTTCTGAGACTTTGGAAAGTAGAGTTGCTAGACTATTTATAGATAGGGAAGGAAAATCCTTATCCAGAACATGAATTTTTTTCAGTAAGAAAAATTATCTTCCCAATCCGTGATAAAATAAATCTAATGTTTGACAAACTACCACAAGGTGACTGGCTTTCACATCCAGGCAATAATGACAAACGTAGGGTTCAATGTTCATCTCAACTATTGGAAAATTAGGCACCAGCACTATCATTATCCAGGCCATTGTTGATAAAAGAAGATGCACTATTGTTTGCCCATGCATAGCTTCTAATTATGCCAATGTAGCTCTTTGTTCAGAGGATTACTGATTAAACAGTGGGATGGCAGGGGAAATAGTCTGGCTGACATCCAATGGAGTGTGCTATTTTGTCCAATGGATTATGAGGAGCCCGCCCTACAGGTGATATTCTTAGCTGAACATTACCATAAAATTCAAGCATCTTCACAGGCTGTGCCCATTCAAAGAGGTTCGCTTCTACCTCTTCCCAGTACTTCTTCATCACTAATTTTTCAATCCTGTTTTTTTTTTTTTTTTTCCCTCTCTCCTGTTTTTGACCATCCAGTGAACCAGTTAGCATCTCCCCATGAATTAGAGTGTAGATTGGTGCTTCTAGCTATCTCTTAATTAGACAAAGTGGACAACCAAGTATACTGTTTGAAATTTTTCCCATTGGGAGGAAATTTTTACCATACTTCTTAAGTAAGGATTATCTCTGAGTGGGGCTCCAGTGTCCTATTGCCATTTTTTGGTAATATTTCTGTCATATTAGAGGCATCTTCTAACCAGGCTTGAGTACTTTTTTTTTTCCCTTCTGTCAATTAGTCTTAAGTAACATCATATATCCCCAAAACTCACGGACACAGATTGAAGGATATAAGATGATACCAAAAGAGTTGATATCAAAAAGTGTCCTATCTAACTTCTGTGCATATTAGTTATTCTATCTGGACCTTCCCAATCTGTTTTTACACATAGAGAACTGTGCTATTATTCTCTTCTTGTGCAAGCACAATATACTATTCTTTTTCACCAAGGACACTTCAAATATCATTGGCTAAACTTAATCATAAGGCCCAAGCAGTAGAGTGGTTTGAAGTGCCACCTGAATTTATTGCAGAGCCTCCTCCTGCTCTGATCTTCCCTTGAAACTGGCAACCAGTTGACTCGTGGATCTAAATACTGCAGTAGTAAACTCAAATATGGTACACATTGTCTCCAAATTCCTCCAGAATAAAATTATCAAGTTTTTTTTTTTTTTTTCCCCCAGTTACTATAGCAGGAGGTATTAGGAGCAGCTGTTTGTCTTTTATCATGAACACTGTAGCTTTACATGTTCTAGGCCACGAAGCCTTCAGATGGGAGGCAATGGTGTGAGATTGTGGAAATTTCACTGAGATGAGAGTCCTCTAACTTTTTGTAAGGTTTCTCACTCATCTTCTAATCATTACATATTTTAGTAAGGCATCTAAAACACTTGCTGTTTCCTGTTCATCAGATATAATCAGAATAATATCTCAGGGTAGAAGACCAGTGTCATTTTTCATAGGATGGCAAAATCATTAAGGGGCTTCTTGGAGGCTCAGCAATAAAGGATTTGCCTGCAATGCAGGAGCTCTAGGAGATACGGGTTCTATACCTGGTTTGGGAAGATCCCCTGGAAGAAGGGCATGTCAACTTATTCCAGTATTCTTGCCTGGAGAATCCCATTGACAGAGCCTAGCAGGTTGCAGTCCATGGGGTTACACACAGTCAGACTTGATTGAAGTGACTTAGCATGCATGCAAAATCATTAAGACCTCTGCAGACTATATTCAAAGAAGGCTATGGCACCCCACTCCAGTACTCTTGCCTGGAAAATCCCATGGATGGAGGAGCCTGGAAGACTGCAGTCAAGGGGTCGAGAAGAGTCAGACAAGACTGAGCGACTTCACTTTCACTTTTCACTTTCACGCATTGGAGAAGGAAATGGCAACCCACTCCAGTGTTCTTGCCTGGAGAATCCCAGGGACAGGGGAGCCTGGTGGGCTGCCGTCTATGGGGTCACACAGAGTTGGACACGACTGAAGCAACTTAGCAGCAGCAGCAGGAGCAGACTATATTATACTATAGATAAGAGGTATTGACTCTAGGACAAGACTAAAGACCTCATCTTGTTTGGGTCAGGTGATAGCAAACTGATTTTGGTGGTCCCTGAAAAATAGTATGCGGGAAAGAGATGATTTATTTCAGTAAAGGTTCAGTTCAGTTCAGTCACTCAGTCATGTCCGACTCTTCACGACCCCATGAATCACAGCACGCCAGGTGATGGACAGCATGCTGTCCATCAACAACTCCCAGAGTTCACTCAGACTCACATCTATCGAGTCAGTGATGCCATCCAGCCGTCTCATCCTTTGTCGTCCCCTTCTCCTCCTGCCCCCAATCCCTCCCAGCATCAGAGTCTTTTCCAATGAATCAACTCTTCCCATGAGGTGGCCAACATATTGGAGTTTCAGCTTTAGCATCATTCCTTCCAAAGAAATCCCAGGGCTGATCTCCTTCAGGATGGACTGGTCGGATCTCCTTGCAGTCCAAGGGACTCTCAAGAGTCTTCTCCAAAATCACAGTTCAAAAGCATCAATTCTTCGGCGCTCAGCTTTCTCACAGTCCAACTCTCACATCCATACATGACCACTGAAAAAACCATAGCTTTGACTAGATGGACATTTGTTGGCAAAGTAATGTCTCTGCTTTTCAGTAAAGGTAGTACATCTTAAAGAGTAGCTACAATTGGAGTCACTATCTGATTAAGTTTGGAATAGTCCACAGATATTCTCTGAGAGCTATCCAACAACTGTAAAGGCCAAGTTAGTAATTTAAATGAGGGGAAGGATAGGCCTCAGCCCCAGGTGATGTTACCACAGACTTTTGAACAAAATAAAGCTATTTTCCTCAAATAATAAAGTACTTCCACTAGTAAGAGAAGATCAGAGTGATTAAGGGATCCTGTAGTTTGAATGACAACTAATGATTTCATAATTATCCTGGGAGAAATGAAGACCTTACTGAAAACCTTACAAAGTTGAGATTAGTTGCTAGTATTTGCCTTTATACCTGGTAAAGCTAGGAGATGAAATCCAGAAGGCACCAGTACCACATATAATTCTTTATTGAACAAATCTACTTCTTGTTCCTTTACCTGAAGATTTCATCTCACGAAGCTTTTAGTATAGTAATAAGTATAATTCTTGGGTTATAGATCTTGTTTGAATTTAAGTAAATGCTGATTCATAGATAGACTATAATATATCATTTATTTGGGGTTTAAGCAAAAGATAAATTATAAAATTGCCAAGAGAGCTAGTTTTTGATTCAGTCTCCAAAATTATTAATATGAATATAATATAGCAAAATAATTACTCAAAAGATAGCCAGAATGTTTACAAATGACTTAAACTATAATTTCAACTTTTCTGAATGTTGTCCTTTAAGTATGTGAAAGTGTTGCACTGTATATGCCAGCAAATTTAGAAAACACAGCAGTGGCCACAGGACTATGGTGAAATGAAAAAGGTAAATTTTCATTCCAATCCCAAAGAAAGACAAGGCAAAAGAATGTTCAAACTACTGTACAGTTACACTCATCTCACACTCTAGCTAAGTAATGCTCAAAAGTCTCCAAACTAGGCTTCAACGGTACGTGAACTGAGAACTTCCAGATGTCCAAGCTATATTTACAAAAGGCAAAGGAACCAGAGATCAAATTGTCAACATCCATTGGATCATCAAAAAAACAAGACAAAAACATCTACTTCTGTTTCATTGACTATGTTAAAGCCTTTGATTGTGGATCACAACAAACTGTGGAAAATTCTTCAAGGGATGGGAATACCAGACCACCTTACCTGTCTTCTGAGAAATCTGTATGGAGGTCAAGAAGCAATATGGACATGGACATTAGAACTGGACATGGAACCACAGACTGCTTCCAAATAGGGAAAGGAGTACGTCAAGGCTGCATATTGTCACCCTGCTTATTTAACTTATATGCAGAGTACATCATGCAAAATGCAGGGCAGATGAAGCACAAGCTGAAATCAAGATTGCCAGGAGAAATGTCAATAACCTCATATATGCAGATGATACCACTCTTATGGAAGAAAGTGAAGAAGAACTAAAGAGCCTCTTGATGAAAGTAAGAGGAGAGTGAAAAACCTGGCTAAAAACTCAACATTCAGAAAACTAAGATCATGGTATCCGGTCCCATCCTTTCATGGCAAATAGATGGGGAAACAATGGAAATAGTACATTTATTTTGAAGGGCTCCAAAATCACTGCAGATGGTGACTGCACCCATGAAATTAAAAGACGCTTGCTCCTTGGAAGAAAAGTTATGACCAACCTAGATAGCATATTAAAAAGCAGAGACATTACTTTGCCAACAAAGGTCCATCTAGTCAAGGCTATGGTTTTTGCAGTGGTCATGTATAGATGTGAGAGTTGGATCATAAATAAATCTGAGCATTGAAGAACTGATGCTTTTGAACTGTGGTGTTGGAAAAAATTCAAGAGAGTCTTTTGGACTGCAAGGAGATCAAACCAGTCAATCCTAAAGGAAAACAGTCCTGAATATTCATTGGAAGGACTGATGGTGAAGCTGAAGCTCCAATACTTTGGCCAGCTGATGTGAAGAACTGACTCATTGGAAAGACCTGATGCTAGGAAACACTGAAGGCAGCAGGAGAAGGGTACAACAGAAGATGAGATGGTTGGATGGCATCCCCGACTCAACGGACATGAGTTTGAGCAAGCTCTGGGAGTTAGTGATGGACAGGGAGGCCTGGCATGCTGTAGTCCACGGGGTCACAAAGAGTTGGACACAACTGAGAGTCTGAACTGAACTGAAGTATGTGGAAGGAAGTAATTGCCACTCAGTATTTAAAATAAAACTGTACATATCTTACTCAGCAATGGAGAGTTGTGCTTGTAAGACACAGTGTTTCTGATCAAAGTACACTGTTGATTTTAGACATGGATTTTAGGAAATGCATATATCAGAAATTGGTGCATTAACCAGAAGCAAGAGTGCCTAGGGATTGGATGACCTTTGGCCTCAGTCATAGGATTGTGGCTGCCACCAATTGGTTGACTTTGGAAGAAGTTCCCATTGGTTGGGAGGGTTTTTAAGCAGTTTTGGAAGTTCATTTTATTAAGGTCAATTAACAATCAGTATTTCTGTAGAAAAATAGAAATACTTTTATTTTCAAGTATAAAACCAAAAGAATAATATATTTTACAATATAATAATTTTATTATAATATAATATATATATATTATATATAATTAATAATTATATTATATTATATATATTATATATTATAATATAATTTTAAAATAATTAGATATGCAGCCTTTCTATCTCCACTATCTGATATACTAAATGATAAAAATGAAAGAAAAATGAAATTTCAAGTTAGTTGTACAAAAAAGGAAACAGTAAACAAATCTCTGTGGGACTGTAATAAATAGTTGTATTCAATGATCTCTGTAGATAATCCATATTGTGAATTAATTGCCATAATTTTAAATTAAAGAAAGCAAAAATTTATATAGCTGACATTTACAGAGAATAAAAAAAGCTAAACAAATATTTATTTTAACTATATTTTGCATAAAAACTGCCCATGATCATATTTTTTGGCCTCTATTACCATAAACCATATTCTCCTATTAATTTCTAAGTCCAGTTGTATACAGTATCCAAAAGCCAAAATTAGAAATTTAGTTTCACTGAAGATTGAAGAAGTGAACAAAGAACTTATTCAGTTTGTGCAATATTTTACCAACAGGTCAAACTTGTTTTCCTTTCAGTTCAGTTCAGTTTAGTCTCTCAGTCGTGTCCAACTCTTTGCAACCCCATGAATCGCAGCACACCAGGCCTCCCTGTCCATCACCAACTCCTGGAGTTCACTCAGACTCACGTCCATTGAGTCAGTGATGCCATCCAGCCATCTCATCCTCTGTTGTCCCCTTCTCCTCCTGCCCCCAATCCCTCCCAGCATCAGAGTCTTTTCCAATGAGTCAACACTTCGCATGAGGTGGCCAAAGTACTGGAGTTTCAGCTTTAGCATCACTCCTTCCAAAGAACACCCAGGACTGGTCTCCTTTAGAATGGACTGGTTGGATCTCCTTGCAGTCCAAGGGACTCTCAAGAGTCTTCTTCAACACCACAGTTCAAAAGCATCAATTCTTCTTTTAGAGATCACCAATTTCAAACTAATATGAATATAGATAACTAGGTATATTCATTTAATTATCTTCAAAACAACTGTTGTACTAAAGAGAGTTGAAGGATGCTATTGTGTTGAAAAAGAGAATAGAACTAGATTTATTGAATCCGTGACATTTTTCTAGGTTCTGTGCTATATAATCAGCTTATTTTCTCATGTTATCTATTTAATTTTCACAGTAATTGCTATATTTTCTTTATGAAAAACATCACACATAAATACACAAATAGACTTTACATTAAGACAATATTGTAGATGAACAATCTATGACTCAGAAAGATTTGATAAATTTCTCTGGTTAAAAAATAAATTGGGGGAGCAGGGATTCAAATTCATCCTTGCCTAACATATAAGCCCATGGGAGCTCTAAGATGAAATAAAATAAAACTCATTTCTTGTGAATATCAAAAATGTTTAAATATAATATTTATAATTTCTGCTATCTAGCCTATACATGGTTTTGTGGAAGAAACAAGTGAATTTGCCAAGTAGATTATGTGGATTGTGACTCAGTTATGCTTTTCAACAAATATTATTTACGGAGTTTACTACTCCCCTGCAAATGGAGCCATATACCATGCACACTAAAATGCTTGCCTGGAGGAACTCAAGTAGGGCAGCTCTAATAGTCTATTTTGTTTTTCAAAGTGTCGGCATTCAGCTTATTGGAAGGTACATGATAGAACAATGCTTTCCCCCTTTTCAGTAAATGATGCCACATTTCTTGTTGTTTTCCAATTTTCTAGCTCTCTGTAGTGCTCCATGACTTTCCAGCTACAATTGTGGTTGTGCTGGGTAGTTTATTAGTCAATTCCTTCAACACCCAGGGATCCATTTTATTTGGTCCTGCTGGTTTATGTATGTTCACATTTTTAAAAAAGTATTCCCTGGTGAGTTTTAGTCAGTAGTCATTTTTTCACTTCTTTCCAATTCTGTAAACTTCATTTTCTCTATCAGCATTGCTTTCTTAGTTTGCTATAATGTCTCCAGTTTTTGGTCTCTTATTTCCTGTGAATCATAGGCTTTAAAAAAAATAGCTAATTTTCTCATCTCTTCAGATAAAATGCTCATTTCTCTACTTTTTTTTCTTCTTTTTGTGACTGGAATCTTTGTTTTCTGATATCACATTGAATTCTATTATTGTAAGTGCCCCTTTGCACTTATCCCAGATTCTAACCTATTCATTCCCTGTCTTTATATGGTTCTACTATTTAAGCACATCAGAGTATACTATTCTGATCACTAGGGTATGGATACCTCAATTCACAAATTTTATACTTAAGTTCTCTATTAAATTGCTTGATGGAATATTATCCATAGTAGAAAAAAGACAAATGTGGTATACAGTGTGGACACATACACAGGCATACATCCATAATGCAATTAACATACAATGATAGTCTTAGTTGCTCAGTTATGTCCAACTCTTTGTGACTCCATGGACTGAATTGTAACCTGCCAGGCTCATCTGTCCATGGAATTCTCCTGGCAAGTATACTGGTGGGTCAGGATCTTCCTGACCCAGTGATTGAACCTGGGTCTCCTGTATTGCAGGCAGATTCTTTACCATCTGAGCCACCAATTAACATAGGGTGATATAAATCATGAAAGAGCTATATGTTGCCCATTGTAAGGCCAAGGTTCAGATGTCTAAGTTTATACTTCATCAATAATAGCTTCTACATATTAATTATGTTTCAGCTTTGTAACAGGACTCTTTCACACATATCCTGGTTAGCAAAAGGAGAATAGCTACCAGTACCATAAGAACTAATAAACCAGAGATATGCACTACTATGGAGCTGTGTTTCTGACTTCATATATTGGCAATTACTCTCCCATTTTTAAAGTTCTTTTAGGGATCTAGCCAAAGCGAATTCCATTTGTTATTCAAACAAGAGTTGGACACTCCTTTCAGATTTCATAGAAGTTTATAGTTGCCTTTATAAAGTCCAATGTTTTCCCACAATCTCTATTTAGCTACTAATTTGTACCTCCTAGTTTTTCTCCACCTGAAGATGTTATAAAATTTGCATTTAAGATTATAGAATGAAAAAAAAATTATAGAATGGTAGTCTCCCTGTGTTTCTTCTTAAGTGTTTTATCAGTGTTGATGGGTTAAAACCCTTGCTAAAACATTTAATACTGAATATAATGGAATAAACTAAATACTTAGTATGTATACATTGAAAAAAGATATCATGGTAAAGCACTTGTTGGTGGAGAATATTTCAATATGGGGTACTGATTCTTATTGGCTAAGAGCTTATAGTGGGCTTCCCTGGTGTCTCAGACAGTAAAGAATCTGCTGGCAATGTAGAAGACCTGGGTTTGATCCCTGGGCTGGGAAGATCCCCTGGAGAAGGGAATGGCAACCCACTCCAGTATTCTTGCCTGGAGAACTCCATGGACAGAGGAGCCTGGCAAGCTGCAGTCTGGGGTCGCAGAGTTGGACACAACTCAGCGACTGATGCACACACACACACACACACACACACACACACACACACACACAAGAGCTTATAGTACAGTCTGTCAGATTAGCTGTTGCTTACTTGGAAAGTAAGAATGCAAATCAAAGCACAGGAAAATTATACATATTGGTATTGTCCTTTAGTGGCATGTATGTGTATATATATTTAATTATACACATTTTCTTTGTCTCAGTCTCTCATATATAGCACACATGACATATGATGAATGTACTTAAATGTTATGTAGGAAGTATTTTAAAGACAAATAGTATTTCATGCACATGCAAAATATGAAAGATTTTAAAATATGAATATATATCTTTGTTCACAAATTTAATAATTTATCAAGTGCCTAACCCATACCATT
Source organism: Bos taurus (assembly GCF_002263795.3). NCBI lineage: Eukaryota > Metazoa > Chordata > Mammalia > Artiodactyla > Bovidae > Bos > Bos taurus. The sequence goes on along the minus strand of NC_037338.1, from coordinate 34,856,425 downwards.
TGAATCACATATACTCTTTTAATAATTATGTTTATTTTGAGAATGTGATCTTAAGGGCATATAGAAGAAAATGGAACAAGACAGAGAATTTTAGTGTTGTCCTCATATGAGTCACTCTTGGGAAAAGTAAAAGATATAAAGATATGCATTTTGATAAACAGAGAGAGTATCAGTTCTTAAGTCCAAAATCACAAGTATGAGTTCCAAAATAAGGGATAAAGATAATAGAAAAAAATTATCAAATATATAATACAAAATAATGAGGAGTCTGGAGGGCTACAGTTCATGGGGTCTCAAAGAGTCGAAAATGGGTCTTCTGTATTGCAGGCAACTGAGCGATTTTCACTTCCACTTTCCTGGACTCCTTGTTTAGTATCCTGCAATAAAGTTATTCTTTTCTACTTTACTCAAAACTGTCTCTGTGATTCAATTTGGTGGTGTACAGAGGCCAGATTTCAGCAACACTTTGGGGTGGCAAATTTTGCTCCTCTACAGAACTTTATTCACAATAAATAAGCAAGACTGGAAAGAATTAAAATATTCAACAAGGGAATGGACCCATTCCTTAAGAAGGCAGAAGTGTTTTCAGCCTAATAAAGGAGTATCCAAGAGAAAATATATTTAATGAAATTAGAAATAAGGTTTATATACTATATAAAATCACTGAAGAACATGATATTACAATATGTAACTGTGGTGAACAACCATGTTGAAGAGAAGGAAGCTGGCAATCATGAGTGACTAAGAAAGTAAGAAAGTATGACAAATTCCCATGTGTCATAATAGGTGTGGATTATGTAATATCTAAAATATATTAATCAATAGTCTTAGTAAAACATCATTTAGAGATGTGGAAGTCCTGATTCCAATTCATGGTTGGGGAGGGGGGGATTTCCCAGTACCTACAAGCAGTTGTCAGACACCAACATAGTGTCCAAGAATTCAACTCAGTTCTGACACTGTATTTCAGAGACAGCATCAGATTTCACAGGTTGAGTTTGACCCTACAATATTGCCTCTAATTCCAGCTGCACCTCCACCCCAACTTAAAACATCAGTCACAAGCCTAAGCTGTCATCTGTTCTTCTGACCAACTGACTATAGTTTGAAGGTTCCAGTGACCCCCTATAACTCAGGATGCCAACTGAAAGCCCAGGGTATTTATTACCTGTACTTCTGACCAATTGGCTATAGATCAGAGTCTTCTTGACCTCCTCCTTGGGTTTGATTAGTTTGCTAGACTAGCTCACAGAACTCAGAGAAATATTTTGCTTACTAGATTACAGGTTTATTTTAAAAGATTTAACTCAGGGACAACCAGATCGGAGAGGTATATGGGGCAAAGTGTGGGGAAAGGGCTCAGAGCTACCTCCTCATCTCTAGGCAAGTTGCTCTCCCTGTACCTTCCGGTGTTTACCAACCCAGAAGTGCTTTGAATCCCTTCATTTTAGATGTTTTTAAGGAGGGTTCATTACATATATATGATTGATTAACTCATTGAACATTGGTGACTGATTCAACCTCTGGCCCCTTATCTCCTCCCCAGAGATCAGGGATGGGACTAAAATTACAACTCAACCTTCTAAACATAGAGTTGGCTCCTGTAGCAACAAGCCCACATTCTTAGGAGTTATCCAAAAGTCACCTCATTAACAAAACAAAAGACACTTTAACTTCTCTCTTATAGGAAATTCCAAGGGTTTTAACAGCTCTGTGCCAGAAACAAGACAATGACCAAATAAATATTTCATATTCTAAATCATAATATCAAAGCTAGAAGAATTTAACAGAGATAAGTTAAATTTAATCTTATTTTGGAACAGAACAGGGTATACAAAACAAAAGGTTTGTTTTAATTGTGAGCTTTTCTTATTATTAATTATTTTTAATGATGCACGTTTTATTTCGATTAATTAAAAGATATTTATATAGTTGCTTGCCAACCATTCTTGCACGTAAATAACTTAAATGGTAAAATCTATTTGTTAGACAGCTTAGTAATAACTAAATGGTTTGAATTAAAACACAGATACTCTCTGACCCAGCCATTCCATTAACATAAATTCAACATAGATAGTTTTGGATGAAAGCACAAAGATATAAATGGGAATATTCACTGCAGTGTTGCAGTAAAAGACATAAATATCCTTTAATAGAAATTAATTAGGCAATTTTGCTATACCCATGCACTGGATTGCTCTTTTTTTACTTTATTCTCTCCATACTTTTTTGAAGTATTTCAAGTTTTATTGTTATTACACATTAAGTAAGATGTAGAACATTATTAAATTATGGTCTTATGTACATAAAATAAGTATATTATGAATATACACATATATATACACAACACTTAAATGCAAAAGTATTTTGAGGGAGGGGAATTGAAAAGTAATTGTTAATTGTACTTCAAGAACGACACTGACAAGGATGGTGAGACAGAGAAATTTTGGAGGGGAGAGAACGTATTCCATCTGTAGCATTCAAATTATTACTCTGAAAATGAATTACATTTCCTATCAAACCATAGTTTAAAATAATTTAAGAATAACATATTTATCTTTGTTTCTTTGAGCTGTGTAAAAGTTACTCAGTTCTTTGTATGTAGCAGGGGCTCACTAATGGTTGATTATATGAATTCCAAATGTAACAGGCTGGCATAGAGAAAGGATCATGTGACCGAAAGGTTGTTGTTGAATGACGCAAAGATGCTGGGATTCTTGGCCTCCGGAGGAGAAGAAGTCAATCCAGGGCCAGAGATGAGGCTTGATCACTCTGAGCTTTTGTGTAATAAAGTTTTATTAAAGTATAAAGGAGATAGAGAAATCTTCTGACATAGACATCAGAAGCGTGTAGAAAGAATACCCGCTTGCTAGTGTTAGCAATGGAGTTATATACTCTCCAATGAATCAGAAGAATGTCTGGAGGTTGTAAAGACCTCACCAGACATACTCCCATAATTTACATTTTAAGATAACAGGATCAGCCAGAGGGTTTAATCCAGAGACTGTCCTCAGGCAGGATACATTATTGTTATATAATCCTTGTAAAGACCAGACCTACTCCCATAATTTCCAATTTGCTGGCATATTGAGTGCAGCACTTTCACAGCATCATCTTGCAGGATTTGAAATAGCTCAACTGGAATTCCATCACCTCCACTAGCTTTGTTCATAGTGATGCTTTCTAAGGCCCACTTGACTTCACATTCCAGGATGTCTGGCTCTAGGTGAGTGATCACACCATTGTGATTATCTGGATCATGAAGATCTTTTTTGTATAGTTCTTCTGTGTATTCTTGACACCTCTTCTTAATATCTTCTGCTTCTGTTAGGTCCATACCATTTCTGTCCTTTATCGAGCCCATGTTTGCATGAAATGTTCCCTTGGTATCTCTAATTTTCTTGAAGAGATCTCTAGTCTTTCCCATTCTGTTGTTTTCCTCTGTTTCTTTGCATTGATCTCTGAGGAAGGCTTCTTTACTCTCCTTGCTATTCTTTGGAACTCTGCATTCAAATGCTTATATCTTTCATTTTCTCCTTTGCTTTTTGCTTCTCTTCTTTTCACAGCTATTTGTAAGGCCTCCTCAGACAGCCATTTTGCTTTTTTTCATTTCTTTTCTGTGGGGATGGTCTTGATCCCTGTCTCCTGTACAATGTCATGAACCTCTGTCCATAGTTCATCAGGCACTCTGTCTATCAGACCTAGTCCCTTAAATCTATTTCTCACTTCCACTGTATAATCATAAGGGATTTTATTTAGGTCATACCTGAATGGTCTAGTGGGTTTCCCTACTTTCTTCAATTTCAGTCTGAATTTGGCAATAAGGAGTTCATGATCTGAGCCACAGTCAGCTCCCTGTCTTGTTTTTGCTGACTGTATAGAGCTTCTCCATCTTTGGCTGCAGGTGATAGACAGGGAGGCCTGGCCTGCTGTGATTCATGGGGTCGCAAAGAGTTGGACAGGACTGAGCGACTGGACTGAACTGAACTGAACTCCCATAATTTACATTTTAAGGTAACAGGATTAGCCAGAAGGTTTAATCCAGAGACTGTCCTCAGGCAGGATACAAAATCCTAAGGAATGTAGAGGGGGGAAAAAAGTGTCCTTTTTTCCTCCTTGAGAATTCCAGACCCCTTTCTCCTTGGGGACCCCTAGACTTCTTATCAACCTGCCTAGGAAATGACTTTCTCATGACCAAAATGGTGTCTCCTACACTTGGGCTAAATAATTCAGTGGTAATTTCCTATCTAAAACATCCTTTCACCTAGGAAGTAGTTAACCAACATTCAGCGCCTTAAGAACTGATTGAAAGGATGGCCAAGGTCCTTGTTAGACAGTTATGTGTCTGTGAATTTCATTGTAATGAGGCTTAATGAGGCTGTTACTTCCCTGGGTCCACAGTATCATATTGTTGGCCAAAGGACACCAAGGCTATTGTCTCTTCTCAATTTGAATCAAGAATGCTCTTTTCTGGGTGGAAATGTCATTAAGGTCAGGAATATAATGGGGATGAACATACAAGGCAAGGAGAGAGTCTTTTTATTTTTTTCCAACTTTTTTTTTTCCCCCTAAATACTCATTTGTGGCCTTTTTGCTCTACATTTTTCACAAAATGAGGTCAGTTCACCCCTCTTACTTGTTAAACCCTGGGTTATAGTACAACTCCTAAGCCCTTTACCTTAACCTATTGCAGAGACAAAACTGAGATATTTGTTGGATCTATAAATAGCAGTAAGGTAGTGGTTAAGTGCATAAGCCTTGTTCACAATTTGATGACCTGGTTTTGAATGTTAGCTCCATCAAGCACCAGCTGAAAATTCAGGCAAGGTATTTAACCTCTCAGAGCTTTCATTTACTCATCTATGTAATTCTGAAAGTAAGCCAACAGAGCCATGGTAACAACTATGGTTTTTAGAAAGTTGTATACACAGGGTTTTAAAATAGTGGTTATATATTAACAGCAATCAGACTTAAAAAAAAGAGTACGTTTTTCCAGCAGGAAAATACATTTGTAACTTCTCCTGGGCAAGTGGTATCTCAGAATTAAAAACAAACAAAAAGAGTAGAGTTGGCAGGATGATAATTGTTATGAGAGTTATCATATGTTCTAGTGGTTATTATTCTATAATAAACTTAGACATTGAGATATGTTAGGTAGGTAGAATAGGGAAAAGGAGTCCAAAATGGCGGTGGCTAAAAGACAAGGAAGGGCAAAGGAAGGTCCGAGGACCAGAGTGAAGACTTCAGGCAGAACAAACAGCACTCCTGGCTAAGCCCAATTTGCATAGGGCAGGCCCAGGTGGAGGAAAAAACATGTAAAAGGAGGAGCCAAAGCGCTTTCTCACCGACTCTCTCTCCCGCATGCGTGCGCTGTTTCTCTCTCTCTCTCTCTCTCTCACTCACTCTCTCTCCCTCCCCACGCACTCCTCCACTCTCTTCTCTTCGAGTCTTGGATTCTCCTGCTATCTTCTAAATAAAATGGAGCTGAAACACTGATTTGCCTAAGAGCTGTAGCACAGTTTGTCCAAGACCCGAGAGCTGTGACGCGCCAAGGCTTTAATGTCCATTGCTCCAAATCTTTGTTGTGACGAGACAAAGAACCGAGGAACATACACTCATGTGACAGAAATAATAAGCTTGGAAAAGATATTGGAGATCCTAAAAAGACTCCTTAGGTTTGGTGTACTATATCCTGTTCCAAGTGCCAGGCAAGTGTATGTATTTACTCTGAAAATCCCTAATAGCAGAAAATGTGCTTAAAATTGTCAAGCAACAGAGAAATAAAAATTCTGGTGACCAAAACATCTTAGGAATCATATCTCAAAGCATCAGTTATTTGATCTCACACCTTGATTCCAAACAGAAGATAAAAACTTTGCTTCTCAGTTTTTAAAACCTGAGCACTTACCCTATGCCAAATCCTCAGTCATAAAGGAAGCATAAGTGATCTCTGCCATATTGCAGCTCTTAGTCTATAGAGAGAGACAATAAACAGGTAAACACATGAATAAACCTACAAAGACTAATTGTAATATATGACATGAACTCAAAAATCAGAGCTCAATGGCAGAGAGAATGAAAAATGTGGTGGGGTGCATTGTCTATATAGAGAAAGTTTTACATAAAATTACTCTGAGTGGAGTTCAATTTATTCAATATGAATTATAGATGCCTTAATTTGTAAAAAAAAAAAAAAAAAAAATCTCCAAGCAATGTAGTTTTGTAACCACTTCATAAAAAGAAATGAGTACTTTTCAAACCAACTTTTGAAATTATTTCTTTATAACCACTAAATTAAAATTGAGTGCACCAAGAGCACTCAGCTTTCTCTCACAGTAAACAACAGAAGTTCCATCTGTCGTTGTACAGTGTCATTGATTTCATTTTAAATCCTCACATAATGACTACACACAAAAATCTTTTCTATTAACAGTTAAAAATTAAAGCAAACGATAGAAGTAGTGATTTAAAACTACTAATTTATTTATGATTTTCCAAGAAATTTTGCTGTTTGATTCTTTACTGGCCAAGAAGCAAAAAATAAAACAACAACAAAACCTTGGTCCAAGGAATTGATACAGACAAATCTAATTGCTGATTGGAACCTCTTATCCTGTATAAGACAGCAAGTTGCAGCTGTTATAGAATCCTTCAGCTGGTCCATTACTTACTGAAAAATTAAACTCTAAATTACTGATTTTTTTTTTTTTTTTGCCAAAGTCCTTAATATTGCTACCCCATGGTTTTTAAAAGATTTATTTTTAAAAGAACAATAATGTGAAGGCCAAGTGAAAGACAACAAGTCTACTGGATTATAACTTTGATCTTTTCCTACAATTAGCTCTATTTGTGCTAGAAAGCTCTATGAATCATTTGAATATGTACTAAAGAATTCCCACCTCCTCCTTCCTTCCTCTGTTATATTGATAATTTGAAGAATTTAATCTCTTCTATTTTGAGCATTCATCCCTTTCACCACCCAAATCTGAGATAATATTAGGTAGAATGTGTTTCTGAATCATCCATCACCCCTCCCTCATAAAAACCACAGACATGGTGGTTTTCTTGTTTGTTGCTTTGTGGTTGTCTGTGATTCATAGGTTAGCACTTTTGATTGTACATTTTCCCGGTGGTTTCTATCCAAGTCTGTCATTTCCATTCATTTCAGAGTTAAAGTTTGTATGAGTAAATAGTTTTGTTACCAGAAGAATCTTAAAGGCTTTTGAAAGACTTCTAAAGTAGTCAAATATATTTTAGTATTCAATTGCTCTAACTTCCAAGGTTAAAGCCCCATTTCTCACAGGAACACTTTGAATGCTACAGCAGAACACACAGGGCCTGAGAAGTAGCAAGTGACTGATGATGCTATTGATTTTAGCCTCGGTTGGTTTTCTATATGGAGCTTTACAATTCTCATAAAGCTTTTAAAAATAAACCAAAATAAACTTCCCAGAGAAACAATAGAAGTTAAACACTATTTTTAATAAAAGCACACAACTACTGACACTTTCCATCTCTACTATATTAATAATATGCAAGTGGGTTATACTTTCTGGAACCTCAAATTAGTGACATGCAGAAGGTGAACAGGTATTTTCAGTTTATACCCCATGCAACGTCAAAAGCTATGTTACCACTGTTATGTTATATATTATTATGTTTTACCACCCATCCATGCTCAAGAAACTAGTTACATTTAATATTTTATGATTGTAGTGAATATCTGAAGCTATTCTGTCATGAAGCACTTACAAAGATAAATACTTAAGAAAATAAGATATGGATCTTCTTTCTGTTTTACACACTGTTTATTTGCTTCAGTTGTCTATAGATTCTGTAAACATTGTATTTGTCGTTGTTTAGTTGCTAAGTTGTATCTGACTCTTTTGCAACCTCCTGCATTGACTGTAGCCCACAGGGCTTCTCTGTCCATGAGATTTCCCAGGCAAGAATTCTGGAGTGAGTTGCCTGTTTCCTTTCCAGAGATCTTCCCGACTCAAGATTGAACCCAAGTTGATCCAATGGCAGGCATTGGGAGGCAGATTCTTTACCACTGAGCTACCAGGGGAGGCTAAACATTATACATGTATACGTTATAGTATTTTTATTTGGGCCATATTTTACTGTGGATTAATTTTATACTCTGAATAGATCAGATCAGATTAGATCAGTCACTCAGTTGTGTCTGACTCTTTGCGACCCCATGAATCGCAGCACACCAGGCCTCCCTGTCCATCACCAACTCCCGGAGTTCACTCAGACTCACGTCCATTGAGTCAGTAATGCCATCCAGCCATCTCATCCTCTGTCATCCCCTTCTCCTCTTTCCCCCAGTCCCTCCCAGCATCAGAATCTTTTCCAATGAGTCAACTCTTCGCATGAGATGGCCAAAGTACTGGAGTTTCCGCTTTAGCATCAGTCCTTCCAAAGAAATCCCAGGGCTGATCTCCTTCAGAATGCACTGGTTGGATCTCCTTGCAGTCCAAGGGACTCTCAAAAGTCTTCTCCAACACCACAGTTCAAAAGCATCAATTCTTCGGCGCTCAACCTTCTTCACAGTCCAACTCTCACATCCATACATGACCACAGGAAAAACCATAGCCTTGACTACACGAACCTTTGTTGGCAAAGTAATGTCTTTGCTTTTGAATATGCTATCTAGGTTGGTCATAACTTTCCTTCCAAGGAGTAAACGTCTTTTAATTTCATGGCTGCAGTCACCATCTGCAGTGATTTTGGAGCCCAGAAAAATCAAGTCTGACACTGTTTCCACCGTTTCCCCATCTATTTCCCATGAAGTGATGGGACCAGATGCCATGATCTTCATTTTCTGAATGTTGAGCTTTAAGCCAAATTTTTCACTCTCCACTTTCACTTTCATCAAGAGGCTTTTGAGTTCCTCTTCACTTTCTACCATAAGGGTGGTGTCATCTGCATATCTCTGAATAGATAGTTCATGTAAAAATCAAAGCAATATAAAAAGGTATATAAGTCTTGTTCTAATTTGGTTTATTCTATCACACTTACTCCCTACACAGCCGTTTTTAGTTTCCCATGTAGTTTCCCAGTGTTTCTTTATGTAAATTCTAAGAAATATTAATATATATTCTCTTCCTTCTTTTCTCATATACTATCAGTTCAGTTCAGTCGCTTAGTCGTGTCCGACTCTTTGCGACCCCATGAATCCCAGCACGCCAGGCCTCCCTGTCCATCACCAACTCCCGGAGTTCACTCAGACTCATGTCCATCGAGTTAGTGATGCCATCCAGCCATCTCATCCTCTGTCGTCCCCTTTTCCTCTTGCCCCCAATCCCTCCCAGCATCAGAGTCTTTTCCAATGAGTCAACTCTTCGCATGAGGTGGCCAAAATACTGGAGTTTCAGCTTCAGCATCATTCCTTCCAAAGAAATCCCAGGGCTAATCTCCTTCAGAATGGACTGGTTGGATCTCCTATACTAAACCTTTTTCTTTAAGAATATATTCTAGAACTTTTCTACTATCAAGATGGAGACTGTTTCCTCATTTTTTAAATGCTGCATAATATTTTAAAATGTAGCTGTGCTCTTAAATTTTAGCTTGCTTTCAAACTCTAGAAACTGCAAGGTTGATACACTGAAAAAAGATGCCAGATGATTAAACTTATACATCTGTTATTTTGCCCATGTTCAAGTATATCTATAGAATAGATTCCCCAAAGTGGGATTGTAGAATCAAAGGATGATACAGTTGTAATTTCAAGAGATGTTGCCAAATTTTCCTGCAGAGGAGCTGTTTCATCTTCACATTCTTGCCAGCGGGTTATGAAAGTATCTTTTCTCCACTGTCCTACAAATAGATTTTGTGGTCAACTTTTGGGATTTTTTTTTTTTTTTTTGCATTTCTCTTATTTGTAGGGAACTTAAACACCTTTTAATCTTCTGAAAAAAAATTTATACCCATAATTTTCTTGTGGACTATGTATATACTCTGTTCTTTTATATAATGAGCCATTGGTCTTTTTCTTATTGATTTCTTGGGAATTTATATATATATATATATATATATATATATATATATATACACACACACATATATATCCTGTATATAAATAGTAATATTTTTTCTGTGATATAAACATTTTCAGTCTTATTTTTTCTTTTTCTTTTTGATTTTCAGTGATAATTTTTGCTATGCAAAAGTGTTATTTCTTTTTTCTTTTTTAAAATGTATTTATGGTTTATTTGTCAGATTGTAGTGTTCTGGTTTTCAAGTTTTGGGTCATGATCCTTCCCTACTGTAAGGTTATCAAATGATTCATTCATATTTCCCTCAAGCACATGCATGGTTTTATTTTTTTATACTCAAAACTTTTATTGATTTTTGGTTTACATATGTCTTGAGATATGGATCTAAATTCTTTACCCTACTGGGTAACAACAGAGTTTACAGATTCATATTAATTCCATTAATATGAGATACTGCCTTTTTTAACAATGTGTTTTTTTAATTTTTTAATTGAAGGATAATCGCTTTACAAAATTTTGTTGTTTTCTGTCAAATCTCAACATGAATCAGCTATAGATATACATATGTCCCCTCCCTCTTGCACCTCCTTCCCATTTCCCTCCCCATCTCACCCCTCTAGGTTGATACAGAGCCCATGTTTGGGTTTCCTGAGTCATACAGCAAATTCCCATTGACTATTTTACATATGTTAATGTAAGTTTCCAAGTTATTCTCTCCATACATCTCACCCTCCCCTCCCCCTCCCTGTGTCCACAAGTCTGTTCTCTATGTCTGTTTCTCCATTGCTGCCCTGCAAATAAATTCTTCACTAACATCTTTCTAGAGTCCATAGTATTTGTCTTTCTCTTTCTGACTTACTTCACTCTATAATAGGCTCTAGACTCATCCATCTCATTAGAACTGACTCACATGTGTTCCTTTTTATGGCTGAGTAATATTCCATTGTGTATATGTACCACACTTCTTCATCCATTCATCTGTCTATGGACATCTAGGTTGCTTCCATGATCTATATATTGTAAACAGTGCTGCAATGAACATTGGGGTACGTGTCTTTTTCAGTTTTGGTTTCCTCAGGGTATATGCCTAGGAGTGGGAATGCTGGGTCATATGGTAGTTTTATTCTTAGGTTTTTTTTTTTTTTTTTTTAAGAAATCTCCATACCATCTTCCATTTACATTTCTACCAACAGTGCAAGAGGGTTCCTTTTCTTCACAACCTCTTCAGCATTTATTGTTTGTAGTCTTTTTGATGATGATGGCCATTCTGACTGGTGTGAGGTGATATCTCATTGCAGTTTTTATTTGAATTTCTCTAATAATGAGTCATGTTGAGCATCTTCCAGTATGTTTACTAGCCATCTGAGATAATGCCTTTCTTACATATAAGATTTCATATTCATTTGGGTTATCCCTAGTCTTTCTTTTCTGTTCATTTGGTTTATATATGTATTCATTCATCTTTACCACATCTTTTAATTTTTTTGATTTTTTTCAGAGTCTTTCTGAATATTCTTACCTGTTTATTTTTTTCCATAAGTGCTTCAGAATTTGCACAATTTTAGAAGCCAGCCTTCTGCTTAAATCTAATTATTAAATCATTGCTATTTATATTGTGCATTTTCTTATTCATCAACAGTCAGGCCCTTATTTTCCTGGATGCTCTTCAACATTTCCAAATTTGGTGACTAAGACATTATGTCTTCTAGCTGTGTGCTCCTTTTCAGTTTTAAAAGTAACTTTTTCTCTGCCCTTCTGATCATGTGACTTGGCAGGTAAAAATCTTCAGTGATTCTCCATAGTATTTGGTGGCCAACATATTTATTATACAAAGACCTCCAAAGCTCTCTAGCTTCTGCACATACCATGCATCTCTTACTCACAGGGGATTTTTTGTGTTTCTGAAACCCAGTACTTTATCTCTAATAACAGGATATTTGCAAAAAAGATCATATTCCATTAATTTTTCAAAAATGTCTCTAGCTGATATTTGCAAAAAATATCATATTCCATTATTTTCCAAAAATGTCTCTAGCTGTTTTTGGAGCCCTTGACCAAGGTATCAGCACTTCTTTAAAGGTTTTCTTAGCTCTCATGGATTGATTCAGGTACTCCTCATCTGTGTTTCCCTTATATTTCTCATATAGCTTTAATCAAACTTTGATGTGAATGATTATTTTAAAGCATTCACCATGTTTTTCAAGTATACGATTTTGTCTTAATATAGGTACATTCTCATGAGACAAGTATTGTAAATGCACAATAGAAATCATTTAATGCCTATATAGGTGAGACATGGTTTCGTCTTTAGTTAGGAGTTCAAATGCCTAACTCACCTTAAGTTCACAATATTGATAACAGACTTGAGCAAGCACCTAAGAACCTTGGCAGGGAGCTTAGTTTATTTCCATCACAACCTAATAGGCTGTTCACACACATCTTCCAAGATTGTGTGTGGATGGCTACATGGAAGTATGTGCCAACACATGGTGTAAAGAGTACCCTGCTGCTGCTGCTGCTAAGTCGCTTCAGTCATGTCTGACTCTGTGCAACCCCATAGACGGCAGCCCACCAGGCTCCTCTGTCCATTAGACTTCCAGGCAAGAATAATGGAGTGGTCGCCATTTCCTTCTAGAGGGGATCTTCCCAGTTCAAGGACCAAACGCACATTTCTTGTATTGGTAAGCAATGGCAGGCAAATTCTTTACCACTGAGCCACATATCCATATGTAATATAAGAAAGACCATGTGGTTAATGACAGCAGAGTAGGTAACCAAGGATTAAATTTCCTTCAGAGAAGTGTAAATTCCTTTTAGCAGGTTAAACAAAGCTATCTCTGACAGTAAATTCAAAAAAGGCTAAGATTGTTTATGTAATATTAGTAGGGAAATGGTAAGTATGACATCTAAGTCACAAAGCATAAAGGAAAAGTATGATAGACTTGACTGCATGAAGTAAAATGTTTGTGTATCAAAAGTAGACAAGATCTTGCCTTGTAATCTAGAAGGAAAATATTCATAAAATATGACAAAAGGTGAATGTATTTGTATAAGTAACTCACATGGCAACATGAAAATTATGTTAAAATTTATAATGAAAAAGTAATGTACATAGGACATTCCCAGATAACTTAAATGACTAAATTGCACAGTAATCAAAGAAACATATAAAATAAAAATTTGTGTATAGTGTATTAAGGTTAAATAAATATACACAATACAAATAAAAGATTGCTTCTTTCTTCCTTATAATTGATTTTATTCCCAATCCTTCAATTCTCTGAGTGGTGGGACAATGCTAACTTTACAATTAATAATACTATCACTTTTTTCTTTATGTAAACTACCTTAAGTCTTAGCAAAAATATGACTTACTTTCTCTTCCTGGAATTCTTTCTTCTGTAGACTTTTCTCACTTAAATGTATTATTCCACCCTTCTATTCATCCTACAGATGCTGGTTTGATTGTCATTATTTCAGGGAAATGTATCTTGTCCTTTAACTGGATAAAGTCTCTCTTTTAAATGTTCTTATATAATTACAGAGGAACCACAGACCAAATTGCCAACATCCACTGGATCACGAAAAAAGCAAGAGAGTTCCAGAAAAACATCTATTTCTGCTTTATTGACTATGCAAAAGTCTTTGACTGTTTGGATCACAATAAACTGTGGAAAATTCTGAAAGAGATGGGAATACCAGACCACCTGACCTGCCTCTTGAGAAACCTGTATGCAGGTCAGGAAGCAACAGTTAGAACTGGACATGGACAACAGACTGGTTCCAAACAGAAAAAGTAGTACATCAAGGCTGTATATTGTCACCCTGCTTATTTAACTTATATTCAGAGTACATCATGAGAAATGCTGGGCTGGATGAACCACACGCTGGAATCAAGATTGCCGGGAGAAATATCAATAACCTCAGATATGCAGATGACACCACCCTTATGGCAGAAAGTGAAGAAGAACTAAAGAGCCTCTTGATGAAAGTGAAAGTGGAGAGTGAAAAAGTTGGCTTAAAGCTCAAGATTCAGAAAAAAAAGATCATGGCATCTGGTCCCATCACTTCATGACAAATATGGAGAAATAGTGTGAAACAGTTATTTTTTGGGGCTTCAAAATCACTGCAGATGGTGACTGCACCCATGAAATTAAAAGACACTTACTCCTTGGAAGGAAAGTTATGACCAACCTTGACAACATATTAAAAAGCAGAGACATTACTTTGTCAACAAAGGCCCCTCTAGTCAAGGCTATGGTTTTTCCAGTAGTCATGTATGGATATGAAAGTTGGACTGTTAAAAAAGCTGAGCACTGCAGTATTGATGCTTTTGAACTGTGGTGTTGGAGAAGACTCTTGATATCCCTTGGACTGCAAGGAGATCCAACCAGTCCATCCTAAAGGACATCAGTCCTGGGTGTTCATTGGAAGGATTGATATTGAAGCTGAAACTCCAATCCTTTGCCACCTGATGCCAAGAACTGACTCATTGGAAAAGACCCTGATGCTGGGGAAGATTGAGGGCAGGAGGAGAAGGGGACAACAGATGATGAGATGGTTGGATGGCATCATCGACTCAATGGACATGAGTTTGGGTAAATACAAAAGTTGGTAATGGACAGGGAGGCCTGGCATGCTGTGGTTCATTGAGTTGCAAGGAGTCGGCCATGACTGAGCAACTGAAGTGAACTGAATCTTATTCTGCTTTCAAAGTGCAATCAATCGATTTAATGACCTATCTCCCCTATTAGACTGTTTTCATCTACACTGCTGAGATTGTGCCTGTTTTCCTATTTTAAAATATACCCATTTTCCTAGTGCCCAGCATGTGCTTTGGCACAAGACTGACATTATTAAACATTATTTAAATGAGCAAAAAAACAACAGTCTTTGAGAAGTAGAAGCATCAATTCAGTTCAAATCCATCACTCAGTCATGTCCAACTCATTTCGACCCCATGAAACACAGCACGCCAGGCCTCCCTGTCCATCACCAACTTCAGGAGTTCACTCAAACTCACATCCATCTAGTCGGTGATGCCATCCAGCCATCTCATCCTCTGTTGTCCCCTTCTCCTGCCCCCAATCCCTCCCAGCATCAGAGTCTTTTCCAATGAGTCAACTCTTCGCATGAGGTGGCCAAAGTATTGGAGTTTCAGCTTCAGTATCAGTCCTTCCAATGAACACCCAGGACTGATCTCACTTAGGATGGACTGGTTGGATCTCCTTGCAGTCCAAGGGATGCTCAAGATTCTTCTCCAACACCACAGTTCAAAAGCATCAATTCTTCTATGCTCAGCTTTCTTTATAGTCCAACTCACATCCATAAATGACTACTGGAAAAACCATAACCTTGACTAGACAGACCTTTGTTGGCAAAGTAATGTCTCTGCTTTTTAATATGCTATCTAGGTTGGTCATAACTTTCCTTCCAAGGAGTAAATGTCTTTTAATTTCATGGCTGCAATCACCATCTTCAGTGACTTTGGAGATCAAAAAAATAAAGTCTGACACTGTTTCCACTGTTTCCCCATCTATTTCCCATGAAGTGATGGGACCAGATGCCATGATCTTCGTTTTCTGAATGTTGAGCCTTAAGCCAACTTTTTCACTCTCCCCTTTCACTTTCATCAAGAGACTTTTTAGTTCCACTTCACTTTCTGCCATGAGGGTGGTGTCATCTGCATATCTGAGGTTATTGATATTTCTCCTGGCAATCTTGATTCCAGCTTGTGCTTCTTCCAGCCCAGTGTTTCTCATGAAGTACTCTGCATAGAAATTAAATAAGCAGGGTGACAATATACAGCCTTGACATACTCCTTTTCCTGTTTGGAACCAGTCTCTTGATCCATGTCCAGTTCTAACTGTTGCTTCCTGACCTGCATATAGGTTTCTCAGAGGCAGGTCAGGTGGTCTCTTTCAGAATTTTCCACAGTTTATTGTGATCCACACAGTCAAAGGCTTTGGCATAGTCAATAAAGCAGAAATAGATGTTTTTCTGGAACTTTCTTGTATTTTCCATGATCCAGTGGATGTTGGCAATTTGATCTCTGGTTCCTCTGCCTTTTCTAAAATCAGCTTGAACATCTGGAAGTTCGTGGTTCATATATTGCTGAAGCCTGGCTTGGAGAATTTTGAGCATTACTTTAGTAGCATGTGAGATGAGTGCAATTGTGCAATGGTTTGAGCATTCTTTGGCATTGCCTTTCTTTGGGATTGGAATGAAAACTGACCTTTTCCAGTCCTGTGGCCACTGCTAAGTTTTCCAAATTTGCTGGCATATTGAGTGCAGCACTTTCACAGCATCATCTTTCAGGATTTAAAATAGCTCAACGGAGTTCCATCACCTCCACTAGCTTTGTTCATAGTGGGCCTTTCTAAGGCCCACTTGACTTCACATTCCAGGATGTCTGGCTCTAGGTGAGTGATCACATCATTGTGATTATCTTGGTCGTGAAGCTCTTTTTTTGTACAGTTTTTCTGTGTATTCTTGCCACCTCTTCTTAATATCTTCTGCTTCTGTTAGGTACATACCATTTCTGTCCTTTATTGAGCCCATCTTTGCATGAAATGTTCCCTTGGTATCTCTAATTTTTTGAAGAGATCTCTAGTCTTTCCCATTTTGTTGTTTTCCTTTATTTCTTTGCATTGATTGCTGAAGAAGGCTTTCTTATCTCTCCTTGCTACTCTTTGGAACTCTGCATTCAGATGCTTATATCTTTGCTTTTCTCCTTTGCTTTGGGCTTCTCTTCTTTTCACAGCTATTTGTAAGGCCACCTCAGACAGCCATTTTGCTTTTTTGAATTTCTTTTCCATGGGGATGGTCTTCAGATTTTACAAAATCATTGAAGATAAAAGTGAGGTATATCCTTTGCCCATTCATTGTAATTTACTGTGAGCTCTACTCATATGAATATAATTTTAACAATCATTATCTATAATAGTGTAAGTCAGAAACAATATAAATGTCCAACAACAGGAAATTGCTAAAATAAATTACTGCACTTTAATGGAACACTTTATAAAGTACACCTTAAAAATATAAAGGAATAGTTTTAGATGTGGGAAAATAATCTCTATAAAGTCCTAAATGAAGAAAGTAGATTTTTATACATAATGCTTTGACTTTTTTTTTAAAGAAAGATACATGCATACACACACAAATGTGTACAAATATTTTCAAAGCCATAATGTGTGAACTCTATGGCTAGAGAATTTCTTCTGTTTGTGCATTTTTAAGTTTATTTCCTGATTTCAACATGTATTCCTTTTTTAAACAGTGTTTCTTATTGAAATGGGAACATGAAAAATAATACTAGACCTAATCATGGGATAGTTATCACATTGTTTATTTGAAACCTGATAAATCAGTATAGTATGATAAAAATAGTGAGGAAAAATCTGACAGAATAGGAGAAAGAAAGAGTCATGTATTTATCAGCCTTTTAATAAAATGTATATATGGATAATTTGCCATGAATTTTAGTCATGATTTTGTCATGATGATGATTTTAATTTTAAAGGAAAGAAAATAATGTCTTAAACTCTATTTTTAACATTTTATTTATAGTAAATATAATTAAAAGCACAATTTGTTTATTTATTTAATTGTAAGCTTTGAGGAATAAAGCAGCACTGATCTTCAAACTCTTAACTCTGAAAAGAAAATGTGGAATTGATTGTGATACTAGAAATGAATAAGAAGAATTGAAAGGATGATGATTGTCAGTGGCTTGTGACTAGGGGAAATGAGGGAGATATTGGTCCAAGGGTACAAATTTTTCATTTATAAGATGAATAAATTCTGGGGATCTAATGTACAGCCTGGTGAGTATAATTAGCAATATAGGTGATTATAATTAACCAGATAATTAACAATGATAATTGTTAATGTAATTTAGAAGTCACATTTCATTGTGCTTTGCTTTATTGTGGTTTTTTACAAACTGAAGGTGTGTGGTAATGCTGAATTGTGCAAGTTATTGCTGTCATTTTTCCAATAGCATTTGCTCACTTTGTGTTTCTGTGCTACATTTTGATAGTTTCTGTGACATTTCAAACATTTACATTATTGTTATATTTGTTGTGATCTGTGATCAGTGATTTATGATGTTACTATTGTAATTGTTTTGGAGTGCCACAAACTGCCCAAATAAAACAACAACAATAGATAAATATTGTGTAAGTTCTGACTGCCCTACCAACTGGGCTTTCCCCGCTTTCCCTCTTTTTGTGTGAGTGTCTGTGTGTTAGTCACTCAGTCGTGTCTGACTCTTTGGGCCTCCCTATTTCCTGGGACACAACCATATTGAAATTAGACTGTTTAATAATCTTACAATGGCTTCTAAGAGTTCAAGTGAAAGGAAGAATCAGTTGATATGGCAAACTTCATTGTTGTTTTATTTTAAGAAATTAACACAGCCACCCATCTTTAGCAACCATCACCCTGATCAGTCTGTAGACATCAACATGGAGTCAAAACAATCCATCAATAAAAAGATTATTATTTGCTGAAGACTCAGATGATGATTAGATTTTTAGTAATAAATTATTTTTAATTAAAGTATACACTTTGTCTTTTTTAGACATAATGCTATTACACACTTGAATAAACTTTGGTATAGTGGAAACATAATTTTTCTTTGCATTGGAAACCAAAAAATTTGTGTGACTAGTTTTATTGTAATTATCTAGATCCAAATTAATGATATCTCTGAGATTTGCCTATACTATATTGTATACTTGAAATTTCCTAAGAGTAAATGGTAAGTGTTCTCACCACACACAAAGAAACATTGGTAGTTATATGAGGGGAAGGATGTGTATTTAATTTGACTGCGGTAATCATTTCACAATATAAACAAATACATATTAAATCACCACATTCTACATCATTAAAAAAGCCATGCTGTACAACATAAATTTATACAATTTTTGTCAGCCATACCACAATAAAGAAGAAAAAAGACAAAGAAAATCTGAGATCTGATTCTGAAGACACTGCTTATTTATTTTTAGGTTTATGATTCTATCAGCTTGTAAATCACAAAAGTGAAATCTATCTGTAAATAACTGAAACAAAATAAATTAATCCTTATATCTATTATACAACTATCCAGAGGATGTGAGAGCACACAATGTGGACTTCCTTATACTTTGTAAAAATCATAGAAAACAAGACGGTCTCAAAAACCTAGAGGAAAGACATAGGGTACCAATAATGAGCATAAATTACAAATAGCCGAGGAAAGACGAAAAGCAAAAGAATGCCAAGGGAGAAAGGGAAAGATATACCCAACTGAATTCAGAGTTCCAGAGAATACCAAAGAGAGATAAGAAGGGCTTCTTAAATGAACAATGCAAAGAAACGGAGGAAAGCAATAGAATGGGAAAGACTAGAGATCTCTTCAAGAAAATTGGACATATCAAGGGAACATTTCATGCAAGGATGTACCCAATAAAGGACAGAAATGGTAAGGACCTAACAGAAGCAGAAGAGAAAAGAAGAGGTGGCAAGAATACACAGAACTATTTTTTAAAAGATCTTAACAACCTGGATAACCACTACTGTGTGGCCACTCTCTTAGAGCCCAGCATCCTGGAGTGTGAAGTAAAGTGGGCCTTGGGAAGCACTACAATCAACAAAGCTAGTGGAGGTAGTAGAATTCCGGCTGAGCTATTTAAAATCCAGAGGAAAAAAAAAAAATGATGCTGTTAAAGTGCTGTATTTAATATGTCAGCCAATTTGGAAAATCCAGCAGTGGCCACAGGACTGAAAGAGGTCAATTTTATTTTTTATTTTTTTAGTATAAATTTATTTATTTTAATTGGAGGCTAATTACTTTACAATATTGTATTGGTTTTGCCATACATTGACATGAATCTGCCATGGGTGTACATGTGTTCCCCATCCTGAAGCCCCCTCCCACGTCCCTCCCTGTACCATCCCTCTGGGTGATCCCAGTGCACCAGCCCCGAGCATCCTGTATCATGCATCCAACCTGGACTGGCGATTCATTTCACATATGATAATATATATGCTTCAATGACATTCTCCCAAATCATCCCACCCTCGCCACCTCCCACAGAGTCCAAAAGACTGTTCTATACATCTATATCTCTTTTGCTGTCTCGTATACAGGATTATCATTAATATCTTTCTAAATTCCATATATATGTGTTAGTATACTGTATTGCTCAACATTCAGAAAACAAAGATCATGGCATCTGGTCCCATCACTTCATGGGAAATAGATGCGGAAACGGTGGAAACAGTGTCAGACTTTATTTTTGGGGGCTCCAAAATCACTGCAAATGGTGACTGAAGCCATGAAATTAAAAGACACTTACTCCTTGGAAGAAAAGTTATGACCAACCTAGATAGCATATTCAAAAGCAGAGACATTACTTTGCCAACAAAAGTCCGTCTAGTCAAGGCTATGGTTTTTCCTGTGGTCATGTATGGATGTGAGAGTTGGACTGTGAAGAAAGCTGAGCGCTGAAGAATTGATGCTTTTGAACTGTGGTGTTGGAGAAGACTCTTTCGAGTCCCTTGGACTACAAGGAGATCCAACCAGTGCATTCTGAAGGAGATTAGCCCTGGGATTTCTTTGGAAGGACTGATGCTAAAGCTGAAACTCCAGTACTTTGGCCACCTCATTTGAGGAGTTGACTCATTGGAAAAGACTCTGATGCTGGGAGGGATTGGGGGCAGGAGGAGAAGGGGACAACAGAGGATGAGATGGCTGGATGGCATCACTGACTCAATGGACGTGAGTCTGAGTAAACTCCAGGAGTTGGTGATGGACAGGGAGGCCTGGTGTGCTGCGATTCATGGGGTCGCAAAGAGTTGGACACGACTGAGAGACTAAACTGAACTGAACTGATACTGTATTGGTGTTTTTCTTCCTGGTTTACTTCACTCTGTATCATAGGCTCCAGTTTCATGCACCTCATTAGAACTTATTCAAATGTATTCTTTTTAATGGCTGAGTAATACTCCATTGTGTATATGTACCACAGCTTTTTTTTCCATTCGTGTGCTGATGGACATCTAGGTTGCTTCCATGTCCTGGCTATTATAAACAGTGCTGCGATGAACATTGGGGTACACGTGTCTCTTTCAATTCTGGTTTCCTTGATGTGTATGCCCAGCAGTGGGATTGCTGGGTCATATGGCAGGTCTATTTCCAGTTTTTTAAGGAATCCCACACTGTTCTCCATAATGGCTGTACTAGTTTGCATTCCCACCAACAGTGTAAGAGGGTTCCCTTTTCTCCACACCCTCTGCAGCATTTATTGCTTGTAGACTTGGATAGCAGCCATTCTGATTGGTGTCAAATGGTAAAGAGGTCAATTTTAATTCCAATCTCAAAGGAAGACAATGCCAAAAAATGTGCAAACTACCATACAATTGCTCTCATTTCTTATACTAGGAAGGTTATACTCAAAATCCTTCAATCTAGGCTTCAGCAGCATGTGAAACAATAACTTCCAGATGTACAGGCTGGTTTTGAAGAAGCAGAGGAATCAGAGATCAAATTGCCAACATTTGTTGGATCATGGAGAAAGCAAGGGAGTACCAGAAAAAAAAAAAATCTACTTCTGCTTCATTGACTACATGGAAGTCTTTGACTGTATAGATCACAGCAAACTGTGGAAAATCCTTAAAGAGATGGGAATACCAGACCACCTTACCTGCCTCCTTAGAAACTTGAATGGGAATCAAGAAGCAACTGTTAGAACCGGACATAGAACAATGGACTGGTTCCAAATTGCGAAAGGAGTATGTCAAGACAGTTTATTGTCACCCTGCTTATTTAACTTCTATGCAAAGTACATCATGTCAAATGTCAGACTGGATGAATTGCAAGCTGTCAAGATTACTGGGAGAAATATCAATAACCTCAGATATGCAGATGATACCACTCTAAAGGCAGAAAGTGGGGAGGAACTAAAGATCCTCTTGATGAAAGTGAAAGAGGAAAGTGAAAGAGTTGGCTTAACACTCAACATTAAAAAAACTAAGAGCATGGCATCTGATCCCATCATTCATGGTGAATAGAAGGGAAAAGAGTGGAAGCAGTGAAAAATTTTATTTTCTTGGACTACAAAATCATGGTGACTGCAAGCATGAAATTAAAAGATACTTGCTCTTTGGAAGGAAAGCAATGACAAACCTAGACAGCGTATTTAAAAGCAAAGACATCACTTTGCTGACAAAAGTCCATACAGTCAAAGCTATGGTTTTTTTTCCAGTAGTCATGTACAGATGTGTACCATTTAACATTTCCTTATTAATTTTAATTATTTTTCTTTCTTTATCAATCTCATTATACAGCTATATGATGACAAATATGGAGACAGATGATAGAGATAGTAGATAGGTACATAGATACATAGATTATCTTGCTCTGAAGGCCTGGCAGAAATAAAAGTAACTATTTCTTGTCTTTTTTTTTTTTCCTGCTAACTATACATCTAATAAAATGCAATTTACACAGATATCGGGTTTTTCCAATTTAGTTTCCAAGTATCTTCCAGTGAATAAAAAAGGTAGGGGGAACAAGTGATTATGACGGATTAGACTATAAATGAAAACACTGGGACTTATTAAGGGAGTTAAACTATCGTTTTAATTTCACCTGGCACTTACCCGGCAGTCATAGAATAATGTTAGAAGTATCAGGGGACTAGTAATTGCATGACTCCCCAACTGGGGGTAATTTCAATAGAACTGGCAACTAGGGAGTCCCACAGTCAGTTGCTGTTCAGCAATGTCCAGGACTGACAATTCTCATTATCTTTCACATTTGTGCGGGTAAACTATTTGTAGGCAAGGTAGGCACTGCTTGTCCCTGATATATTAACTGTTACACAAGAAAACATTGAGAATATTCCTCAAGGTGCAGTATGAAAGAGAGCAGAGGCAAAACACTTCACCTGGAGAATATGTAAAGCCAACATTTACCATCTAGTTTATGCTCTGTATCAAGAATTTTCCAGGGCTCTCACATCACTAGAGGCTATTTTAAATGTTTGATATGTAAGCAGAGGAACAAGGAGGCAGAGATTTTTTCTGCCTCATGTAGAGAAAATAATATGAGTGCTCTATTTAGAAATGTTGAGGCCAGATGCCTCCTTTGTGACACTGTTAACCTTCCTGTCCCTCCTGCTTAGCATCTCACTTGGCCTGACTGCTTTAAAGGTAAAACAAGTGGGAAGAAGTCATGACTTGCTTACAGTGTAAGTGTGCAGATGCATATGTTGTGTGCTGTTTTGGATACGCTAGATAACTTCCCTCCTGGCAATGTATTCTGTTGAAATTCACCACTGCCCCTTTGCCTTATATTCCTGCCTAATAAAATGGATTTCATTTACACAAATTCAGAAAGACCTCTGAGAATGGAAATGAATGAGTCACTATGGTTTTGTAACCAATGGACTTGCAATATCTTGAGAGAAATCCTGGAAAGATTTTGATTCAAGGACCAGAAGATTTTAATTCATGGCAGCAGAAAGGATGCCTCTCTTTCTTTCATTGTGTATATTTAACCATATGAATTAAAGATAAGTTTTGGGCCACATTCTAGGTAGGTGACACACATTTATTTCAGTGTAGACACCGTAGTCTGAAGCTTGCCTCTATGTTAGCAAACATCAGTCACTAGCTAAAGATAAGTGAATTAAACTGTTATTGGTTTCCTCAATATGCTGCTTCTAAGTTGCTTCAGTCCTGTCCGACTCTGTGTGACCCCATAGATGGCAGCCCATCAGGCTCCTCTGTCCCCGGGATTTCCCAGGCAAGAATACTGGAGTGGCTTTCCATTTCCTTCTCCAATGCATGCATGCATGCTAAGTCACTTCAGTCATGTCCAACTCTATGTGACCCTATGGACAGCAGCCCACCAGGCTCCTCTGTCCACAGGATTCTCTAGGCAAGAATACTGGAGGGGGTTGCCATTTCCTTATCCAGCCTCAATATGAATTAAAGATAATATCTGAATCATGTTTTAAAGTGAGGCTGGAGAAGACTCTTGAGAGTCCCTTGGACTGCAAGGAGATCCAACCAGTCCATTCTGAAGGAGATCCAACCAGTTCATTCTGAAGGAGATCAGCCCTGGGATTTCTTTGAAAGGAATGATGCTAAAGCTGAAACTCCAGTACTTTGGCCACCTCATGCGAAGAGTTGAGTCATTGGAAAAGACTCTGACAGAGGATGAGATGGCTGGATGGCAACACTGACTCGATGGACGTGAGTCTGAGTGAATTCCAGGATTTGGTGATGGACAGGGAGGCCTGGCGTGCTGCGATTCATGGGGTCGCAAAGAGTCGGACATGACTGAGCGACTGATCTGATCTGATCTGTTACATAATATATAGAAAAGGAAATGCTTTCAGGAATATGATTCAAGTTAAGTGATAAGTGAAGTCACTCAGTTGTGTCCAACTCTTTGTGACCCCATGGACTATAACCTACCAGGCTCTTCCGTCCATGGGATTTTCCAGGCAAGAGTACTGGAGTGGGTTGCCATTTCCTTCTCCAAGGGATCTTCCCAACCCAGGGATCGAACCCAGGTCTCCTGCACTGCAGGCAGACGCTTTACTCTCTGAGCCACCAGGGAAGTCCTTATGATTCAAGTTGGGACCTAACAAATCTGTGTACTCTGTGTACTCCCTGTCACCATTGCCAAAGTGAAAACAGGGTGCCAGAACTCTGTGTTATCATAGAAGGAACCTACTCTCTTTCTCAACCCTCTAATACTCATAGGTTTGCCACCATCATCTGTATTGAGATCATCAGGATTAATTATTTTATGTCTTTATCTCAAAGTAGATCTGCCACCTTAAAAATCTTACACGTGTAAGGTTAATCCTCACTCTTAGATTCTGCTGCTTATCAAGCTAAATGGGGCAACACTACCCCCTACCCTGTCCCACATTTTTCTCATCCCCTTATTACTTCTGATGCTTTATTTTTCCTTCAGAGAAATTTACTATATAGTTTTTTTATATGTTTTTCACACTAAAATGTAAGAAACTTTTGGCTGTCTTGTTCATTGCTATTCCCCAAGCACATGGAACTTGGCACAGAGTAGATAATAATTATTTTGAATACATGCATAAATGATATTACTAAAACTATAAATTATATTAATAATACATATTTATCAAGTATTTATGAGTACTTAATATACCATATGTATGTTATAAAACATAGTATAACATGCTATTTAATATCTAAAACAAATATTTCAAGATAACTAATAAATTATTACTAATATTTATCTTTCCAATGAATCAGAGACCTACAACATTAATTTTAAATTCTGAATGTTGGATAGCTTACTGTTTTCCAGTTCTTATGAAGTATTAAATAATTCCTATATTCAGGTATTTCAAAACACTGTTTAGCAAATGAGGTTTGTACATAGATAAAATGCAAAGTAGGAAGTGTGATCCAAAAAGAGCTACAGATAAAATTATTTGACTGGTTAAGGTAATTAACCATTGGATTTCCCTGGTGGCTCAGATAGTGAAGCGTCTGCCTACAATGTGGGAGACCTGGGTTCAATACCTGAGTCAGGAAGATCCTCTGGAGAAGGAAATGGCAACCCACTCCAGTTCTCTTGCCTGGAAAATCCCATGGATGGAAGAGCCTGGTATGCTACAGTCCAGGTAGCAAAGAGTCGGACACGACTGAATGACTTCACTTTTTTTTTCACTTTAAGGTAATTATGATTTGGTGGTCAAACATTGCAAAATTATGCAACAAATACTTTCTTTTAGTGTGTTATGATTGAATATTTAATATTTAATTTTATATTTAAAACCTCACAGTCTTAGGTAGTTGTAAACTAGTAGAATCCAGAAAATTATACGTGGTGACAGCTTACATTGGTACCTCTTAAAATTTAATGACATATACACACTAAGCAACAGTTAGAACTGGACATGGAACAACAGACTGGTTCCAAATAGGAAAAGGAGTACGTCAAGGCTGTATATTGTCACCCTGTTTATTTAACTTCTATGCAGAGTACATCATGAGAAACGCTGGACTGGAAGAAACACAAGCTGGAATCAAGATTGCCAGGAGAAATATCAATAACTTCAGATATGCAGATGACACCACCCTTATGGCAGAAAGTGAAGAGGAACTAAAGAGCCTCTTGATGAAAGTGAAGGTGGAGAGTGAAAAAGTTGGCTTAAGGCTCAACATTCAGAAAACGAAGATCATGGCATCTGGTCTCATCACTTCATGGGAAATAGATGGGGAAACAGTGTCAGACT
Source organism: Bos taurus (assembly GCF_002263795.3). Lineage (NCBI taxonomy): Eukaryota > Metazoa > Chordata > Mammalia > Artiodactyla > Bovidae > Bos > Bos taurus. Next base: position 34,830,126 of record NC_037338.1, on the reverse strand, counting down.
TTATTTTTCTGGGCTCCAAAATCACTGAAGATGGTGACCGCAGCCATGAAATTAAAAGACGCTTACTCCTTGGAAGGAAAGTTATGACCAACCTAGATAGCATATTCAAAAGCAGAGACATTACTTTGCCAATAAAGGTCCGTCTAGTCAAGGCTATGTTTTTTTCCTGTGGTCATGTATGGATGTGAGAGTTGGACTGTGAAGAAGGCTGAGGGCCGAAGAATTGATGCTTTTGAACTGTGGTGTTTGAGAAGACTCTTGAGAGTCCCTTGGACTACAAGGAGATCCAACCAGTGCATTCTGAAGGAGATCAGCCCTGGGATTTCTTTGGAAGGAATGATGCTAAAGCTGAAACTCCAGTACTTTGGCCACCTCATGCAAAGAGTTGACTCATTGGAAAAGACTCTGATGCTGGGAGGGATTGGGGGCAGGAGGAGAAGGGGACAACAGAGGATGAGATGGCTGGATGGCATCACTGACTCAATGGACGTGAGTCTGAGTGAACTCTGGGAGTTGGTGATGGACAGGGAGGCCTGGCGTGCTGCGATTCATGGGGTTGCAAAGAGTCGGACACGACTGAGTGACTGATCTGATACTTAAAATAGATAACCAACAGAGACCTACTGTGTAGAGCAGAGAACTCCACTCAGTAATCTGTAATAACTTAAACAGGAAAATAATTTGAAAACAATAGATATATGTATTTGTATAACTTAGTCACTTTGCTGTACACCTGAAATTAATACAACATTGTAAATCAACTATATGCTGTGTTTAGTCACTGAGTCGTGTATGACTCTTTGCAACCCCATGGACTGTAGGCAACCAGGCTCCTCTGTCCATTGAATTTTCCAGGCAAGAATACAGGAGTGGGTTGCCATGCCCTGCTCCAGGGTATCTTCAGTCTGGGGATTGAACCCAGACCTCTCGCACTGCAGGTGGATTCTTTCCTGTCTAAGCCACCAGGGAAGCCCAACTATAGTACAATATAAAATAATTAAAACACACACACACACACAAAAACAGTGTGCATTTGAATCAACTGAAAATCCTGTTACAAAGCAGACTCTTATCTGCACTAGATCTGAGGTAAGACCTGGACTCTGCATTTCTAATGAACTGTCAGGTAATGATGGTAAAGTTGCCAAACCCTGGGCTAAACATTGAGCAGAAAGGTCCTCAGCACTGCCAGAGTCATTAAACAAAAGATCATTATGGCAACTGGAATTTTAATAAAATGAACCATAAAGTCAACTGGATTTGATTTTATATTTTGAAAGCTGACACCTAAAATATGCTTCAATGCATTTTCATTAGCATTGCTATCAAGCAGAAATTTCAGTGTTTTGTGCAGAAAGCTTCAACTGTAACTTAGGAAGAAAACATGGTAAGATTACAAATCTTGCCTGCTATAGTGCTTCCATATTATATATTCATTTTCTTGAATACTTTTCATCAGGTACCCAGAGGGTTCCACTGCAGCACCAGGTACTATGTAAAAAAGAATTTAGGAGAACCACTTATCTCTCCTTCAAGATCTAGCTAACTAGCCCCCCACCCAAGATATTTGCTTGTAAAACCCAATAATATTTTTAAATAACCTACAGGTCATTTTGAACAAACTTAAGGTCTTATTAGCGACTAAGAAATTTTTTCAAATTTTTCTGAATGCTTTGTGAAACCTCATTTTCAACTTGATCTTTTACCAAATCCCTGCTAGTGAAGTCACTGAAGACCAAAATTTTGCATCAGAAGATAAAACTGCTCTTCTGTGTGTGAGAATGTTAAAGCAATTTTTTTAAAGGTATGTTTTATTTCACTTACAGCAGATATTGTGCACCCAGACCAAAAACAAAAAGTCAGTTCAGCTGTGGTTTAGGAAAATTAATAGTCTCTCCCACGACTCATCATTTTGACAGAAGTCTAAAGTAAGAACTTGGTCACAATATATTGTAAAATGTGCTAAAAATTGAAAAAAAAATATGACTTCTTATGCAGAATCTACTTGGGGTCTCAGAAGGAAACACCATAAAAATTCATATATATATATATATATATATATACACACACACACACACACACACAGACACACACAGTTTAGTCAGTTCAGTTCAGTCTCTCCATCATGTTCGACTCTTTGCGACCCCATGAATCGCAGCACACCAGGCCTCCCTGTCCATCACCACCTCCCGGAGTTCACTCAAACTCACGTCCATCGAGTCAGTGATGCCATATGCAGCCATCTCATCCTCTGTTGTCCCCTTCTCCTCCTGCCCCCAATCCCTCCCAGCATCAGAGTCTTTTCCAATGAGTCAACTCTTCGCATGAGGTGGCCAAAGTACTGGAGTTTCAGCTTTAGCATCAGTCCTTCCAAAGAAATCCCAAGGCTGATCTCCTTCAGAATGCACTGGTTGGATCTCCTTGTAGTCCAAGGGACTCTCAAGAGTCTTTTCCAACACCACAGTTCAAAAGCATCAATTCTTTGGCGCTCAGCCTTCTTCACAGTCCAACTCTCACATCCATATATGACCATAGGAAAAACCATAGCTTTGACTAGACAGACCTTTGTTGGCAAAGTAATGTCTCTGCTTTTGAATATGCTGTCTAGGTTGGTTATAACTTTCCTTCCAAGGAGTAAGCATCTTTTAATTTCATGGCTGCGGTCACCATCTGCAGTGATTTTGGAGCCCAAAAGCATAAAGTCTGACACTGTTTCCACTGTTTCCCCATCTATTTCCCATGAAGTGATGGGACCGGATGCCATGATCTTCGTTTTCTGAATGTTGAGCTTTAAGCCAACTTTTTCACTCTCCACTTTCACTTTCATCAAGAGGCTTTTGAGCTCCTCTTCACTTTCTGCCATGAGGGTGGTGTCATCTGCATATCTGAGGTTATTGATATTTCTCCTGGCAATCTTGATTCCAACTTGTGCTTCTTCCAGTCCAGCATTTCTCATGATGTACTCTGCACATAAGTTAAATAAGCAGGGTGACAATATACAGCCTTGACATCCTCCTTTTCCTGTTTGGAACCAGTCTATTGTTCCATGTCCAGTTCTAGCTGTTGCTTCCTGACCTGCATACAGATTTCTCAAGAGGCAGATCAGGTGGTCTGGTATTCCCATCTCTTCCAGAATTTTCCATAGTTTATTGTGATCCACACAGTCAAAGGCTTTGGCATAGTCAATAAAGCAGAAATAGATGTTTTTTCTGGAACTCTCTTGCTTTTTCCATGATCCAGCAGATGTTAGCAATTTGATCTCTGGTTCCTCTGCCTTTTCTAAAAGCAGCTTCTACATCAGAAAGTTCATGGTTCACATATTGCTGAAGCCTGGCTTGGAGAATTTTGAGCATTACTTTACTAGCGTGTGAGATGAGTGCAGTTGTGCGGTAGTTTGAGCATTCTTTGGCATTGCCTTTCTTTGAGATTGGAATGAAAACTGACCTTCTCCAGTCCTGTGGCCACTGCTGAATTTTCCAAATTTGCTGGCATATTGAGTGCAGCACTTTCACAGCATCATCTTTCAGCATTTGAAATAGCTTAACTGGAATTCCATCACCTCCACTAGCTTTTTTTGTAGTGATGCTTTCTAAGGCCCACTTGACTTCACATTCCAGGATGTCTGGCTCTAGGCCAGTGATCACACCATCGTGATTATCTGGGTCATAAGATCTTTTTTGTACAGTTCTTCTGTGTATTCTTGCCACCTCTTCTTAATATCTTCTGCTTCTGTTAGATCCATACCATTTCTGTCCTTTATTGAGCTCATCTTTGCATGAAAAGTTCCCTTAGTATCTCTAATTTTCTAGAAGAGATCCCTAGTCTTTCCCATTCTGTTGTTTTCCTCTATTTCTTTGCATCATTCACTGAGAAAGGCTTTCTTATCTCTTCTTGCTATTCTTTGGAACTCTGCATACAGATGCTTATATCTTTGCTTTTTGCTTCTCTTCTTTTCACAGCTATTTGTAAGGCCTCCCCAGACAGCCATTTTGCTTTTTTGCATTTCTTTTCCATGGGTATGGTCTTGATCCCTGTCTCCTGTACAATGTCATGAACCTCATTCCATAGTTCACCAGGCACTCTATCTATCAGATCTAGGCCCTTAAATCTATTCCTCACTTCCACTGTATAATCATAAGGGATTTTATTTAGGTCATACCTGAATGGTCTAGTGGTTTTCCCTACGTTCTTCAATTTAAGTCTGAATTTGGCAATAAAGAGTTCAGGATCTGAGCCACAGTCAGCTCCTGATCCTGTTTTTGCTGACTGTATAGAGCTTCTCCATCTTTGGCTGCAAAGAATATAATCAATCTGATTTCAGTATTGACCATCTGGTGATGTCTATGTGTAGAGTCTTCTCTTGTGTTGTTGGAAGAGGTGTTTGTTATGACCAGTGCATTTTCTTGGCAAAACTCTATTAGTCGTTGCCCTGCTTCATTCCGTATTCCAAGACCAAATTTGCCTGTTATTCCAGGTGTTTCTTGACTTCCTACTTTTGCATTCCAGTCCCCTATAATGAAAAGGACATCTTTTTTGGGTGTTAGTTCTAAAAGGTCTTGTAGGTCTTCATAGAACCATTCAACTTCAGCTTCTTCAGCATTACTGGTTGGGGCATAGACTTGGATTACTGTGATATTGAATGGTTTGCCTTGGAAACGAACAGAGATCATTCTGTTGTTTTTGAGATTGCATCCAAGTACTGCATTTCGGACTCTTTTGTTGACCATGATGGCTACTCCACACACATACATATATATATAATATATTAAAATCTATATATTAAAAATTTATAGTATATATATATATAAAGAGGCAGTGATATATAAGCTGGGAAAGTAACATCCAATAAGAGATTTTATGGGTAAATAGTTAGGCACTGTCTAACCTCTGCTGAACCTTATAGGTTCAGAAGAACTGGGCATATATGGAGAAATAAGCAATTTGCTGCAGCTGGAGAAAACTGCATATGGATGGAGAATGGGAAGCAGGAGATGCTGAACAGAGAATTTTCTAACAGAATTTTGAGTAGTTACAGAGAATCTTGTGTGCCTTATCTATTGTGGTGCTGAGGATTTATCTTACAGCCAAAGAAGAATCATTAAACAAGTCCTTATAAACACTGTTTTCTAGAAAGCTTATATTACTAGAGGTATAGAGGATGGACCAGTTGGAGAAAGTCTTCAGGTCAGCTATCATCTAGGAGCTTATTGATCAGAAAAAAGAAAGATGCTGAAAGCCCAAACCAATCTGTTAGCAGTGGGAATACAGAGGAAGCAAAGAGCATGTATATGTGTGTGTGAATGCATATTTGTGTGGGTAGATGGATGTATATATGCATATTGAACAATTGAATGTGTGGTACCTCAAAGAGTTATCTACAAATACTAAAACTTGTGAATGGTGATGTGCTCCTAATGTAAGATACTGATGAAAAGTTTTAATATGCATATGAATAAATAAGAAAATCTCTACTACATGATGTAATTATGAATGTGTCTTGTTAGAAAATTAATATGCTTTTTCATTATAATTTTGGGAGAGATTTGTTAGAAATATGGCCTTGTCTTCCATATTTTTATGAGTCTTCTAAGAATAAAGAGTGGCAGAATATACCAACCCAAATACATAACTTTGGCATCAGGATTATTTTTAAAGACATTTAAAAAAAAAAGCAGATGCAAGAAGGGTATCTTAACTTCCTCTTTTCTTCCTGAAAATAGGAGATTAAAACTCCAATATGAAAGATGTCCTCTCTGTACCAGGAGAAAGGAAACTTTCTTTGATGGGAAGTCAAAGCCAAGAGTTCTCTGTATGAACAGAGCTTTTCAATTCTTATTTTTCTTTAACCTCTGAATATAGTTAATTTTCCACAATTGCTTCTCCTTATTCAACCTAATATAATAGCATGTAGGTTTTGCCATTCCTTTGGGGTTTCACCCCATATGAGGGTTCTTATGTAAAACATATAAACTTGTATGCTTTTCTCCTATTAATTTGTCTTATCTCAGTTTAATTCTCAGGCAAAACCAAAACACCCTAAAAAAGTAAAGAAAATGCCAGCAAAATTTGGGAACTCTATTTTATATAAAGTAAAAAGCACTATTAGAATATATGTTGCCAGAGGATACTATAACTTCAGATGCATTTTCCTACCTCTCTTACTTTGAATATTAAGTAAATAAAATCAATATGAGGGTGTAATTTTTCTGTATTATGTTGGTTTAATAGTGACATATTTATACAGAAAGGTGATCACAATAGTTTATGGATATCACTAGTCCTGGGGAATGCTTAAATGACTCAAGGGTAATGGTAAGTGTGAGCAGAGGTTTAGCAAGGAATCAGGGAAAAAAAGAGATAAACCAAGTGCATGCTCTGGTACCTCCACAGGCTTTCTGTAGGGTTCCGGAACTGATGAATGCAATGTCTTGTGAGTGTGAACATACCCCAATGACTCCATATCCAGTAAACACAGGTTGCTGTTGTGTTTACTTGTTTTGCTTTTCTGTCTTCAGTTTGATGGAAACGCTGATTGAAAAAGAAGACTGGTAAACTGTGTTTTTTCCTCTCTAATAAATCTAGGGTATATTTGGGCCACAAAATTATTTCATGCCATCATGTGGATACAGTTATTGGGCTTTCAAATTCTGTCTATTGCTCATTTTTTAAAGGTTTTTGGATAGAGACTATCTGCCAAATTCCAATGCAATAGTTACATTCTCTCTCTCAAATAACCACTGATATATTCTTTTTCAAAATATATAGAAGATCGTGGTGTTTAAGTCTAAGATGATGAATTTATCCAAACTCCTGCTATCAGGGGAAGATTTAAAGACAATAGGTCATATTAGAAACTGCCATATGAATTTTAAAAATGATAGTAAGAAAAGACATTGTTGAAAAAGAGAGTTGGGAAATGTAAAAGTATTCCCTAAAATGACTTCTTACTGAAGAATTTTTTTGCAGAAAGTTCTTTCTGTGAATCTGACTGTGAGATTTTTTTAGCTCATTGCTTCTTTGTAAACACAAAGCAACTTGGATTTACCTCATTTTCTCATACAACAGGGATACTGCTAGTCCATTTCCCAGCCCCATATGCAAAATAATGGCTCATCTTGCATGCCTCAAAAACTTTTGAATTTAAATTAGGTCATGAAGTTGGTGGGGAGGAAAAAAATGCCAACATTTTTCAATGTTTATTACCTGAGCTTTCAAATTACTTGAAGAAAATCACAAACTTCTCTAAAATTAAAGGTAGGCACAGCCCCCCCCCCCCCATCATATTTTTACCTATACAATTCAGATACATACTTATATAGGAAATAGTTATTTTTACAATTTCAATTTTTGTAATTCTTCTAGTGTTTACATGAGTGTCTTGCAGAGGATGACCTTGTGACCTCTGGGGTTCTATACCCAATTTCTGGGGCCCTTAATCTTGAGTATTGGTTTCTATTAAATGGCTGAGTCTAATAAAGTGAACTGTTATACCCAAATTTTGCTTACCTAGCAAAGTTAAAGGAAATAGCATTATCTGTTAATTAGATAATTTTAATAGTATAATCCCTTAATTGCCATCTTTACTATCCTAAACAGCAAGAATGAGATTCTTAAGTTATTGACTGCATTAATGAACATTTAACATTCTATTTCCTGAATTGTGAATCTCTTGGCTTGGGGCTTAGTTCATTCTCTCCTTGTGTGTGTGTGTTCCCTGGTTCTTTCCCACTCTCCTCTCTGTTTTTGATCTTTTACTGAGTAAAAACTATAAGCACAGTGTTAGGAATAATTCACTTGACAATCACACACATATCAACTGTGATGTGTTCCTAATCTGTTTTTAAAAGTATTATTTAATTCAGTATAATCCTTACAATAATTCTAGAAAGCAGGGATTATTGTCATTGTCATTTTACAAATGAAGAAACTAAGAAATTAATTAAAAGTCAATAGGTAGTGAGAGATTAGGAATGCAAATCAAGTACATAAGCTTTCACAGTCATTGTTATTTTCATTATGCAATATAACTTTCAAAATAAACTGATAACTTGGATTTATCTCATATAAACATATAAACAAGGTCATGAGTTATGTTGTAGACAGTTTCCTAAGGGAATAATTCTAAGTCATTATTTAATATAAAGGAGTAATTCAACTAGTTTGTTAACCACTGTTTGTTCATTTATTCTATGAGTTCAGGATTTTGTTGTCCAAGAAAATCCAACCCAAACTTGTAACCATTACCAAGTATTACTTGATCTGAATTTCAGTAATGATTTATGATTCTTAAGCCTTTGATACTAGCTTAATACTACTCTTCGTTTTATTTGAAATGTCTCCTTTAATATTCATAACAATCCAGTATTAATACCCTAATATTCCAAATTAGAAAGGCAGGTTCACACAAGTATACTGCTACTGCTGCTAAGTCGCTTCAGTCGTGTTCAACTCTGTGCAACCCCATAGATGGCAGCACACCAGGCTCCTCCGTCCCTGGGATTCTCCAGGCAAGAACACTGGAGTGGGTTGCCATTTCCTTCTCCAATGCATGAAAGTGAAAAGTGAAAGTGAAGTCGCTCAGTCGTGTCCGATTCTTAGCGACCCCATGGACTGCAGCCCTCCAGGCTCCTCCATCCATGGGATTTTCCAGGCAAGAGTACTGGAGTGGGGTGCCATTGCCTTCTCATAACTTCCTAAATTCCACTACTCGTAAGTGGTTCACCCATGGCTTGAATTGGGACTTAATTTATTCTAGTGTTCAAACTGTTATGTTCAGGAATTGACATGTGTGATAAAACTTAGAAAAATTAGTGAAATTGATAAAGACAGAGCAAAGGGACAGGGTAGGTAATTAAGTATCAATAGTTAACCCCATTCAGTTCAGTTCAGTTCAGTTCAGTTGCTCAATAGTGTCCGACTCTTTGCGACCCCATGAATTGCAGCACTCCAGGCCTCCCTGTCCATCACCAACTTCTGGAATTCACCCAAACTCATGCCCATCAAGTCGGTGATGCCACCCAACCATCTTATCCTCTGTTGTCCCCTTCTCCTCCTGCCCCCAATCCCTCCCAGCATCAGGGTCTTTTCCAATAAGTCAACTCTTCACATGAGGTGGCCAAAGTATTGGAGTTTCAGCTTCAACATCAGTCCTTCCAATGAACACCCTGGACTGGTCTCCTTTAGGATGGACTGGTTAGATCTCCTTGTAGTCCAAGGGACTCTCAAGAGTCTTCTCCAACACCACAGTTTAAAAGCATCAATTCTTCGCCGCTTAGCTTTCTTTATAGTCCAACTCTCGTATTCATACATGACTACTGGAAAAACCATAGCCTTGACTAGACAGCTTTGTTGACAAAGTAATGTCTCTGCTTTTTTAATAAGCTATCTAGGTTGATCATAGCTTTCCTTCCAAGGAGTAAGTGGCTTTTAATTTCATGGCTGCAATCACCATCTCAGTGACTTGGGAGCCCCAAAATATAAAGTCAGCCACTGTTTCCCCATCTATTTGCCATGAAGTGATGGGACCGGACGCCATGATCTTAGTTTTCTGAATGTCGAGGTCTAAGCCAACTTTTTCACTTTCTTCTTTCACTTTCATCAAGAGGCTCTTTAGTTCCTCTTCACTTTCTGCCATAAGGGTAGCATCATCTGCATATCTGAGGTTTTTTATATTTCTCCTGGCAATCTTGCTTCCAGCTTGTGTTTCATCCAGCCAAGTGTTTCTTATGATGTACTCTGTATATAAGTTAAATAAGTAGGGTGACAATATACAGCCTTGACGTACAGTTTTCCTATTTGGAACCAGTCTGTTGTTCCATGTCCAGTCCTCATTGTTGCTTCCTGACCTACATACAGGTTTCTCAAGAGGCAGGTCAGGTGGTCTGGTATTCCCATCTCTTTCAGAACTTTCCACAGTTTGTTGTCATTCACACAGTCAAAGGCATTGGTATAGTCAATAAAGCAGAAATAGATGTTTTTCTGGAACTCTCTTGCTTTTTTGGTGATCCAGAGGATATTGGCAATTTGATCTCTGGTTCCTCTGCCTTTTCTAAAACCAGCTTGAACATTTGACATTCACGGTTCACGTATTGCTGAAGCCTGGCTTGGAGAATTTTGAGCATTACTTTACTAGCGTGTGAGATGAGTGCAATTGTGCAGTAGTTTGACCATTCTTTGGCATTGCCTTTCTTAGGGATTGGATTGAAAAATGACCTTTTCCAGTCCTGTGGCCACTGCTAAGTTTTCCAAATTTGCTGGCATATTGAGTGCAGCACTTTCACAGCATCATCTTTCAGGATTTGAAATAGCTCAACTGGAATTCCATCACCTCCACTAGCTTTGTTCATCGTGGGCCTTTCTAAGGCCCTCTTGACTTCACATTCCAGGATGTCTGGCACTAGGTGAGTGATCACACTATCGTGATTATCTGGGTTGTGAAGCTCTTTTTTGTATATTTCTTCTGTGTATTCTTACCACCTCTTCTTAATATCTTCTGCTTCTTTTAGGTCCATACCATTTCTGTCCTTTATTGAGCCCATCTTTGCATGAAATGTTTCCTTGCTATCTCTAGGTTTTTTTTTTGAAGAATTCTATAGTCTTTCCCATTCTATTGTTTTCCTCTATTTCTTTGCATTGATTGCTAAGGAGGGCTTTCTTGTCCCTCCTGCTATTCTTTGGAACTCTGCATTCAAATGGGTATATCTTTCTTTTTCTCCTTTGTGTTTCACTTCTCTTCTCCTCACAGCTATATGTAAGACCTCCTCAGAGAGCCATTTTACATTTTTGCATTTCTTTTTCTGCGGATGGTCTTGATCCCTGTCTTCTGTACAATGTCATAGACCTCCATCCATAGTTCATTAGGCACTCTATCAGCTCTAGTCCCTTAAATCTATTTCTCACTTCCACTGCATAATCATAAGGGATTTGATTTAGGTCATACCTGCATGGTCTAGTGGTTCCCCCCACTTCCTTCAATTTTGCAGGCACCTAAAAGAGTCGAACATGACTTAGTGACTAAACAACAACAAATAACAACAAAAGGAATACATTGAAAAGTGAAGATGACAGAGTAATGCCTAAAAACAAAATCTACTGGCTTCAAACTTTGTGGTGAAAATCTTGCACTTTTTTCTTATTCCCAGGACACTGCTTGACTTCTAGGGACTCAAGATTACAATATGCTCCTTTCCTACCTTAGGTAATTTCTTACCTGGACAACTACAGATTCCCATCTCATTCTTCAAACCTTGTACTATCTCTGCTGCTCATCCTTTATCTCTACCAGAGTTCATCGGGACTTGCTCTTCATCCCCTTCTCTGTTGCCTTCACAAGGGGATAATCAGTGTGGTGAACACTCAACAGGTGTCTGAAAACTACCTTTCACTGACTTTTTGCAGGTTGATAGCTATTTCTTGGTGATAGCTATTTCTACTTTTACCTTTTTTTGAATATAAAGTATAAAGTATCTTTCATGGACACAGGTGCATAGTAGCCATTTGACAAAGATTTCCACAGGTTTGGGAATGCCTTTGGAGCAGGGGTAAGAGATGATATGTCTTCATCTCTCTATCTAGTGCCATGTTTAGACATGGGGAGTTGCAATAAATATAGATCTTATTAATCAATAAAATATTTTAAAACTTTTGAAAGTTTCCTTTCTATGTTACCATTCTTTATCAACACATGTTATATGTATTATGAATCTAAATCATTTTACTCTCACCCAAGAGTATTTATATTACTATATTCAAATCATTAGCAAATTCTATAATGATAAGTTTTCCTTCTTTTATCTACATTAAGAAACATTAAAATGGGTATTGTATTAATTTTTTATTCTAAGAACAACTGAGAAAAAAATGGAAGTTTTCTTCTAAATTAACAAAGTGTATTAAGCTATCGAGAGCTATATTTAAATTGGGGAGAAATGGTTTACTTTTAAATTGGAATATTTGTGCAGAAGCAAAATTTTACACTACTCTACATTTTCTCTAATAATGAGTCCACTTAAATCTGTGAAGACTATTTTCAAGATGAAGATATGGTGACTGAACTTATAAGAATTAGGTGACACACTCCAAATGCAAAGAAATGAATGGGGTTCTGGACCAGGAGTAAGGAGACCTCTGTTCTCAGTTCTACAACTGATTTAGTTCAGTTCAGTCACTCAATCATGTCCGACTCTTTGTGACCCCATGGACTGTAACAACCCGGTTTCCCTGTCCATCACCAACTCCGGAGTCTACTCAAACCTATCTCCATCAAGTTGATGATGCCATACAACCATCTCATCCTCTGTTATCCCCTTCTCTTCCAGCCTTCAATCTTTCCCAGCATCAGGGTCTTTTCAAATGAGTCAGTTCTTTGCATCAGGTGGCCAAAGTATTGGAGTTTCAGTTTCAGCATCAGTCTTTCCAATGAATATTCAGGACTGATTTCCTTTAGGATGGACTGGTTGGATCTCCCTGCAGTCCCAGGGACTCTCAAGAGTCTTCAACACTACAGTTCAAAAGCACCAATTCTTCAGTGCCCAGCTTTCTTCACAATCCAACTCTCACATCCACATATAACTACTGGAAAATCCATAGCTTTGACTGGACGGAACTTTGTTGGCAAAGTAATGTCTCTGCTTTCTAATAAGCTGTCTAGGTTGGTCATAGTTTTTCTTCCAAGGAGCAAGCGTCTTTTAATTTCAAGGCTGCAGTCACCGTCTTCAATGACTTTGGAGCCCAAAAATATAAAGTCTGTCACTATTTCCATTGTTTCTTCATCTGTTTGACATGAAATGATGGGACCAGATGCCATTATTTTAATTTTCTGAATGTTGAGTTTTAAGCCAAATTTTTCACTCTCCTCTTTCACTCTCATCAAGAGGCTCTTTAGTTCTTTGCTTTCTACCAAAAGGTGGGGTCATCTGCATATCTGAGGTTATTGGTATTTCTCCTGGCAATCTTGATTCCAGCTTGTGATTCATCCATCTGGGGATTTAACATGATGTACTCTGCATATAAGTTAAAAAAGCAGGGTGACAAAATACAGCCTTGACATACTCCTTTCCCTATTTGGAATCAGTTTGTTGTCCAGTTCTAACTGTTGCTTCCTGACCTGCATACAGATTTCTCAACAGGCAGGTCAGATGGTCTAGTATTTCCATTTCGTTCAGAATTTTCCACAGTTTGTTTGTGATCCACAGAGTCATGGGCTTTGGCATAGTAAATAAAGCAGAAGTAGATGTTTTTCTGAACTCTATTGCTTTTTCAAAGATCCAAAGGATATTTGCAATTGATCTTTAGTTTCTCTGCCTTTTAAATCCAGCTTGAACATCTGAAGTTCACTGTTCACCTATTGTTGAAGCTTGGCTTGGACAATTTTGTGGCAGGGCATACTGGGGACCTTTTAAAGGAGCTTGCATTATGCACCATAGTTTGGTCTCAGGTCAATCAACAGGGAGGGAACAAGTCCTACCTATCAACAGAAGATAGGATTAAAGATTTACTGATCATGGCCCCCACCGCCCCCCATCAGAACAAGACCCAGTGTCCCCCACAGTCAGTGTCTCCGATCAGGAAGCTTCAATAATAAAAAAAAAAAAAAAAAAAAAGGAAGCTTCAATAAGCCTCTTACCCTTACCTGTTAGAGGACAGTTCAGTTCAGTCCCTCAATCCTGTCCAACTCTTTTCGACCCGATGAATCGCAGCACGCCAGGCCTCCCTGTACATCACCGACTCCCAGAGTTGACCCAAACTCATGTCCCTCGAGTCTGTGATGCCATCCAGCCATCTCATCCTCTGTCATCCCCTTCTCCTCATGCCCCCAATCCCTCCCAGTATCAGGGTCTTTTCCAATGAGTCAACTCTTCGCATGAGGTGGCCAAAGTATTGGAGTCTCAGCTTCAGTATCAGTCCTTCCAAGGAACACCTAGAACTGGTCTCCTTTAGGATGGACTGGTTGGATCTCCTTGCAGTACAAGGGACTCTCAAGATTCTTCTCCAACACCACAGTTCAAAAGCATCAGTTCTTAGGCATTCAGCTTTCTTCACAGTCCAACTCTCACATCCATACATGACCATTGGAAAAAAACATAGCCTTGACTAAACGAACCTTTGTTGGCAAAGTAATATCTCTCCTTTTGAATATTCTATCTACATTGGTCATAACTTTACTTCCAAGGAGTAAGCATCTTTTAATTCCATGGCTGCAATCACCATCTTCAGTGATATGGGAGCCCCCAAAAATAAAGTCTGCCAATGTTTCCACTGTTTTCCCATCTATTTCCCATGAAGTGATGGGACCAGATGCCATGATCTTCATTTTCTGAATGTTGAGCTTTAAGCCAACTTTTTCACTCTCCTCTTTCACTTTCATCAAGAGGCTTTTTAGTTCCTCTTCACTTTCTGCCATAAAGGTGGTGTCATCTGCATATCTGAGGTTACTGATATTTCTTCCAGCATTCTTGATTCCAGCTTGTGTTTCTTCTAGCCCAGAATTTCTCATGATGTACTCTGCATATAAGTTAAATAAGCAGGGTGACAATATACACTGTCACAATGTGTATGTCACACATACACAATGGCCACTGCTGAGTTTTCCAAATTTGCTGGCATATTGAGTGCAGCACTTTCACAGCATCATGTTTCAGGATTTGATATAGCTCAACTGAAGTTCCATCACCTCCACAGCTTTGTTTGTAGTGATGCTTTCTAAGGCCCACTTGACTTTGCATTCCAGGATGTCTGGCTCTAGGTGAGTGATCACACCTGGGTTGTGAAGCTCTTTTTTGTATATTTCTTCTGTGTATTCTTGCCACCTCTTCTTAATATCTTCTGCTTCTGTTAGGTCCATACCATTTATGTCCTTTATCAAGCCCTTCTCTGCATGAAATGTTCCTTTGGTGTCTCTAATTTTCTTAAACAAATCTCTAGTCTTTCCCATTTTGTTGTTTTCTTCTATTTCTTTGCATTGATCACTGAGGAAGTCTTTCTTTTCTCTCCTTGCTATTCTTTGGAACTCTGCATTCAGATGCTTATATCTTTCCTTTTCTCCTTTGCTTTTCGCTTCTCTTCTTTTCACAGCTGTTTGTAAGGCCTCCTCAGACAGCCATTTTTTTTTTTTTTTTTTGCATTTATTTTCCATGGGGATGGTCTTGATTCCTGTCTCCTGTAGAATGTCCAAGAAGAGCTATCCCACGTCTGAGATCAGGGACAGCAGCTGAGAGGAGCAACCCCACGTCCAATGAGTGGTGGCTGCGAGGGTGCAGGAGGGCTGAAAGGAACGTTCATGGTCAGAGGGGTGACCTCGTCCAAGGTAAGGAGCAGAGGCTGTGCTTTGCTGGAGTGCCATGAAGAGATACCCCACATTCAAGGTAAGAGAAACCCAAGTAAGACGGTAGGTGTTGCAAGAGGGCAGCAGAAGGCAGACACACTGAAACCATAATCACAGAAAACTAGCCTATCTGATCACATGGACCACAGCCTTCTCTAACTCAATGAAATTAAGCCACGCTGTGTGGGGCCACCCAAGATGAATGGGTCATGGTGGAGAGGTCTAACAGAATGTTGTCCACTGGAGAAGGGAATGGCAACTACTTTAGTATTCTTGCCTTGAGAACTCCATGAACAGTATGAAAATGCAAAATGGTAGGATAATGAAAGACAAACTCCCCAGGTTGGTAAGTGCCCAATATGCTACTGGAGATAATGGAGAAATAACTCCAGAAAGAATGTAAGGATGGAGCCAAAGCAAAAACAACACCCAGTTGTGGATGTGACTGGTGATAGAAGCAAGGTCCAATGCTGTAAAGAGCAATATTGCATAGGAACCTGGAATGTTAGGTCCATGAATCAAGGTGAATTGGAAGTGATCAAACAGGAGATGGCAAGAGTGAACGTCAACATTCTAGGAATCAGTGAACTAAAGTGGACTGGAATGGGTGAATTTAACTCAGATGACCATTATATCTACTACTGTGGGCAGGAAACCCTTAGAAGAAATGGAGTAGCCATCATGGTCAATGAAAGAGTCAGTCTGAAATGGAGTACTTGGATGCAATCTCAAAAATGACAGAATGATTTCTGTTCATTTCCAAGGCAAACCATTCAATATCACGGTGATCCAAGCCTATGCCCAAATTCAGTAATGCTGAAGAAGCTGAAGTTGAAAGTTTCTATGAAGATCTACAAGACCTTTTAGAACTAACACACCAAAAGATGTCTTTTTCATTATAGGGGACTAGAATTAAAAAGTAGGAAGTCAAGAAACACCTGGAGTAACAGGCAAATTTGGCCTTGGAGTACAGAATGAAGCAGGGCAAAGGCTCATAGAGTTTTTCCAAGAGAACGCACTGGTCATAGCAAACACCCTCTTCCAACAACACAAGAGAAGACTCTACACATGGACATCACCAGATAGTCAACACCAAAATCAGATTGATTACATTCTTTGCAGCCAAAGATGGAGAAGCTCTATACAGTCAGCAAAAACAAGACTGGGAGCTGACTGTGATTCAGATCATGAACTCCTTATTGCCAAATCCAGACTTAAATTGAAGAAACTGGGGAAAATCACTAGACCATTCAGGTATGACCTAAATCAAATTCCTTATGATTATACAGTGGAAGTGAGAAATAGATTTCAGGGACTAGATCTAATAGAGTGCCTGATGAACTATGGACAGAGGTTCGTGACATTGTACAGGTGACAGGGATCAAGATCATCCCCATGGAAAAGAAATGAAAAAAAGCAAAATGGCTGTCTGAGGAGGCCTTACAAATAGCTGTTAGAGGGCAGGCAGAATGAAAACCACAATCACAGAAAACTAATCAAACTGATCACATGGACCACAGCCTTGTCTAACCCAATGAAACTGAGAGCCAGGCCATGTAGGGCCACCCAGACAGATCATCAGGGGAATTCTGACAAAACGTGGTCTGATGGAGAAAGGAATGGCAAATCACTTCAGTATTCTTGCCTTGAGAACCCCATGAACAGTATGAAAAGGCAAAAAGATATGACAGTGAATGATGAACTCCCCAGGTCAGTAGGTGCCTAATATGCTACTGGAGAAAAGTGGAGAAATAACTCCAGATAGAATGAAGAGACAGAGCCAAAGCAAAAACAACACCCAGTTGTATATATGACTGGTGATGGAAGTAAATTCCGATGATGTAAGGTGCAATATTGCGTAGGAACCTGGAATATTAGGTCCATAAATCAAGGTAAATTGCAAGTGGTCAAACAGGAGATGGCAAGAGTGAACATCAACATTTTAGGAATCAGTCAACTAAAATGGACGATAATGCACAAATTTAATTCAGATGACCATTACATCTACTACTGTGGGCAAAAATCACTTAGAAGAAATGTAGTAGCATTCACAGTCAACAAAAGAGACCAAAATGCAGTACTTGGATGAAACCTCAAAAACAACAGAATGACCTCTGTTCATTTCCAAGGCAGACAATTCAATTTCAGAGTTAATACAAGTCTATGCCCCGACCAGCAATGCTGAAGAAGCTGAAGTTGAACGATTCTATGACAGTCTAAAAGGCCGTCTAGAACTAACACTCCAGAAGTTGTCCTTTTCATCCGTTCAGTTCAGTCGATCAGTCATATCTGACTCTTTGCAACCCCATGAACTGCAGCACGACAGGCCTCCCTGTCCATCACCAACTCCTGGAATTGACTCAAACACATGTCCATTGAGTCTGTGATGCCATCCAACCATCTCATCCCCTGTCATCCCCTTTTCCCACCTTCAATCTTCCCAGCATCAGTGTCTTTTCCAGTGAGTCAGTTCTTTGTATCAGGTGGCCAAAATATTAGAGTTTCAGCTTCAGCATCAGTCCTTTCATTAAATATTCATGACGGATTTCCTTTAGAATGGACTAGTTTGGTCTCCTTGCTGTCCAAGGGACTCTCAAGAGTCTTCTCCAACACCACAGTTCAAAAGCATCGATTTTTCAGTACTCAGCTTTCTTTATAGTACAACTCTCATATCCATGTATGACTACTGAAAGAACCATATCTTTTACTAGACGGACCTTTGTTGACAAATCAATGTCTCTGCTTTTTAATATGCTGTCTAGGTTGATCATAGCTTTTCTTCCAAGGAGTAAGCATCTTTTAATTTCATGGCTGCAGTCACCATCTGCAGTGATTTTGGAGCCCCCTGCCCCCAAATAAATTCTGTAACCGTTTCCATTTTTTCTCCTTCTCTTTGTCATGAAGGGATGGAACCAGATGCCATGATCTTTGTTTTCTGAATTTTGAACCTTAAGCCAACTTTTTCTCTTCTTTCACTTTCATCAAGAGCCTCTTTAGTTCTTCTTCACTTTCTGCCATAAGGGTGATGTCATCTGCATATCTGAGGTTATTGATGTTTCTTCTAGCAATCTTGATTCCAGCTTGTGCTTCTTCCAGCCCAGAGTTTCTCATGATGTACTCTGCATATAAGTGAAATAAGCAGGGTCATAATATAAAGCCTTGACATACTCCTTTCCCATTTTGGAACCAACCTGTTGTTCCATGCCCAGTTCTAACTGCTGCTTCCAGAAATATGCATGCAAATTTCTCAAGAGGCAGGTCAGGTCCTCTGGTATTAGGGGGCTGGAATGCAAAAGTTGAATGTCAAGAGATACCTGGAGTAACAGGCAAATTTGGCCTTAGAGTACAAAATAAAGCAGGGCAAAGACTAACAGAGTTTTGCCAACAAAATGCTCTGGTCATAGCAAACACCTTCTTTCAACAACACAAGATAATACTGTACACATGGACATCACCAGATGGTCAACACTGAAATCAGATTGATTATATTCTTTGCAGCCAAATATGGAGAAGCTCTGTACAGTCAGCACAAACAAGACTGGGAGCTGACTGTGGCTCAAATCATGAACTCCCTATTGCCAAATTCAGACTCAAATTGAAGGAAGTAGGAAAAAGCACTAGACCATCTAGGTATGACCTAAATCAAATACCTTGCAATTATACAGTGGAAGTGACAAATAGATTCAAGGGATTATATCTGATAGAGTGCCCGAGGAACTATGAAGGAAGGTTCATGACATTGTACAGGAGGCAGTGATCAAGACCATCCCCAAGAAAAAAAAATGCAAAAAGGCAACATGGTTGCCTAAGGAGGCCTTACAGATAGCTGAGAAAAGAAGAGAAGTGAAAGCTAAAGGAGAAAAGGAAAGATATACCCATTTGAACGCAGAGTTCCAAAGAATAGCGAGGGGTGATAAGAAAGCCTTCCTCAGTGATCAATGCCAAGAAATGTAGGAAAACAATAGAATGGCAAGACTAGTGATTACTTCAAGAAAATTTAGAAGATTAAGTGAGATGAATATCCAGTGTCATTAAAATGAGAAATTCAAAGGCTAACTTCTCTGTTTCTTTGTATGTCTTTTGTTTCATGCCCCTAAAGTTCATCTATTTTGAAAACATTTCTGTTGTTCATATTATATCAATTCTACTTCTGTAATTTTATTAAAATTGTCTAAAATTATCTATATTCATACAATTTCCTGATCACAATTAGTATATGCCTTTCCATTTTCAATAGCATCTTGCACTTCTCTAAGAAGCTTGTCAGTCTTTCCATAAAATAGAACCGTCACTCTTCTCTCTCTGACATGTCAACATACAGTCCAAAGGGTATTGCTTACTGAAAAAAGGTGAAAGTGAATTCCACCTTTCTCTGATGATTTGTCTTGCTCTTGCTTTTTTTGGGTACCTGGTTACTCCATGTGCCAAAAGAAGTGATAGATAAACATATGAATGATGTGTATAGACATCGTATTTGCCATAAGCATCTATCATCGTCCTCTCAGGAGTAAAACAATATATATTCATTATATCAGGAATTTCTTTCCAAATAAACTGTGTTTGCAATGATGATTGTTTTTGTGGCAGTTAATTTTAACTTTTCTGGTATCCAATCTTCTCTGACCTTTATTACTGAAATATGAGTCACCACTAAACTATATTTATGTTACATGTTAATACAGCCCATTAATTGGCATTAACTTCTATAGCTGCTCATGTAATAGGCTAGATTAGTGCAGACTTTAGTGGATGAATTGGAAGCTCTAAATATAATATGAAAGCAAAAATAGGATGTGTCCAAAATAGGAGATTAGTCAAATAAATGAATTACATAAATCCTTATGATATAGCAATGTACAATTGGTAAGAACTATAATGCAAAACACAGTATATTTGAAGACAGAATATTCACGCAAACCAGAAGCTCTATATATGAGACACACAATTGCATTCTTCTTTTCCCTATCAGATGTTACCACATTTCAAGAACTGTAAAGGGTCAAAGATATTCCCCTGCTTTAAAAATAACATGTTAGCTTGCTACAGTTTTGTGGATTCTTGAAGAAGACAGAAGATTATTAGGAAAGAAAAAGGGACTTCTTATTTATGACATAGTGAGCAACGTGAGCTTATTGTCCCCATTATATCATCTTGCTTCCCGGGTCCCAAAGAAGTTACATAGGTCTTGGAAAGAAGTTGCATGTGCCATTTGCCTTTTTAATGAGTAACTCAGCTCAGGAAACTACAGTATTTTGAGGTGATTTATGGAAAACCTGCCCAATCTTTGCTTTACTAGGAGAGATTATCTTTATTACTCTTGGGAGCAAGTAAATCTGTTCTCTGTCCCAGAAGCAGATACAATCTCTATCTTTCAAAACTGACTACAGAAATCCTTGAAAACATTCCAGAATAACAACTTGTCAATGCTCTGCTCAAAAGACATTCAAAAACAAGAGAGACTAAACAGATTGTCTTCTGATACCACTAAGTTAAATTGTTCTTAACATCTGTCCTGCTTTAGTTCTACTTTATAAATCCACCTGATATATCACTAAACAATGCATAATTGCTTGCTTTGAAATTAAAATTAATGGAGCATTCAGTGCTTTTTTGTTATTTTTTTAATCCACATTAAATCTTATCCAAGACTTATCCAAGTCCATATATGTAGCTGTAGCCTATTCACTACCAGTGCTGTATAATATTCCTTGTTTGGGTGTGTCAGAACTTATGTATTCCTTGCATTTATTCATTTGGCTTATTTTCATTTATTGTTTATATGAAAATATTTTGAGTCTTTTGAGAAAGTCTCCTAGTACATATATTCAGGAATTTATCTAGAGCATTTTAATAGGAGATGGAGTGTTAAAACACTTTAGACTTACAATGAATGTCACCAGATACTTCAGTGTTTTCTCAATGGGTTAAAGTTTGAAAATATCTTTACTTTTTATTAATGTTCATTATTTGAATACCTACATTGGGTAGAAATTTCAGGTGCTTAGCATTTTTGTCAAAATATGGTATTCCTGCCTAATTCTTTTGCCCATTTTCTATGATTTTTTTTTCTTATAAATTCATCAGAATTCTTCACATTTTCTTGGTACTAATTAATGGTCAATGATATATTTGGAACTAAGGTCCCCAATTCATGGCTTGCCTTTTCATCTTCATTTTCTTTTATTTCACTTCATTTGATATCTTTTACTATGCTTCATAATCAATGTCTTATTAAGAAGTCCTACTGACTTTCATCTATGGTATGAAAATAGATATAATTTACAAATTTTACATTGATTTTAGTTTTCATAAAAATATATATTTATGTATCTATAATATATATATATACATGCCTGTATATAACCAACTTCTCATGTCTATTCTTTCTCCATAGATCTACAATAGCAAGCCTATCAAGTACAACTGTCCATACATATATGAGTCTTTCAGTGGGCTCCTTTTGGTTACATTAATCTATTTATCTATTCCTATTCCATATACAAAATTAATGACCATAATTTATAATAATAATTGGCATTAAATTAGGCAAATATTTCCATCTGGTCCTGTGTCTTCAGGGAAATTTTGTCTCTTTTGGCTCTCTTTTCCATATAAACTTGAGAATCATCTTTTAATGATTCTTATGTGAGGTATGCTCACATATCCACCTGAAAGCATAAATTAAGATTCTATTTAAATAGCTTTGAAAATATAGGATAGTTTAGGAACAATGGAAAATTTCAAAATATGTTCCTTTGATTACTTGAACATAACATGCATCTTCGTCAACATATTTTCTCTTGTATATTTTAATGAAAATTATGATAGTGTCTATAAGAACTTGAAAGTGTTTAGTTAGATTTATTTCTAGTTACTTTGTATTTTTGACGTAATTTAAATTGTATCTTTGAAATTTCATATTCTAAATGCTTGTTGTTGATACCTAAAAATTTAACTGAGTTTTGTATATTGCTTCTGTACCTATCAGACTGTTAGCTTTAGCTATTTATCTGTAGTTTCTTCTGAATTTTTTTCTGAATTTTCTACATACATATTATGTAATCTATGATATATCTATGATAATGAGAGTTTTAAAAATTGTTTTCTATTTTCAATAACTTTGCTTCTTTTTATCTTTTTTAGACTGTCTTGAATATTCTGTATGTTACAGAATAGAATGCTGTTAGTGGGCATCACCAACTTTTCCTGAATTTGAAGACAACTGCTTGCAGCATTCATGCTTAGTTATTGTCATTTTAACAGTTTTTTGGTAAGTAACTCTTAGGCAGTTTAGAGACATTTTTCCCTTTTCATAAATTGCTGTAAGTTTGATTTATGTTTATTCTTTTATTTTTATTTTTGTCAAGAATGTGCATTTATCTACTTGTTTATTAGTACATATCCAATGCTTGGAAGAATGACTAGCATATAGTAAGTGTTGAACTGGATACTGAATTTTAAACATTTTTTTTCTGCATTTATTTTGATAATCACATAATTCTTCACATTAATCTACAAATATACTCAGCTATATTATATTTTCTAATGTTAAGTTACCCTTGCACTTCTAAATATTTCTATAGAGGAGAAGAGGCTAAGAGGTATGGCAGATTTATCTGTGGCTATACAATTGCACTCATCTCACATAAAGTAATGCTCAAAATTCTCCAAGCCAGGCTTCAGCAATACGTGAACCGTGAACTTCCAGATGTTCAAGCTGGTTTTAGAAAAGGCAGAGGAACCAGAGATCAAATTGCCAACATCTGCTGGATCATAGAAAAAGCAAGAGAGTTCCAGAAAAACATCTATTTCTGCTGTATTGACTATGCCAATGCCTTTGACTGTGTGGATCACAATAAACTGTGGAAAATTCTGAAAGAGATGGGAATACCAGACCACCTGACCTGCCTCTTGAGAAACCTGTATGCAGGTCAGGAAGCAACAGTTAGAACTGGACATAGAACACAGACTGGTCCAAATAGGAAAAGGAGTACATCAAGGCTACATATAGTCACCCTGCTTATTTAACTTCTATGCAGAGTACATCATGAGAAATGCTGGGCTGGAAGAAGCACAAGCTGGAATCAAGATTGCCAGGAGAAATATCAATAACCTCAGATATGCAGATGACACCACCCTTATGACAGAAAGTGAAGAGGAACTAAAGAGCCTCTTGATGAAAGTGAAAGAGGAGAGTGAAAAAGTTGGCTTAGCTCAACATTCAGACTTTATTTTTTGGGGCTCCAAAGTCACTGCAGATGGTGGCTGCAGCCATGAAATTAAAAGACGCTTACTCCTTGGAAGAAAAGTTATGACCAACCTAGATAGCATATTCAAAAGCAGAGACACTACTTTGCCAACAAAGGTCTGTCTAGTCAAGGCTATGGTTTTTCCAGTGGTCACGTATGGATGTAAGAGTTGGACTGTTAAGAAAGCTGAGCACCAAAGAATTGATGTTTTTGAACTGCGGTGTTGGAGAAGACTCTTGAGAGTCCCCTGGATGGCAAGGAGATCCAACTAGTCCATTCTGAAGGAGATCAGCCCTGGGGTTTCTTTGGAAGGAATGATGCTAAAGCTGAAACTCCAGTACTTTGGCCACCTCATGCGAAAAGTTGATTCATTGGAAAAGACTCTGATGCTGGGAGGGATTGGGGGCAAGAGGAGAAGGGGACGACAGAGGATGAGATGGCTGGATGGCACCACTGAATTGATGGACGTGAGTCTGAGTGAACTCCAGGAGTTGGTGATGGACAGGGAGGCCTGGCGTGCTGCGATTCATGGGGTCGCAAAGAGTTGGACACAACTGAGTGACTGAACTGAACTGAACTGATACAAATTCTGCAGCAAAAGATATTATTTTTACAAGAAGGATATGGCATCAAGCTGGGACAATTATTTTAAGATATTATGGTATTTTCTTTTTTTCCCCCCTCAGTTTTGTAATGCAGAAAGGTAGAAGATGGGATACATTACTATAAAGTAATTAAAATGTATTCATTGCCTTCTCAATATTTAGTTTCCAAACAAGCACATGAATAGATAGACTTATAAAGTTTAAAACTTCAGTTCTATCAATCAATGTGTTAGAACTAGCTGTAACGCACATCAACTATGCAGACAGAGTCAACGATACTGTTTGTCTTAAAAGGGGATGTGTAGTAAAGCACCCTAAAATTATATTTTTAGCTTTTCTTGTTCCCCATGAATAAAGTATTAGAAAAAAACATAAAAGAGCTTAAATTTATTGTCTTATTAATAATTTTGCTACATAGTTTTTCATTCTAAACCTGAGATTGTAAATGGTCTTGCTGTTTGAGGCATGTTTATTTCTTCTATATGGCATTTCTTATGTCTAATCCTTTCTTAGAACATTTACTGAGTTTTTTCCCTTTGAATATTCCTCTGCCTGGTTATGTCCTTACATTTATGAGAAGAAACCAGATCTTTTTCTTGCTCTGTAACTCAGAGATAACAGATGCACATAATGAAGTCATCCTTTAACTACTTACATGTGAAAAGACATAAATATCACCTGCCCCTCCCAATCTCCGCCCCGACACACATACACAGTGGACTTCTTGACATATTTTCCAGGCTCTTTGATTATCAGGGAAGTGTTTCTAAATTCAATATTTACAATTTAATTAGCTTCATAGCAAATTAAATCTATGATATTATTATTGCTGACTGCATTCTCAGTCACTTTGGTTGTGTCCAACTCTTTGTGACCTTATGGACTGGAGCCTGCCAGGGTCTTCTGTCCAAGGGACAGAATACTGGATGTTCTTGCTCCAGGCAAGAATACTGGAGTGGGTTGCCATTCCCATCTCCAGGAGATATTCCTGACCCAGGGATTGAACCCATATCTCTTATGTCTCCTACACTGACAGGTGGGTTCTTTATCACTAGCACCACCTAGGAAGACTTATTGACTATTTTTATTTTAATGACAAAGATTCATCCTAGAAGCATGTGTTTATTTAACATTATCAGTGGTTAATTATAGAAAGAAGAATAAAAGTAGACCATATGTAATATCACTTTTTGGTAAATACATAAAAAACAATCTGTAGCAGATGCAAAGTTCCTTGTATAATTTCTTTGGTTCTGATTAAAATTTGTGATGTGATTATTAATGTTTTCTAACTATCATATATGTTCAACAAAAAGTCCTTTAGAGATATTATAATTCAGGCAATTCTAACCATAGGCAAAGTATCAAACTGGGTAATATATATATGTATAGCCAATTCAACACTCATATCACACTTTAGGTCCATTCCAAGTTCTAATCCCTAAGTTTCACTGCTTCTCTCTGTCTGGACCCAGTTCTTCTGCTTCCCCATTTATTGTGGCAAAGCCTGCCTAGGTACCTTGTTCATACTTGGATAAGACTCACTGCATTTGATATCTTCTTTGGAGGTATCTGCATTTAGTAGAGACCTATGACTTGTATGCCCAACATTTTACCTTTCAACAAAATGTTGGTTGTGCAAAAGTCCATTTAAAATACCTTTCTGTACTTGCTGGTCACCATTAAGGAACTAGAAGGGTAAAGTGCAAAAAAATAAATAAATAAATAAATAAAAGCATCCTTTAATAGTGTATTCAAACTGAACCTCAAAGACAAGAACGTTTCTGAGATACCTTGTTTGAAAGATGGGAAGACTGATGATGTAGGATCTTTGTAATATTTCATTGTCAGTTTCGTTTTCAATGAAACCAAGTATAATTTATTTGCCCTCTCTCTAGGAGCAACATTATTTAAGCAAAATTTCTCTCACACTGGTAATCAGATATTTCTCCTGAACACCATTCCCAAGGGTGGTGATACAGAATATGTAGTTGACTCAGTATACTGATTTGGGAAGGAGGTGGGAGGGACAAAATGTTGATTGCATCTTTTATACTTTTCCTTTGATGTTCTCTCTCCTAAAACATCTTGCTTAAGATTCTATCAAGTGACTCCAGCACTTATGACTCCAGAGTTAAATGACTCCAGCAATAGTCTAGAAAACAAAGTTAAATTTCTGGGGCAAATTTCAATTTTTAGATAGTTGCTATGAATAGTGAAACTAATCAGGATCCTAGGGGACCTTCCCAGTGACAGGCCCCAGTGCACCCCACTTTTTGTTTGTAAGAAAGACTTAGTGTTCTAGGCCTTCCCCAAGTTCCAAAGAATAAATCCAATCAGAAAAGTGAGAAAAGTCAGAAACAAAGGAAAACAGTCAAGAAAGACAATATAATAACAGTTTGGTCACAAAACAAAGTCAAGTATTTTAGTTCCTACTCAAAATCTACAGATAATATCCTGAGCCAGATCTTTGAGTAGTTTTTCAGATACTAAAACACCCACTATGTGGAAAATGTTAACTGCACACTGGCCACAAACATAGATCCCTAACTGGTTGGAACCAGAATGTTGATGATTGAGTTTCTGAAATCATCACCCTGTTACCTCACCATCAACCAACCAGAGAATTGTGCCAAAGCTGACTACACACTCTGTAAGCCTCTCCCTCACCCTGACTTTAAAAATCCTTCCTGAAAAACCAGTGGGAAATTTCAGGTTTTTTGAGCATAAGTTGCCTGGTCTCCATGATTAGCCCCATACTGTGTACCTTGCAATAAACGCAAATGCTGTACTTTCCTTCACCCCAAACCAATGTCAGTAGATTGGCTTTGCTGCTCATTGGGTGAGCAGATCAAAGTTTGTTTCAGTAACAATAGGGCATCATAAGAAGTTTTCTGAGGCTTCATTCATACTCTGCTAGAGTATTAAGATCAACAACTTATGTCTACCATGGGTGAAAGCAGGAGACAGTTAATGTGACAAAATACTACTACAAATTACTTTTCTGGACTATATTTGCCAGACAGAATTATACCTTGGTAATCTGGGGAACATGATTTTTATTGCTAACAAATGATGAGAAATTCCAATGCTTTTGAAATAAATTATTTCTTCTTTTTCACATTTTTTATTTGGAAGTTTTGCCCTGGCTACAGAATTGAATCAACTATATAATTTGGAATTGCTCCTGGGAATTAAGAAATAGAAAGTGTGCATGAAGATTAGCTTGTTTTGTATTTGATTAAATAAGTGTGGCAGAAAAGTAAAGTAAAAATATAAAATCAAATATTACTTTGTTTTAACTCAGTATATCAGTGTAGGCCTATATACCTTTAAAGCACTTCTCTACTAAAATGTTTTTTCTTCCAGTTTGAGTGTTAATTATATTTGTCATTGCTATACATTACACATCCCTAGTATTTATATATCTTACAGCTGGAAGTTTTTACATTTTCATTTCCTTCATTCAGTTCTCCCTTCCCCCACCATCCATCTCTGGTAACCACAAGTCTGATCTATTTTTCAATGACTTTGCAATTGAACAACAACAACTAGATGTTTAAAATTGTTAATCCCTACAATGTTCCCTTGGGATATAGAAGGGGAGTGCTAGTCTTCCTACTTTATGCATGAAACTGTATACGCAGGAAATCAGTGATTGATCAGAGGCAAGAATTCAGGTATCCAATCTTAAAAAAAAAATAATGATATTCCTATTATACTAGTTTAACTTCCATTATACTATGTGAAGAAAAAGTGGGATATCTAAAGTGATAGTTACTTACATGGCAAACACTCTAGTAGTAGTTTTTCAAAAATTATCTCCTTTAATTCTTACCCTAACTCTCTGAGGCTATATACTTTATGAGTTTTATGAATAAGGACGCTAAGATTCAGAGAGGTTAATTAATTCATCCAGTGAAAACAACTAGTATATGGCAAAGTTAGTACCAAAGAATACTACTTTTCAGAAATATTACATAAGCTTCCAACTTATCCATGATCATCAGACTTCACCCATTTCCTAAGCTGCTGCCTGTTTATGACCTCTCCTCTGACTTCTCTTTGCAGCTTCTTTCTGTCAAGTAGTACCTATATGCTGGCATTGGCAACCAAGATAGTAATTATCCTTTGTTAGTGGCTAATGTGGTGCTTTGCACGTGAGTCACATCTTGTTTAAAATTCAGGGAGATCCTAAATTAAAAATTGTAACTATGTTATCTATGATCTAAAAAAATTAAAAGAGTGGATTTTATATAATTAAGAACATTGTGGAATCTGAATCTTGCTTACTATAAAATATATCTATAACTTAGAATTAAATAAGATTATACATTTAAAATATCAGACAAGATGCCAGGCACATAGTAGGTCTTTTCCTTTCTTTTTATTCTTCACCTGCCTGTTAGAGATTCTGAATAATAAGTTATATGTATTGTTTGTTATTTGAGCAGTTTCCTTTTTTCCCTTTAACAAAGACAAAAACTAACATTCACCATATTCTCTAATATGAGGTCATTGCATAAATTCCCTTAGCAATAAGCAATCTGTTTTATATATTTGATCTTGAGATTCTTCCAAATACACTTTTTTTGAAAATGTGGAATATTTTTCACAAAAATAGAAAATTTACATTTTTTGAAAACATTTAGTATAGCCTCCATGGAAATCACTGTTTAAAAGATACAAGTCTTGCATTTGATTTACATTTCTAAATCAGTCTCTATTATGGTTCTACAAAGGTGACTGAAATTTTAATCTTAAGTAGCAATCTTGGAAAGCTTCCAAAGGCCAGTTTTTGCCACTTCTTTAATGAAAGCATTTCTCAGGGTTGCCTTTCATTTTGGAAATACAGCTTTGTTTTAACAAATAAAGCTTTGTTCACAAGTTTCTCAGATTTAAATGCCTTCCCAGACATAATTCTAGTTTGTTGATGCATCTCTCGATCAATTTAGCTCAACCCACCACTCTAAATCTACTTTTGGTAATCTGTATCACACATTTACAACTTAGTTATTTCTCATTACTCCATGAGAATTATCTCCTTTGCTAACTATATATATAGTTAGCAAATATATATATATATTATATATTTTTATATAATCTATATATATATATATATATGTTATATATATATAGGGAAAACGATAAGATACTGAAAGAGAAACTCCCCAGGTCAGTAGGGGCCCAATATGCTACTGGAGATCAGTGAAGAAATAACTCCAGAAAGAATGAAGGGATGGAGCCAAAGCAAAAACAATACCCAGCTGTGCATGTGACTGGTGATAGAAGCAAGGTCCGATGCTGTAAAAAGCAATAGTGCATAGGAACCTGGAATGTCAGGTCCATGAATCAAGGCAAATTGGAAGTGGTCAAACAAGAGATGGCAATCGTGAATGTCGACATTCTAGGAATCAGCGAACTGAAATGGACTGGAATGGGTGATTTAACTCAGATGACCATTATATCTACTACTGTGGGCAGGAATCCCTCAGAAGAAATGGAGTGGCCATCATGGTCAACAAAAGAGTCCGAAATGCAGTGCTTGGATGGAATCTCAAAAATGACAGAATGATCTCTCTTCATTTCCAAGGCAAACCATTCAATATCACAGTAATCCAAGTCTATGCCCCAACCAGTAAGGCTGAAGAAGCTGAAGTTGAAAGGTTCTATGAAGACCTACAAGACCTTTTAGAACTAACACCCAAAAAAGATGTCTTTTTCATTATAGGGGACTGGAATGCAAAAGTAGAAGTCAAGAAACACCTGGAGTAACAGGCAAATCTGGCCTTGGAATATGGAATGAAGTAGGGCAAAGACGAATAGAGTTTTGCCAAGAAAATGCACTGATCATAACAAACACCCTTTTCCAACAATGCAAGAGAAGACTCTATACATGGATATCACCAGATGGTCAACACCGAATTCAGATTGATTATATTCTTTGCAGCCAAAGATGGAGAAGCTCTATACAGTCAGCAAAAACAAGATCAGGAGCTGACTGTGGCTCAGACCATGAACTCCTTATTGCCAAATTCAGACTTAAATTGAAGAAAGTAGGGAAAACCAATAGACCATTCAGGTATGACCTAAATCAAATCCCTTATGATTATACAGTGGAAGTGAGAAATAGATTTAAGGCCCTAGATCTGATAGATAGAGTGCCTGATGAACTATGGAATGAGGTTCGTGACGTTGTACAGGAGACAGGGATCAAGACCATCCCCATGGAAAAGAATTGCAAAAAAGCACAATGGCTTTTGTGGTCTGGGGAGGCCTTAAAAATAGCTGTGAAAAGAAGAGAAGCGAAAAGCAAAGGAGAAAAGGAAAGATATAAACATCTGAATGCAGAGCTCCAAAGAATTTCAAGAAGAGATAAGAAAGCCTTCTGCAGCCATCAATGCAAAGAAATAGAGGAAAACAACAGAATGGGAAAGACTAGGGATCTCTTCAAGAAAATCAAAGATACCAAAGGAACACTTCATGCAAAGATGAGCCTGATAAAGGACAGAAATGGTATGGACCTAACAGAAGCAGAAGATATTAAGAAGAGATGGCAAGAATACACAGAAGAACTGTACAAAAAAGAGCTTCACGACCCAGATAATCATGATGGTGTGATAACTGACCTAGAGCCAGACATCCTGGAATGTGAAGTCAACAGGGCCTTAGAAAGCATCACTATGAACAAAGGTAGTGGAGGTGATGGAATTCCAGTTGAGCTATTCCAAATCCTGAAAGATGATGCTGTGAAAGTGCTGCACTCAATATGCCAGCAAATTTGGAAAACTCAGCAGTGGCCACAGGACTGGAAAAGGTCAGTTTTCATTCCAATTCCAAAGAAAGGCAATGCCAAAGAATGCTCAAACTACCACACAATTACACTCACTCACACGCTAGTAAAGTAATGCTCAAAATTCTCCAAGCCAGGCTTCAGCAATATGTGAACTGTGAACTTCCTGATGTTCAAGTTGGTTTTAGAAAAGGCAGAGGAACCAGAGATCAAATTGCCAACATTTGCTGGATCATCGAAAAAGAAGATAGTTCCAGAAAACATCTATTTCTGCTTTATTAACTATGCCAAAGCCTTTGACTTTGTGGATCACAATAAAGTTGGAAAATGCTGAAAGAGATGGGAATACCAGACCACCTGACCTGTCTCTTGAGAAACCTATATGCAGGTCAGGAAGCAACAGTTAGAACTGGACATGGAACAACAGACTGGTTCCAAATAGGAAAAGGAGTACGTCAAGGTTGTATATTGTCACCCTGCTTATTTACTTCCTGCTTATTTAACTTCTATGCAGAGTACATCATGAGAAACGCTGGGCTGGAAGAAGCACAAGCTGGAATCAAGATTGCCGGGAGAAATATCAATAACCTCAGATATGCAGATGACACCACCCTTATGGCAGAAAGTGAAGAGGAACTAAAAAGCCTCTTGATGAAAGTGAAAGGAGAGTGACAAAGTTGGCTTAAAGTTCAGCATTCAGAAAACTAAGATCATGGCATCTGGTCTCATCACTTCAAGGGAAATAGACGGGGAAACAGTGGAAACAGTGTCAGATTTTATTTTCTAGGACTTCCAAATCACTGCAGATGGTGACTGCAGCCATGAAAATAAAAGACACTTACTCCTTGAAAGGCAAGTTATGACCAACCTAGATAGTATGTTAAAAAGCAGAGATATTACTTTGCCAACAAAGGTCTGTCTAGTCAAGGCTATGGTTTTTCCAGTGGTCATGTATGGATGTGAGAGTTGGACTGTGAAGAAAGCTGAGTGCCAATGAATTGATGCTTTTGAACTGTGGTGTTGGAGAGGACTCTTGAGAGTCCCTTGGACGACAAGGAGATCCAACCAATCCATCCTAAGGGAGATCAGTCCTGGGTGTTCACTGGAAGGACTGATGCTAAAGCTGAAACTCCAATACTTTGGCCACCTCATGAGAAGAGTTGTCTCATTGGAAAAGACCCTGATGCTGGGAGAGATTAGGGGCAGGAGGAAAAGGGGACAACAGAGGATGCGGTAGCTGGATGGCATCACCAACTCGATGGACATGAGTTTGAGTGAACTCTGGGAGTTGGTGATGGACAGGGAGGCCTGGTATGCTGCTATTCATGGGGTCGCAAAGAGTCGGACATGTCTGAGCGACTGAACTATCTTTCATGACTGAAATATTCTACTTTCCTTTGTTTTACATTTCATCCCTCCCCAATATTTAGACTTCAATGAGAATATAGACTACACTCTAGTGTTCTTTTTATAATAATTAATGTCAAACAAATAGGAAATTTTCTACTATATACATAGTTTCTCCCAAAGTAGATCAGGGTAAACAAGTTGATCTGAGAAACAGAAAAACTGTGGATCAGAATCTGGTTTGTTATTTAAGATTCAACTTGATATAACTTCTTGCAAAAAGCATTTCTTGAACTTAAACTTAATTTCCCCTAAGGTTGTACTATTTTCTGCTCTTGCATGCTTTAATAAGACTCTATGGTTACCTGAATCAGCATATATAATATATTTATGCTTATTAGCTATAGTTAGCTCTGAGTGCAGGGGGGGGAAATCTCATTTATTTTTGAATTCCCACTATCTGTAGTAGTACCTGGCAAAATATAGGCTCTACCCTTTTGGTTACAAAAAATTGCTATAATCATGGGCATATAAGAGATATTTGATATCACATTAAGTAAACAATATAGTAAATTTTTATATCACAGTTACTTCAAAATTCATCTTTCTTTTAAAATTAGAATATTTACCAATACTCTGTAAACTAGTACTTTCATTTTTTTAATGATAAAAATTTTACAAACTCAGAGCTACTTTGCATTACTGGAATACTTCTTCATAAAGCCCCAAGTGTTTTACAGTCAGTGATATAGCATTCTAATTACCATGTTTTGAGGGACAAATAAGTTACCAACAATTCTTTGCCATTGATTAGCATCTGGCACAGAATACTGTAGTGAAGATCTACAAACTGTGTGAATCAATCACTTCTTCTAACAGATGAGACTATGAAACCCTAGAGAAGTGTCATGACCTTCCAAGATATTACAGTAGGCTTATTATGGTGTCAAGGTCAAAACTCTTATTTCAAATATGAAAGATGAGCGATGAATCTCCAACTGTCTGACATGCTTTCACCTCTGACAGAAGTAATTATAAGTCAAAGGTCTGCATAAAGTATAATGGTCTAACACATGAAATATACTATCCTGCCTACAACAGAATGTACTGGAAAATGCCCTAGTAGCCAGAGGCAGGATTTGGTAAACTAAGTAAGTTTGCAGTGGTATGTATGTGTGTGCTTAGTCGTGTCTGACTCTTTGTGACCCCCTGGACTATAGCCCACCAGGCTCTTCTGAAGTATACATTTGAACCAAGATTGGGCAGATTAAACACATAACTATTGTTTTCATGAAATCAGAAATTTGGGTTGCTGAGAAATTACAGTGATCATTTAGATTCATCACTTATTTTACACATGAGGAGAATGCATCCAGACAGATTGAATAATGGGTCCTATGCCACATAGTTCATAAGCATTAGAATTATTCATAGATCTTAGTGCACAAAGTTTAGAGTTATTTGAAGATAATTTCTTTCCTCTATACCAAAAGTGATCAATTGGATTAAAATATTAGAGAAGTCAAAAAGATTATTCTGTTTTTTTTTGTTTTTTTTTTAAGGGACATTAACTTCTTCATGGAAAACCAAATTTCACTTAGCTCTAACAAGTTTGTTGCTGTTGTTCAGTCACCAAGTTGTGTCTGACTCTTTGTGATCCATGGACTGAAGCACGCCATGCCACCCTGTCCCTCACCATCTCCCAAAGTTTGCTCAAGTTCATGTCCATTGCATCAATGATGCCATCCAGCCATCTCATCCTGTGGTGTCCTCTTCTTCTGCCCTCAATCTTTCCCAGCATCAGGAACTTTTCCAGATCAGCATTCAACGACTTTCTATATGCCTAAACATGAAGTCTGCCATACAGGGATTAAAACTAAAGGCAGTAATTCATGGATTAATTGAGAAACAAGCAAGAATAAGAAAAAAAATTATCTTGGATAATTATGACTTAACACGACTTTAACAGTCAGGTCAGTATTTATTTATTTTTTAGGTAGATTTTTAAATAATTACCCACAGTTATCTAATTGTGCCTTTTTAAACTCTGTATTGAGCTCTTTGGGGTCTAAGCTTGGATACCCATCAGGAATCACAATATATTTAGAAGAAAAACCAATCCTATTTTGGTAGAATTCCTCTATTTGGGAGAAGTTGTAATGACTCTCATGAAAGAAGAAAACATACTAGTAAGTTACGGTTGCAGTGCAATAAATTATTCCTCAAGGAGTAATAAACTGGTTAGGATAATCAGTGTTCTAGTTTTTGTGTCCATTTTATTTTTCATACACTTCAACTTACTCCAATAAAAAAAGAAGGGTTGAATTACTGAATCACAGAATCTTGTAATAATAATAGGAAATGAGGTAGTCTAAGTGTCTCACAGAAAATTATGATCCAAAATTATAAAATATCTTCTAAAGGCACTGGAAGAAGAAAGAAAGATAAAGAGAGAGAAAGGAGAATTTGTGTATATGAAAAAAATATTCTGATATTAGTATATCTGTACCTCAGATGCTTCCCTGGTAGCTTAGCTGGTAAAGAATCTGCCTGCAGTGCAGGATATCCCAGTTCGATTCCTGGGTCAGGAAAATCCCATGGAGAAGGGATACTCCAGTATTCTTAGACTTCCTTGGTGGCTCAGTCAGTAAAAAATCTGCCCTCAATGCAGGAACCTGGGTTCAATCCCTGGGTTGGGAAGCCTGGAGGAGGGAATGGCAACCCACATCAGTACTCTTGCCTGGAGAATCCCCATGGACAGAGGAGCCTGGCAGGCTGAAGTCCATGGGGTTGCAAAGAGTTGGACATGACTGACCAAATAAGCATACTGTACTTTAGAGAAACATGAGAGTAGTTTACAAAGTTTTTATGATGAACTCTATTTTATAGAAATTTGTGTTCTTTAATTAGCTTTATGACAATCCTCTAATTCATTTTCAAAGTTGTGCTATTGGATACAGGTTCTGGCTATGGTTTCTAAAATGTTTGATTAAAATGTTTCAATATGAGTTTTGGCAGTTTAGATATAGAGATATATCTGAAAATCATTTAGGTTTCCTAGCTTCAGTTATCTCTCAGTATTTTTATTCACTGGAAGACTGACAGATTCTGATTTACCTTTCCCCAATTCTGAGCTTGGTTTTATCTTCAACCATTTTGGATTCAAGTATTATTTTATGAATCAGGTCTAACAGTGTCTATTGGGATGAATGAGAATTCACTGAAAGAGAAGAAAGAAGACAGAAAAGAGTTCTAAGACTGTCAAGATGCAATTTGAGACTAATCGGATCTGTAGAAAGAATATTTTCTCGTGGTTGATCCTACACAGGTAGAATTTAGAAACCTTTCAACAAAAAGACTTATGATTGAATAGCAATAGTTAGAAGAACATATTTTATTTTATGCAGCTATTTTCGCATGTTTGTCTCAGTTTTCATGGCATTTATATATTTCTTGGGGTTCAGAAATAACTTTCAACACTGCTTTTTATTAAGAGTGAGCAAGCTTACCCATTAAAATTTCACTTTTATTGAAAAGTTATTTTGTATTATGCTTACTTTAATTTTTTGCTAAATTTTAGTTTAATTTTTATGAAAGAAAATAGTTTTCTTTCATAAAAGACTTGGTTTTACTACATTGTTTTTCCAGAAGAGATGCTAAGTTTTATATATACCAATATGCTTTTTATTTAAATAGAATTACTGGAGAGAAGTCAAGATGGTAGAGGAGTAGGAAGACATGGAGTTTATCTCTCTCCACAAATGTATCAAGAACACATACACAAATGGAACAATTCTCACAGAGCTCTGACTGAACACTAGCAGAGGGTCTTGGTCACCTAAAAGTACAACAAAGATCCCCATATAACTGGGTAGGATGAAAGAAAGAAGTAGGAAAAAGGAAGAGAAGAGGAAGTGGGATAGAACCTTTATCCTTGGTGGGGAGTGAAGGAGGTGAGAGAAGAGGTTCTGGCATTTAGAGAATCCCGTCACCAGTGGGGAGATCAGCTGGGAGAGAAGGGGAGCTTTAGGGGCTATCAGAGGAGAGTGTGGCAACTGATCTGTGGCAGGCAGGACAGAGTGAGATATGTTGTTCTCCTTCTAAGTGACACGAAAGCAGTGCCTTCCCCAAAATACCACTTTTTGTCCCATGGGCTTTTAAACTTCTCTCTTCTAGATTCCCCAGGAAAAAAAGCTCTGATCTATCATGCCTCTTTTACTAATATTTTCTACTCAGAGTTCAAGTATCTATTTTGGGGTAACATTTTCTCTAATTAAGCTTTTACTGTTTTCTCATCATTTCCACATATCCCATTTGATTCTGGGTCTGGACTGGAATCCAGAGTTGACTATAACCATTCAGGAATATTTATTTGATTCTTTACACAGACATTGATTTTCATCTCTTTTCCCATCTTCTTGTTATGGTGTAGTTGTTGGCTGTGATTGGATTTATTTTCTGTCCTTCAGTTCAATTCAGTTCAGTCGCTCAGTCGTATCTGACTCTTTGCAACTCCATGAATCGCCAGGCCTCCCTGTCCATCACCAACTCCCGGAGTTCACTCAGACTCACGTCCATCAAGCAGTGATGCCATCCAGCCATCTCATCTTCTGTTGTCCCCTTCTTCTCCTGCCCCCAATCCCTCCCAGCATCAGAGTCTTTTCCAATGAGTCAACTCTTCACATGAGATGGCCAAAGTACTGGAGTTTCAGCTTTAACATCATTCCTTCCAAATAAATCCCAGGACTGATCTCCTTCAGAATGGAGTGGTTGGATCTCCTTGCAGTCCAAGGGACTCTCAAGAGTCTTCCCCAACACCACAGTTCAAAAGCCTCAATTCTTCGGTGCTCAGTATATTTTGAAGATACATGGAGAATTCCATTTTTGGTAACTGCCATTAACATAGAGGAAATTAGCTTAATAACTTATTACTAGATTGTATTTGGTGAATCCTGTATGTCAAGGCTGTATATTGTCACCTTGCTTATTTAACTTCTATGCAGAGTACATCATGAGAAATGTTGGGCTGGAAGAAGCACAAGCTGGAATCAAGATTGCCAGGATAAATATCAATAACCTCAGATATGTAGATGACACCACCCTTATGGCAGAAAGTGAAGAGGAACTAAAAAGCCTCTTGATGAAGGTGAAAGAGGAGAGTGAAAAAGTTGGCTTAAAACTCAACATTCAGAAAACGAAGATCAAGGCATCTGGTCCCATCACTTCATGGGAAATAGATGGGGAAACAGTGTCAGACTTTATATTTTGGGGCTCCAAAATCACTGCAGATGGTGACTGCAGCCATGAAATTAAAAGAGGCTTACTCCTTGGAAGGAAAGTTATGACCAACCTAGAGAGCATATTCAAAAGCAGAGACATTACTTTGCCAACAAAGGTCCATCTAGTCAAGGCTATGGTTTTTTCCTGCGGTCATGTAGGGATGTGAGAGTTGGACTGTGAAGAAAGCTGAGTGCCGAAGAATTGACGCTTTTGAGCTGCGGTGTTTTAGAAGACTCTTGAGAGTCCCTTGGACTGCAAAGAGATCCAACCATTCCATTCTGAAGGAGATCAGTCCTGGGATTTCTTTGGAAGGAATGATTTTAAAGCTGAAACTCTAGTACTTTGGCCACCTCATGCTAAGAGTTGACTCATTGGAAATGACTCTGAAGCTGGGTGGAATTGGGGGCAGGAGGAGAAGGGTATGACAGAGGATGAGATGGCTGGATGGCATCACTGACTAGATGGATGTGAGTCTGAGTGAACTTCGGGATTGGTGATGGACAGAGAGGCCTGGCGTGCTGCGATTCACGGGGTCACAAAGAGTCGGACACGACTGAGTGACTGAACTGAACTGAACTGAGCCTGGCTTATGTCTGTTTCTCAGGTGTGATTATTAATTGTGCCCTGTTTTAGTCTCAAAGTCTTCATGGAGAACAAATCATAGTGTAACCTTATTTATGCTATCTAAGACCTTTTCAACCTCATATTTTTTAGTCCTTTGGTCAATTTTTTGCATAGCTGTCACAGTAGCAACAAGTTTGAGTAAACTCAATCCAGGTAAAGAAAGCAAAAAATAACTTGGCTGTAAGCCGTGCTTTTTTATTTGTACTAAGCTTCTGTTGGGCGATTGTCCACTCAAGGTCAGTGGTGGGATCCTCAGAGGGAGTGTGGAGCGAGTCTGTCTGAGTTACCTGGACAGCAGGTGAGGAGCCGATCCACATGGACCCCACTTCTTGGTGCTGCAGAGAATCTTTTGCATTAAATCATGCTGTTTCCTAAAAGCTTTGTTTGTGTTAGTTGATTCATGTTACCCTGAGCCCCCACCCCCCGCCCCAGCCAGGTGGGCATGCGCCGTGGGGCTCGGGGTTGGGGGGTGGTCCGCAGTGGTGTGAACACAAGCTGCCAGGTGTCCTCAGTGCCCGTGAAATTCTTTATGAAATGAGCCACCTGCATTAAACTTATTTTTTTAACATGTTAAAAAAAAATCACATCAACAACTTCAAAGAGCAAATTTCAACAGCATCTCATCTTAAACTTTTGTCCTGTGATTCTCAGCTGCTTCACTGAGGTTTTGCTATTGCTGCTGAAGCATAACATTCCAAAATATCTGAATGACACTGACAGATGAACAACATGGCAGGACAGAAGAATTAGTACTTGTGGGAAAAGTTTTTGACTAAAGGGAAGAGGTTCAGATGCATAAATTATTCCCTTTTCAACTTTTGGGACAGATGTCTTTAGAAGCAGCAGCAGTCTTACAGTTTCAAAGAGGGCAATTCCGTGATATCATGTCATAATTTGAATTTCATTCTAAGCAGTAGTCGGCTAATAATAAATCCAAATATTTGTCAATAACTCCCCTTAACTCTTCCTTCTGCTTCCTTGGGATGCACTCTTGAATAAAACAACAAAATACAAGCTTTCTATTTAACGCTCTAGGACTTCCCAGGTGGGGCTAGTGGTAAAGAACCTGCCAATGCAGGAGACCTAAGAGATACTAGTTAGATTCCTGGGTCGGAAGGATCTCCTGCAATAGGAAATGGCAACCAACTCCTGTATTCTTGCCTGGAAAATTCCATGGACAGAGGAGCTCGGTGGGCTACAGTCCATGGTATTGCAGAGTCAGGCATGTCAGAGCATCTATGCAAAATGTAGGCTTTTGTGACTTTAGTACTCAAATCTTAGCAATCTTTGCCTCATTCCCTAATGAAGCAGCAAAATATAAGCTTTCTATCTAAGGCTCTGCATATTTAAGAAATACATATGACTGCAGTTAGTAACTCCTTGGAAAGTGATTGCATAAACTCATAAAATACTTAATGATTTTTATATGACTCTTTGAACAAAGGAATGATGTTATTTATTCATACATACATATATATATATATGCACATTGTGTGTATGTGTGTGTGTGTACGGGTTTGGGATTGTGAGCATGAAATAGGTATACCTTCACTATCATGGTCTTTACTCGGAACATTTTTTAGTGACTCAGTTCAGTTCAGTTCAATCGCTCAGTCCTGTCCAACTCTTTGTGACCCCATAGACGGCAGCATGCCAGGCGTCCCTGTCCATCACCAACTCCTGGAGTTTACTCAAACTCATGTCCATTGAGCTGGTGATGCCATCTAACCATCTCATCCTCTGTCATCCCTTTCTCCTCCTGCCTTCAATCTTTCCCAGCATCAGGCTCTTTTCAAATGAGTCAGCACGTCACATCAAGTGGCCAAAGTATTGGAGTTTCAGTTTCAACATCAGTCCTCCCAATGAAATTCAGGACTGATTTCCTTTAGGATGGACTGGCTGGATCTCCTTGCTGGTCAAGGGACTCTCAAGAGTCTTCTCCAACACCACGGTTCAAAGGCATCAATTCTTCAGTACTCAGCTTTCTTTATAGTCCAACTCACACATCCAGACATGACTACTGGAAAAACCATGGCCTTGAATAGATAGACCTTTGTTGGAAAAATAATGTCTCTGCTTTTTAATATGCTATCTAGGTTGGTCATAGCTTTTCTTCCAAAGAGTAAGCATTTTTTAATTTCATGGCTGCAGTCACCATCTGCAGTGATTTTGGAGCCCCCAGAAATAAAATCAGCCACTGTTTCCACTGTTTACCCATCTATTTGCTATGAAGTGATGGTACCGGAGGCCATGATCTTAATTTTCTAATGTTGAGCTTTAAGCCAACTTTTGCACTCTCTATAGAGTCAGCAAAAACAAGGTCAGGAGGTGACTGTGGCTCAGATCATGAACTCTTTATTGCCAAATTCAGACTTAAATTGGAAAAGTAGGGGAAAACACTAGACCATTCAGGTATGACCTAAATCAAATTCCTTATGATTATACAGTGGAAGTGAGAAATCGTTGTAAGGGACTAGATCTGATAGACAGAGTGCCTGATGAAGTATGAACAGAGGTTTGTGACAGTACAGGAGACAGGGATCAAGACCATCTCTGGGGGGAAGAAAAATGCAAAAAAGCAAAATGGCTGTCTGAGGAGACCTTATAAATAGCTGTGAAAAGAAAAGAAGCAAAAAGCAAAGAAGAAAATGAAAGATATAACCATTTGAATGCAGAGTTCCAAAGAATAGCAAGGAGAGATAAGAAAGCCTTCCTCAGTGATCAGTGCAAAGCAATAGAAGAAAACAATAGAATGGGAAAGACTATAGATCTCTTCAAGAAAATTAGAGATACCAAGGGAAAATTTCATGCAAATATGAGCTCAATAAAGGACAGAAATGGTGTGGACCTAACAGAAGCAGAAGATATTAAGAAGAGGTGGCAAGAATACACAGAAGAACTATACAGAAAAGATCTTCATGACCCAGATAATCATGATAGTGTGACCACTCACCTAGAGCCAGACATCCTGGAATGTGAAGACAAGTGGGCCTTAGGAAGTATCACTATGAACAAAGCTAGTGGAAGTGATGGAATTTCCGGTGGAGCTATTTCAAATCCTGAAAGATGATGCTGTGAAAGTGCTGCACTCAGCATGCCAGCAAATTTGGAAAACTCATCAATGGCCACAGGACTGGAAAAGATCAGTTTTCATTCCAACCCCAAAAAAAGGCAATGCCAAAGAATGCTCAAACTACCGCACAATTGCACTCATCTCACACACTAGTAAAGTAATGCTTAAAATTTTCCAAGCCAAGCTTCAACAATACATGAACCGTGAAGTACCAGTTGTTCAAGCTGGTTTTGGAAAAGGCAGAGGAACCAGAGATCAAATTGCCAACATCCACTGGATCATCGAAAAAGTGAGAGTTCCAGTAAAACATCTATTTCTGCTTTATTGACTATGCCAAAGTCTTTGACTGTGTGGATCACAATAAATTGTGGAAAATTCTGAAGGAGATGGGAATACCAGACCACCTGACCTGCCTCTTGAGAAACCTATATGCAGGTCAGGAAGCAACAGTTAGAACTGGACATGGAACAACAGACTGGTTCCAAATAGGAAAAGGAGTACGTCAAGGCTGTATATTGTCACCCTGCTTATTTAACTTATATGCAGAGTACATCACAAGAAACGCTGGGCTGGAAGACCCACAAGCTGGAATCAAGATCGCTGGGAGAAACATCAATAACCTCAGATATGCAGATGATATCACCCTTATGGCAGAAAG
Organism: Bos taurus; assembly: GCF_002263795.3. NCBI lineage: Eukaryota > Metazoa > Chordata > Mammalia > Artiodactyla > Bovidae > Bos > Bos taurus. The sequence continues at coordinate 34,788,175 of NC_037338.1, read as the reverse complement.
TGAAGAACTAAAGAGACTCTTGACGGAAGTGAAAGAGGAAAAAAAGTTGGCTTAAAGCTCAACATTCAGAAAACAAAGATCATGGCATTGGTCCCATCACTTCATGGGAAATAGGTAGGGAAACAGTGGAAACAGTGGCAGACTTTTAGTGCCTAAGTAGGTAAATTACCTGGAATAGCACGTTTTGAAGAGATAATATGTTTACTGATACCCACATTATACCAGGTATTGTGGTGGATGTTTTCATGTTTGTCATTTCATTTACATCTTATAGCTACTCTGCAAATTGCAGGACTTAAGTCATTGATTTCAGTTCATATTACTTATAATGTCTTGTATTGGCTTTTCCATGCAATTATTTTCCTCCTTTAAGTCTCTAAGAGTGGACAGTACTTCCTAATCACGCTGACACCACCTTTGACCATATGTCTTGATTAAGGAAATGTGAGGTAAGTAATAATTGTCAGCTGTGAACAAAATGTTTAAGAGCATGCAAAAGATTTCCCATATATACTTTCCCTATTTTTCAAAATCTACATAAAACATATTCCTAGATCACCCACAACGAACAGTCAGTGCGAGCTAGAAATAAACCTCTTGTTGTGAGCCACTGTAATTTTTAGGTCATTTGTCCTGCAGTATAACTTATACTCAGTTATTAAGTGGTACTGCCAGCATCCAAATGTTTAGCTCTTAATCAGAAGAAAAGAATACACATCTTGCTTTCAAAAGGTATGGAAGCCATTAAAAGTACAAGATCACAAACATAAAAAGTAAAGAAAAATATTAGGAAATCCATTTGTTGTTATTTAGTCACTAAGTAGTGTCTGACTCTTACGATACCCACAAAACCCTAAAGGAGGGAAACAGTCCAAAATCATTAAAGGATTTCAGAGAAGATAGTGATTTTTAATTAAACTACTATATCTCTCCCTGATGGTATTATTTCTTCTTCTTCACACCCTGAACTTATGATATTTTAGTTCATTCATTTATTTTAAAAATAAGCAGACTATCCTCTATTTATACTATAAATTTATAGTATATTTATTATATATGTATATAGGATATATGTCCTCTATTTATACTATACTATAAAAAGCATAAACACTATACTTTTTAGTAACTATATGCAGGCATCACTATATTAACATAAATATACATTATACAAAGCACAAGGATAAGAGATAAAATTGAAAGACAACTACTGTATTTTCACTTATTATGAAATTTAAAAATAAAAACAAACTAGAGAACACAACAGAAAAGAAACAGACTCACAGGTGAAGAGAAGATATTAGTGGTTTCCAGTGGGGAGAAGGAAGGTGGAATGGGCAAAATAGGATTAAGGATTAGAGTTACAAACTACCATGTATAAAATAAATAAGCTACAAGATATATGTAGAGAGGCTATAGGAAATAGGGACCTTGATAGATTTGCTTGAAGAACAGAGGGGGAAAAGTTCAAATTTTAACAACAGTCAATTGAGATTCTTTATACCCCGAGTTTTAGCAATGTATGCACATTCAGGCTCACTCTCCTTAGCATATCTTGAAACTTGCATTTTAGTTATCTTAATAACTCTCACTCACCTAATCCACTCCAGTTGGTATGAAGATAATAATCATGTACAAATTTGTCATAGAACTAATAATAGGAAATGATAAAATAATAGTTCAGATCTATACAGAGTTAAACTTCTAGATCAATCTTTGTGCATTTAGTACTGTTCAGTATCCATTTAAATTTGTCTCACATCCGACAGAATTAAACATTAAAAGAATATTTACAAAAATAGTTTCATCATACTAGTAATATAATTATCTGAGAAAATTGGGAGAAAAATTCTGCTTAGTTTGGGTATTGAGAAGCCAAAGTTCCATTAATTATTTGCTGACACTCCAGATTAAACGTATCATATATAGACTGCAAAGGGGGAACTGACAGGACTATTCTTCTTCAGTTACGGTTCTTTATTACCTTTCTCTAAAGATCAGGATCACTGTTTCTGTGTTATTAAAGACATTAATCTAAAAATACCTGAAATGACCCTAACAATTGACTTGCTAGTGTGATGGTTTGTTCAGCTGACTGATCATGTTAATTAGATTGGCGAACTAGAGAAAATATCCTTAGTTTTAATGTGATACTCTGAATATGAGAATTTGGAACTTCCAGACAATCAATCTGCTATTAGGGAAGATGAATCATCTTCAGAGTCAAAATAGTTAATGTAAAACTGAATAGATTACAGAATTAAATATTATCACCCACAGAGTTTTTCAGGGATCTAGATACTATGCCTAAGAAGACCTTAAAATTGAGTGAATATCATTGGAACACTTAGTGCAAAGATTTTGGACATATTTTATTAGAATGCTTTCTACTCTGTGGTTTGAAAGTGAAAGTGAAGTCACTCAGTCGTGTCCGACCCTCAGCGACCCCATGGACTGCAGCCTACCAGGCTCCTCCATCCATGGGATTCTCCAGGCAAGAGTACTGGAGTGGGGTGCCATTGCCTTCTCCAATTCTGTGGTTTAGATTGGGGGAAAAACATAAGGGAAAGCTATAACATAATTATAAAATAAATGAGCTATTTTCCCCTTTTGCTAGTAATGGCTGTTAAACTCTATAAAATAAGAAAGAGACTGTGGTGGTGGTTTAGTCGCTAAGTCATTTCCGACTCTCGCAATACCATGGACTGTAGCCTGCCAGGCTCTTCTGTCAATGGGATTCTCCAGGCAAGAATACTGGAGTGGGTTGCTATTTCCTTCTCCAGAGGATCTTCCTGACCCAGAAATCAAACCCAGGTCAGAAAGAGACTAGAACACTTCTATTCCTACATATTTTCAGTACATGGTAGTTTTAGGCCTCAAAGAGCTACTGGACTTAGAAAAAATAATAATAATAGTAAGGAAAACCAGAAATTTAATGTAAATTGGAATGGCAAAGTTAAAATGTTGGTAAAGTTAGGTAAGTAACCCAGGGCAAGTCATGTAGCAGCAACTAGAGGTGGATGTAGCATTTATAAAGGATCAAAAGAAAGCAAAATCAATGGATTTTAAGAAGTCCCTCGATATATTTCCTAGCATTTTAAGACTCAAGCCTTCCAAATATGGATTTTTCACACATAAGTTGGTATAAAGATTTTTTAAAAGTCACCAAAATTTCTGATCTAGATTGAAAAACTCCTCTAACAAATCTTGCTTCCCTTTTGTTTCCAATGAAAGCATATTCTAACGTTCAAAAGTTAGAGATCTCTTTATATTAAGATATCTTAAGGCTTATAAAGTAGCAAGAAGATCCATGAGATTCCTCTGCTTGCCACTGTCACTTAGAATAAATATAAATGCCTTATTAAATGTGTGCATGGTCTGTCTCCAAACTCGGCTCTTACTAACCTAGCACTTTATTTCTATGCTTTAAATATACTGGACTTGCAGTGATTCCTAAAGTTCCTCCAGTTCTTTCCATTTCATGAACTCTGCACATCAACCCTCTTACTCCATTCATCATCTCAGTATGACTCCTATTCTTCAAATGTCAATTTAAATATATTTTCTCTGATTAGCTATCACCAACCACTTAATCTTAAGTAGCTGCCACCTGCTATCTGCCCTGAAGCTCTATGTTCTAGTCTGCATAATATTTAACACAGTGTACACCTGTGTATTTGTATTAATTAGGATAGAAGTTAAACCATTAGTAAGCAAACAAAAAATATCAAAAACATGAACCCAGGCTTCCCTTGTGGCTCAGTGGTAAAGAATCTGCCTGCCAGTGTAAGAGACATGGGTTCAATCCTTGGTCTGGGAAGATTCCACATGCCTCAGAGCATCTAAGCCTGTGCTTCAACTTCTGAACCTTTGCTCTAGAGCCTGGGAGCAACAACTACTGAGCCCACATGCAACTACTGAGCCTGCATGCCTAGAGCCCATGCTCCACAATAGGAGAAGCCACCGCAATGAGAAGCCCACCCACTGCAGCTAGAGAGTAGCCCCTACTCACGACAACTAGAGAAAAGCCTGCACAGCAAGACCCAGCACAGCCAAAAGTAAATAAATAAGTAAAACAGGCAAGGCAAAAGAAGGGAGACTAAGACAAAGAGTGTAATATACACTACTTCTACTGCTTCCTATTGGACAAAACATTAACTATCTTGTCACACATAGTTGAGAGACAGGCTGGGGGAATGTAGCCTAGGTTGGCAATTGCTTGTCCAACTAATTCATTGGCAAGAAAAATAAATAAATATAGTGGAGAACAAACAGAAGCCTTGGCTAAGGCAAGTTTTAAAATGACTTAACATCTGTCTTCTCCACTAGCCTGTCCATGAAGACAGAAACATAACCCTGTTTACTTATTGTCTAGCTCAGTGGCTGGCACCTAGAAAGTACTCAGTATCCAGACATTAACTCAATAAATAAAATTGATTCTGAATCATTACCGTAAAGTAAATCAGCACATTCTTTTATTACAGCCTTCACAGGTATCTGATATTAGATAATTTATGTGTTTAAGTATGTATTTTCTGTCTTCCTTACTAAATTTTAGGTTCAAAAAGACTAGGCACCTTTACTATTCATTTCAAAGCTATATTCCCAGTACACAGTATAATGTGGAAAATAAATTAATGCATGTTGAATTAATAAATTAAGGTGACATGTAATTGTTTCTTCAATTTATAGGATTTTGACAAGGTTGGGCAGCTGACAAATTTCAGAGCTTTTCCTTTACACAGTATTTCTCTATATTTTTCTCATCATCCCATCCACCCAAGGCCCCATTTTAGACTTTTTTTCCTGCCCTATACTCCATGTAAGTTCAGTACCACAGATCTGTTTATGTGTTGTGATCCTTTGGAGGGCACCAAATTAGTGGAATATTTAAGAATATTTTGCCTCTCTTCCATTCCAGCAACCAATTTTTGCTCCCTTGAGAATAATATAGCCCCTGTTGAAAATGCTTGCTTAATATCATGACGTTTATTATTTTAGTTTCTGTTATGTATGACAAGGAATTTCATTCAGGTATGTCATTGATGAGCTACATAAAATCAAACTATTGATAAATTTTTCAAAAGTAATATGCAAAATCATGGGTTGGAAAGCCAAGTATATGGCCTAATAAATCAATATTCCTAGAGGAAAGTCTATCTTTCTTCTGTCTTTAACTTCCATTTTTCTATGGCTAGCTATAGCCATCTTTACATGAGTTAATACAATTTGTTAGACACAGGCCTAGCACTTCACATATGTTTTATGATGGAAATCTTGTTTTAGGGAGAAACTCCAAAATTTAGGGCTTCAGTATACTTTAGAGTATTATGAAAAGGAAGAGGATTTATTGGAATAACTGGATGAGGCAAAGAAATATTGTAAAATGCAGGTATGGATAAGGTTATTTGCAGTTTTTTAATTAAAATTAATATTGGTTATATACATTATAGTAGTTTTATAATAAATGTATTTATAGTAAATATTGTGTGATTTAATAGAGAATTTTTTCATGTCATTGAAATTGTATCCACCTGATCTGTAAATTACAAGCTAATTACAAATCATGATTCTTTTAAATTATACTTTAGATATATTGTTATCATGGCACATCACCAGGGCTATGGGGCTTCCCCAGTGGCTCAGTGGTAAAGAAACCTTCTGCAATGCAGGAGATGCCAGAGAAGTGAGTTCAATCCCTGGGTTGGGAATATAACCTGGAGGAGGGCACTGCAACTCACTCCAGGATTCTTTTTTTTTTTTTTTTTTACTCCAGGATTCTTGTCTGGAGAATCTAATGAACACAGGAGCCTGGCAGGATATCATTCAGTGATATCACTTGCTAAATCACTTCAGTCATGTCCGACTGTGTGACCCCACAGACGGCAGCCCACCAGGCTCCCCCGTCCCTAGGATTCTCCAGGCAAGAACGCTGGAGTGGGTTGCCATTTCCTTCTCCAATGCATGAAAGTGAAAAGTAAAAGTGAAGTCGCTCAGTCATGTCTGACCCTCAGCGACCCCATGGACTGCAGCCTTCCAGGCTCCTCCGTCCATGGGATTTTCTAGGCAAGAGTACTGGAGTGGGGTGCCATTGCCTTAGACCACAAAAAATCAAACAGATTTTGTTAATAGAACAAGAAAGAAATGTTGCTTTGGATATTTTAATATGTAACATTCTGCTTATCTCCAAATCAGTTTTCTGGCAAGCCCAATACTCTGGAACATAGCATACAAGCAATAACTAAAACAATCAAATAAAACAAAAATTATGAACTGCTAAATAGCAGTCACAACAAGTGTTTATTTAACACATTTTAACCTGTATTCAAGCCTCTTTTCTGGCCCCATCATGATGATAGTATTTTTTACTTTTAGTTATAGTTATTGACTTATTCCCTATCATTAGACCATTAAAATACAAATTTCTTAGTAGTAAAACTCTATTCAATTTAATGTTACCTAGGAGAATAGAACAATGTTGAAATTACAGTGTAAAAAATTCATAATGTATCCAAAGATTACTATCTCACGTAATATGTCTTATGCTCTTTATTAACCACCTAATACTGACCTCAGTGATTTGCATATTACTGTTCAAATTAATCTAATATATAATTATAATAAATGTGATAATCTGTTCTCCCTCTCTCACACCTAATTAAAAGCAGTACAACAGAGCTAGACACAGGCACTAGAGCAGAGCCACTAACAAAAGGAAGAGGAACAGAGGGGGAAAAAAGAAAAAAAAATACAAAGGTCAAAAGAAAATGCCAAAGGTAGGGCAGAGAATAAAAAGAGAAAGTAATTAGTTACTGGAGTCATTAAGAGAAGGTTGATGATATTCCAGATAATATCTTTAAAAGCAGGCAGGTATATAATGCAACCCAAAACTATTCTCACCCCAAAGTATGCAGAATTGAAAGATATAGGCTCTTGAATCAATTGTAATAGTTACATGGAAAATTATTCTTAAAACAGATTATTCACATATTATGTTAGATCAAAGATATTACTGTACTGATGATTCAAGATTATATTTGATTCATTTCAACTTTTGAAGAAATTTCACATGAAAAGCTTATGGTAAGTTCTTATAAGAATAAGAATTTTATTTGCTTTAGTAGCTTCTCTGACACCTCAAATCTTCTTTTAGTTTTTACTGTATGCTAAAGCTGGATTGTAATGATAAATAGCATTATATTGAATTTGCACTACAGATTAACATAAAAAGATGATAAGGGGTAAGGTTAGTACTCAGAAAATTCCTGTATTCTCATTAATTAATTGGTAGGGGACATTTAGGTGAATCCTTTAGACAAATAGTTGAATATGATATGAATTTATTCAGTACAGTCCTACCAGCTTACATTCTTTTTTTGTATTCCTTAAAGAATAAAACAGAGTGAAACTTTGAAATGTAGGCCTACCTGTCAGAAATTTTTACATGTTTCTAAAACTCAAATTTCAGGTTAGGGTTTTTATTTTCTTTGCTCAAGCAGCCAATTTAAAAGGGAGCTACCCACTTTCAGGACAACCTTTTAGAATATAATCATATTCTCATTTATTATGTTTTGTAAAATGGTGACTTCTCAAAACTGTTTCCAAATAAAAAAATATTTTATATATTATAGCATTCCTTTCTCACATGCAGTTTCTAACATATCATTTTGGAGTTCCATAGCAATAACCATCACCGTAAAATCCAAAACCAACTAAACATTAAAATCATTTTTTAAAAACCTTGGAAAAAATGAAACTAACTTAGAAATTATCTTAATTATTATTCTTGTTTTGCACAAAATAAACTTGCGGCTCAGGGTAGGGAAGCGATTTGCTCAAGATCATATTATATATATATATATATATATATATATATCACACACACACAGACATACACACACATATATATGAGGGACTTCCCTGGTGGGTCAGTTGGTAAAGAATTCACCTGCAATGCAGGACAGCCAGGTTTGATCTCTGGGTTGGGAAGATTCCCTGGAGAAGGAAATGGCAACCCACTCAGTATTCTTGCCTGGGAAATCCCATGGACAGAGGATCCTGGCAGGCTACAGTCCATGAGGTCATAAGAGTCAGACACAACTTAGTGCCTAGACCACCACCACCACCATATATATATTTAATAATGGCCCACATAAGGTGAAAACTTAATAGACTCTATAGTTAACATCTCTATAGTTAACATCTAATCCCTTGACATGGGTTGCTCCACGCTATCATCTCAACAAAATTATGAATTAGATATCATTGCTATCCTTATTTTACAGATCCATCTTTGTGAGGATAAGAAGCATTTTTAAATGTAGAAGACTAAAACTAGAGATCAAGTTTTGTCTTAAAGATCCTTATTTCATATCACACTTTACTGCATAATTAATCTGTTATTTAGATAAGCAACTTAAAATTTAAATTGCATATTTTGTACAGGCTTTATACATAATTTAAAAGCATTTAGAGATTGCTGAATCTTGAGCTTATAAACGATAGAATTGGAGCCATTGTAAATAATTTGTAAATAATAGCTCCAGAAAGAAAGAAGTGGCTGGGGCAAAGTAGGAACAATGCTCAGCTATGGATGTGTCCAATGGTGAAAGTAAAATCTGATGCTATAAAGAACAATATTGCATAGGAACCTGGAATGTTAGGTTTGTGAATCAAGTAAATTGGACGTGGTAAAGCAGGACAGGGCAAGGTAGAACATCAACATCTTAGGAATCAGTTCCAATTGCCATTATATCTACTATTATGGGCAAGAAAATCTTAGAAGAATTGGAGTATCCCTCATAGTCAGTAAGAGACAAGGCCTGGAGCGGACTGTGGCTCAGATCATGAGCACTTTAAGTAAAATTCAAGCTTATATTGAAGAAAGTAGGGAAAACCACTTGACCATTCTTATATGACCTTAAATCCCTTATGATTATACAGAGGAAATGATGAATAGATTCAAGGAAATAAATATGGTAGACAGAGTGCTTGAAGAACTATGGATGAATGTTCATAACATTATACAGGAGGCAGTGACCAATACCGTCCCAAAGAAAAAGACATCCAAAAATGCAAAGTGGTTGTCTTAGGAGGCTTTACAAATGACTGAGGAAAAAAGAGAAGCAGAAGGGAAAGGAAAAAGGAAAGATATACCCAACTGAAAGCAGAGTTCCAGAGAATAACAAGGGGAGATAAGAAAGCCTTCTTAAGTGAAAAATGCTAATAAATGCAATAAATAGATGCTAATGCTAATAAATAGATGAACACAATGCAAATTGGAAAGACTAAATATCTCTTCAAGAAAATTGGAGATATCAAGGGATATCTCCATGCAAAGATGGTCAAGATAAAGAACAGAAATGGTAAGGACCTAACTGAAGCAGAAGAGATTAAGGAGAGGTGGCAAGAAAACACAGGACTATACCAAAAAAAGTCATAATGAACCAGATGACCATGATGGTGCAGTCACTCTTCTAGAACCAGACACCCTGGAGTGTGAAGTCAAGTGGGCCTTAGGAAGCATTACTACAAACAAAAGTAGTGCATGTGATGAGAATTCCAGTTGAGCTATTTAAAATCTGAGAAGATGATGCTGTTAAGGTGCTGCGCTCAATATGTCAGCAAATTTGGAAAACTCAGCAGTGGCCACAGGACTGGAAAAGGTCAGTTTTCACTCCAATCCCAAAAAAGGGCAATGTCAAAAAATGTTCAAAAAACCCCACAATTGCATTCATTTCATATGCTAGCAAGATGATGCTCAAAATCCTTCAAGACAGGCTTCATCAGTATGTGAACCAAGAACTTCTAGATATACAAGCTCGATTTAGAAAAGTCAGAGGCACAATAGATCAAATTCCCAAAATTTGCTGGACCATAGAGAAAGCTAAGGAATTCCAGAAAAATATCTACTTCTGCTTCATTGGCTTTGCTAAAGTTTCTGATTTTGTGGATCACCACAAATTGTGGAAAATTCTTAAATAGATGGAAATACCAAGCCACCTTACCTATCTCCTGAGAAACCTGTATGCCAGTCAAGAAGCAACAGTTAGAACTGAACACGGAACAACAGACTGGTTGAAAACAGGGAAAAAAGTATGTCAAGCCTGTATATTGTCATCCTGCTTATTTAACTTTTATGAAGAGTACATCATGTGAAATTCCAGGGTGGATGAATCACAATCTCCTAGTGCTAGGAGAAATATCAACCTCAGATATACAGATAATATCACTCTAACAGCAGAAAATGAAGAGGAACTAAAAAAGTCTCTTAATGAAGGTAAAAGAGGAAAGTGAAAAAGCTGGCTTGAAAGTCAACATTCAGAAAACTAAGGTCATGGCATCTGGTCCCATCACTTAATGGCAAATAGATGGGGAAACAATGGAAACAGTGAGAGATTTTATCTCCTTGAGCTCCAAAACCACTGCACATGGTGACTACAGCCACCTTGGAAGAAAAGTGATGACCAACCTAGACAGCATATTAAAAAGCAGAGATATTACTTTGCTGACAAAGGTCCATGTACTCAAAGCTATGGTTTTTCTAGTACTCCTGTATGGATGTGAGAGTTGGATGATAAAGAAGGCTGAGCTCCAAAGAACAGATGCTTTTGAACTGTGGTGTTGGAGAAGACTCTTGAGAGTCTCTTGGACTGCAAGGAGATCAAACCAGTCTATAATAAAGGAAACTAAACCTGAATATTCATTGGAAGGACTGATGCTAAAGATGAAGCTCCAATACTTTGGCCACCTGATCCAAAGAGCCAGCTCATTGGAAAAGACCCTGATGCAATGAAAGATTGAAGGCAGGAGAAGAATGGGACAACAGAGGATGAGATGGTTGAGTGGCATCACTGACTCAATGGACATGACTTTGAGCAAGCTCTGGGAGATGGTGAAGGACAGGCAAGCCTGGAGTGCTGAAGGCCATGGGGTTGCAAAGAGTTGGATATGACTTAGCAACTGAACTACAAAAGGATAAAATTGATACAGGAATGAAATAATTGACTGCATGCATAAGAAAGTCTGATATCTTTGAAATATAACAACAAAATCTAGTATGTAATAATGCAAACTACAATGTCTGAGATCTAATAAAAATTACCAGACAAACTGAGACAGAAAATATGGTCCATAACTCATGTGGGAGTTGGGGATAGAGTGGAAATCAATTAATTAAAAGAGTATGGAAATGTCAGAAAAGAGAATTGGCAGACAGTGCTCTTGATAGAGCTACTGCAAATCTATGAATATATTCAGCATGTAAAGTGATGAAAGAGGTGGAAGATTTTTTAAAATATATAAATCAAAATTCTAAAGGTAAAATATATAATACCTCATTCAAAAATATATTTGATGGGATTAACAGCAAATTACACACTATAGAAAAGAGTAACTTGAAGGCAGAGAAATATAAATGATTGAAAATGAGCCAATGAAAGTAAATTAATAGAAATAAATAGAATATTAATGGCCTGTGGGACTGTATCAACCAGTCTAATATGAGGTGGTGGTGAACCTTTGAAGAAGATTTAAATTTTCCAAATTTGATTAAAGTTTAAAACTCCTGATTCAAGATGCTAAATGAATCCCAAACAAAAGAAACATAAAAGAAACCACGTCAGAACTAAGCATGATCAAATTGCTGAATACCAATGATAAAAGAGAAAACTTTAATAGCATCCAGGGAAAGGGGAGAAACATTGCTCATAGAGAAGAGAGCTAAATCACACTTCTTAAAAAATATGCAAACCAGAAAGCAATGGAACTACATCTTTAAAGTACTAGAAGAAACAAGAATACACTCAAACTAGAATTCTGTAACCAGTGTAAATACTTTTCAGAAATAAAAGCAAAATAAAGACTATAAAACAAACAGAAGCTAAGAGAACACACCATCTTTAGACCTTCACATTTAGGAAAAATGAATAATGCTAGATGGAAATTTGCTTCTATACAAATTAATAAATAATGCCCAAAGTGGTAAATATGTGTGTACACATAATTATTCTTATTTATTTATTCCCTCTGGAGGCTTCCCCTTGTATATCAGCGATAAAGAATCTGCCTGCCGCTAGAATCTGCCTGCCGCTGCAGGAGATACTAGTTTGATCCCTGGTTTGGGACGATCCCCTGGAGAAGGAAATGGCAGCCCACTCCAGTATTCTTGCCTGGAAAATCTCACGGACAGAGAAACTTGGCAAGCTACAGTCCATGGGGTCACAAAGAGTCATACGTGACTTAGTGACTAAAAAACAGAAAAACAAAAATAATAACAAATTGGAATTTTTGAAAAAGATTATGAGACCCTGAAACCACACTGTTTCTATACATATCAAAATTTTGCATCTACCTTAGCACCAATAAGTTTCTAAATGTGTTTATAATGTTACCACCATCAGATTGTATATACTTAAGAAATTGTATTTTTATTTACATAAAATATATGCCTATACACCTCAGAAAAGCTTTTGCCAGCTCCCATCTATACTATCTAGTAATAAAAGATATTGCAACAGTCCTCAACTCCGTGTGTATGTGTGTGTGTGAATAAAATTGGAGATTATTTTACTTTTTATGAGTTGAAAGCCATAGTGCGTGCACGCTAAGTCACTTCAGTCGTGGTTGACTCTTCGTGACCCTATGGACCATAGCCCACCAGGCTCCTCTGTCCATGGAATTCTCCAGGCAAGAATACTACAATGGGTTGTCATGCCCTCCTCCAAGGGATCTTCCCAACCCAGAGATAGAACACTCATCTCTTAGGTCTCCTGCATTGGCAGGCGAGTTTACAACAGCACCACCTGAGAATGAATCATATTGATTTAACCTTGATTTTCTTTCTCCTATGAGACTATCTGCCTCAGTCGGATGGTTGTCTACAGTCTTTAAGACATAGCCCTGCTCAGTTAAAAGAACACTGAAATAAGTAAACCATATTCATTCTCATGCAATACATGAAAGAATTGTAGAAACTTTGTGCCATGAGAAAAGAGCCAGACTCTAAAACTATATTCTATATGATTAAGATTATATAAAGTCTGGAAAAACAAATCTGTAATGACAAAAAGCTGACAGTGGTGATGGGGCCATGCGTGATAGGAAAGGACTGATTATAAATGACTGACATTTTGTGTGATACGGATATACTGTATCTTGCATGAGTCAGAAGTTATACATTTGTATGCATATTTAAACCTATTTAATCACACACTAAAAAGGGTGAAATATGTTATATGTAAATTACACTTCAATAAAACTGCCTCCTTAGTTACCCCATCTTCCAAAAAATAAAATTATTTTTATCATGATCCTCATACTTCATTTCTGGAGATAAACTGTCTAGAGATTTAAACAGACTAAGGCATCTGCTATGTCTTGCCTATGAGTTCTCTGGATAGTTTTGAATCCACCATTATTCATTATTCATGTTCCTGAAGATACCATCTGCATATTTAATCAATGAAATTTTCTGAGCTGCTTCTTCCTTAGCAGATCCTTTTTGTTTCTGACATCACTCAGGGTATTGTTAAAATCCCTGCTTTAAGTTAATGAATGTCTGTGTTTGGTGAGTGTCAACTAATGCCCCAAAGCAAATAGATTACAGTTACTGAGCATTTTCTAGCAGTCACTGTTCCACAGGTAGTAGTCACTGTTCACAACTGTCCACATATATTCACTATTTATTACTCATAACAATCTTGGGGGTATATTTTCCTTTTTCTATGCATAATGAAACTAAGACACAGTGAATAGATAACTTGCACAAGCTCACAAAGCCAGTCAAAGATGAAACTAGAGTAACTGTCTGTCACAAGGTAAGTAGTGAGCAGATAACCTCAGTCAGTGTTGCGTACTGTATTCTAAATGCCACTGTTTTTACTCTCCTTCTGGATTTTACCAGAAACTCCAAACAACATATGTCTCTATTGACAACAACTTGAATTTAATAAAAATGCAAAAATTCAACATTTTTTTTTGTATTTTGTCAGTCAACCCAGAGACATCAAATTGCACACCATATTCTCCATTTAATAATATACTGTTCCTGATGACTATAGTTAAAATCCATATATAATATACATAGGACTTCCTTTGTGGCTCAGAGAGTAAAGAGTCTGCCTACAATGCAGGAGACCCAGGTACAAACCCTGGGCTGGGAAGAATCCCTAGCGAAGGGAATGGCTACTCACTCCAGTATACCTAACAGTTGTTAAGAAAGTAAATCCTAAGAGTTCTTATTACAAGGAAAACATGTGTTTCTCTTTCTTCTTTTTATTCTACTTATATGAGAAAATAGACACTAACTAAACATTGTGATAATCATTTCACACTATATGTAAGTCAAACCATTATGCCTTAAATTTATATGGTGATAAATATCAGTTATATCTCAAAACTGGAAAAATAGATTAAAATGGAAAAAAAAGTACTCTTCCTTAGAGTTGTTTTTTTTTTTTTTTCCAGTTCAATCAGTTCAGTCGCTCAGTCATGTCCGACTCTTTGCGACCCTATGAATCGCAGCACGCCAGGCCTCCCTGTCCATCACCAACTCCCGGAGTTCACTCAAACTCACGTCCATCTAGTCAGTGATGCCATCCAGCTATCTCATCCTCTGTCATCCCCTTCTCCTCCTGCCCCCAATCCCTCCCAGCATCAGAGTCTTTTCCAATGAGTCAACTCTTCGCATGAGGTGGCCAAAGTATTGGAGTTTCAGCTTTAGCATCAGTCCTTCCAATGAACACCCAGGACTGATCTCCTTCAGAATGGACTGGTTGAATACTCTTCGCATGAGGTGGCCAAAGTATTGGAGTTTCAGCTTTAGCATCAGTCCTTCCAATGAACACCCAGGACTGATCTCCTTCAGAATGGACTGGTTGAATACTCTTCGCATGAGGTGGCCAAAGTATTGGAGTTTCAGCTTTAGCATCAGTCCTTCCAATGAACACCCAGGACTGATCTCCTTTAGAATGGACTGGTTGGATCTCCCTGTAGTCCAAGAGACTCTCAAAAGTCTTCTCCAAAACCACAGTTCAAGAGCATCAATTCTTCAGCACTCAGCCTTCTTCACAGTCCAACTCTCACATCCATACATGACCACAGGAAAAACCATAGCCTTGACTAGAAGGACCTTTGTTGGCAAAGTAATGTCTCTGCTTTTCAACATGCTATCTAGGTTGGTCATAACTTTCCTTCCAAGGAATAAGCATCTTTTAATTTCATGGCTGCAGTCACCATCTGCAATGATTTTGGAGCCCAGAAAATAAAGTCTGACACTGTTTCCACTGTTCCCCCATCTATTTCCCATGTAGTGATGGGACCAGATGCCATGATCTTAGTTTTCTGAATGTTGAGCTTTAAGCCAACTTTTTCACTCTCCACTTTCACTTTCATCTAATACAAAATCATCAATATAATTAATTTTAGTTCTGGTAGTGATTTTCCCAGTCATTTTCAATTAGATTAGGATAATAAGCAGGACATTAAAATAACTTTGGCCAGCATGACAAAAATACATTTCATTACTTCTTATGTAAAGTAAGCTATTTCTGGATATCTCTTAAAAAAGAAAAGAAAGAAAGCATTAGTGGGATAAAGTAGATTGTTCAACTTTTCTCCACCTTGCTACATTTCCTCTCCTGGAGTGACTGTGACAGTGACAATTAGGAAATGACTTCCCTCAGCATTGAGAATCACCAAGGCCTATCAGCTGTTGATTTTACTGGCTAGACAGGCCTATTTTATCAAGGGTTTGAAAGTATCAATACACCTACATGCATCATTTGTCTAATGAAAGAATTCAATATTCTCTTGTCCTTCAGGGAGTTTGAGCTGTTTGCATTTTATCACAACTCTCCACTTTAGTAGCTCTAGAGGCTCTCAATTAGCATGTTCAATTAAAATCTGGTTAAGTATGAATTTTTCTGTACCCTAGCCACCTGAGTAGTAGTAGCTGGGTATCCTATTCACTTATACCTAGATCACTGAAGCATTCTAGTATTAGAATAAACAGCACATCTCTCAAAATGGAGATGTCACCAATACTTATATTGCTACCACTTTTTAAATCTTATTACTCCATCTTCTTATTTTGCCCAGAATGCTACAGAATACTTATTAGAGCAGCTAAAAAATAATACAAATTGAACTTCAATCTTTAGAAGTCAAAGCCTCCCACCATGAGGCTTTCTATCATGAATCAGTACAAGACCTGAGATCTCACACAAGAGCTCTCATGAGGTTACATGTTCTGCCATCAATTGCCATTTTTATCCCTCTTCCAAGTTTATTTTCTCTTTACAAGAGTTTTGAAACTCTATATTTCCTTTGTTGATATTTCTGTCCCCAAGTCCTTTGCTATTTCTCTTCCTAATTGTCAAATTAGATTGTGTGTTGCAAGCAAGTTTTGGTTAAAAACAGAAGAGTAATCTTTCCAGTCAGAGAGCACTCTCCCCTAACTCAGATAATGCAGCACCAGGACATTGGAGAACTGACTATCAATAACTTGTTTTTTCATTTCACATGGAAAATAGCCACCAAATTTATCCAGTTTTTATTACTGTTTTTACCTGATCTTTACTATAATCTTTGTTTTCCCTCCAATTTCCTTTTGTTTCATTTGCTATCAGTTGGTCTCATGCTCAGCAAAACTTTCCCAAAGCTAGACCTTACAATGATAACTTGAAAGTTAGGAGTGTCAATTGAATTGGGAGGTGAACCAAAGATCACAAATTAGATTATGGGGAAAGTGAGACAAAGAAGGGGAAAAAAAGACCTCCAAAAGAGTCTGTTAATGAGTGTAGTAGAGGGTTGCCATATAAAAACAGGATCCCTAGTTAAATTTGAATTTCAGGTAACAGTACATACTTTCTTATTATTAAGTATGTGTCAAATTTTGCATGGGATATACACTAAAAATTATTTGCTGTTTACTTAAAATTCAAATTTAACTGGGCACTTTGTATTTTTATTTGGCAACTCTGATGTGTACCACCAAGGGTAACTAGTAATCAATATTAAAAAACAAATAATGAATGTGTTTCTTTTTTGTTTGTTTTTCTAAGTAACTCACCTTTATTACTATTTTATTGATGTGTAGAGGTGGCTCAGTGGTAAAGAAGAATCCTCCTGCTAATGCAGGAGACACAGGATCAATCCCTGGGTCAGGAATATCTCCTGGAGGAGGAAATAGCAACCCATTCCAGTATTCTTCCCCGAAAAATCCCATGGACAGAAGAATCTGGTGAGCTATAGTCCATGGGGTCATAAAGAGTCAGATACAACTGAGCATGCATGCATGCATGTTTGCATGCACATATAGTTGATTTACAATGTTGTGTTAATTTCTACTGTTATACACATATATGCATTCTTCTTCTTCTTCTTTTTTTTTCTATTCTTTCCCATATGTTTATCCTTGGATACTGAATATAGTTCTCTATGCTATCCAGTAGGACCCTGTTGTTTATGCATTCTATATGTAATAGTTTGCAACTACTAACATCCCCATTTCATCCCCTCCACCTCTCCCCCTTGGCAACCAGAGTCTATTCTTTACATCTGTGAGTCTGTTTCTATTTTGTAGATAGATTCATTTGTGGTATAACATAACAAAACTCCTAGAAGAGACCACAGGAAAATCATTCTCTGGCATAAATTGTACACATATCTTCTTAGGTCAGTCTCCCAAGGCAATAGAAATAAAAAGAAAAAATAAATAAATGGTAACTAATCAAACATACAACAGCAAAGAAAACCATAAACAAAACAAAACAAAAAAAACAACCTATGGAATGAGAAAAAATATTTGCAAAACTATATGAGCAACAAAAGTTTAATTTCCCTAGTATACAAATAGCTCATATTGGAGCAGAAGAAGATGGTGGAGGAGTAAGATGGGGAGGTTGCCAGCCTCCCCACAAATACATCAAAAACTCATTAAGATATGGAACAACTCCTACTAAGCAACCTCTAGGTGATAGCAGAAGACCCCAGGACTCCAGAGGAGCAGGCGAAACTTCCTGAAATGAAGTAGGAGAGAGGATGGAGACATAAAAAGGGAAAAGATGAAGAACTTCTAGATGGGAGCTTCTGTCCTGGAGGGAGGCAGGGAGTCATGAAGCAGGAAGGGTTCCCTTGCACTGGGAAGTTCCCTGATAGTTGGGTCCAAGTGAGAGCTGTGGAATCTCAGAAAATTGGACAAAGCAGAGACCTAGAGGGCAGAAAACAGAGAAAGCTGCACTTCTTAGCCCATAAAAACCTCATGGACTGTGGCCATGAGCAGACAGTGGGCTTAGGGAGCCAAGAGAAGCACATGGAAGCCCCATGGTGCAGAAGGTGGGCCAGGGGTGCCAAGAGAGAGGAGCAGCATACAAACCTCTCCAGCACACACAAACAGCACAGCCCAGAGGGCGGGCCAGGGAGCCGAAAGAAAAACATAAGCCCCACGACATACAGGGTGAGCTCAGGGGGCTGAAGGAAGGCCACACAAGTCTCTGCAACACAGAGGGCAGGGTCAGAGAGCCAAGAAAAGATCAACACAAGCCCCTACTTAGCAAGCTTCAGCCTGCAGTGCACGGCAGCACAGGGGGAACAGCAGTACCAGAAAAGATTTCAGGGACAAGTCGGGGGCTGGTTGCAGTGAAGATATGTTGAGAGGGCCACTTTGACAATGCTGTGAAAATAGATGTGTCTTCATTGCCAAAGCCAGAAGGACTGTCAAAAGACATGTTGAACCCAGAGACACCTCAAAACCTACTACTGGACTCTGCACTGCCCTTGAGAGAGACAAGATCCAGCTCCATCAACCAGAACAAAGGCACAAGCTCCTCCAACCAGGAAAATATCATAGGACATTAATCCAACCCCATCCACAGGGGCAGACTCCACAACCAAGAAGAATGCCAGGTGCTTCCAAACTCATTCTACAAAGTCACAGTCACCCTGATATCAAAACCAGGGAAGGAAAACACATGCAAAAAATAAAATTACAGGCCAATATCATTGATGAACATAGATACAAAAATCCTCAACAAAATCCTGGCAAACATAATTCAACAACACATTAAAAAGTTCATACACTATGATCAAGTTGGGTTTATTCCAGGGATGCAATGATTCTTCAATATACACAATTCAATCAATGTGATACACAATATTAACAAACTGAAATTTAAAAACCACATGATCATCTCAATGGATGCAGAAAAAGCCTTTGACAAAATTCAGCACCCATTTATAATAAAAACACTTCAAAAAATGTGCATAGAAGGAATCTACCTCAATATAGTAAAGGCCATATATGATAAGCCAACAACAAACATTATTCTCAACAGTGAAAAACTAAAAGCATTCCCTATAAGATCGGGAACAAGATAAGGGTGTCCACTCTCAACACTATTATTCAACATGGTTGAATAAGTCTTAGTTAGGGCAATTAGAGAAGAAAAAGAAATAAAAGGAATCCAGCTCAGAAAAGAAGTAAAACTCTCACTGTGTGCAGATGACATGATACTGCACATAGAAAACCCAAAAATTACTGGAGCTAATCAGTGAATTTAGCAAAGTCATGGAATACAAGGTCAATACACAGAAATCATTTGCGTTTCTATATACTAACAATGAAAAATCAGAAACAAAAATTAAAGAATCGATCACATTCACCATTGCAACAAAAAGAATAAAATATATAAAAATAAACCTACGTAAGGAGATAAAAGAACTGCATACAGAAGATTATAAGACACTGAAGAAAGAAACCAAAGATGACATAAATAGATGTAGAGATATTCCATGTTCTTGGGTAGGAAGAATCACTATTGTGAAAATGACTATACTACCAAATGCAATCTACAGATTCAATGCAAACCCTATCTGGCATTTTTCACAGAATTAGAACAAAACATTTCACAATTAATATGAAAACACAACAGACCTCAAATAGCCTAAGTAATTTTGAGAAAGAAGAATGGAGCTGGAGGAATCAACCTTCCTGACTTCAGACTAAACTACAAAGCTACTGTCATCAAGACAGTATGGCACTGGCACAAAACAGAAATATAGACCAATGGAACAAGATAGAGAGCCCAGAGAAAAACTCACACACCTGTGAGTACCTTATTTTTGACAAAGGAGGCAAGAATATACAATGGGGCAAAGTTAGTTTCTTCAATAAGTGGTGCTGGGAAAACCTGGACAGCTACATGTAAAAGAATGAAATTAGAACACTTCCTAACACCATACACAAAGATAAACTCAAAATGGATTAAAGACCTAAATGTAAGACCAGAAACTAAAAAGCTTTTAAAGGAAAACATAGGCAGAACACTCAATGACAGAAATCAAAGAAGATCCTCTATGACCCACCTCCTAGGGTAGTGGAAATAAAAACAAAATAAGCAAGTGGGACCTAACTAAACTTAAAAGCTTTTGAACAGTAAAGGAAACTACAAACTAGGTGAAAAAAACAACTCTCAGAATGGGTGAAAATAAAAGCAAAGTAAACAACTGACAAAGAATTAATTTCCAAAATATACAAGCAGCTTATACAACTCAATACCAGAAAAAGAAACAACCCAATCAAAAAGTGGGAAAAGGACCTAAACAGACATTTCTCCAAAGAAGATTTACAGATAGCTAAAAAAACACATGAAAAGATGCTCAACATTGCTCATTATTAGAGAAATGCAAATCAAAGCTACAATGAGATACCACCTCACACCAGTCAGAATAGCCATCATCAAAAAGTCTACAAACAATAAATGTTAGAGAGAGTGTGGTAAAAGGGAACACTCTTGCATTGCTGGTGGGAATGTAAATTGATACAGCCACTATGGAAGACAGTAAGGAGATTTCTTTAAAAAAAAAAAAACTAGGAATAAAACCACCATATGAGCCAACAATCCCACTGCTAAGCATATATCCTGAGAAAATAAAAACTGAAAGAGACATATGTACCCCAATGTTCATTGCAGCTCTATTTACAATAGCTAGAACATGGAAGCAACCTAGATGTCCATCAACAGATGAACGGATAAAGAAGCCGTGGTACATACATACAATGGAATACTACTCAGTCATAAACAAGAATGCATTTCACTCAGTTCTAATAAAGTGGATGAACCTGTAACCTATTATACAGAGTGAAGTAAGTCAGAAAGAGAAATATAAATATTACAAGCTAAATTGGAAGTGGTCAAACAGGAGATGGCAAGAGTGAACGTCAACATTCTAGGAATCAGAGAACTAAAATGGACCGGAATGGGTGAATTTAACTCAGATGACAATTATATCTACTACTGTGAGCAGAAATCCCTTAGAAGAAATGGAGTAGCCATCATGGTCAACAAAAGAGTTCGAAATGCAGTACTTGGATGCAATTTCAAAAACAACAGAATGATCTCTGTTCGTTTCCAAGGCAAACCATTCAATACCATGGTAATCCAAGCCTATGCCCCAAACAGTAACACTGAAGAAATTGAAGTTGAATGGTTCTATGAAGACCTATAAGATCTTTTAGAACTAACACACCAAAAGATGTCCTTTTCATTATAGGGGAATGGAATGCAAAGGTAGGAAGTCAAGAAACACCTGGAGTAACAGGCAAATTTGGCCTTGGAATATGGAATGAAACAGGGCAAAGGCTAATAGTTTTGCCAAGAGAATGCACTGGTCACAGCAAACATCCTCTTCCAACAACACAAGAGAAGACTCTACACATGGACATCACCAGATGGTCAACACCGAAATCAGATTGATTATATTCTTTGCAGCCAAAGATGGAGAAGCTCTATACAGTCAGCAAAAACAAGACCAGGAGCTGACTGTGGCTCAGATCCTGAACTCCGTATTGCCAAATTCAGGCTTAAATTGAAGAAAGTAGGGGAAACCACTAGACCATTCAGGTATGACCTAAATCAAATCCCTTATGATTATACAGTGGAAGTGAGAAATAGGTTTAAGGGACTAGATCTGATAGACAGAGTGCCTGATGAACTGTGGACAGAGGTTCATGACATTGTACAGGAGACAGTGATCAAGACCATCCCCATGGAAAAGAAATGCAAAAAAGCAAAATGGTTGTCCTGGTAGGCCTTACAATAGCTGTGAAAAGAAGAGAAGAGAAAAGCAAAGGAGAAAAAAAAAAAAGAAGAGGAAGAAAGATATAAGCATTTGAATGAAAGGTTCCAAAGAATAGCAAGGAGAGATAAGAAAGCCTTCCTCAGCGATCAATGCAAAGAAATAGAGGAAAACAACAGAATGGGAAAGACTAGAGATATCTTCAAGAAAATTAGAGATAGCAAGACAACATTTCATGCAAAGATGGGCTCAATAAAGGACAGAAATGGTATGGACCTAACAGAAGCAGAAGATATTAGAAGAGGTGGCAAGAATACACAGAAAAACTATACAAAAAAAGATCTTCATGACCAAGATAATCACAATGGTGTGATCACTCACCTAGAGCCTGACATCCTGGAATGTGAAGTCAAGTGGGACTTAGAAAGCATCACTAGGAAAAAAGCTAGTGGAGGTGATGGAATTCCAGTGGAGCTATATCAAATCCTGAAAGATGATGCTGTGAAAGTGTTGCACTCAATATGCCAGCAAATTTGGAAAACTCAGCAGTGGCCACAGGACTGGAAAAGGTCAGTTTTCATTCCAATCTCAAAGAAAGGCAATGCCAAAGAATGCTCAAACTACCACACTATTGCACTCATCACTCATGCTAGCAAAGTAATGCTCATTTTCTCCAAGCCAAGCTTCAGCAATACATGAACTGTGAACTTCCAAATGTTTAAGCTGGTTTTAGAAATAGCAGAGGAACCAGAGATCAAATTCCCAACATCCACTGGATCATCGAAAAAGCAAGAGAGTTCCAGAAAACCATCTATTTCTGTTTTATTGACTATGCCAAAGCCTTTGACTGTGTAGATCACAATAAACTGTGGAAAATTCTGAAAGAGATGGGAATACCAGACCACCTGACCTGCCCCTTGAAAAACCTATCTGCACGTCAGGAAGCAACAGTTAGAACTGGACATGGAACAACAGACTGGTACCAAACAGGGAAAGGAGTACGTCAAAGCTTTATATTGTCACCCTGCTTATTTAACTTATAAGCAGAGTACATCATGAGAAACGCTGGGCTGGAAGAAGCACAAGCTGGAGGAATCAAGATTGCCGGGAGAAATATCAATAACCTCAGATATGCAGATGACATCACCCTTATGGCAGAAAGTGAAGAGGAACTAAAAAGCCTCTTGATGAAAGTGAAAGAGAAGAGTGAAAAGTTGGCTTAAAGCTCAACATTCAGAAAACGAAGATCATGGCATCTGGTCCTATCGCTTCATGGGAAATAGATGGGGAAACAGTGGAAACAGTGTCAGACTTTATTTTTGGGGGCTCCAAAATCACTGCAGATGGTGATTGCAGCCGTGAAATTAAAAGACGCTTACTCCTTATGACCAACCTAGATAGCATGTTGAAAAGCAGAGATATTACTTTGCCAAAAAAGGTCCATCTAGTCAAGGTTATGGTTTTTCCAGTGGTCACGTATTGATGTGAGAGTTGGACTGTGAAGAAAGCTTAGCACCAAATAATCGATGCTTTTGAACTGTGGTGTTGAAGAAGACTCTTGAGAGTCCCTTGGACTGCAAGGAGACCCAACCAGTCCATCCTAAAGGAGATCAGTCCTGGGTGTTCATTGGAAGGACTGATGCTAAAGCTGAAACTCCATACTTTGGCCACCTCATGTGAAGAGTTGACTCATTGGAAAAGACTCTGATGCTGGGAAGATTTGGGGCAGGAGGAGAAGGGGATTACAGAGGATGAGATGGCTGAATGACATCACCGACTTGATGGACGTGAGTTTGAGTGAACTCCGGGAGTTGGTGATGGACAGGGAGGCCTGGTGTGTTGTGATTCATGGGGTCGCACAGAGTCGGACATGACTGAGCTACTGAACTGAACTGAACTGAGCACATATATATGGAATCTAGAAACACATATATATGGAATCTGGGAAGATGGTCCTGATGAATTTATTTGCAGGGTAGTAATGGAGAAACATACATAGAGAACAGACTTATGGACACAGAAGGAGGGGAGGAGGGAGAGGTTGAGATGTGTGGAGAGAGTAACATGGAAACTTGCATACCATATGTAAAATAGATAGCCAATGGGAATTTGCTGTATGACTCAGGGAACTCAAACAGGGGCTCTGTACAATCTAGAATGGTGGGACGGGCAGGAAGATGGGAAGGAGCTTTGGGAAGGAGGAGACATGGCTGTACCTGTGGCTGATTCTTGTTGATATTTGACAGAAAAAAAAATTATGTAAAGCAATTATTCTTCAATTAAAACATAAACTGAAAAACTAACTCATACAAAGTTTAGATGATGACCAAAAATAAACTTTATTATTGATTAGAAATATTGCAAAATGTGACTTAAGTATGGACCCTAAACAAACAACCAATCAAAAATAGGCAGAAAACCTAAACAGATATACTTTTTTTTTTCCCAAACAAGACATACAGATGGCCAATAGGGACATGAATACATGCTCAATATCACTAGTTAT
The DNA here is from genome assembly GCF_002263795.3 of Bos taurus. Classification (NCBI taxonomy): domain Eukaryota; kingdom Metazoa; phylum Chordata; class Mammalia; order Artiodactyla; family Bovidae; genus Bos; species Bos taurus. Next base: position 34,763,595 of record NC_037338.1, on the reverse strand, counting down.
TAGAAAAATGCAAATCAAAACTACAATGAGATATTACCTCACACCAGTCAGAATACCCATCTTCAAAAAAGCTACAAATAACAAATGCTGCAGAGAGTGTGGAGAAAAGCTAAGTCCCCTACACTGTTGATGGGAATGCAAAATGGTGCAGTCACTATGGATAACAGTATAGAGGTTCCTCAGAAAACTAAATAGAATTACCATATGATCTTTCAATCCCACTCCTGGGCATATATCCAGACAGAAGTATAATGAATATGTTTTGAAATCATTCCCACAGAGGACAGGATGGCTGGATCTCTTCCCCATTATATTTAGGTTTGCTCTGATTGCTTAATCTTGTGTTCCCTTTCCCTTGCCCAACTCCATTCAGAATTGTGGTTGCCTGGCTCAGCAAGTTCCTATGTTTGTGGTGCTGGAGAAAAACCATCAATAGAGAAGAAAGACGCATGCCCATGAAGGGGAAAAGTGCATCTCTAGACATGGCTTCAGTCCCTTCTGACTACCACCAGAAAGCCTTCTGACCATCACCAGAAATCACTTTCCACCAAAAATCCTTGTCTCCATGGCTGTAGCTCTGAGTGAGTGACATCTTATCTGTGTCTTCCTCTTTCTTCTTCAGTCCAAGGGTTGGTAACGGCTTTCACACATATTGTTCCCTAGGTTTTTCCATGTCACTTCTCTGACCCTTTAATTCCTCATCCCTCTTTGATTAGTCACTAAAGTATTTTCATTTGAACCATCAGAGATCAATTTATTTCCTGCTAAGATCTTGATAGGCAATGCCAAAGAATGTTCAAACTACAGCACAATTGCACTCATCTTACATGCTAACAAAGTAATGCACAAAATTCGCCCAGCCAGGCTTCAACAGTACGTGAACCTAGAACTTCTAGATACTCAAGCTGGACTTAGAAAAAAAAGAGGAACCAGAGATCAAATTGGCAACATCTGCTGGATCATCGAAAAAGCAAGAGAGTTCCAGAAAAACATCTACTCCTGCTTTATTGACTACACGAAAGCCTTTGACTGTGTGGATCACAACAAAGTGTGGAACATTATTAAAGAGATGAGAATACTAGACCACCTGATCTGCCTCCTGAGAATTCTGTATGCAGGTCAAGAAGCAATAGCTAGAACTGGACATGGAACGACATACTGGTTCTAAATTGGGAAAGGAGTATGTCAAGGCTGTATATTGTCACCCTGCTTATTTAACTTATATACAGAGTACATCATGCTAAATGCCAGGCTGAATGAAGCACAAGCTGGAATCCAGATTGCCAAGAGAAATATCAATAACCTCAGATATGCAGATAACACCACCCTTATGACAGAAAGTGAAGAAAAACTAAAGAGCCTCTTGACGAAAGTGAAAGAGGAGAGTGAAAAGTTGGCTTAAAACTCAACATTCAGAAAACTAAGATCATGGCATCCAGTCCCATCACTTTATGGAAACAATGGAAACAGTGACAGACTCTTTTGGGGGGGGGGGCTCCAAAATCACTGCAGATGAGGAATGCAGCCATGAAATTAAAAGACGTTTACTCCTTGGAAGAAAAGCTATGTCCATCCTAGATAGCATATTCAAAAGCAGAGACATTACTTTTCCAACAAAGGTCCATCTAGTCAAAGCTATGGATTTCCAATAGTCATGTATGGATGTGAGAGTTGGACTATAAAGAAAGCTGAACACCAAAGAAATTGATGCTTTTGAAATGTGGTGTTGGAGAAGAATCTTGAAAGTCCCTTGGACTGCAAGGAGATCCAACCAGTCAATCCTAAAGGCAATCAATCCTAGATATTCATTGGAAGGACTGATGCTAAAGCTGAAACTCCAATACTCAGCCACCTGATGTGAAGAATTGACTCATTTGAAAAGACCATGGTGCTGGGAAAGATTAAAGGCAGGATGAGAAGGGGACGGCAGTGGATGAGATGGTTGGATGGCATCACTAACTCAATGGACATGAGTTTGAGCAAACTCCGGAAGTTGGTGATGGACAGGGAAGCCTGGCGTGCTGTAGTCCATGGGGTAAGAAAGAGTCAGACATGGCTGAGCAACTGAACTGAAGATCTTGAGTGACAGCTTATAAAATTCTATGTGTTTTTCTGAATATGCATATTATTATTTCTCAAAATAAAACAAAAATAAGCAGGAGAAAGGGAAGAGATGATGGAGAACAAGTTTTCTAACCGGCTGATTAGTGATATGGGATGAAGAATCTGTATAAGCAAAGCTTTGTCCTCTCCTCCTATGGAACCAGCCTGTGTACAGGAAAGTAGCATTGTGATCTAATAAGTGAGCTCAGTAGGCCAGGATTAAAATAGTGATGAATGTGTTCAATTCAAAGAGATGTCAGCAAATCCAACTGACTCCATGCCCTGGTCACATCTTCCAATATTTTTAATCAATAATCAAGTTGATTTTTATCACTGTCTAAATTCTGTGTATCTTGAAAAAAATAAATGGATTATATATGGAGCAACCTAGAATTGCATTTGATGGAAAAAACAGGGAAGAAGCATTTTTGATGCGCATCAAAGATGCTAATTAAGGCCTCATGCATTAGCAATTAGTGACCACACATTTTTTTTTTTTTTTACTTTGATGATGTTCATTGACTTAAATTGTGCCAAGAGATTTGTTCTTCACTTTTGTGGTTGGCTTTTAACTGGCATATCTAGGGTCAAAAACACAAGGTTTTAAGCTCCCTTAAGTATGAGCCATGAGGAATTTTTATCTCATTAAGTCACAATATTTTATGTCTGCTTGTGCATAGGCAAATGGTTGCCTGCATATTGGTAAGAGCTTTTAATAGATATTAGCATTCAGGCTCTTAAGTGACCTTTAGCTTCAGATTCAGCTAGTATTGCTGAATTCAGCTAGTATTTGGTATTGCAGGTGAGGCCAGGACAGAGATTTGGTCCTTTTAGACATTTTTGGAAGGAACAGTATTTTCTACTTTTACTCTGAGCCATTTTTTCAGGTAGAGTCTCATAACATAAGATAGCTATTTATGTTTTATGTGTACATATAAAAAGTTTTTTAATTTGTTAATGCCAGGATATAGTAGACAATGCTGAATCAACTCTCACAAATAATAATCACTGCATTTAGAAATAAAGGAGTAAGCTAGAGGGACTATGTGCTTAGTTGTTCAGTCATGTCCGACTCTTTGAGACTCCATGGACCATAGCCCATGTGGCTCCCCTGTCCATGGGGAATCTCCAGGAAAGAATATTAGAGTGGGTTGCCTTTCCCTCCTCCAGGGGATCTTCCCAACCCAGGGATCAAACCCAGGTATCCTGCATTGCAGATAGTTTCTTTACCATCTGAGTCACCAAGGAAGCCAGAGGGGCTATAATTTCATAGTATTCATCTTAGATTTTAAAGGTCATTTCACCTACCAGTGCCCATAGTCTCAGACTGACTCTATATTTGCTAACTAAGAAACTACGGACGCTGGCTTTAGATCACAGAACCCACACTGTGAGAGACTTCACCCGTGGAAAGTTGATGGATTGTGTTAATTTACAGAAAAGGGAAAAATGTGGGTAGCTATTACGCAAAATATAGAAAGTCAAAAGAAAGTTTTTAAAAATATTGTGATTAAGAAAAAAAGACTTTCAACATAAAAAATAGTTAAGACAGAGAAGAAGGAAACATGTAAACTAATTTTTTTAACAATGATATTAGAAAATAAAATATATAGATTGTTTATTTGAAAATATTGCCCAAGATCTAACAAAGGAAGAAGGGTATACTTTCAAAGGGCTGAGAAGTCACAGTGAACAAAACACAACAGACAGGCAAAAAAGACAAAAACCAAAAACAAAACAAACTGTTTATAGGTAGCCTTTTTTTGGCAATGTACCATGATTTTTAGCTAGAAATATAAAGCATTAATCTATTCTTTGCTTACCTTTCTCAAATTAGTAGACTTGTCAGAGCAGTTTTTGGTTTGTAAAAACTTAGGCAGAAAACATATTGGTTTCCCAAATGCAAGAGCTCCTGTGCTTCCCATGCACTACCTTACCACATATACAGTTCCTTGTATTATTAATATTCTCACTTAAAGAAGTGTATCTGTGACAATTAATGTCCAACCAATACATCATTAGTAACAAAGCCCACAGTATATATTAAGGTTCACATTTGTGTTGAAAATTCTACAGGTATAATGTATATAATGTACAATGTTTAATGGCAAGTATCCACTATTACAATATCATTACAGTATCACATAGAATACTTTCACTGCCCTCAAAATTGCCTGTACTCCATCTATTCATTCTTCCCTTTCTGGTCCAAAAGTCATGACTACAAATGATTTTTTAAAACTGTCTCAATTATTTCATCTTTTATAGAATGTCAAATAGTTGAAATCAGTAAAAATGCTTTCCACATTGGCTTTTCTTTTAACTTAACAATATGCATTAAAGTTCCTTCTCTTTTTGCAACTTGATAGCTCATTTATTTTTTATTAGTGAATAATATTCCACTGCATGTATGCATCATAGTTTGTTAATCCATTTTTTAATTAAAGGACATCTTGGTTCCTTCCAAGTTTGGGCAGTTGCAAATAAAGTTGCTAAAAACCATTGTGTGCATGTTATTATGTGAATATAAAGTTTCAGTTTATTTGGGTAATTACCAAGCAGCATGTTGTTAGACTGCATGATAAGAGTATTTACTTTTTTAACAGTATTTACTTTTTAAGAAACTGCCAAATCACCTTCCAAAGAAACTATACTATTTTGAATTCTGTTGGTCTACATTCTTGCCATCATTTAGTGTTGTCAGTATTCTGAACTTAAGTCATTCTAACAGATATGTAGTGGTATATCATTTTTGTTTCAAGTTTTAAGATGCCTTAATGGCACTGAACATTTTCTTCATGTGCTTATTTGCCATCTCTATATGTTCTTTATGAGGTTTCCAGATTTTTTTTGCTTATTTTTCATTACTTTTTTTTTTTAACCTGATGAGTTTTAAGAATTCTTTTTATATTTTAAATGCCACTTCTTTAACAGATATGCACTTTCTTGAGTCTCTGGCTTGCTTTATCTTTTACAGAGTAATTTTTAATTTTAGTGAAGTCCAAACAATCAAGTACTTCCTTCACAAATCATGCTCTCTATGTTGTATCTAAAAATCATCATCAAACCCAGGTTCATCTATATTTTATCCTGTTTCCTTCTAGGAATGATTAGTTTTGAACTTTATAGTTAAGGTCTTTGATCAATTTTTGAGTCAATTTTTGTGAAAGGTCTGTGTCTAGATTTACCTTTTTGCATGTGAATGTCTAGTACCAATCCTTGAAAAGACTATCTTTTCTCCATTGAATTACCTTTGTTCCTTTGTCAAAGATCAGCTAATTATATTTGTGCAAGGCTATTTCCCATTCTGTTTTTTTCTTCTATTTCTTTGATTGCTGAGGAAGGCTTTCTTATCTCTCCTTGCTATTCTTTGGAACCTTTCATTCAAATGCTTATATCTTTCTTCTTCTTCTTCTTCTTCTTTTTTTTTTTTTTCTCTTTTGCTTTTCTCTTCTCTTCTTTTCACAGCTATTGTAAGGCCTACCAGGACAACCATTTTGCTTTTTTGCTTTTCTTTTCCATGGGGATGGTCTTGATCACTGTCTCCTGTACAATGTCATGAACCTCCGTCCATAGTTCATCAGGCACTCTGTCTATCAGGTCTAGTCCCTGAAATCTATTTCTCACTTCCACTGTATAATCATAAAGGATTTGATTTAGGTGATACCTGAATGGTCTAGTGGTTTCCCTACTGTCTTCAATTTAAGTCTGAATTTGGCAATAAGGAGTTCATGATCTGAGCCACAGTCAGCACCCAGTCTTGTATTTGCTGACTGTATAGAGCTTCTCCATCTTTGGCTGCAAAGAATATGATCAATCTGACTTCACTGTTGACCATCTGGTGTTGTCTATGTGTACAGTCTTCTCTTGTGTTGTTGGAAGAGGGTGTTTGCTATGACCAGTGCATTCTCTTGGCAAAACTCTATGAGCCTTTGCTCTGCTTCATCCCGTACTCCAAGGCCAAATTTGCCTGTTACTCCAGGTGTTTTTTGACTTCCTACTTTTGCATTCCAGTCCCTTATAATGAAAAGGACATCTTTTTTTGGTGTTAGTTCTAAAAGGCCTTGTAGGTCTTCATAGAACTGTTCAACTTCAATTTCTTCAGCATTACTGGTTGGGGCATAGGCTTGGATTACCATGATATTGAATGGTTTGCCTTGGAAATGAACAGAGATCATTCTGTCATTTTTGAGATTGCAATTCCAAAAAATGCTCAAACTACTGCAAAATTGCACTCATCTCACATGCTAGTAAAGTAATGCTCAAAATTCTCCAAGCCAGGCTTCAGCAGTACGTGAACCGTGAACTTTCAGATGTTCAAGCTGGTTTTGAAAAGGCAGAGGAACCAGAGATCAAATTGCCAACATCCACTGGATCATAGAAAAAGCAAGAGAGTTCCAGAAAAACATCTATTTCTGCTTTATTGACTATGCCAAAGCCTTTGACTGTGTGGATCACAATAAACTGTGGGAAATTCTGAGAGATGGGAATACCAGACCACCTGACCTGCCTCTTGAGAAACCTATCTGTAGGTCAGGGAGCAACAGTTAGAACTGGATATGGAACAACAGACTGGTTCCTAATAGGAAAAGGAGTACATCAAGGCTGTATATTGTCACCCTGCTTATTTCACTTATATGCAGAGTACATCATGAGAAACGCTGGGCTGGAAGAAGCATCAGCTAGAATCAAGATTGCTGGGAGAAATATCAATAACCTCAGGTATTTAGATGACACCACCCTTATGGCAGAAAGTGAAGAGGAACTAAAGAGCCTCTTGATGAAAGTGAAAGAGGAGAGTGAAAAGGTTGGCTTAAAGCTCAACATTCAGAATACGAAGATCATGGCATCTGGTCCCATCACTTCATGGGAAATAGATGGGGAAATAGTGGAAACATTGGCAGACTTTATTTTTTGGGGCTCCAAAATCACTGCAGATGGTGATTGCAGCCATGAAATTAAAAGACGCTTACTCCTTGGAGGGAAAGTTATGACCAACCTAGATAGCATATTCAAAAGCAGAGATATTATCTTGCCAAAAAAGATCCATCTAGTCAGGGCTATGGTTTTTCCCGTGGTAATGTATGGATGTGAGAGTTGGACTGTAAAGAAAGCTGAGCACTGAAGAATTGATCCTTTTAAACTGTGGTGCTGGAGAAGACTCTTGAGAGTCACTTGGACTGCAAGGAGATCCAACCAGTCCATCCTAAAGGAGATCAGTCCTGGGTGTTCATTGGAAGGGCTGATGCTAAAAAGCTGAAACTCCAATACTTTGGCCACCTCATGCAAAGAGTTGACTCACTGGAAAAGACCCTGATGCTGGGAGGGATTGGAGGGAGGAGGAGAAAGGGATGACAGAGGATGAGATGGCTGGATGGCATCACCGACTCGATGGACATGAGTTTGAGTGGACTCCAGGAGTTGGTGATGGACAGGGAGGCCTGGCGTGCTGGAATTCATGGGGTTGCAAAGAGTCGGACATGACTGAGCAACTGAATTGAACCGAACTGAAGGCTACTTCTGGGCTCTCTAGTCAGCTTCACTGATCTATTTTTCCATTCTTTTGCAAATAACACACTGTCTTCATTATTGTAAATTTTAGTTACTCTTGAAGCTAGGTACTGTAAGTGCTCTTATCAATATTGTGTTGGCTATTCTGGGGTTTCTGCCTTTTTGTGTAACTGTAGAACTTGTTTGGGAATTTGATTGGGATTTCACTGAACATATAGATGAAGTTTGGAGAAACCTATGTCTTAACAATATTGAATCTTCCTGTTTGTGTTCATGGAGTATTTCCCTGTTTATTTAATTCTTCTTTGAATACTTCATCAAAATTTTGTAGTATTACACAGATATTGTACATATTTTGTTAGAGTTATATCTAACTACATAATTTTTTCATATCCTAAAAAATTAATAAACAGAAACCTTAATTGAATAGAGTCAGGAGGCCAGAAGGGAGTGCTCCCACACCCTAGAGTAATAGCAGAGCCAAACAGGAAGAAGAAAAACTGCTCTTATTCTGTGAGTAAAGAAGCCCTTCAAGGTACAAAGCCCATAAAAAAAGATTACAAGGCTCAAGGCCTCATTATCCTTCATTACTAGTTCCTGTAATGCTACTATCTTACTGATGAGAAAACCTAAGGGCAGGAATAGAGACTCAGACAAAGAGATCAGACAGTGTACACACAGTGGGGTAAGGAGAGTGCTGGATAAATTGAGAGAGTAGCATTGAAACATATACATTACCATTCAAAACCTTGGCTACACTCTAGACCCACATGTTGTTTAGTGTCTGACTCTTTTGTGACAGACAGACTCCTCTGTCTATGGGATTTTGTAGGCAAGAATACAGGAGTGGATCACAGTTTCCTTCTCTCCAGGAGATCTTCCCAACCCAGGGATCGAACCTGCATCTCCAGCAAGTCTCCTGCATTGCAGGCAGGTCCTTTACCACTGAGTCACTAGGGAAGACACAGATAGTGGGAAGTTGCTGTATAACACAGGGAGCTCAACTTGGTGCTCTGTGACAACCTGGTGGTGGTTTAGTTGCTAAGTCATGTGTGACACTTGCAATCCCATGGACTGTAGTTTTCCAGGCTCCTCTGTCCATGGGATTCTCCAGGCAAGAATACTGGAGTGGGTTGCCATTTCCTTCTCCAGCGGATCTTCCTGACATGGGAATCAAACCAGGGTCTCCTGCATTGTAGGCAGATTCTTTACCCAACTGAGTTACAAGGGAAGCCCCTTGACAACCTAGAGGAATGGAATGGGGTGGGGGGTGGGAAGGAGGTTCAAGAGGGAAGGGCCATATGTATACTTATGGCTGATTCACACTGTTGTATGGCAGAAACCAGTACAACATTGTAAAGCAATTATCCTTCAATTTAAAATAAAAATTGAAAAGAAAAGATCAAAGATTTGTCCAAGACCTCTGAGCAATAAACAATGTTATTTCTCAACGCTTTTTTGTTTTTACACAATTTTTTAACCCTCATACATCACTAACATCCATTTACACCAGATTATTTTCACCAAATTATTCTTGGTGAAAAATAATTTTTTCATTTTCACCAAATTATTTACTGTATTTGACTCAAGCAGTGTATTCTTTAGTATTCCAGTTGATGAAGCTAACCATTACCTTTTTACCTTCACTTAGGAAGAAAAATTGGAGAAGGCAAAGGCACCCCACTCCAGTACTCTTGCCTAGAAAATCCTATGGGCGAAGGAGCTTGGTAGGCTGCAGTCCATGGGGTCGCAAAGAGTCGGACACGACTGAGCGACTTCACTTTCACTTTTCACTTTCATGTATTGGAGAAGGAAATGGCAACCCACTCCAGTGTTCTTGCCTGGAGAATCCCAGGGACGGGGGAGCCTGGTGGGCTGCCGTCTACGGGGTCGCACAGAGTCGGAAATGACTGAAGCAACTTAGCAACAGGGAGAAAAATAAGTCACCTAGAAGTAATGTCCATGGGAATTTTACTTAGTGTATTTCTTTTAAATCCTGAAGGTTAATATGGATTGATATTAAGCTTCTAAAGGGTTTTACTTTGTTTCAAATATGGATGATTTGCTTCTTGCCTCTCCTTCTCAAACCTCTTCATTAGAAGAAAGGAACTGCTTGCTAAAGTTTTTAGCCTTAAAGGTATACAAGGTCCTCAAGGAAAAATTTCAGTTTGCCCAATTTCAGTATTTATGGCATCAGATATCAGAACAATGGTTACATTTAAATCCACATAAACTCTGCAGTGTACTAAGTTTCCCCCAAACACAAACTAAGTACCAAATGTGAGTTTTCTCAAGCTAGTTGGTTATTGTTAAAACTATATTCCAAATATCTCTCTTGTGGCCAGACTCCTGGGCATTTTACTCAACACTAAGAACTCTGACCCAATTTTATGAAAAGAACTGTACAATATAACTTTCAAGGCTTAGAGTTTGAAGAATCTGACTTTGAGAATTCCAGTATTTAGATTTCCCTTCCCAATTTTGTATATGAAATACAAGGAAATTTCCTTGGGATACTCACACAAAATCATGGGGACCACTCATCTACCCAAAATATTTCAGAATTGTTTACCAATGATGGGTCACCTCCTGATTCCTCATGATGATCTACTGAAAATTCCTCATCAGTATTTCACTGATGGTTCTTATTTAAAAGGAAGTGAAAGTTGCTCAGTTAAGTCCAACTCTTTGTGATCCCATGGATTATACAGTCCATGGAATTCTCCAGGCCAGAATACTGGAGTGGGTAGCCTTTCTCTTTTCCAGGGGATCTTCCCAATCCAGGTCTTCTGCTTTGCAGGTGGATTCTTTACCACCTGATCCACCAGGGAAGCCAAAGAATACTGCAGTGGGTAGCCTATCCCTTCTCCAGTGGGTCTTACTGACCCAGGAATTGAACTGGGGTCCCCTGCATTGCAGGCAGATTCTTTACTAACTGAATTATCAGGGAAGCCCTATTTAAAAGGTGACAATGACAAATACCAAGCTGGGTATGCTACTACAACTCTTTTTGATGTGTTGAGGCAGCATCTTTACCTATGGCTTTCAGCCCAATGGCTGAAATTCCTACATGGTCTTGTACTTTAGCCAAGGACACAACTGCCAACATTTATACAGACAGTAAATTTGCTTCTAGATTAGCTCACGATTTTGGAATGTTGTGGAAACATATTTTCCTTACTTCCAGCAGAAATAAAGTTAAAATGGTCTTAATGTTCAGGAATTATTGGATATATTATTTTACCTACCACTTTAGTAACTATTAAGACTCAGGGGCATTATAAACTTAACTCTCTGGAAGCGAAGGGAAGTCATCTTGCTGACATTTCCAGAAGAGAAGCTGTCCTTAAAGGGACCAGCAGCAGCCAAACCTCAGTCATGGTCCAAAGAGACATTTACTCAAATGATAACTTAGTAAAACTGGCTACAGAAACTCAACAGTTGGCCTCAGGTAAAGAAAAACAAGATTTTAAATTCAACAATTGCAGATTTGATAAAAAGGTAAAGCTCTGAATTGGACCAAAAACAACCCAGTCCTACCAGAGATTCTAAAATTCCTGCTCTTCACCACTGCACATTCATTAAACCATTGGCCTACTGACAAAATGATAGCATGCATGAATCAATCTGTTAGAGAAACAATAACAAGGCCACAGTGTCTACCTCACTTGTCCTATTTATCCAAAGTACAGCTCACTGAAGCCTATGTGTACTGCTCCCAGATAAACTACTTAATGAACTATTTGAGATCTGGCTAATGGATTTCATACAACACCTTCCATTTCATGGATATAAACATGTTTAATCATGATCTGTATGTTTTCACATTGCACTGAAGGGACTGAAGCCTTCCCTTGCAGACAGATTACTTCTTTTTCTGTGTCTAAAGTCCTTCCAGAAAGATAATCCCTACCTGGGTAACTCAAATTCTGTAGTGACCTGACCATTCTACTGATCAGGTATTTTGACATGTCTGTGCTATTTGGCTGGTTTTATAACACTTTCGCTTTGCTTAACACCTTCAGCCTTCTGATTTGAAGAACACACAAAGGGCATGATTAAAGCTCAACTGGCAAAATTCGTAGGGACCCTTCAAATACCTTGGCTAAAAGCATTGCCACTGATCCTCCTAAATCTTTGATTTACCTTTTTGGAACTCATATAAACTTTTTCACCCTTTGAGATAGATATTATTCCACCTAATATGTATGCATTTTATTTCATTCTATTGTTTTATTACATTAGTTAGGATTTCCATATGATATTGAATAGGCACAATAAGTGGACATCATTGCTCAGTTACTAATCTATTCTAATTTAGTCTAATCTCACTATGAAAGCATCTAGTTTCTTCCCACTATGTATAATGTTAGTGCTAAGCCACCTCAGTTAAGTCCAACTCTTTGTGACTCCATGAACTGTTGCCTGCCAGACTTCTCTGTCCATGGGATTCTCCAAGCAAAAATACTAGAATGGGCTGCCATTTTCTCCTCCTCCAGGGATCTTCCTGACCCAGAGATCCAAATCCTGTCTCTTATGTCTCTTGCATTGGCAGGTAGGTTTTTTACCACTAGTGCCACCTGAGAAGCCAAGTATAATGTTAACTATAGGTTTACTGTAGATGTTCTTTATCAAGTTGAAAATATTCCCCTCTATTCCTAGTTAACTTTGAGCTTATATAATGAACTGGCATTGGATTCTGCTGAATGTTACTTTTGTAACTATTAATTCAATCATGTGATATTTCTTTTTTAGCCTCTTGATGTAATAAATTATATTAATTACATTTCAGATGATGGATTTATCATTACATTTTAAAATTTATAAACTTATTGCTATTTTCAAAGGACTAGCTTTTTGCTTCTTGGATTAGAGTTAACCTCTTAATAATAGCAACTGGAAAAATATTCTTAGAGATTATTAAAGCTATAGTAGGTAGTTACAGAAAATGTGATGAAATCTAAGCTAGGAAGAATAGGAAGCTAAGTGTAAAAATACTCAGAGAAAAAACAAATGGCTGAATTTCAAGATGATAGTTATTGTTTATACAAATGCATGTATTGTTTTTCCCATGCAGCTACATTATAGACAAAGATAAAAATTTTACTATGTTGGAAATATGCTTTAAATAATATCTGATCACTGGGATTTTCATCATTGCAATCTCTAGACCTTTCAATATGTTGAGAATGTCAAAAATACTACAGTCTTAGAGATGAGAAAGGGTTTTTTTGTTTTTTGTTTTTTTTTGGTTAAGTGCTTTCTACCTTTCATTTTAAACAGTCTATAATAATAGCCTTTTGTTGGGATATGTTGACAAATAAAATTATTTTACAGATTGAAACTAAACAAGTCTCATTTTATTCTCCTTAACTCAGGTACCAATTAATTTTGGCATAATATTTGGAAATATCATAAATCACATATAAGCCAGTACTACAGTAATGTTTTATAGTCTGTCTAACTCTGGATTTTTCAAAAGAAGAAAATATGAGAGACCAGATAAGAGTTAAGGTCTTAAAGAATTTCACTGAAAAACATTCTACATTACAGTTGCTGCAAGAATCCAGCTTGACAAGATATCAAGAATTACATTTGCTGAGTTTACTAGGATAAGAAATTACATAGAGTGAATTTTGAATTTTAATTCCTTTAAACTAAGCGAGCTGGGCTCAAGTCCATACTCTCCAACTAGAATTTGTATTGGTCCCCTTTTTAATATGGTTAGGAACAAAAACCAACTAAGATGAAGGAAATACTAATCCATCCCCACTACTACCCTTTTTTAAATCAAATAACTTCTCTGTTTATGGTTTTCTCCTATGTAAAATATAATGATAGGACTTCCTAGGTGGCTCAGTGGTAAAGAATCCATCTGCAATGCAGGAGACTCAGAAGATGCTAGTTCGTCCCTGAGTTGGGAAGATGCCCTGAAGGAGGAAATTGTAAGCCACTCCAGTATTCTTGCCTGGAGAATTACATGGAGAGAAGAGCCTGGCAGGCTATAGCCCATGAGGTCACAAAGAGTTGGACACAACTGAGCACACATGCGTGACATTTCCTCTAGCTCTCAAAGCTTACGGTTTGAAAGTTTAACACTTGAAGAAATTAACCTTAAAACTAACCATTATTCTTGATAACATGAAGAAAAAAAGATTGTTTCATAAATGACATATATGACAAAGTATTTTATAGAATTTGTAACTATATTTATTCCTACAAATACACGTGAGGTTTCTGAGGCAGGCAGATATTATCATTTAGAGCAATAGGTACTTCAGTTACCTACATCCCAATTTCTCTCTTCTGCAGTAATCCAATGAGAATTAGATGTCACACTATATGTACTAGGATCTATACTATAAGTGAGGAACCCTGATAGTTAAATAGGAAAATGGGTATAATAGGCTTCCTTTCCTTTCTGATGAAGGGACAGAAATGTATCTCTCTAAGGCAAACAAATTCTCCTTAGAAACAGAAGGGTAAAGATCAATTTTTCATCCTTTGAAAGAAACCAATATTTCTAGGAAGAACAAAAGCCAAGACTCTCTGAATTTACAATAATTCCTAAGAACACTTTCATGGCTTCAGTTTTTATCCCCTTTGAAATGTAAATACATTCCTCAGACAGGTAAATCTCTTCCAACTGTCTGTCACTGTTCACCTACCCTTTAACTTCAAAATCTCCTCATGACCAAGGTTCCAAATTTCTCTTCTCAGAAAGGCCTACCCATGCAGAAACATAAAAATGTTTACTTTCTGATGTTATTAAACCATATTTTGAAACATGAATTATGCTTAGAACTTATCATTCCTTTAGATAAATGATTCTTAGTATGTGGTTGCTTGACCAGCAGCATCAGTACCAGCTGGGAAACTGTTAGAAGCACAGATATCTTGACCCCAATCTTAAACATCTGAATCAGAAACTCTATGTATTGGATCCAGCAATCTGTTTATTTTCACTTCCTCATAATTTTGATACACACCCAAAATTTGATAATCATAGCCTCAGAAAAATAATTAATGGTATTGATATATGGGACTGACTTTCCCTCATTTTTTTCCATTGTGGCAAAATACACATAACATGAAATTTATTTCCTTACAGTTTTTAGTGTAAAATTCAGTGGTATTAAATACATTCATGTGGCTTCCCTGGTGGCTCAGTGGTAAAGAATCTTCCTGTTAATACAGAAGATGTGGGTTCAATCCTGGGGTGAGAAGATTCCCTGGAGAAGAGAATGGCAACCAACTCTAGTATTCTTGCCTGGGAAATCCCATGGACACAGGAGCCTGGAGGGCTATATTCCATGGGGTCGCAAAAGAGTTGGACATGACTTAGAAACTAAACAACAACAACAAATAACATTCAAAAGGACTTCCCTGGTGGTCCAGCGGTTAAGAATCCACCCTTGCAATTCAATAGAAGGTGGGTTCAATCCCTGGTGGGGAACTAAGATCCCAAATGCCTCTGAGCAACTAAGCCTGTGCCACAAGCACTGGAGCCTGTGTGCAACAACTAGAGAGTCTGTGTGCTGCAAGGAAAGATCCTGCATGGCCCAATGAAGATCTCATGTGCCACAACTAAGACACAATGCTGCCAAATTAATCCATTACTTAAAAAAATATATTCATATTTTTATATAACCATCACAACCACTCATCTCTTGCAGTTTGGAATTCTATACTCATTAAGTAATAATTCTTCATTCTCTTCTCCCCTCACCTTTTCACAACCACCATTCTATCGTCTGTATCTATGATATTGACTACTCTGAGTATCTCATATAAGTGAAATCATACTATACTTGACTTTCTGTAACTGGCTTATTTCCTTTAGCATAATGTAACCAAGGCCCACCCGTGTTGCAGCATATGTCAGAATTTCATTCATTTTAAGGCTAAATAATATTCCACTCTATTTATATACCATGTACAACTTACCCATTCATCCTCCAATCAACATTTAGGTTGCTTTTATATTTTGGCTATTGCAAATAGTGGTGCTAATTTCCCAAGACTCTGATTTCAATTCTTTAGGGTGTACGCCTAAACGGAGGATTTCTGGATCATATGGTAATTCTATTTTTAAGTTTTTGAGAAACTGCCATAGTGCTTTCCACAGTGGTTATTCAAATTTCAATAGCACAAGGGTTCCTTTTCTCCATATCCTTGCTATTTTCTTTTTTTTTTTTTTTAATAGCAAATATCCTATTGAGTGACAAGAAGTATCTTATTTTAGTTTCCATTTGCATTTCTTAATAATTAGTGATGTTGAGAATCTTTTCACATGCTTTTTGGGTATTTATTTACCTTCTGTGGGGAAATACCTATTCAAGTTCCTTGTCTGTTATTAATTCAGTTGTTTGTTTTTATGCTGTTGTTGAACTTTAGAAATTCTATATATATATTCTGGATATTAATCTATGTCAAATAGGTGATCTGGAAATATTTTCTCCCATTTTGTGGTAGTCTGAACATTCTTTGGCATTGTGTTTCTTTGGGATTGGAATGAAAACTGACCTTTTCCAGTCCTGTGGCCACTGCTGAGTTTTCCAAATTTGCTGGCGTATTGAGTGTAACACCTTCACAGCATCATCTTTTAGGATTTGAAATAGCTCAACTGGAATTCCATCACCTCCACTAGCTTTCTCATAGTGATGCTTCCAAAGGCCCACTTGACTTTGCATTCCAGGATGTCTAGCTCTAGGTGAGTGATCAAACCATCGTGGTCATCTGGGTCATCAAGATTTTTTTGTATAGTTCTTCTGTTTATGCTTGCCACGTCTTCTTAATATCTTCTGCTTCTGTTAGATCCATACCATTTCTGTCCCTTTTTGAGCCCATCTTTTCATGAAATGTTCCCTTGGTATCTGTAATTTTCTTGAAGAGATTTTTGCTGCTGCTGCTGTCACTTCAGTCGTGTCCGACTCTGTGCGACCCCATAGACAGCAGCCCACCAGGCTCCCCCATCTCTGGGATTCTCCAGGCAAGAACACTGGAGTGGGTTGCCATTTCCTTCTCTAATGCATGAAAGTGAACCTTCCCATTCTATTGTTTTCCTCTATTTCTTTGCATTGATCACTGAGGAAGGCTTTCTTACCTCTCCTTGGTATTCTTTGGAACTGCATTCAAATGGGTATATCTTTCCTTTTCTCCTTTGCGTTTCACTTTTATTCTGTTCTCTGCTATTTGTAAGGCCTCCTCAGACAACTATTTTGCCTTTTTGCATTTATCTTTCTTGGGGATGATCTTGATCACTGCCTCCTATAAAATATCACAAACCTCCATCCATAGTTCTTCAGGTACTCTATCAGATCTAATCCTTTGAATCTGTTTGTCACTTCCACTGTAAAATGGTAAAGGATTTGATTTAGGTCATACCTGAATGGTCCAGTGGTTTTCCCTACTTTCTTTCAACAGGGGATGGGTTGCATAATAATTGCCTTGATGATCATTCACCATGATTATTTACTATCTGAGTTATTTAATATAATAGAATCTATTCATTTTTAATTATTCTCAGGCATGGGATAATTTGACTTAGAAATTGTATTCATTTGTTTAGGCCATAGACTGTAATATAGGCACTGTATAAGTGATTAGACATTTAGTCTCATGTTAAAAGCAAAGAGTTTATTAGTTTCTTCAACTTTAGTTATATAGTACTTCTACTATATTTTCAAAAGTATAATTGTGATAATGCCACCATTATCTATGCAAATTTTGTGTAATTTTAATGGGAATATAGTGCTTTCTGAAACTGGACTTTGGTTTCCTTTAATTATGACATTGATAAACCCTTATCATTGTTGCTGCTGTTGTTCAGTCACTCAGTCATGTCCAACTCTTTGTGACCCCATGGACTACAATACACCAGGCTTTCCTGTCCTTCACCATCTCCCAGCGTTGCTCAAACTCATGTTCATTGAGTCAGTAACGCCATCCAATAATCTGATCCTCTGTTGTCCTCTTCTCTTCCTGCCTTCAATCTTTCCCAGCATCAGGGCCTTTTCTATGAGTCGGCTTTTCACATCAGGTGGCCAAAGTACTGTAGCTTCAGCTTCAGCATCAATCCTTCCAATGAATATTCAGGATTGATTTCCTTTATGATTGACTGGTTGGATCTCTCTACAGTCCAAGGGACTTTCAAGACTCTTCTCCAACACCACAGTTCAAAAGCATCAATTCTTTGGCACTCAGCCTTCTTTTGGTCCACCTGTCACATTCATACATGACTACTGGAAAAAAACATAGTTTTGATTACACAGACCTTTGTTAGCAAGTAATGTCTCTGCTTTTTAATACACAGTCTAGGTTTGTCATAGCTTTTCTTCCAAGGAGAATACCCTTACCATATGATCCAGCAATTCCATTCCTGGGCATATATATCAAGATAACTCTAATTTGAAATGATATATACATCCCAATGTTCATGGAAGCAGTATTTATAAATGCCAAGACATGGAAGTAACCTGTGTCCACCAACAGATGAATGATATAAAGAATATATTATATATACAGAAAGATACTGGAATATTCCTCAGCCATAAAAAATGAAATAATGCCATTTGCAGTAACATAAGTGGACCAAGAGATTATCATACTAAGTGAAGTAAGTCAGATACAGACAAATAGCATATGACATCATTTATATGTGGAATTCAAAAAAAAAATGTTACAAATGAACTTATTTACAAATAGAAACAGACACACAGACATAGGAAACAAACATGGTTAACAAAGGGAAAGGTGGAGAGGCATAAATTAGAACCCTGGTATTAACGTATTAACACTACTTTATATATAAAATAGTTGAACAAAAGTTCAACAGCTCAAATTTACTCTGATCCCTTTTCCATGAGGGGAATATTGTTGTAACCCATAACATCTTTATCCTTCATGGTAATTATTACTGATTCTTTGCTTTTTGGTTAGTGTTTGATCAGATGCTACCTTCAAACCTCACATCCACTGAACAACGAGGAGATCCACAAGTCTGGTTCACATGTTCTTTCAGTGGTTGGCTATGATGTGAGCTATTGCTGCAACTCTCTCTTTAGGGAAGAGCTCTGCTTTGAATGTGTCCTAAATGCTCTCAGGCACTTTTTTTTTCAGTATTTATCCAGCAACTACAGCAAGTAATAGAAGTAATGTATGGGAGGACATCAGAGAAGGTGATGGCACCCCACTCCAGTACTCTTGCCTAGAAAATCCCATGGACGGAGGAGCCTGGTAGGCTGCAGTCCATGGGGTCGCGAAGAGTTGGACATGACTGGGCGACTTTATTTTCACTTTTCACTTTCATGGATTGGAGAGGAAATGGCAACCCACTCCAGTACTCTTGCCTAGAAAATCCCAGGAACGGGGGAGCCTGGTGGGCTGCCATCTATGGGGTCGCACAGAGTCGGACATGACTGAAGTGACTTAGCAGCAGCAGCAGCATGGGAGGACATGTGGTTCATAAGAGTGTTTATTTATTGAGGAAATTTCTTTACATAGTACAGTGAAATGAAGACAAGTTACTCTTTGCATAGATGAATGTATGGGTTAAATATGGATGCCACTGTGGCTCCTGTGCATTCTTTAGTCATATCTAATAAAATGTAACTATCTGTGTCACTCTTGAATCACTTCACTGTGATCACCATACAGTTTGTATGTGTAGAACTACAGATTCAAAACTATTTTTTAAAAGTATATTTATATTGAAAGTGATAAACTATTGTAAATTCCTATTAAAATTTTATTGAAATATCATTGAATATGCTAAAAATAAAGTTGTCTTCCTACTCCTAAAAATAAGAAAGAAAGAGGGAGGGAGAGAGGAAGGAAGGACGGACATTTTGCTTGCGTTTTTCTTACAGAGTCTGTGTTGGTCAACCATTGGGTATTTGTTGGCAAAAAGGATCAGACCTCTTATTAAAAGGTCTTTATTTTGAATCAGATGGAGTGATCTATAACTAACAGAAATTTAGCTACTGAAAGATAATCAATCATACTTTTTTTTAAGAGGCTTTTGCCTTTGCTCACATGACTTTTTCCCTTTGTCTCTAAGATCAAAACAATATAGGGTGATTTTGGTATACTTAAGAATTATAAATTTCCCAGTCAAAAATAATACTGGTAAACAGATTTTAGTGAAACAATGCTGACATCCAGTGACTACTTAAGCTAATGCAAAATTTGTAAATAACATAGAATCTGAAGTACAGTGTTCATTTATTTGAAGGTCTAGTCAAAGTAAGATACTAGTGCCTGATTGATCAATTTATCTAGGTCTGAATCTAGGAAACACCTTGCACAGTCAATATTTCTTGAAGGCTCTGGAAAATCAAAGACTTCTATTCAATAAATGCCTATAAAACAACATGTTAAAGTTAAGGGGCCTAACCACATAGCACGCATTTAAAGTTTTCTGAATGTGGAGTTAAAAGATACATAAATAGGAATTCATTTTGTGAAAATGGACACTACACTATCCTCCACTGAGAAGGGGGGATTAGCATTTTTATTATTGCTATTATATTATAGATGTATATATGTCAATATATTTCATCAGTAAAATCATTTATAATATTAAAAAAAGTTGCTTTGTGTACTGAATATAGATTTACTCATGCTAAACTAAATGAAAAACTATACTAGTAAATATAATAATAATAAACATATTAAATCAATAATCAATTAAAAAAAAAACTTAGTTCTGGGGTATCCAATCCTTATAACTCATCTAGAGTTAACATTTGCTTTTGCTGTTGTTCAGGCTTTCAATTATGTCCAAACAGTTGCAACCCCATGGACTGAAACACACCAGGTGTCCCAGTGATCAACATCTCCTGGAGATTGCTCAAACTCTTATTCATTGAAGAGATGATGCAGTGCACTATCTCATCCACTGACATCCCCATATGGCCCAGCCTTCAGACTTTCAACAGCATCAGTGCCTTTTCCAATAAGCCAGTTCTTCACATCAGGTGGCCAAAGCATTGGAGCTTCACCTTCAGCATCAGTCCTTCGAATGAATATTCAGAATTGATTTCCATTAGGATTGACTGCTTTGATCTCCTTGCAGTCCAAGGGACTCTCAAGAGTTTTCTCCAACACCACAGTTTAAAAGCATCAGTTCTTCAGCGCTCAACCTTCTTTATGGTCCAACTCTCACATCCATACGTGACTACTGGAAAAACCATAGCTTTGACTAGATGCACCTTTGTCGGAAAAGCAATGTCTCTGCTTTTTAATACGCTGTCTAGGTTGGTCATATCTTTTCTTCCAGAGAGCAAGTGTCTTTTAATTTCATGTCTACAGTCATCATCTGCAGTGATTTTGGAGCCCAAGAAAATAAAGCCTGTCACATAGCCATCTGTTTGCCATGAAGTGATGGGGATGCCATGATCTTTGTTTTATGAATGTTGAGTTTTAAGCTGGCTTTTTCACTCTCCTCTTTCACCTTCAAAGAAGTTCCTCAGTTCCTCTTCACTTTCTGCCATAAAGATGGTGTCATCTGTATGTATGAGGTTATTGATATTTCTCCAGCAAACTTGATTCCAGCTTGTGCTTCATCCAGCTGAGCATTTATAATGATGTACTCTGCACATAAATAAGCAGAGTGAGTATCTACAGCCTTCATGTAGTCCTTTCCCAATTTGGAACCAGTTCTTTTTTTTATGTCCACTTCCAAATGTTGCTTCAGGTTTTGCAGAAAGCAGGTCAAGTGGTCTGGCATTCCTATCTCTTTAAGAAGTATTCACAGTTTGTTGTGATTCACACAGTCAGAGGCTTTAGTGTACACAATGAAGCAGAAGTAGATGTTTTCCTGGAATCATTATGCTTTTTCAATGATCCAATGGATGTTGGCAATTTGATCTCTGGTTCCTCTGTCTTTTCTAAATCTATCACGAACATTTGGAAATTCATGGTTCACGTACTGTTGAGGCCTGGCTTGGAGAATTTTGAGCATTGCTTTGCTAGCACATGAGTAGTTTGAACATTCTTTTGGCACATCTTTGGGATTGGAATGAAAACTGACCTTTTCCAGTCCTGTGGCCATTGCTAAGTTTTCCAAATTTGCTGGCATATTGAGTGTATCACTTTCACAGCATCATCTTTTAGGACTTGAAATAACTCAACTGGAGCTCCATCACCTCCACTAGCTTTGTTCGTAATGATGCTTTCTAAGGCCCACCTGACTTTGCATTCAAGGATGTCTGGCTCTAGGTGAGTAATCACACCATCATGGTTATCTCGGTCATGAAGATCTTTTTTGCTTTGTTCTGCTTTGCATTGTTGCCACCTCTTCTTAATGTCTTTTGCTTCTGTTAGGTCCATACCATTTCTGTCCTTTATTGTGCCCATGTTTGCATGAAATGTTCCCTTGGCATCTCTAATTTTCTTGAAGAAAGCTCTAGTTTTTCCCATTCTATTGTTTTCCTGTATTTCTTTGCCTTATCACTTAGGAAGGCTTTTTTATCTCTCCTTGTCATTTTTTGGAACTCTGCATTCAGATGGGTATATCTTTCCTTTTGTCCTTTGCCTTTTTGCTTCTCATCTTTTCTCTTTTTCCTTTCACTTCTCTTCTCTCAGCTATTTGCAAGTCCTCCTCAGACAACCTTATTGTATTTCCTTTTCTTTGGGATGGTTTTGATTAGCACCTCCTTTCCAATGTTATGAACCTCCAACCATAGTTCTTCAGGCACTCTATCAGATCTAATCCCTTGAATCTATTTCTCACTTTCACTGTATAATCATAAGGGATTTGATTTAGGTCATACCTGAATGGTCTAGTGGTTTTCCTTACTTCCTTCAATTTAAGTCTGAATTTGGCAATAAGGAATTCATGATCTGAGCCACAATCAACTCCTGGTTTTGTTTTTGCTGACTGTTTAGAGCTTCTCCATCTTTGGCTGGAAAGGATGTAATCAGGCTGGTTTCAGTATTGACCATCCAGTGATATCCATTCGTAGAGTCTTCTCTTGTGTTTTAGGAAGAGGGTGTTTGATATGACCAGTGTGTTCTCTTGGCAAAACTCTATTAGCCTCTGCTCTGCTTCATTCTGTACTCCAAAGCCAAATTTGCCTGTTATTCCAGGTATTTCTTGACTTCCTACTTTTGCATCCCTACCTTTGTATAATGAAAAGTACATCTTTTGGGGGTGTTAGTTCTAAAATGTCTTGTAGGTTTTCACAGAACCATTCAACTTCGGCTTCTTCAGCATTACTGATCAGCTTATAGACTTGGATTACTGTGATATTGAATGGTTTGCCTTGGAAACAAACGAAGATCATTCTGTCATTCTTGAGACTGCATCCAAGTACTGCATTTTGGAATCTTGTTGACTATGATGGCTACTCTATTTCTTCTAAGGGATTCTTGCCCACTGCTGCTGCTACTGCTAAGTCTCTTCAGTCGTGTCTGACTCTGTGTGACCCCATAGACGTCAGCCCATTAGGCTCCCCAGTCCCTGGGATTCTCCAGGCAAGAACACTGGAGTGGGTTGCCAATTCCTTCTCCAATGCATGTAAGTGAAAAAGTGAAAGTGAAGTCACTCAGTCGTGTCCAACTCTTAGCGACCCCATGGACTGCAGCTCACCAGGCCCCTCCGCCCATGGGATTTTCCAGGCAAGAGTACTGGAGTGGGGTGCCATTGCCTTCTCCGATTCTTACCCACAGTAGTAGATACAATGGTCATCTGAGTTAAATTCACCCTTTCCAGTCATTTTAGTTCGGTGATTTCTAAAATGTCGATATTCACTCTTGCCATCTCCTGTTTGACCACTTCCAATTTGCCTTGATTCATGGACCTTACATTCCAGGTTCCTATGCAATATTGCTCTTTACTGCATCAGACTTTACTTCCATCACCAGTCACATCCACAACTGGGTGTTGTTTTCGCTTTGGCTTCATCTCTTCATTCTTTTTGGAGTTATTTCTCCACTGATCTCCAGTAGCACCTACCGACCTGGGGAGATGATCTTTCAGTGTCCTGTCTTTTTGTCTTTTCATACTGTTCATAAGGTTCTCAAGGCAAGAATATTGAAGTGGTTTACCATTCCCTTCTTCAGTGGACCATGCTTTGTCAGAACTCTCCACCATGACCTGTCTGTCTTGGGTGGCCCTACACTATATGGCTCATAGTTTAATTAGACAGTGCTGTGGTCCATGTGATTAGATTGTTTAGTTTTCTGTGATTGTGGTTTATTTGACAAGCAAAGGAAAATACACTCTCGAGGCATGAGTGTGGGCTGACCCAAAAGATGCAAAAGAAGAGAAGCTCCCAGCACAATTTTGGCTCCTCTTTTTATATGTTCTTTCTCCTCCCCTTGAACCTACCCTATTTAAATTGGGCTACCTAGAAGGGCTGTTTGTTTAACTTGAGATCCTCACTCTGGTCCTCGGACGTTCCTTTATTCTATTTTTGTGGACTTTTCCCTTCTTTGACTTTAAGCCATCACCATTCTGGATTCCTTTTTCCTGTTCTAAATACTTAACAGAATCAGAAAAATGGTACAGATGATTTTACTTGCAAAGCAGAAATACAGACACAGATATAGAGAACAAAGTTGTGGATACCAAGGGGGAAAGAGAGTGGAGGGGGCGGGGGATGAACTGATTGGTGGGAGTAATGTATATGTGTATTGATATAGATATTCAGTTCAATTCAGTCTCTCGGTCCGAATCTTGCAACCCCATGAATTGCAGCACACTAGGCCTCCCTGTCCATCATCAACCCCTGGAGTTCACTCAAACTCATGTCCATCGAGTCCGTGATGCCATCCAGCCATCTCATCCTCTGTCATCCCCTTCTCCTCCTGCCCTCAATCCCTCCCAGCATCAGAGTCTTTTCCAATGAGTCAACACTTCACATGAGGTGGCCGAAGTATTGAAGTTTCAGCTTTAGCATCATTCCTTCCAAAGAACACCCAGGACTGATCTCCTTCAGAATGGACTGGTTGGATCTGTTGCAGTCCAAGGGACTCTCAAGAGTCTTCTCCAACACCACAGTTCAAAAGCATCAATTCTTCAGCACTCAGCCTTCTTCACAGTCCCACTCTCGCATCCATACATGACCACTGGAAAAACCATAGCCTTGACTAGACAGACCTTTGTTGGCAAAGTAATGTCTCTGCTTTTGAATATGCTATCTAGGTTGGTCATAACTTTCCTTCCAAGGAGTAAGCGTCTTTTAATTTCATGGCTGCAGTCACCATCTGCAGTGATTTTGGAGACCAAAAAAGTAAAGTCTGACACTGTTTCCACTGTTTCCCCATCTATTTCCCATGAAATGATAGGACCAGATGCCATTATCTTCATTTTCTGAATGTTGAGCTTTAAGCCAACTTTTTCACTCTCCTCTTTCACTTTCATCCAGAGGCTTTTTAGTTCCTCTTCACTTTCTGCCATATGGGTGGTGTCATCTTCATATCTGAGGTTATTGATATTTCTCCCAGCAATCTTGATTCCAGCTTGTGCTTCTTCCAGCCCAGCATTTCTCATGATGTACTCTGCATAGAAGTTAAATAAGCAGGGTGACAATATACAGCCTTGACCTATTTGGAACCAGTCTGTTGTTCCAATTCCAGTTCTAACTGTTGCTTCCTGAGCTGTATATAGGTTTCTCAAGAGGCAGGTCAGGTGGTCTGGTATTCCCATCTCTTTCATAATTTTCCAGTTTATTGTGATCCACACAGTCAAAGGCTTTGGCATAGTCAATAAAGCTTTATCAATAAAGATATAGATATTACTATGTATAAAATATATAACTAATGAGATCCTAATGTATAACACAGGAACTTGACTCAGTTGTCTATAGTGACCTAAATGGGAAGGAAATCCAAAAAAGAGAGGATATATGTATACATTTGGCTGATTCACTTTGTTTGAAAGTGAAAAATGTTCTTTGGAAGGAAATCCAAAAAAGAGAGGATATAGGTATACATTTGGCTGATTCACAATACAGTAAAAATCGACACATCTGTGCAAAGCAACTATATTCCAATTAAAAAAAAAAAAGACTGACTTTGCAGTCAGTGATGAAATTAACTTTGAAACAGTAGTAAATAGTATCTTAACCAACAAAAATATAAATTTATTTTAAAATTTAAACTTGCAAATATCTATATAAGTGACTTTCAGTAGTATTTCCTTTTTTTGATTGCCTTTTAGCATTTAAAAAACATACAACTCTTGTAAGTCATTCAACTATTTAAGTTAGCATTGTAAAGTAATTGGTAAAAGTATAAAAAATGAAGCATTCTTAGCAGTAATACTAGTACTTTTGTCCTTATAAAATAATGTTTTTAAAATTAAATCAACAATTGCTACTTTGAAAAAGTTTTTAAACAGAAACACAATTTACATAACACATTTTAAAGGGCAGAGAGACTTTTTAATAGGTTAAGTGGAAATAACTCCTTAGTCAATTAAACAAAGCATAGTCTTCCTTCTTTATTACTTATAATAATAAAGTACATAAAGACTCATTCTGTGCCATCATTATTCACCTCTTTAGTAGAGTTGAAAAGAATTTGTGAAAATTAATGTTCACAAAAGTTAAGTCTTGGTAATTAGAATAAGGAAGAACAGAAGACAAAGACATCAACATAATTGCTTTTTCCTCAACCCATTGCTAATTCTTAAGATTTGACTGTGATATTGACTGGTTCTCAGCAGCTTATATTGTGCGTGGAAATAAAAGACCTAAAGGGTCAGGATGTTTCACTTCTTTATGATGAATTTATCCAAGTGCTCAGTAGAGTGTCTAAAACTCTCAAGTATTCAATAAATATTAATGATTGAATAGATTATCTTCTTTAGAATTATATTAAAAAGAAGAGTATGTTATTGTACTCTTTGAGAGTTCTGTTTTCTGAATTTTTTTTTTTAGTTGCCTTTATGTGGATAGACACCTTGATTTCTCCACTGAAATAATGGCTTTCTAAAACTAACCACAATATTTTCTACAAATGTCTTCTTCACAGCAAAGAAAGAAGCACATTGTATCTCTTAAAGAATGATTAGGGGGTAACCAAATCATTTTTCTGACAAAAAAGAAATAATTTTGCATATTCTTAATGCTCTTACAAAAAATATCTGATGAGTAATATGATAAAAATCATAATATTTATTTGTAATTTATTATATAATTCATATAATGGGCAGTGTAGAAAATATCCACATTACATAATAAGTTAGATGAATTGTTTTTACAGTTAATATACTTTAATTTCTAATTAACTTTTCATTATACATTTAATTACATCACAGATCATTTTAATTACTTAGAAGTAGTAATGGACTATCAAGTTTTCATGGTATTTTCTGTAGAATCACCAAATAAAGGATTATTCTCCTGTCCTTTCAGGATAGAATTTGTCTCTAGTTACATACACTGAATGCTCTCTTAAGCTAAACCAATCATCTTTTTCAAATGGTGCAGAAAATATTTCTTGTCTTGATAACAGAAAATGCTCAAGAAGCCTAGGGCCATTAATGAATTAAATATGAAGAATAATCTTGCCCTGTGTTAATATTAAGCTTACCAATATTTTCCAGAGTGCATTAGTATCTAATTTAAGGCAAGTTCTATGGCTAAAAGACAACATTCAGAGTTTGACATTGCATTTTACTAAGAGAAGTCCTTGTATGAATGGCAAACAGAAGAAGCTGTTACTCTCTTGAGAGTAATTTTATACTCTACAGTATAAACTGAGGCTCTGTATCTCAATTATTTCAACCCTAGCACTAAGCAGGGATTCCCTGGTGGCTCAGACGGTAAAGAATGTGCCTGCAATGTGGGAGACCCAGGTTTGATCCCTGGGTTGGGAAGATCCCATGGAGAAGGAAATAATAACCCACTCCAATATTCTTGCCTGGAGAAATGCATAGATGGAGGAGCCTAGTGAGCTACAGTCCATGAGGTTACAAAGAGTCAGATATAACTGAATGACTAACACACACACACACACACACAGCACTAAGCAGCCATAAACATAATGTAAACAAATGAGTGACTGGATTTCAATGAAACTACAAAAACAGATAATAAGACTAATTAGGCTTCAAGCCATAACTTCAAGTCCAGACTTAGATAGTATCATTGGTTTAGACATGGTAGAGGCAGAGATCTTATAGTTAAGTTATATTTACAAACTCTATAACCTTTATGTACTTTCAAAAGCACATTGTATTGATGTTACCTATAATATCTCCATTATAGTATCTCCTTTAGATAAAGAGAGCAGCATTGCAGCACTGTAGCTTCTCAGCCTAGCCTATTTCTGGGAGTCTGATTATATGACAAATATCTCAACAACTAAAATCACAACCATATACTATATTTCTAAAGCTCCAGGTCAGCAAACAGATTGACATCAGAATTAATAATTAGATGAACAAAAGCTACTTTCACATATGTTTTCCATGCAGCTCTTTTAAACTGTATATTAAACAACTGGAAGATGGAGATTTTACACATAATGCCAAGAACCACTTTGGAAAATGTGATTCTATGTAGAAGCAAATTTCTAGAGAAGTCTTTATTATATGTAACTGGTAGCTTGTTGCTGAGAAGATGATACTAATGAAGAAGCTGATACATTCACTTGCTCATTAAAACAGAAACATGGACTTCTTATGTGAAAGCAATGTAACTCCTTTTGACTGTTTCTGTAGTTTGTTTCCCAGTGAACATCAAGTCGAAAAGAAATCTTACATGCATTTTTATTTGTATGAATAATAAACTAAATCTATATGTTTGGGAAAAAAACATGTAATGCTTGATGAAAAAAATATTTAACTTTATTTTTTCTATATTCAAAATATAGATGTAATTTCAACTTGGCAGTTATGTTACAATATTCTGAGTGATTTCACTTAATAAGCTAACAGAAATTCCAAATTTTGGATTTCTTCAGTCTCAAATGCCCTTGCCTCCAACTTCACAAAGTTCATACACAGACTAAATCACCTTCCTGCCTCTCTAAGAAAAAGATCTCACATACATATATACATACAAAT
This sequence comes from Bos taurus, assembly GCF_002263795.3. NCBI lineage: Eukaryota > Metazoa > Chordata > Mammalia > Artiodactyla > Bovidae > Bos > Bos taurus. Next base: position 34,734,959 of record NC_037338.1, on the reverse strand, counting down.
CCATACATAAACTGTAAAAAAAAAAAATGTGTATTTGTCTCCAGCTTTGCTTGCTTTCCTTTGTTCCTCAAAAAGAAGAGTAACTCTTCTCAGGCAAAGCTAATTCCTCTTCCACCTCCTTTCTACACTTTAATCCTCTCACAGCCTGATTCTCTTTTATTATCTTCCTGATTCATCAGTGTCTCTTTCTGGAATCTTTATTCTCCCTCTTCTTTCACTCATTTTCCTTAGCATTAAAAGATGAAAATTTTACGTGGTCCTCTGCTTTAGACACTGAGACATTGTTTTAGCTTTTTTCTTTATAACTTTGCTAAACACCTTTAAGAAAGAATTCCTGTCTTTTCACAACCTGTAAAATAAGGTACCATCTAGTCTTGTTCTTATTAGTATCTGATAAGTCTGTAAAATAGCTTCTTAGCTATTTCAGGATCATAGATCCTTATAAAAACCTCATGGAAGTTATGGCTTTTCTCCTTCAATAATGCATATATAGAGAGAATTCTTTATGTAAGTTTAGGGTTATCAGACCCCTTGAAGCTCTTCTATGATGAGGTGATATATTCATCTTAACTAAGCATCTCTGCATTTAATTTTCTAATCAATTTCCATAGATTCCAATATCCCCTAATAATTGTGAATCTTCAACTCATGAATCTATCCTCAATCTCTTCCGCACCATCTGTGTGTTACTAGATTTCTCTAAGACACATGGTGTATTCAAATTGTCCTTAACAAGCCTTAATATTCCCTCCAAATCTATTATTTTCCTCATTTCCTATCTTGATGAAGTACATCATGGCCCCAAAGTTTGGAGATCATCTTTGCCACAGTTTTCCTTTACATATAATCTATGAGGAAGTGATTTTGACTATATTTATAAATTTCTCAGGTCTTCTTATGCATCTATGGTTCCCAGATATACCATTTTCAACCATACAACCACAAATCTTATAAACTACCATCATCATTACTTCAAACAACTTCATTCTAGAGTAACTCTCAACAAGTACTAGTACTCATAGTAGTATATTCCATACACTAAAAGTAATATACTGATCTTAGCTTAGATGTAGAGATAATTTAACTCTTGCATAGACTTTAAGCCTAATGTGTTAATTTCTTATATTGGCCTGACTTCTAGTCAACAGTGAACTAGTTGTGATGCCTTAAACATAAAATATAATTTCTTGAAAAATTAGTTTCACACATCAGAATTTTCTCCCTTCCCCTGATCACCAAGAAATTCCCACTAAACCTTTAAGACTCAATTCAAAGATTAAAGTCTCAGGAAAACCTTGCCCAACTCGAGTTAAGCATTTTACTATGGATGGGACTGTTTGAGTTACCTCTTAGTTCTTCATGCAATTGTGAGGACAACTTTTATATTCTTAATAGTTTATGACATTTTTACCATTCTTGCATCAGTGTCCCAAGTAGCATTTGTGCTTCAATTTTATATGTTTAAATATTAATAACTATTGTAAGCAAAATGATGTATCCTTTCCTGAAGTGTCCATATCCTAATCCCCAGAACCTGTAATTATGATAGGTAATATGACAAGGTGGAACTAAGTTTGAAGATAAAATAAGGTTGCTAAATTACAGAGATTATTTTGTATTCTCTGGATGCGCCTAATGTAATTGCAAGGATTCTTATAAGTGGAAGAGAGTCAAAAGTAAGAGGAAGATGTGACTATGGAAGGATGATCAGAGAGATAAATTACTGGTTTTGAAGATGGAGGTGGCAAATGAGGCAGAGATTGAGGGCAAAGAAACGAATCCCTCTTAGAGCCTGAATTTTAGCCCAGTGAGATCTATGTTGGGCTTAACTTACAGCAACTAAGATAAATGATATATGATATTTTAGTTACTAAGTGTGTGATAATTTATTGAGAATAAAGACAATATCCAATATTTACCTTTCCATATTTCTGATGGATAAATCTCTACTACTGGAAATACAAAACTGCAGAAAATACACCATTAAAAAAATGACAGAAAAACAGTAAACAAAGTAAAATTTGAAAAGCTAAAAACAACAAAGTGAGCAAAAAATAACCAGAAGCCTTAGTTTTTAATAATTAAGTCTTTATAATGAATCTATAAAGATAAAATGAAAACAATAAACTAAAACTAGAGAAATCTTACAATAGCTAAGACTACTTCATTCAATAAATTTTTCTATAAATTTCATAAACTGTTCAGAAGATCAATTTTTGAAAAACACATATTAGCTACAATGGATGAATTGGTTGTTTGGAAAAATGATAATTATGAGAAAAGATTTTGAGAAAATTAACTAAGGGGCCCTTAATAAGGAAAGATGTCAAACACCCTCTGGGCTTACTATTGGGTTGGCTGAAAAGTTCATTCAGGTTTTTCTATGAGATGATAGAAAAATCCAAATGAACTTTTTGGCCAGCCTTATATTAAGTTATTAGAATATTCCTGATGAGTCCTAAATTGATATGAATCATGCCCATTGTTTCCTTTATACTTATGAGCCAATGAAGCACACTGATATCATGCTTTTATTTTATGTATACTTGGTATGGGCTTCTCTGGCGGCTCAGATGGTAAAGAACCCACCTGCAATGTGGGAGACCTGGATTCAATCCCTGGGTTGGGAAGATCCCCTGGAGAAGGGCATGGCAACCCACTCCAGTATTCTAGCCTGGAGAATCCCCATGGACAGAGATGCGTGGCAGGCTACCGTCCATGGGGTTTCAGAGAGTAGGACATGACTAAGAACAGCATATTCAAGCTTGTTTTAGAAAAGGCAGAGGAACCAGAGATCAAATTGTCAACACCCACTGGATCATCAAAAAAGCAAGAGAGATTCAGAAAAATATCTATTTCTGCTTTATTGACTATGCCAAAGCCTTTGACTGTGTGGATCACAACAAACTGGAAAACTCTGAAAAAGATGGGAATACCAGACCACCTGACCTGCCTCTTGAGAAACCTATATGCAGGTCAGGAAGCAACAGTTAGAACTGGAATTGGAACAACAGACTGGTTCCAAATAGGAAAAGGAGTACGTCAAGGCTATATACTGTCACACTGCTTATTTAACTTCTATGCAGAGTACATCATGAGAAACGCTGGGCTGGAAGAAGCACAAGCTGGAATCAAGATTTCTGGGAGAAATATCAATAACCTCACATAAGCAGATGACACCACTCTTATGGCAGAAAGTGAAGAGGAACTAAAGAGCCTCTGGATGAAAGTGAAAGAGGAGAGTGAAAAATTTGGCTTAAAGTTCAACATTCAAAAAATGAAGATCATGGCATCCAGTCCCACACTTCATGGCAAATAGATGGGGAAACAGTGGCTGACTTTATTTTTTGGGCTCCAAAATCACTGAAGATGGTGATTGCACCCATGAAATTAAAAGACACTTACTCCTTGGAAGGAAAGTTATGACCAACTTAGACAGCATATTAAAAAGCAGAGACATTACTTTGCCAACAAAGGTCCGTCTAGTCAAGGGTATGGTTTTTCCGGTAGTCATGTATGGATGTGAGAGCTGGACTATAAAGAAAGCTGAGCGCAGAAGAATTGATGCTTTTGAACTGTGGTGTTGGAGAAGACTCTTGAGAGTTCCTTGGACTACAAGGAGATCCAACCAGTCCATCCTAAAGGAGACCAGTCCTGGGTGTTCATTGGAAGGACTGATGTTGAAGCTGAAACTCCAATACTTTGGCCACCTGATGCAAAGAGCTGACTCATTTGAAAAGACTCTGATGCTGGGAAAGATTGAGAGCAGGAAGAGAAGGACCAACAGAGGATGAGATGGATGGATGGTATCACTGACTCAATGGACATGAGTTTGGGTAGGCTCTGGGAGGTGGTGATGCACAGGGAGGCCTGGTGTGCTGCAGTTCATGGAGTCACAAAGAGTCAGACATGACTGAGCGACTGACCTGACCTGACCTAAAGCACAGCACACAGCATACCTAGTATCCTATCCCTAGTAGCCGACTAATTAAGTTTTAAGTTTTACTAAACTTTGGAACTCATCAAGCAAAATTAGAGTATTTAGAGATTGTATGAGAAACATGGTTTAATATTCTATAGAAAGGTGAGTTTTATTTTCAAAATGTTTTCATTTATCTTATTATTATTATTATTTGGTCTTTTTTTTTCTTTTCCTCCTGCTTCAGAATTTGGCAAAATTCTTTAGGGAAACAGTACGCATTTAGAGGAGAAGGGGACGACAGAGGATGAGATGGCTGGATGGCATCACTGACTCGATGGATGTGAGTCTGGGTGAACCCCGGGAGTTGGTGATGGACAGGGAGGCCTGGCATGCTGTGATTCATGGGGTCGCAAAGAGTCGAACAGGACTGAGAGACTGAACTGAACTGATGCATTTAAAGCCCTCAACATCCTGCTCCAAAATCTTTTATTTTCTCTAAGCCCTAAGAATGGACTTCCTGAAGTGTAGCATTCTTCGTTCAAATGCCCTTTGGGAAAATGTGGCTGTCATTTTATTTCTCCTGGTTTATCCTCTCTCTGAAAGTCTTAACCATCCAATTCCTCAGAATCTCTTTGAAACTTCAAAGAAATAATTTCTGAATTTTTTTTTCTTTTCTTGTGATCTGATAAGAGCAATGATTTCTACCTTATCTGCACACAGAAACTACTCTGACTTAGAAAAAAATTAATTATATTTGATGAGTCTCTTTGTGTCATTCTCTAAATGGGTGTTTCCACAATATTTTGGCAATACATTTGTACTTAGAAACCAGCATCATGTATAGGCCACCTGAAATTTAAAAAATACAGAAATAAGTATAAAAATATACAGAGAGCCTGTTATTAGAGCAGTCATTTTTTTTTCCAATTATTTATTGCTTCATCCTACTGCCATGGCTCTTCTAGTCACTGACTTAATTGCCTTTTATATTCCCTTTTTGTTAGAATAGAAATTAATATATGTTTTGGTTGGAGGCAATAAAAATACAAGAACTTATTTCTCAAGGTTCATATTAATACAGAGATATATGAAGTGTAAAAAAAAATAATCCACAACATCTGTACAAAACAGTATTCATAAAATGCTAGAAAATTCACTCAGTATACTACATAATGCAAAATTTACCTCCCTTATCACCTTTTATCCTCTCCTACCCCTATTCCTTCTTTCAAAATGATTACCACTGTTACCATTTTTTGTAAGTTCTTACCAAAGAATAGAAAAGAGAAAGAAACATCACTATCTATTTTTAATTTTATGCAAAAGAAATAATTGCATACAGCTGCTGCTGCTAAGTTGCATCAGTCGTGTCCGACTTTATGCGACCCCAGAGACTGCAGCCCATCAGGCTCCCCTGTCCCTGGGATTTTCCAGGCAAGAACACTGGAGTGGGTTGCCATTTCCTTTCTAATGGATGAAAGTGAAAAGTGAAAGTGAAGTTGCTCAGTCGTGTCCGAGTCTTAGCGACCCCACGGACAGCAGCCTACCAGGCTCCCCCGTCCATGGGATTTTACAGACAAGCGTACTTAAAGTCATTTAGGGATTTAGTCATTAAGTAATTATTATTATTTATTTATTTTTTTACTATCATGTTTTTGAAATTGAATTCTAACTTTCTCATTATTGGCTTATGACCTCTCTGTTTCAATTTCTTCATATTAAAAAATTAAGAAATAATTGTACCTATTTCATAGAGTATTTGTGAGAATTAGGTAAGTTGCTGCATGTAAGAGCACTTGTAATTTCTTGCCTGATAGATAATAACCATGATATAAATTTTTATTATTGTTCTCAGTATTATTATAATTTGTGTATGGTTTTAGACACTGAGGATTTTTTAGTAACTTGACTGGCAAAGACCTTGATTAAAAGAAGCCTACATTCACATGGGGTTGGATGTGGAGCAGATAATTAACAAGTTAACTAACTAGTAGGTAAAACAATAACATCAACTAGGGTCATGAGCCATGCAGATAATAAAAAGTTGATATAATAGACTAGGATCAATTGAAGAGGGGTATTATCAAGCTGATTCTGATACAATGGTTGTGGAAGGTCTCTGAGATAGTGATATTTGCTCTGGGATGTAAAAAAAAATTGTAGCCTTATGGGGATGAGAAGAAATGTATTTTAGGTAGAGGAAATAGAAAATAAAAGAAAAGCTCTGATAGGAGAATGAGTTTGATGGTTAAAGTAAAAGGAAAAATGTCAGTGTGGCTAAAAAGCCTGGGGGAGTGATATAAGGAACAGGATTTATAAAACATGGGGAGAATATCTGTTGTGTTATTGTTGTTGTTTAGTTGCTAAGTCATGTCTGACTCTTTTGTGACCCACAGACTGTAGCCCACAGGGCTTCTCTATCGGGATTTCCCAGGGGAGAATATTGAATTGGGTTGTCATTTTCTTCTCCTGGGGATTTTCCCAACCCAGGGTTGGAACCAGCATCTCCTGCATTAGCAGGTGGATTCTTTACCACTGAGTCACCAGGGAAGCCCTAGAATATCTGTTATTGGTCATGCTAGTACAGCAACTTGCCCTTTTACTCTGCACAGCTTAAGTGGGACAAACTTCACAGAGTAAGGGCTTTCATTTGTTGGAAATCTGGTGATAAAACGCTGTGTCCAAGTGTTCACCAGGGGAATCCTTTCCTTAGTGCAATGCAGGGTGATGGAACCCAATCAAAGGGGCCATCTTACTAAGCTGAGAAGGCAAATACTATATCATAGCTCAGGGCTTCAGGGCTGCTGAAGTGGCTGAAAAGTGCAAAGGTCAAGAGGAGATAGGTCTGCAGGAGGGTGAAGAAAGGTGGAGGGATGAACTAGAAGTCTACAAATGGGATACAGTAACAAAGCTTTGACAGAGAGCTTGACATCAGATATATTGGGTAAGACTCCGTAAAGCCTAGTAAAGAGTAGCTGCTCTGGGGTTGAGAGCAAAACAGATATCAAAGGCCAAGTATTTTTCAGATAAGACAATGAAAGAAATTCTAGGACACAGGAAGGATTCAAGCCTTGCCAAAGATTTTACAAAAGGATTAATGGTAAATATTCTTGTCACATATATATATATGTATATATATATATATATATATATATATATATATATATTTTGTAAATCTTCATCAATATAAAAACATTCTTAGCTATGGACAAAAACAAGATATTGGATTTTGTCACCTTGATCTAGTTTGCCAACATCTATAAGTAGTGTAAGATCTATGCTGCAAGGCTAAGAGTACAACTAAAATAGATCCACCCTTATAAAGAATAAATTCAAATTAAGTCTAATGATCAAAAACATTCCAAAATAATTTAACTGCTTATTAGAAAGGAAAATCAAAATTCTTTAAATCAAAATATTATGTTTTATACTACAGTGCATTAATTTTTACACGAGTATATTATCAACAAGGTGCAACATAAACCCAAAAACATCTATTATGCAACAAAATGTGACCTGTAATCAGAAAAGTGAAAGAGACAATAGAAACAGATGCCAAAATTACCCAGATGTTAGAATTAGCAGACAGAAATTTAAAATGTCTATTATAAATATGTTCAAAGGTTTAGAAAAAAGCATGGTCATATTGAGTGAACATATGGGAACTCTCAACAGAGAAATGAAAACTATTTAAAAAGAAACCAAACTGAATTTTAAGAACTAAATTATAAAATATAGGGCATGAAAAATTCACTAGATGAGCTTAACATCAGATTGGAGACAACAGAGGAAAACAAATCAATACAAATAATCTAATGTAAATAAGAGAAAAATAGGCTGAAAATAAACAAAAGAGCCACAGTGACAGGGAGCACGTTATCAGGAGGTGTAAATGTAATTGGAATCTCAGAAGAAGAAGAGTACACATAGGGGCAGAAAAACAAAAAATACCTGAGGAATTTGGGGTTAAAAATTTTCAAATTTGGTGAAAAACATTTCAACTTAGAAATGCATGAACTTCAATGAACCTCAAGCAGGATGAAAACAAAGGCATACACAGCATGCCTAGAAATATCATCATCAAGCTACTGAAAAGCAAAAGTAAAGAGAAACTCCTGAAAAATCAATCGGAGAAGAAGGGCATATTAGAGAGAAACTAAGACAAATTTTGAAAAAAAGCTGACTTTTTTTCAATAACAATGGAGGTCAAAATACAAGACAATGGGATTGTTGAAAAACCAAAGAAAATTATGTCAAACCACAACTTTATTTCTAGAGATGATATCCTCAAGAATGAGGCCAAATGATTTAAAACATTGGGATAAGTGAAAGCTAAAATATTTCAATGCCAAAAGATATGTACTATAAGAAATACAAAGGTCTTACTTCAGAGTGAAAGCAGATGTAAAATAAGATCTACTTGAAGGAATGAAGACCAGTGAACATAGAAAACACATGCTTAAATATAAATATACCACTGTATTTTTCTCATTTTGATTTCTTTGAAAAACAACAAAATTGTACTATGCCAGTTTTTAAAGTCCAACAGAACCTTTGCTACTGATTAATATCTCTGCACAAAATAAAAGATGAACTATCTCAGGTTTCTGAAAAATAAGAAACAAGAAGGTGAATTGAAAAGGAAAGTTAAAACTTGAAGAGGCAGTGAGTACAGAGGTGAGTTATTCATTTAACTTTAGTTTTTCCTAAATATCTAATTGTGGCTTTGAACTGAGAATTGTGGCACTGAGAACTGAATTGTGGCACACTGACAGACCTTCTGTGAAAGAAAAATCAGATAAAACTCCAACAGAAACCCCATTTTTCTGGCCATTGGGGGAGTGTGTAATTTTCTCAGTTCTGTCTGATCACAACCAAAATTTGAAGCGATGGACATTAAAGCCCTCTCGGACATATCAGTGTTACAGCTCCGTGTTACAGCTCAGTTTTATTTAAATAAAGGAAAATACATCCTCGAGGCATGAGGGCATGCTGACCCAAAAGACGCAGAGACTAGAGCGAGGAGGGCTGGGGGAGAGAGAGAGAGAGCCCTGGCCCTTTGGCCTCCTCTTTTTATATGTTTTTCCCTCCCCCTGGGCCTGCCCTATGTAAATTGGGCCAGCCAGGAGTGCTGTTTGTTCTACCTGAGGTCCTCCCTCCAGTCCTTGGACCTTCCTTTGTTCTATTTCCATGGGCTTTTCCCTTCCTTGTCTTTTATCCACCACCATTCTGGACTCCTTTTTCCTATTTTAACTACCTAACATGGCCAAAGGAACCTCCTCTGAAAACAGAAAGTTAATGAGGGAGTATTTCTTTGTTTATTTGACTTATACTTTTTTTTTCCTCTTAGCTTTCACCCAAAGTCAAGCCCAAAGTTTTCAAAAAAATCATTTAAACTTCTACTTTAAAGATGTGGAATACAGAAAGCTAAACTAAATTAAAAGAAAGCAGATTGAAGGAAATAATAAAGATGAGCACAAATCAGTGAAATTGAAGTCATAAAAATAATATAGAAAATCTAGAAAATGAAAAGCTGGTTTTCTAAGTAGATGGTTGAGAAAAGTAAGATAGAAGAGGTAAACTACCAATATAAGGAATAAAGAAACTCTAGATATTTTGAAAGTATAATAAAGAAATACAATAAAAAATGTATGCCTACTTTTCTTAATAATAAATAACAAAGAAATCTCATAATAAAGTTTTTACTGTGAATGAGTGATAAATTTAGCAAAAATATGACATTTGGATACCCCCAGCAATATTCACTTAAAGGCCAAAAGCAGCAGGGGGGAAATAAGCCCAAATTTCATTGAAAGATGTTTTCAACTTTTGAAATAACTTGTCTAATAGAATTTTGTACCATGGTATTTTAATACTATAAGCAGTCTCCAACATAGTCATGGTAGTCTTTGAAACTGCTGCATTTAAGAACTGGAATTTTAAATTTTATATAATTTAAGTGACTTAAATTATGTTTATCTTGCAGACTAAAAAATATAGTCACAACTCGAAAGCAGAGAGTCTTACTTGGTAGGAATGTTTAAGACTCTGAGCCCAGGAGACAGTCTCTCAGTAGCTCTGAGAAAACTGTTCCAAGGAGGCAGGAGGGGAAGTCAGGCTATATACAAGTTTGCAACAAAGGGAGCAGGCAATCTGAACACCAAAGATTAGGTATCAAGTTAAGGAATTTAGCATTCTAAGCATGGGAAGATGCAAGCCTCTGCTGCTGCTAAGTCGCTTCTGTCGTGTCCGACTCTGCGACCCTGTGGACAGCAGCCCACCAGGCTCCTCTGCCCGTGGGATTCTCCGGGCAAGAATACTGGAGTGGGCTGCCATGTCCTTCTCCATCCATGGCTTCACATGCACCTCAGCTATCTAGGGCCAGTCCTGTTTCCTCATTCACCTTGCTCCTTGCATTGCTCCATCTCCACAGCAATCACCATGAGGAGAGACAGCATCCTCTGGATTGCAGTTTTGGGAGCCCTTATTCACATTTAGGGGCCAGATATTTTAATTTCACAGTCTTTCCCCATGGTCATAAGTTCAACTTGGGAGACATTTCATGACTTATTTTTTTTTTTTTTTGGTCCCACAGCGCTGGGAGGCTCATCCCAGATCAGGTGAACCTCCTCTTTGATAAATCACTCCAGGTGTTAATTTCCATTGATAAATAACAAAAGATTCTCTGGGTCTTCTAACCTAATAGGATCCAGGAGATATTTCCCTTGTTGCCTCTTCCCATACCTAGAACCACACTATTACAATTATTCTACATTATAAATGTGATCTATTTCTTTAAGATGTTTAGCTATCATTAATTTGGCCGGCGACCTGGTTATACATCACATAATACAAAAGACAATGATCTTATAAAATAAACAGATTACAAGTAATACAGCTAATAACATGAGGAAATTTACAAATAGACCTGCAAAACCAAGGGGTGGGGAGGAAGTGACAGTTTTAAATCTAAACTGCTGAGAATGTTCCCTCAGCCAAACTTTATAGATAATACTTCTTAATCATCTGAACAATCAACTTTAAGGTATTCCAACCATTTGTTAGCTAGTAAGTTTATATCAATATTGTAATATTGTACAATATTATAATATTGTAATTACAAAATATTGTAATATTGTAATACCCAGTTCATATCTAAGCTTTTAGTAAAGCAATGAGGTCTCTAGTTTGTTTATGTCTGTGTATTAGATTTCAAAAAGGTCATCAGTCTACAAGAAGTTGAGAAAGCCCTGCAGATTTTCATGTCTTGGCTTGGCATTAACAATCGCACTGTCAAGTGTGGCCTTTAGAGAAAGTTTGGCCTACTGGAAAACAGGCATTTCAACTGGAGCCTTTGTGGAGGAATTCACTTGATGGGCAGTTTGAAGCAGGAAAAAAAAAATTTCTCTGCCTGATTCTCAGAAAGATTCTTTACATGCCAAATTCCCACTTTCATTTAGAAAAAGAACAAAAGGAAAAAAGAAGTGAATATATTCATTCAGCAATTACAGTCATTATGCAAACTCATAAATTTAAAATCTTTAGAGCTTACCTCTTGGTGTAGTCTATTCTATTGTTCATCAATTTGAGGGTATTAAAAAAAATGAAAGCACTGGAATAGGAAAGAAAGACAAGTTAAAATTCAAGTTTGCATTCTTAGTACTCCATTCATATTAAAAGTGAGATCAACAGTATTTTGAAAACTTTGGTTGGCTTTGAAAAAAAAAATTACCTAAATAGATTAGTGTTACTAGGAAAATCTCTGTAAAATGTATATTTTGATATACATTTTTTCCTTGCTTACCTCTATTTTTTCTCAAAAATAAAATTTCTTTTTCTCTAAGTTGAGTTTTATCTTTGTTCCATATTAAAAATTCACAACCATATTATTTTATATTAATAATTATTATTTTTTTTCTACTTTTTCAGTATATCTGAGACAGGAAGGAAGGGGGCAGGACAGTACTTTAAAATAGTGACATAAGATAGCACAAAAACTAGCTGGAATCTACTAGGCTCAAGATTGTGAAAGATTTGACTTCAAGAAAACTGAGTTTCATTATACACTCATTGTAACTTATTAGCATGCAAAATGCCTCACCTACAGGCACCATGACAATTCTGAGACTGACCATAAAAAGCCAAAAAGTGGGCAGTGGCCTAGTTCCTGAGAATCCCCACCCCTTCCCCAAAATAGTTGAAATAAACCTCCTACTTGTTGATCTATGAAATTATCCAGTCCATAAAAAATAACCTCGTACCCAGAGGCCATATTGTCTCTGAGACAGCCCTCATCCTGTCTATGGAGTGTGTAGCTCCCTGAATAAATCCACTATCACTCTACTTTGTCTCCCTTTTAAATTTTGTACTGTGCCAAGCCAAAGACCCTCACTTGGCAGCCTGTCCTGGGGACTTTCCAGAGTCGTGGGATGTGACTAATCTCTCGTGCCCCATTCTCTTGCAACATCTTTACTATGCTTATAAAACATAAAAAAATTAATATACTGATAGGAGTAGATGCAAGAAAGTAAAAGCAAGATGTTAAGATGAAAGTAAAAATAATGATTAACAACTCAAAAAATTATTCTGTAAAGTTGACCAAATAAATGAGGCTAGAACTGGAATTAAGGGAACATGCTATTGTTATTTTTTAATGTTGGGACTTTATGTTGTGTTTGATATTAATGAGAATAATGTAGTAGCAAGGGAAAGAACTACACTAAACGAGAGATGAGAAGGAACAATGTCCTGGAGAAGAGAAGCAGAGATGAGGTCCAGAGCTAAAGTGAAGAATCTGGTCCTAGATAGCAGCATCAAAGAGCTTATTTATCTTAACAAAAGAGAAGGTGAACTATGTGGATTCAGTGCAGGTTGGCTATTGAGTTATATTGTGTGTGGGTAAGGAGGCTGTCCAAAAATCTTAAGAAAAAAGTCATGCAGGGTTGATTAGCATTACAGGGCAGATTTCCAGGCATTTCATAGGATCATTTACTGTTTCCTTTCCATAACAATTAGCCAATTGAATGTGATTTTTCATGCTCATCCTTTTATGTCACTTAGAATAAAATCAAAGTCATTACATATCCTTCTGCCTGCATCACTTTGCCTTAGTTTACTCCATCTATTACATTCTTTTCTCTAGTGTTCACATGGCCTACTGCCTCTTGTTTGTCAGTTCCTTCCTCAAGGACCCCCTTTTCAGAACTCTCTGACTGCGTCATAAGAAATAGCACCCTCCCTCCAAAGATTATTCTTTATCTCATTTTCCTTATTTTTTTTTAATCTAAGTATTTATCACCTTCTTATATATTATTTGAGTATAATTCACTTATGTAGTTCCTTTTTTTTATTTCCAGTCTTCTAACCTAAACGGAGAAGGCAATGGCAAGCCACTCCAGTACTCTTGCCTAGAAAATCCCATGGATGGAGGAGCCTGGTAGGCTTCAGTCCATGGGGTCGCTACAAGTCGGACGCGACTGAGCGACTTCACTTGCAATGGCAACCCACTCCAGTGTTCTTGCCTGGAGAATCCCAGGGACGGGGGAGCCTTGTGGGCTGCCGTCTGTGGGGTCGCACAGAGTCGGACACGACTGAAGCGACTTAGCAGCAGCCAGCAGCAGCAACCTAAAACATAAGTTTTATGAAGGAAAGGCTTTTATCTTTCATTCATTACTGCATCTTCCAAAGCTTAAACCTTACAGATAGTAGGCTCTCAATATTCCAGCTGAATTAATACATTTTCTCTTAACATCCTTAAATTTCTCTATTACATAGCAAATCAATTATTTTGCAAACAAAACAGTTATTTTTATGTATTGTTTTTATTTTTTATATAAAGTATATAGCTATATACTTTACTAAGTGATTTCATATACTTTATAAAAATGCATTGTGCAAAATATGTTTAAAAAGCTTAAAATATCAATTGATAGATTATTGATGATATACTAATTTTCTTTACCCTTCTTCTTATTAACTATGAAATATATTTTTTAGAACTACCTTTGGCAAAGGCTTTATGAATCACTAGAATAAATAATGTGTTGTTACTGATTTTTATTTGTTCTTGGAACTTTTTGAAATTTTATTTGAATATCAATTCATGTATGTATGTGTATATATGTTTATTTTTATTTGGAAATAGTATATTCAGAGTTGCTGATAACTGATGGTAAATTTTTATCATTGCATATAATATTAAGTAGTGTTTACTCTCCATGAGAAAAATAAATATAATCAGCTAAAATATATAATAAATATAATATTATATTTAATATATATTATAATATATAATAAATATAATCAGCTAAAATATCCAGTCTAGTGACAGAATTCAAAAGATGTTTAATCTGTGCCATGCACTGAGAGGAAAGGGTTCAGTAAATGATCTGTAAATAACTGCTTGTTAAATAAAGGGACAAAAGTAGTAGAGGACTTAGAAAAAAAAATCATAGATAATTTCCTCATTCCAACTGATGTTGGCATACTTAAGTATTGTACTATTTTGTTGTTCAGTCACTGAGTCATGTCTGACTCTTTGTGACCCCTGGACTGCAGCACGCCAGGCTTCCTTGTCCATCACCATCTCCCAGAGCTTGCTCAAATTTATGTTCATTGAGTCGGTGATGCCATCCAACCATTTCATCTTCTGTCATCCCCTTCTCCTCCTGCCTTCAATCTTTCCCAGCATCAGGGTCTTTTCCAATGAGTCATGTGGCCAAATTATTAGAGCTTCAGCTTCAGCATCAGTCCTTCCAATGAATATTCAGGATTTATTTTCTTTAGGATTGATTGGTTTTGATCTCCTTGCAGTCCATGGGACTTTCAAGAGTCTTCTCCAACACCAGAGTTCAAAAGCATCAATTATCTGGTGCTCATCTTTCTTTATGGTCCAACTCTCACATCCATACATGACTACTGGGAAAACTATAGCTTTGATTAGATGGACCTTTGTCGGCAAAGTAATGTCTCTGCTTTTTAATATGCTGTCTAGGTTGTGCATAGCTTTTCTTCCAAGGAGCAATCAAAAGCTTCTTTTAATTTCATGGCTTCAGTCACCAACTGCAGTGATTTGGGAGCCCAAGAAAATAAAATCTTTCACTATTTCCATTGTTACCTCATCTATTTGCCATGAATTGATGGGACTGGATGCCATGATCTTCGTTTTTTGAATGTTGAATTTTAAGCCAGCTTCTTCACTCTCCTCTTTCACTCTCATCAAGAAACTCTTCAGTCCCTCTTCTGTTTCTGCCATAAGGGTGGTGTCATCTGCATATCTGAGGCTATTGATATTTCTCCTGGCAATCTTGATTCCAGCTTGTGCTTCATCCAGCTGAGCATTTACCATGATGTACACTGCATATAAGTTAAATAAGCAGGGTGACAATATACTGCCTTGACGTACTCCTTTCCCAATTTGGAATCAGTCTGTTGTTGCATGTCTGGTTCTAACTTTTGCTTCTTGACCTGCATGCAGATTTCTCAGGAGGCAGGTAAGGTGTTCTGGTACTTCCACGTCTTGAAGATTTTTCCACAGTTTGTTGTGACCCACACAGTCAAAGGCTTTGGTATAATCAATGAAGAAGAAGTCAATGTTTTTCTGGAAATCTCTTGCTTTTATGATGATACAACAGATGTTGGCAATTTGATCTATGGTTTCTTTGCCTTTTCTAAATCCAGCTTGAACATTTAGAAATTCTTGGTTCATGTACTATTGAAGCCTCACTTGGAAAATTTTGAGCATTACTTTACTAGCCTGTGAGATGAGTACACTTATGAGGAAGTTTGAACATTCTTTGGCATTGCCTTTCTTTGTGATAGGAATGAAAACTGACTTTCTCCAGTTCTGCATCTGCTGCTGAATTTTCCAAATCTGCTGGCATACTGAGTGCAGAACTTTCATAATATCATCTTTTAGGATTTAAAATAGCTCAGCTGGAATTCCATCACCTCTACTAACTTTTGTTCCTAGTGATGCTTCCTAAGGTCCACTTGACTTCACACTCCAGGATGTCTGGCCCTAGGTGAGTGATCACACCATTGTGGTTATCTGGGTCATAATGATGTTTTTTTTTGTATAGTTCTGTGTATTCTTGCCACCTCTTCTTGATATCTTCTGCTTCTGTTAGGTGCATATCATTTCTTTCCTTTATTGTGCCATCTTTGCATGAAATATTCTTTTGGTAACTCTAGTTTTCTTGAGAATTCCCTGGTGGCTCAGACAGTAAAGCGTCTGCCCACAATGTGGGAGACCCAGGTTTTCTTGAAGATATCTCTATTTTTTCCCATTCTATTTTTTCCCTCTATTTATTTGGACTGATCACTGAGGAAGGCTTTCTCATCTCTCCTTGCTATTCTTTGGAAGTCTGTATTCAAATGGGTATATATTTTCTTTTCTCCTTTGCCTTTAGCTTGTCCTAAAGGACATATTTTTTCGTGTTAGTTCTAGAAGGTCCTTGTAGGTCTTCACAGAACCATTCAAGTTCAGTTTCTTCTGCATTAGTGGTTGGCATATAGACTTGGATTAAATCGGCTTAGGTTAGTGTGATACTGAATGGTAAGCCTTGGAAATGACAAAAATTCATTCCGTCATTTTTGAAATTTCACCCAAGTACTGTATTTTGGACTTTTTTGTTGACTAAGAGGTCTACTCCATTTCTTCCACTCCACTTCTAATTTTAAATATAAGTATTACATTAGAGTTTTCTTTGATTTAAATAGAGTTCACTGAGTTTCTATTTGTTGCTCTTCATGCAAATAACTCTTTTTGTTGTTGTTATTTTAATATTATCTATACTCTTCAATTTTAAAGGTGGTTTATTTTTATTTTTAACAGTGTCTATGGTTGAATTATATGTTACATTTTTTTTCTATAATACCAGGTTAGAATGTATCTATACTTAAACTTTAAGCTGAGGAATATTTTTCCTTTTGCAAGTTTGCAAAATATACCTTACTTATTCTAGTCAAGAACTGTGAGTCATAAGACACTTTATCTACAAGCTAACAAGTCAAGCTTCCCGGGTGGCTTCATGGTAAAGAGTCTGGCTGCCAATGCAGGAGGAGTAAGACTCCCACATTCAATCCCTAGGTCAGGAAGATCCCATGAGGAGGAAATGGCAACCCAATCCAGTGTTCTTGCCTACAAAACTTCATGGACAGAGGTGCCTGCTGATTATAGTCCATGGGGTCATAAAGAGATGGACATGACTGAGCACAAACACACACACACACATACACACACAAGTTAGGCTGCAACTGTTTCTGACTCAAAAGACTCCTAAGTCAGAAGTGAGGACAGAATATTACTTCCAGCAACTGCATGAGCCAGAGGAGCTCATGAAATTTTGTGTTAGTTACCTGAGCCCTGGATCTCACAAGGCAACAACAAAAGGGCTAGATGAAATCTGCCCATGCAGTAGGCAATAAGCTGTGTTACAGGAGAGGAACTTCAAGATTAAGAATCTAAAGCTTCCGTAATGGCTAACCATGCCTGCCTTTTGCACTGAGAAGAGGCAACATTACTTTCCAAAGACTCTAAGCAAGCCTACCCTTTGTTCTGGAGAAATACTTTATTTCTAACTTTCAATGTTGTACACTCTTCAACATCTTTGAAAAGGTCACTTGGAAAATTGTACAGTCAGTGCCTTTCTTCCAAAACATGAAGACACACAAGAGACACACGGAGAATTGTCTCCCACAGTTATTCTATCATGTTAGTCAATGTTACCAAGTGTAGTCTGTGATTCTGCATATACTATGCTGGAATCTGCCTCCTGGACTGCTTTAGGTCAGGGGTGATGTGAAGTTTACAATTTGACCTACAAACTAAAATTCAAAGAAAGGTTAAAAGAAGTTTATCTACTGTCCATTGTGGCCACAATATTCTATTATTTACTTAGTTGTTTTATTTCTTTTTTAAAAAAACAACTATATGTCCTTCTGCTACCACAGGGTATGAGGGTAGAGTTTTCAGATACTTATATTACAGAGTAAAGTTGATGATTATTAAAATTGAACTTGCTTTTTCAAACTTATTTGAATTAAGCAAATGAATTTTTTGAGTCAGAAAGATTCAGAATGTAATTATTCTTAAATTTGAATCATGCAACAGCTACTAAAATAACCTATAGCTTAATACAATGCATGCATATTAAAATACCAAATTGTTCATTAACTTTCAACATTTGAATGGAAAACTCTGTGGTCTGAGGCCACCAAGCACTAAATTATAGTGCTGGTCTTTTCTTGGTGGTTGACATATTTATTTGTAATTTCCCCTGACAATTATTTATTTATGTTTGACTGCTCAGCTGTGGAATTTTTATTCCCAGACAAGATATTGAACCTAGCCCCTCAGCTGTGAGAGCACAGAATTCAAACCACTGGACCACCAGGGAATTCTCTCCTATGACAATTTGAGAATCTCATAAAAAAGAGAATTTATCTCTTCTGAGTTTGCCGGGGGGGATTTGCCGGTGGGGGGGTGGAGGGAGGCAGTCAAAGCTTGATGTTGGATTTAATGTGATTGTGATATCTATTGTGGAACATTAAATGACATCACCATAATTGAAGTAAAAATGGATAGTACTTCTTTAGCATATATTTTGTACCAGGCACATTGTTAATTTTTGGTTTATGTTTTATCTCTTTTATTTCTAACAGTGTCTTTTTAGGCAGGCAGTACATCATTTTTGAGAAAAAAAAGTATGTAGCATACAGAGGTTAAGAAACTACAGCATGTGCCTGTGTGCTAAATCGCTTCAGTTGTGTCCAACTCTTGTGATCCTATGGACTGCAGCCTGCCAGGCTCCTCTGTCAGTGGGATTCTCCAGGCATGAATACTGGAGTAGGAGGTTCAAATGTATATATAGTCAAATAACCGGAAAGAAACAGTCTCTTGAAGGCATTACTTCAACCTCCTTTTTATTTCCATTCAAGAGCAACAGTTGCATAATTGTGGGCTCCAGATGGGTGGGGAAAACACCCAACTTGGCAACATGACACACTTTTTCATAGCAATTACAGAAATAGGTAACATTGATTAAGAAATTTTTTCTGGCAAAATTGGGTATCTCAATGCCATATGGTAATTTTGTGATAGAATCTGGCAAAAATTTTACTTTCCAATGAATCTATGACAGGAATCCTGATTCACTAAAGTGCACTTGATGTCAATTATATTTTGAAAGTACTTTCCAGCAGATTGAACCATGGCTGTGGTTCATTTTAAATAAAACTCACTCTAAATAAAGCCAAACATCTTAAGGCATAAATTAGAAAGTAATAAAAATACTTCATAAAAAATTATTCTTCACAGTATAAACCAATTTATTAAAGGGTAATCCTAAGTGGGTGGCACTAGTGGTAAAGGACCCGCCTGCAGTGCAGGAGACATAAGAAATGTAGGTTCCATTCCTGGGTCGGGAAGGTCCCCTGGAGTAGGATATGGCAACCCGTTCCAGTATTCTTGCCTGGAGAATCCCGTGGACAGAGGAACCTACAGTCCATAGGTTCTCAGAGAGTTGGACACAACTGAAGCAACTTAGCATGCACACTAAGTGGTAACTCTCCTCTGAGCTTTACAGCAACCTTAATCTTACTTAATACACATACACACACATATATATAGCATATTTTATAAAATGTATGCACAATTTGTGTTGAATTAGTTTTTTAAAATAGAGTCACAAAATAGTTCATTAGCCCTTGAAAAACATTTATTCAAACCCCTAAATTTACAAATGAACATAACAACAGCCAAAGTGACCCCCAGAACTACTTCTATATTTTTATTGATTGTTTTCATCTGATATATCAAAAATCTTTTTTATCCACTTCAATGTGTCTAATATTTATATTTCTCTGTCATTTTGGCTGCTAATTTTTCCTACGTGCAACTTTTTGGACCACTGTATTTGTATATCTGGTAAAAGCATATTTTTATTATAAGAGTATTATACCATTGCCATTTTCAGTCTATCAATTAGTATCTTTTAACAGGATGGTTTAGTCTAACTAAAATAATATTGATTTTCTGATTTTTAGAACTTCCATTTTCTTGTTTGTTTTCATATCAGTTTTTGCACTCCTTTAAAGACTTTTTTAGATTGAATTTTTAATACCTTTGCTTTTTTATTAATTTGATAATCACACCTATTCTTTTACTGATATACATAAAATTGTTGACTTTCACATAAAATATCAAATTTTATTATTTTTAGAATTGCAAATTTAAAATCTAGCATATCTACTTGATTTTATCTATAAATATGTTGGTTCTTTTGTTATAGCCAAGATTTCTTTGACTCTATGTTGAAAATTGCATTATCAAAGTCTTTCTATGTTTTTAAACCAATAAATCTCCTTATGTAGTATTTTGAATCTATTTTGTTATGAATATATTAAAATTTATTTTCTTGCTCTTGCTGATAGTACCTCTTTCTACAGAACATCTTGCTCTCCCAGCATCCCCTAAACAGAGTCAAAGCTGAGAAGACATGTTTTCTATCAGAGTTTTCCTGACATATTATGAATATGAATCACTGACCGTTACTACTACTCAGGAATCTTTGTCTCCAGTTTGGCTTCCCATTATCCTGTGGTTAGGATCTTATTTTTTTTTTAATGTATTTTTACTATTATATTATTTTTTCTTACATATAGTCCATTAAACCTGAAACTCTAGGTGTATACACACAAGAACCCTGCTAACCTCATCACATATTTACTGCTCCATATTTTTTTCTTTCAAACCATTTCAGTGTATCTATTACTCTAATGTTGATAAGAAATCACCTAGTATATCTAGAGTAACTCAAGTCCTACATCTCAGCTCAGATGTTATTCTCTTGAATTATTTAACCAGTTCATAATACAGCTTGTCAAATGAGGAAGAGCATTTTTTGAAATCACTTATTCTAATTCTTTGAAAGAAAAGAGAAATCTCAAACCAATTTTCTTATTCTTATGTTGATGTTACTGGTGGATAAGAAAGCATCATTATACTTTTTGAAAACTTCTACCTTCCATTTTTTGGAAATTCATCATGCTCTGCCTTGTGATACTATCTGCAAAGTTTTACTAACCCATAATTAACTTTGTTTAGATTTGGCTTAATATTTCACCTTTATAGGAATTTTCATTCTAACTAATAAATACACTGACAAAAGTGAGGAGACTGCTATATCTCCTCATAACCACTAAGATTGTGCATGAAATACTTTGAATATCTAACCAAGTACTTGTAATTAATACACACAGTTTAATTTTACAATTTATACTTGAAGACTATATCATCTATCATTTTCTAAAAACAAATAAACCCAACTATTAAATCTTCTCCACAGTATTTCTGTGTTAACATTTCTGCTACTATCTTACATTAGTTTTAATTTCTTCAAATATGTAGAGATTATAAGAGGACATCAGTTCAGCTCAGTTCTATCATTCAGTCATGTCTGACTGTTTGTGACCCATGAATTGCAGCACGCCAGGCCTCCCTATCCATCACCAACTCCTGGAGTTCACTCAAACTCACGTCCATCTAGTTGGTGATGCCATCCAGCCATCTCATCCTCTGTTGTCCCCTTCTCCTCCTGCCCCCAATCCCTCCCAGCATCAGAGTCTTTTCCAATGAGTCAACTCTTCACATGAGGTGAGCAAAGTACTGGAGTTTCATCTTTAAAATCAGTCCTTCCAAAGAACACCCAGGACTGATCTCCTTTAGGATGGACTGGTTGGATCTCCTTGCAGTCCAAGGGACTCTCAAGAGTCCTCTCCAACACCACCGTTCAAAAGCATCAATTCTTTGGTGCTCAACTTTCTTCACAGTCCAACTCTCACATCCATACTTGACTACTGGAAAAACCATAGCCTTGACTAGATGGACCTTTGTTGGCAAAGTAATGTCTATGCTTTTCAATATGCTATCTAGTTTGGTCATAACTTTCCTTTCCAAGGAGTAAGCATCTTTTAATTTCATGGCTGCAGTCACCACCTGCAGTGATTTTGGAGCCCAAAAAAATAAAATCTGACACTGTTTCCACTGTTTCTCCATCTATTTCCCATTAAGTGATGGGACCAGATGCCATGATCTTCGTTTTCTGAATGTTGAGCTTTAAGCCAACTTTTTCACTCTCCTCTTTTACTTTCATCAAGAGGCTTTTTAGTTCCTCTTCACTTTCTGCCATAAGGGTGGTGTCATCTGCATATCTGAGGTTATTGACATTTCTCTTGGCAATCTTGATTTCAGCTTGTGCTTCTTCCAGCCCAGCGTTTCTCATGATGTACTCTGCATAGAAGTTAAATAAGCAGGGTAACAATATACAGCCTCGACGTACTCCTTTTCCTATTTGCAACCAGTATGTCCAGTTCTAACTGTTGCTTCCTGACCTGCATATAGATTTCTCAAGAGGAAGGTCAGGTGGTCTGGTATTCCCATCTCTTTCAGAATTTTCCACAGTTTATTGTGATCCACACAATCAAAGGCTTTGGCATAGTCAATAAAGCAGAAATAGATGTTTTTCTGGAACTCTCTTGCTTTTTCCATGATCCAGCGGATGTTGGCAATTTGGTCTCTGGTTCCTCTGCCTTTTCTAAAACCAGCTTGAACATCAGGAAGTTCATGGTTCATGTATTGCTGTAGCCTGGCTTGGAGAATTTTGAGCATTACTTTACTAGTGTGTGAGATGAGTGCAATTGTGCGGTATCAGACTTCAATAATTGTAGCATCATGCTAAATATAATAAAATGGCTGTCTCCTGGCTCTTGGCAATTGAATTTATTTCATACATTCTATAATTTGTTAACAATACAATAGCATGACTGATTGACAAGTGTTTTACTCAGTAGATTACAATTTGATGTTCTTTTGTCAAATGGGTTATTTCCTATAATGGCATTATTTTCTTCTCTCGCCACCCACCATACATATATATATTAACATACACACATTCACAAACATCAAAGACAAATGCATGGCATACCAGTTTTTTGATGGGCACTCTGTGGTGCCCTATAAGTGGAAACATGTTTCTTTTGAAAGAACAGGAAATAATTAAAGGAGATATTATTTTGGAATTGAATCTAATACATAAGGAAACTATAACTATAAATGAGGAGTCAATATGTATTCCTAGATTCTAAGATATCTTAGGTCCATTTTAGATCTTCAGAATGAATTATAAATAGTCTACAAGAAACTCTAGCATCTCTTATAATCATAAAAAAGGTGTATATGAACGTATATATAAATATATACCCTGAAAACTTCACTAATTGTCATGCATTCGTACTATAGTGAAGTATTATATGTGAGGTTTTAATTTGGTTTAATTTAAAATTCAATTGAAGGTTTAATTTAAATTTATTATGGTGAAATTTTCAATGATATTCCTCTTTTGATGTTCATGAAGTTTTAGGTAATTGTATGGCACTACCAATTGATTTCATATGTCTTATTATTTCAACTGAAATATTATTGCTCTTCTATTAGTTTTTCTTTTAAATGTGTACAGTTTTTTCAACCACCACCTCTATTCTGAGACTGCTAGTTGAGATTAATAAAAGGGACAAAGAATGAAATGTTAAAATAATAGAAACGTAAAACAGTTACCTGCAGAGTAAGAAAGAAATAATTTTGAAAAGTAACAGCAGTGTTCAACACCAGTGTTAAACAATGCAAATACATTAAGTAGTATGAGAAATAAGTACACATCATTTTACTGGGAATTTAGTAACCTTATCTGTAGTCATTTTCTGGGATAGTGGGCTTCCCTGGTGGCTCGGCTGGTAAAAAAAAAATCCCCCTGCAATGTGGGAGACCTGGGTTTGATCCCTGGGTTAGGAAGATCCACTGGAGAAGGGAGAAGCTACCCACTCCATTATTCTGGCCTGGAGAATTCCATGGAGTCCATGCAGTTACAAAGAGTTGGACACAACTGAGCAACTTTCACTCTGGGATAATAAGTAGAAAGTAGAATACCATCAGGTGGAACTAAATACAAATTGAACTATAGGAGAGTACTATGTCAGGCTTCCCTGTTAGCTTAGCTGGGGTTCAGGATGGGGAGCATGGGTATACCTGTGGCGGATTCATTTCGATGTTGGGCAAAACTAATACAATATTGTAAAGTTTAAAAATAAAATAAAATTAAAAAAAAAAAAAAAAAGAATCCACCTGCAATGCAGGAGACCCTGATTCAATTCTTTGGTGGGGAAGATCCCCTGGAGGAAGGCACATCAACCCACTCCAACATTCTTGCCTGGGGAATTCCCATGGACCAAGAGTCTGGCTGGCTACAGACCATGGGGTCACAAAAAGCCAGAGTCAGACACGACTGAGCGACTTAGCACAGAGCAGCACAGGGTATTATGTCAGGGTATTTTGGCTAAAGAAAAAAATTACTATAGAGATAGCATAATCTGCTAAACCTTTTTTTAAAAAATTGTACGTATACACCTAAGAAAAAACTCCAGAGGGCAGAGAAAAAAAAATACAAGAAATGTTTAATGACACTCTGTAAGCTTGTGAAAGGATTAGATTCCTAGAATATGTAGAGGAATTGTGAAGACAAAGAGTAAAATGTTACCCTCTTTGAAAAGCAGAAAGACTGTGCCATTGTAGACATACTTTTCAGATTGAATTGGAGAAGTTTAAGGAAAACTAAGCTGAAATCTTTCTTACTTTTTGTATATTAAAATGCAATTTTATCACTAATAGTGAAGGGTACACATGTACAAGGTCCTTCTTACCAAAAGATCTAGAAAACTGTGTAAATAATTCTAAATGCTGGGCAATATATACTATTTTGTGGTGTTGGAGAAAAAGGAAACAAAGTGAATCTTTATTTTAATCTGACGTTTAATGTGAGAAGCACTTTCTAGGTATCTGATAAGGGAGGGCATCTCAGACTAAAAAAGGGCCCACTGAGTTTTAGAATGGTGATCAATGTTTAGTGTATCTGAGGAGGCTTGAAGTTGTAGAACAATGTTAGGAGTATACCAAGAACCCTAGAAATCTACAAAAGGGTCCCTTGAGCACTTGCTGAGTACTAAAATGTGCCATGTGAAACTCAACGAGGGTGGATAAAGAGTGACCAGGGAACTCTCTACTTGATTGGTGACTAAATTTCACAGAGTTGGAAGACTTTCCATTTTCCATCAGCTACACCGCAGAGTTGTGTATCACTATGGAAATGCAACTGAGACCAAAGAAGGAAAAACCCTCTGTAGTGGAGCTTAACCCTAGAGTAAGTTCAGTTCAGTTCAGTCGCTCAGTGGTGTCCGATTCTTTGCAACCCATGAATCGCAGCACGCCAGCCCTCCCTCTCCATCACCAACTCTGGAGTTCACTCAAACTCATGTCCATTGAGTCAGTGATGCCATCCAGCCATCTCATCCTCTGTTGTCCCCTACTCCTCCTGCCCTCAATCCCTCCCAGCATAAGAATCTTTTCCAATGAGTCAACTCTTTGCATGAGGTGGCCAAAGTACTGGAGTTTCAGCTTTAGCATCAGTCCTTCCAATGAACACCTAGGACTGATCTCCTTCAGAATGGACTGGTTGGATCTCCTTGCAGTCCAAGGGACTCTCAAGAGTCTTCTCCAACACCACAGTTCAAAAGCATCAATTCTTCAGTGCTCAGCTTTCTTCACGGTCCAACTCTCACATCCATACATGACCACTGGAAAAACAATAGCCTTGACTAGATGGATCTTTGTTGGCAAAGTAATGTCTCTGCTTTTGAATATGCTATCTAGGTTGGTCATAACTTTCCTTCCAAGGAGTAAGCATCTTTTAATTTCATGGCTGCAGTCACTATCTGCAGTGATTTTGGAGCCCAGAAAAATAAAGTCTGACACTGTTTCCACTGTTTCCCCATCTATTTCCCATGAAGTGATGGGACCAGATGCCATTATCTTCATTTTCTGAATGTTGAGCTTTAAACCAACTTTTTCACTCTCCTCTTTCACTTTCATCAAGAGGCTTTTTAGTTCCTCTTCACTTTCTGCCATAAGGGTGGTGTCATCTGCATATATGAGGTTATTGACATTTTTTCTGGCAATCTTGATTCCAGCTTGTGCTTTTTCGAACCCACCACTTCTCATGATGTACTCTGCATAGAAGTTAAATAAGCAGGGTGACAATATACAGCCTCGACATACTCCTTTTCCTATTTGGAACCAGTCTGTTGTTCCACGTCCAGTTCTAACTGTTGCCTCCTGACCTGCATATAGGTTTCTCAAGAGGCAGGTCAGGTGGTCTGGTATTTCCATCTCCTTCAGAATTTTCCACAGTTTATTGTGATCCACACAGTCAAAGGCTTTGGCATAGTCAATAAAGCAGAAATAGATGTTTTTCTGGAACTCTCTTCTTTTTCGATGATCCACTGGATGTTGGCCATTTGATCTCTGGTTCCTCTGCCTGTTCTAAAACCAGCTTGAACATCTGGAAGTTCGTGGTTCACGTATTGCTGAAGCCTGGCTTGGAGAATTTTGAGCATTACTTTACTAGTGTGTGAGATGAGTGCAATTGTGTGGTGGTTTGAGCATTCTTTGGCATTGCCTTTCTTTGGGATTGGAATGAAAACTGACCTTTTTCAGTCCTGTGGCCACTGCTGAGTTTTCCAAATTTGCTGGCATATTGAGTGCAGCACTTTCACAGCATCATCTTGCAGGATTTGAAATAGCTCAACTGGAATTCCATCACCTCCACTAGCTTTGTTCGTAGTGATGCTTTCTAAGGCCCTGTTGACTTCACATTCCAGGATGTCTGGCTCTAGGTGAGTGATCACACCATCGTTATTATCTCGGTCATGAAGATCATTTTTTACAGTTCTTCTGTGTATTCTTGCCACCTCTTCTTAATATCTTCTGCTTCTGTTAGGGCCATACCATTTCTGTTATTTAACGACCTATCTTTGCATGAAATGTTCCCTTGGTATCTCTTATTTTTTTGAAGAGATCTCTAGTCTTTCCCATTCTGTTGTTTTCCTCTATTTCTTTTCATTGATCCCTGAGGAAGGCTTTCTTTTCTCTCCTTAATATTCTGCATTCAGATGCTTATATATTTACTTTTCTCCTTTGCTTTTCACTTCTCTTCTTTTCACAGCTATTTGTAAGGCCTCCTCAGACATCCATTTTGCTTTTTTGCATTTCTTTTTCATGGGGATGGTCTTGATCCCTGTCTCCTGTACAATGTCATGAACCTCCATATTTAGTTCATCAGACACACTGTTTATCAGATCTAGCCCCTTAAATCTACTTCTCATTTCCATTTTATAATCATAAGGGATTTGATTTATGTCATACTTGAATGGTCTAGTGGTTTTCCCTACTTTCTTCAATTTAAGTCTGAATTGGCAATAAAGAGTTCATGATCTGTGCCACAGTCAGTTCCCGGTCTTATTTTTGCTGACTGTATAGAGCTTCTCCATCTTTGGTTGCAAAGAATATAATCAATCTGATTTCGGTGTTGACTATCTGGTGATGTCCACGTGTAGAGTCTTCTCTTGTGTTTTTGGAAGAGGGTGTTTGCTATGACCAGTGCATTCTCTTGGCAAAATCTTTTAGGCTTTGCCCTGCTTCATCCTGCACTCCAAGGCCAAATTTGCCTGTTACTCCAGGTGATTCTTGACTTCCTACCTTTGCATTCCAGTCCCCTATAATGAAAAGGACATATTTTTTTGGTGTTAGTTCTAAAAGATCTTGTAGGTCTTCATAGAACCATTCAACTTCAGCTTCTTCATGGTCCCTGGTTGGGGCATAGGCTTGGATTACTGTGATATTGAATGGTTTGCCTTGGAAACGAACAGAGATCATTCTGTCGTTTTTGGGATTGCATTCAAGTACTGCATTCCGGACTCTTGTTGATCACCATGGCTACTCAATATCTTTTAAGGGATTCCTGCCCACAATAGTAGATATAATGGTCATCTGAGTTAAATTCACCCATTCCAGTCCATTTTACTTCGCTGATTCCTGGAATGTCGCCCTAGAGTAAAGCCTTCCCTAAAACTGCCTTCACAGAGTTTATAGACCTTAAAAACACACTAAATTTCATATTGGTTTAAAACTGCTGAAAATTTTCTCTTTAGATCTCAAGACTAGTAGTCTTAAATCAAGATGTTGTAAAGACTCGTTCTTCCTGGATACTCTGAGTGAGGATTCATACAATACCTATTTCCTACATTCTAGTGGCTGCCAAAGAACAGCAAGAAGAGATAAGAAAGCCTTTCTCAGTGATGAATGCAAAGAAATAGAGGAAAACAACAGAATGAGAAAGACTAGAGACCTCTTCAAGAAAATTAGATACCCAGGGAACATTTCATGCAAAGATGGGCACAATAAGGGGCAGAAACAGTGTGGACCTAACAGAAGCAGAAGAAAACAATACTACCAGCACCTTCTTCTTGGGCCTTAGGAAACATCACTAGGAACAAAGCTAGTGGAGGTGAAGGGATTCCAGTTGAGCTATTTCAAGTCCTAAAATATGATGCTGTGAAAGTGCTACACTCAATATGCCAGCAAATATGGAAAACTCAGCAGTGGCCACAGGACCAGAATATATCAGCTTTCATTCCAATCCCAAAGAAATGCAACAACAAAGAATGTTCAAACTATTACACAATTGCCCTCATTTCACAGGCTAGCAAAGTAATGCTCAAAATTCTCCAAGCTAGGCTTCAACAACATGTAAGCCAAGAACTTCCAGAAGTCAAGCTGGTTTTAGAAAAGGGAGAGGAACCAAAGATCAAATTGCCCACATCTGCTGGATCATACAAAAGCAAGAGAATTCCAGAAAAACGTCTACTTCTGTTTCTTGACTATGCCAAAGCCTTTGACTGTGTGGATCACAACAAACTGTAGAACATTCTTAAAGAGATAGGAATACCAGACCACCTGACCTGCCTCCTGAGAAAGATTGAAGGCAGGAGTAGAAGGGAAAGCCAGAGGATGAGATGGTTGGTGGCACCACTGACTCGAGGACATGACTTTGAGCAGGCACCAGGAGTTGGTGATGGACAAGGAAGCCTGGTGCACTGCAGTCCATGGAGTCACAAAGAGTCAGACATGACTGAGAGACTGAACTGAGTGGCTGCCATCAATCTAAGTCCTTTTTAGCTTGTAGAAGCATCACTTCAATCTCTGCCTCTATGTTTATTTTCCTCTGATCTTTTATAAGGCACTTGTCATTATGGATTTAGGTTCCACCCTAAGTGAGGTGATCTCATTTTGAGATCCTAAACATAATTACATATGCAACCCTTTTTCCCTTAAAATGTCATATTTCCAGGCTATGTATATACATGTCTTTTAGGAAGCTACCATTCAAATTACTATGTTAAGTTAAATAATTCAGTCTAAAGGACCAGATATTATATCATCCACCTATAAGAAATATCCAGAATATGCAAATCTATAAAAACAGAAAGTAGCTTAACCATTACCTAGGTCTGGAGGGTGATGGTACTTGTGGAAGTAGTAAGAACTAAGTAAGAACTACTATTTGTAGAAGTAGTAAGAACTACCGCTTCTTTTGTGGTAGTATAATATTATAAAATGGATTATTGTCATGTATGTACAACTCTGTGAATAGAATGAAATCCACTGACTCCTATAGTTTAAATGGATGAATTATGTCTTATGTGAATCATAATAAGCTTTTTTAATAAGTAAAGAAGAATAAAGATCCATAATAGATTATCTAAATTTGTATCTTAAAAATCCAAAAAATGGAAAAATTAAAGCTGAACTAGTAGAAGGAAGGAAATAATAAATATGAATATAGAAGTGAACAAGAAAAACTTTTAAATAGAAAAAAATCAAAGATACTGAAAACAGATTGCAATAGATGGATAAAATTGACAAAATTTGAATAAGATTAATAAGAATAAACAGAAGACACGATGACAAATATCACCAATGAAAGAGGAGCTAACACCAAAGATGAGGCAAAAATTACAGTATAATAAAATAATATCATAAAGAACCATAAATTGTAAATTTTACAGGGCGTATACAACTTCTTTAAAAAAAAGTTACTAAAATCATTTATGAAAGAGTAACTGAATAGTTCTATATCTATTAAAGAAATAAAATCCATAGTTAAAAACACTCTCATAAAGAAAACAAGGGCTGGTGTCTTTCCTAAAAAAAATGACATCTGTTAAAGAAGAAATAATACCAACTTGTGCAAACTCTTCCAGGGAAGAGGAGGAGCAAGTACTTCCCAGTGCATTTTCTAAGATACTCTGATATTGAATCAGACAAAGATTGCACAAGATAACAAATCTACAGACCGTTATTACTCCTGAGCACAGACAAAAAACCTTCATTAACTCACTAGTAAATAATATAATACATTGAAAGTTAATTAATTACAATAGAGTGGGGTTCCTTTCTGTACTTAATTTCAGTAATTATTAACATTCAGAAATCAAACAATGTATCTCACCATATTAAATGAATAAAGAGAAAAATCACAAGATGAGAAAAGCACAGGCAGATAAAAGACATTCAATAATGTTAATATCCATTCACAAAACATCTTAGGAGTTCATAAATACCATATTTATAAATACATTCTAAATCTGACAGCAGTGAGATATGAATGAGAGAGCCTAGAACTGGGGAAGCTGCAGTGAAGCTCTTTAGTAGCTCACTGGTTGCTGTTTTGACTAATATTAGAATCATATGAAGAGCTATTAAAACTCTGAATTGACTTCAGTTCAGTTCAGTTCAGAAGCTCAGTTGTGTCTGACTATTTGTGACCCCATGAACTGCAGCACACTAGGCTTCCCTGTCCATCACCAACTTCCAGAGCTTACTCAAAGTCGGTGGTGCCATTCAATCATCTCATTCTCTGCCATCCCTTTCTTGTCCCACTTTCAATCTTTCCCATTAAGGTCTTTTCAAAAGAGTCAGCTATTCACATCATGTGGCCAAAGTATTGGAGTTTCAGCTTCAGCATCAGTCCTTCCACAGAATATTCAGGACTGATTTCCTTTAGGATGGACTAGTTGAATCTCATTACAGTCCAAGGGACTCTCAAGAGTCTTCTCCAATACCACAGTTCAAAAGCATCAATTCTTTGGCACACAGCTTTCTTTAGAGTCCAACTCTCACATCCATACATGACTACTGGAAAAACCATAGCTTTGACTAGATGGGCCTTTGTTGACAAAGTAATGTCTCTGTTTTTTAATATGCTGTCTAGGTTGGTCATAACTTTTCTTCCAAGGAGCAAACATCTTTTAATTTCATGGCTGTAGTCACCATCTGCAGTGATTTTGGAGCCCCAAAAATTAAAGTTGCTGTTTCCGTTGTTTCCCCATCTATTTGCTATGAAGTGATGGCACCAGATGCCATGATCTTGGTTTTCTGAATGTGGAGTTTTATGCTAGTTTTTCACTTTCTTCTTTTACTTTCATCAAGAAGCTCTTTAGTTCTTCTTCACTTTCTGCTGTTAAGTGTGGTATCATCTGCATATCTGAGGTTATTGATATTTCTCCTGGCAATCTTGATTCCAGCTTGTGCTTCATCCAGTCCAGTGTTTCTCATGATGTACTCTGTATATAAGTTAAATAAGCAGGGTGACAATATACAGGCTTCACGTACTCCTTCCCCTATTTGGAACCAGTTTGTTGTTCCATTTCTAGTTCTGACTGCTGCTTCTTGACCTGCATAAAGATTTCTCAGGAGGAAGGTCAGGTGGTCTGGTATTCCTATCTCTTTAAGAATGTTCCACAGTTTGTTGTGATCCACACGGTCAAAGGATTTAGGGTAGTCAATTAAGCAGAAGTAGATTTTTTTTTCTGCAATTCTCATGCTTGTTCTATGATCCAATGGATGTTGGCTATTTGATCTCTGGTTCCTTTGCCTTTCCTAAATCCAGCTTGAACATCTGGAATTTCACAGTTTAAAACCTGTTGAAACCTGGCTTGGAGAATTTTGAGCATTACTTTGCTAGCATGTGAAATGAGTGCAATTTTGCAGTAGTTTGAGCATTCTTTGGCATTGCCTTTCTTTGAACTGACTTAATCCCTAAAATTAAATTTGAAATTTTGGGCTTGGGCAATTGCATTATTGAACATCCTCTATGTAATTCTTACCATAGTTATGAAGGATAATCCTTGTGCTGACTTCTCTGTATATGATATAGAAGTCCATATCATGTATACACTTAATTATCACAAATGTAATCCACCATAAAATGGATGGGCTGAAACTAAAAATTTAACAGAGAGTCAAAGCCAAATTATTCAAGGTGATTTTTCAGTCACTGAAAAGGTATTTATCAGAGAAGCTCAGTAAGCTGTCTTCAATAAGTAATGTGCTGTGCTGTGCTTAATGGCTTAGTTGTTTCTGACTCTTTGCAACCTCATGGACTGTAGCCCGCCATGCTTCTCTTTCCATAGGGATTCTCCAGGCAAAAACACTGGAGTGGGTTATCATGCCCTGCTCCAAGAGATCTTCCCAACCCAGGAATTGAACTGGGGTCTCCTGCATTGCAGGTAAATTCTTTACCAGCTGAGCTACCAGGGAAGTTTCTCAACACACGATACTATTAGGTTAACCTGTCTCATAAAGGGATTACTCAGTTGCAAGACCTCTGACTTTACATGCATTAACTTAGAGGGAGAGAGAGAACAATTAATAAGTGTAATGAGATGTGAAATTAGTCTCAGTAATGTTATTGACTGCATTCAAATGGGTATATCTTTCTTTTTCTCCTTTGCTTTTCACTTCCCTTCTTTCCAGTTATTTGTAAGGCCCCCTCAGACAGCCATTTTGCCTTTTTGCATTTCTTTCTCTTGGTATGGTATTGATTCCTGTATCCTGTACAATGTCATGAACCTCAATCCATAGTTCATCAGGCACTCTGTCTATCAGATCTAGTCCCTTAAATGTATTTCTCACTTCCACTGTATAAGGGATTTGATTTATGTCATATCTGAATTGTCTAGTGGTTTTCCCTACTTTCTTCAATTTCAGTCTGAATTTGGCAATAAGGAGTTCATGATCTGAGTCACAGTCAGCTCCCGGTCTTGTTTTTGCTGACTGTATAGAGCTTCTCCATCTTTGGCTGCAAACAATATAAATAATCTGATTTCGGTATTGACCATCTGGTGATGTCCATGTGTAGAGTCTTCTCTTGTGCTTTTGGAAGAGTGCATTCTTTTTGCAAAACTCTATTAACCTTTGCCCTGTTTCATTCTGTACTCCAAGGCCAAATTTGCCTGTACTCCAGGTGTTTCTTGACTTCCTACTTTTGCATTCCAGTCCCCTATAATGAAAAGGACATCTTTTTTGGGTGTTAGTTCTAAAAGGTTTGTAGGTCTTCACAGAACCGTTCAACTTCAGCTTCTTCAGTGTTAGTGTTTGGGGCATAGGCTTGGATTACTGTGATATTGAATGGTTTGCTTTGGAAACGAATAGAGATCATTCTGTCGTTTTTGAGATTGCATCCAAGCACTGCCTTTTGGACTCTTTTGTTGACTATGATGGCTACTCCATTTCTTCTAAGGGATTCCTGCCCACAGTAGTAGATATAATGGTCATCTGAGTTAAATTCACCCATTCCAGTCCATCTTAGTTCACTGATTCCTAGAACGTCGATGTTCACTCTTCTCATCTCCTGTTTGGCCACTTCCAATTTTCCTTGATTCATGGACCTAACATTCCAGGTTCCTATGCAATATTGCTCTTTACAGCATCAAACCCTGCTTCCATCACCAGTCCCATTCACAACTGGTGTTTTTGTTTTGGCTCCATCCCTTAATTCTTTCTGGAGTTATTTCTCCATTGATCTCCAGTAGCATATTGGGCACCTACCGACCAAAGGAGTTCATCTTTCAGTGTCCTTTTTGCCTTTTCATACTGTTCATGGGATTCTCAAGGCAAGAATACTGAAGTGGTTTGCCATTCCATTCTCCAGTGGCCCACTTTCTGTCAGACCTCTCAATCATGACCTGGCTGTTTTGGGTGGACCCACAAAGAATGGCTTAGTTTCATTGAGTTAGACAAGGCCACGGTCCATGTGATCAGATTGGCTAGTTGTCTGTGATTATAGTTTCAGTCTGTCTGCCCTCTGATCCCCTCTCTCAGTGCATACCGTGTTACTTGGGTTTCTCTTACCTTGGACGTGGGGTCTCTCTTCATGGCTGCCTCCAGCAAAGCTCAGCCGCTGCTCCTTACCTCGGAAGAAGGATAGCTCTCCTAGGCTACCAGCCCCGCCCTCGGCACGGGGCAGCTTCATCATTTGAATGCAGAGTTCCAAAGAATAGTAAGGAAAGATAAGAAAGCCTTCCTCAGCAATCAATGCAAAGAAATAAGGAAAATAATAGAATGGTAAGGACTAGAGACCTCTTCAAGAAAATTAGAGATACCAAGGGAACATTTCATGCAAAGATGGGCTCATTAAAGGACAGAAATGGTAGGGGCCTAACAGAAGCAGAAGATATTATGAACAGGTGGCAAGAATACACAGAAAAACTGTACAAAAAAGATCTTCATGATGCAGATAATCACCTTGGTGTGATCATTCACCTAGAGCCAGACATCCTGGAATGTGAAGTCAAGTGGGCCTTAGAAAGCATCACTACGAACAAAGCTAGTGGAAGTGATAGAATTCCAGTTGAGCTATTCCAAATCCTGAAAGATGACGCTGTGAAAGTGCTACAGTCAGTAGGCCAGCAAATTTGGAAAACTCAGCAATGCCCACAGGACTGGAAAAGGTCAGTTTTCATTCCAATCCCAAAGAAAGGCAATGCCAAAGAATGCTCAAACTACTGCACAATTGCACTCATCTCACACACTAGTAAAGTAATTCTTAAAATTCTCCAAGCCAGGCTTCAGCAATACGTGAACTGTGAACTTCCAGATGTTCAAGTTGGTTTTAGAAAGGCAGAGGAACCAGAGATTAAATTGCCAACATCCGCTGGATCATGGAAAAAGCAAGAAAGTTCCAGAAAAATGTCTTTCTGCTTTATTGACTATGCCAAAGCCTTTGACTGTGTGGATCACAATAAACTATGGAAAATTCTGAAGGAGATGGGAGTACCAGACCACCTCACCTGCCTCTTGAGAAACCTATATGCAGGTCAGGAAGCAACATTTAGAACTGGACGTGGAACAACAGACTGGTTCCAAATAGGAAAAGGAGTACGTCAAGGCTGTATGTTGTCACCCTGCTTATTTAACTTCTATGCAGAGCACATCATGAGAAGCGGTGGGCTGGAAGAAGCACAAGCTGGAAGCAAGATTGCCAGGAGAAATATCAATAACCTCATATATGCAGATGACACCACCCTTATGGCAGAAAGTGAAGAGGAACTAAAAAGCCTCTTGATGAAAGTGAAAGAGGAGAGTGAAAAAGTTAGCTTAAAGCTCAACATTCAGAAAACTAATATCATGGTATCTGGTCCCATCACTTCATGGCAAATAGATGGGGAACCAGTGGACACAGTGGCTGGCTTTATTTTTCTGGGTTCCAAAATCACTGCAGATGGTGATTGCAACCATGAAATTAAAAGATGCTTGCTTCTTTGAAGGAAAGTTATGAACAGCCTAGATAGCATATTGAAAAGCAGAGATATTACTTAGCCAACAAAAGTACATTTATGCAAGGCTATGGTTTTTCCAGTGGTCATGTA
Source organism: Bos taurus (assembly GCF_002263795.3). Taxonomy (NCBI): domain Eukaryota; kingdom Metazoa; phylum Chordata; class Mammalia; order Artiodactyla; family Bovidae; genus Bos; species Bos taurus. The sequence goes on along the minus strand of NC_037338.1, from coordinate 34,699,381 downwards.
TGGATGTGAGAGTTGGACTATAAAGAAGGCTGAGCTCCGAAGAATTGATGCTTTTGAACTGTGGTTTCAGAGAAGACTCTTGAGAGTCCCTTGGACTGCAAGGAAATTCAACCAGTCCATTCTAAAGGAGATCAGTCCTGGGTGTTCATTAGAAGGACCGATGTTCAATCTGAAACTCCAATACTTTGGCCACTTAATGAGAAGAGCTGACTCATTTGAAAAGACCCTGATGCTGGGAAAGATTGAGGGCAGGAAGAGAAGGGGATGACAGAGGATGAAATGGTTGGATGGCATCTCCGACTGAATGGACATGGGCATGGGTGGACTCCGGGAGTTGGGGATGGACAAGGAGGCCTGGTGTGCTGCAGTTGATGGTGTTACAAAGGACACGACTGAGTGACTGAACTGAACTGAACTGAATGTTATTCTGGTATCTGGTTCTCCAGAGAAGGACTAGACACTATTACTCCCACTATCACATAGTTTCTTTAGTTTCAGTGACATTTTATAGTTTCTATATTAGTTGCTTGTGTGCTAAGTCACTTACTGTGAGAGTGCTAAGTCGCTTCAGTCGTGTCCGACTCTTTGCGACCCTATAGACTGTAACCTGCCAGGCTCCTCTCTCCATGGGATTCTCCAGGAAAGAATACTTTAATGGGTGGCCACTTCCTCCTCCAGGGGACCTCTCTGACCGGGGAATTGAACCCAGGTTTCCTACATCTCCTGCATTTGTAGGCGGGTTCTTTACTGGCAGTGTCACTTGGAAAGCCCCTAAGTCGCTTCAGTTATGTCCAACTCTTTGCGACCTTTTGGTCTGTATGTAGCTCGACAGGTTCCTCTGTCCATGGGATTATCCAGTCAAGAATACTGGAGTGGGTGGCCCTGCCCTCCTCCAGTAAATCTTTCTGGCCCAGGAATCAAAGTTGCATCTTTCAAATCTCCTCTGTTGGCAGGCAGATTATTTACCACTAGTGCCACCTGGGAAGCCCTTCTATATTACTTAGAATAGAATAGTTTGTCCTGTGGTAACAAATCACTCTAAAATCTCTGTGAACTAACGTCAACAACAGTTTCTTATTCCTAGAAAGCCTGCTGAATATCTACATGATTTTCTAACATAACTGTCCTCTATACGTACACAGAATGATATTGAAATCCCTAGGGTGCCATCATCCTATTAATGAACTAGTTCATATCCATGGCCTAAGCATTTGCCATGGCAGTGAATTGCATGGAATTTCTGTTCCCTCAACCCACAAGTGGCCCATATTCATTCTGTTTATCACCCATTAAGCAGTAGTACACACAAGGCTTCCCTCCATCACAAGGAATAAGAGAAAAAAAGATATTGTCTGATACTAATAATTTCTTCCCCAATAAGTATAGATTATTTATTTCCAGGTTTCTAATTCACCTGTTAGTTAATATTTCCTTTGTAATTGGGGATTTCTCTAATTATCAGCCTGAACTGACTTTATGTAATTCCAATTATCTGACGCTAAAGCTCTCTGTCTTCTGAATAAAATATCCATTTGATTATTGCTTCAAACAAAATGAACATTCAGTATTAAAACACTGATACTGAGGTCATATTAAGGTATGTTATGAGATGAAATGGAATAATCCACAGAATAAACTAGTTTCCATATCCTCCTTTACACATATTCAAGCCCAGATCTATGATAGACTATGATACTGTGAATCACTGGCTAATTATATGATTAATTTCCAGATTCTGGTCATTAGTTCCTTCTTTTTCCTAAGGTCTTCAACCCAAATACTCATAAACCTTGTGGAAAGGCTCTGCTGGTTGTCAACACTGAAAATTTTAACTTACTTTTTCATGGTGGTAAGTGTGAAATACAGAATTTAAATTATTTCTTTTTTTATAAAGTTAGATTTTTTTAAGAAATAATAATCTTTTCTAAATTCTGTGCCTTTTGCAAATACCATCATTTAAAGCTTTGTAGTGTTTATATACAATGTCTATTGTACAATAAAATTTACTTAAGTACCAAAAGATAATATCACATGACCAAAAAATAAGCTAAAAGATGAACACAAACATACTCATTGATAGTAGAGTTAGATGACAAAGAATTAATTTCACTAAAATAGAAAGTGAAGATGTAGAAAACAGATTAAAACACAGACAACCATACCAGAGATTTTGAATTTATATAAAACAAAGTCCATGGAATTGAAAAATGCAACTTATGAAATTAAGAACTAATTATATGGATTTAAATAGTATGTTAGACACAGTAAAAGACAGGATTAGTAAATTGAAAGATATATCAGTGGATAATTCCTAAACTGAAGCAAAATAGGTAAAAGAAAATATATAAAAGACTATTAGGGATAGAGAAATAGACTAATACACATATAACTGCAGTTTGAGAAAGAAGAAGAAAAGGAAGTCATGGTGCATCAACCATATTTGAAGAAATAATGCTAGTGAAATAAATATGCCAGTTAATGGATTCAGAAAGCTATAGAAACCCCAACCATAAGCAAATGAAAACCCTACAGAAAGGCACAGTGTAGCAAAACTATTGGAAACAAAACAAAGGCATACTCAAAACCTTCTTAAAAAGAAAAAAAACATTGCCCTCTAAGAATAATCAAAAGACTGACAACCAAAAATTATGGAATTCAGAAAACAGTGGAAGAAGACCTCAGTAAAATGAAATAATTGCCAACTTAGAATTTTATGCTGAAACAATAGCCTTGTGAAATGAATAAAAACTTATTCAGATCACAACTAAAACAAACAGAGACTTCCCTGGTGGCTCAGTGGTAAGGAATCTGCCTGCTAATGGAGACACAGGTTTGATCCCTGGTCGGGGAAGATCCCACATGCCTCAGAGCAGCTAAGCCTGTGTGCCACAGCTACTGAGCCTGCATGCTCTAGAGCTCATGTTCTGCAATAAGAGAAACCACCAGAATGAGCAACATTTGTACTGCAACTGGACAGTAGCCCCACTTGCTGCAACTATACAAGAACCCACACAGCAACGAAGATCCAGGACAGCCACAAATGAATAAATAAAAATTAAAAAAATGAAACTAAACAAAGAAACAAATAAAATCATGAGAGGATGCATCAGCAGCAGACCTTCACTAATAGATATACAGAGAGAGTTTATTCAGACAAAAGCAATATAAACACAGCAATAGAGGAAAGAATGAAACCAATGGATAGAATAAATATGTGTCAACATAAGGAAACACTATAATAAACACGATAATTATAATGCTTATGGATAAAATGTTTATGTATAAAAATGTTAACTGTGCAACTTGTGGTAAGAAGTAACTGGAATAGTGTTCCAAGTTTTTGGTATTTTCAGAGACATTTAAAAACAATTAAATTGTATATGATTTTAGTCTCTAAAATATTAAAAGATTTAACTGCTTAATGAATATTAATGTAAAATTGTAAAAGAAAAATGGGATAACAATATTGCTGTCATTGTTTGGTCGCTAAGTCGTGTCTGACTATTTGTGACCCCATGGACTGTAGGCCACCAGGCTCCTCTGTCCATGGGATTTCTCAGGCAAGAACACTGGAGTAGGTTGCTTCTCTTTCTTCAGGGAATCTTTCCAACTCAAGGACTGAACCCACAATCCTGCATCTCCTGCATTGACAGTTGGATTCTTTACCACTGAGCCACCAGGTAACCCTTGACAATGTATACTCAATTAATCCATAATGCAGAAAAATACGAAAGGAGGGGGAAAAAAAAAGACTAGAAACACAGTAGGTATAAATTAAATGCATATGAAAGTGAAAGTCGCTCAGTCATGTCCAGCTCTTTGCGACCCAGGGATCAAAACCAAGTCTTCCGCATTGCAGGCGGATTCTTTACCAGCTGAGCCACCACACAGAAGCCCAAGAATACTGGCATAGGTAGCCTATCCCTTCTCCAGCAGATCTTCCTGACCCAGGAAATGAACGGGTGGGTCTCCCACATTGCAGGCGGATTCTTTATCAGCTGAGCTACCAGGGAAACTCAAATACATATATTTTCACATATATTATTTTTGTGAACTGGATTTTTTAAAAAGTGCATGCTGTTTCTCAAATTCATTTTAAATATGAGTATGCCAAATGTTTGAAAATGAAGTTTTTAAAAATTTACTATGAAAACAGTGATCAAAGAAAATTGGTACAATTATACTAACATCAGATAACATAGATATTAATGTCAGAACTACTAGAGATAAACATGGGTATTTCACAATAATAAGAGGTCAACCATTCAGGTAGATATGGTGATGATTATAAACATGTGTCTCAGCTAGTATAATAGAGATAAGCAATATTTGACATAAATAAATGAAAAAAGTAGTCACATCTATAATCATTGTGAGATGTATTAAACCACATATCCTACAAACCTTATACAAGCAAACAAAAAAGCAATAAGGGTAGAGAAAATATAAAAAGCATAATTAAAACTATGTATTAACAGCCATGTAAAAAAAATCTATCCAAGAGAGACAGAAGCATGTTTATTTCATAAGTAACTACATATTTTATACAAGTTTTGGATCATAAAGTATATCTAAACAAAATCAATGGTTGAGATTGCAAAGTATATTTAAACAGAATTTAGAACATTTTCTGACTGTAGGAAAAAAAGTAACAAAAATGATAATTAGAAAGTCTCCAATTGTTAGAAATTAAGCAACATACTTTCAAACAACTCATGGGTCAAAGAAAAAATTACAATAGAAAATATAATATATTTTAAACAGAAAGAAAATGAAGACACAGCACATAAACCTTTGTGGAAAATAGTGAAAACAAAGCCTACAGCAGAATTTATAGCCTTAAGTACATATATTAGAGAGAATAAAAACTGAAAAACAATGATCTCAGCATCTATTCCAAGATACTTGGAAATGTATAGCAAAGCATTCAAAGTAAATAAAAGAAAATAATTAAGAAAAGAGAACTCAATGAAAGATAAAAATATACAGAATACATTAACACAAGAGGTGGTTCTTTGAAAACATGGATGATTCTAATAAAATGCTAGCAAGACCTACCAGAGAAAAAAGGAAAAAATTTACAAGTTACCAAATTCAGATAAAGTCATATCACTTTGGACCTACATATATGAAAATGAAAATATATCATTAACCTTAACACCAATATATTTAACAATTTTTGAGAGGAAAAAAAATCCTTGTAATGTATATTCTGATTGACACAATAAGTAAAAGAAATATGAATAGTGCTACTACTATCAAGAAAAACACAGTACACTATTTAAATCTTCCTCAAAAGGAAGATTGCTTCACCAAAAATATTATTTCAAATACTGAAGAAAGAAATAGTAGTCCAGATTGTGGGATGTGTGTGTATGTGTGTGTGTATACAGTGGTCCATTTTATGAGATCTTCAAACCCTAATGCCAAAATCTGACCAGAAAGATTTAATTTTTTCTTAAGTAATTCTGTATTTTGTATCCCTTTACTTGAATATTTTAATCATAATTATTTCATAGTCTTTATCAGTTAAGTTTATTAGATCATCCGTGGGTGGGTCTGTAGGGATGATGTAAAGATTCTCTTGATTTTTATCTTGATTTCCTTATTCTTGTTATGTCTAATATAGTCTTTTGTTTGTTTCTTTTTTGTTTGTCTTTTGGCTGTTTTTTTTTGTTTGTTTGTTTGTCTGTTTCTAGCCCTGTTGTACTAAAAAATAATGCAGACTCTAGGTTATGCAGTCTTTCATCAGAGAGAGCACACCATTTTCTTTTGCAGGTATAGCCATTTCCTTCTCCAGAGGATCTTCCCAGCCCAGGGATTGAACTCAGGTCTCCCATGTTGCAGGTTGGGCCACCACTGGAGCCCCAGCTAGAGTGGCAGGCAAATTAATTTAATCCTACCTTGGATGAAGTTTAGTGGAGGAAGGGTAACAGCTTTAGGAAGGCTCAGTCTAATGACTTTATTTTTTTATTTTTTTTTTATTTTTAAACTTTACATAATTGTAGTCTAATGACTTTAAAGTTTTCAATTTAGAGTTTAATGGACTCACCAGGACTGCTTTTCAGGACCATCCAGATTCTATCTCACACTTTGGAAAAGTCTTCTCTGCTTTTCAGAATGTTCCAGCTAAGAACTGTGCCTCCTGTTTCACCCGGACTTGGAATCTATTATCTTGAGAGAGAAATTGACACTGTGTTTGAATCCTTTCACGTCTCAAATGTCTCATCTTTAGACAAGGGGTCAGTGAACTGTATAGTCCAAGAACCTAATTCGTCATACTGACTTTTTTACAGTTTGTGAGCTAAGAATTGTACCTACATTTTAAACGATTGGAAAAATCCAAAGAAGAACAATATTTCATGAAATGTGAAATTATACAAAATCAAAATTTCAATCTCCATAGTGTATTGCAACAAAGACACATCAATTCATATATATTATCTACTGTTACTTTGTCTACAATGGAAGAATTGAGTATTTGACATAGAGAAAATATTTACCCTCTGCCCTTGACAGAAAAAAAAAAAATTTCCTACTCTATAAAATCTGCAAAAGTCCTAAAATTTCTGTGTTCTCTAGTGATGGCCCTCTATTCAGGCAAAGCTCAGTTTGTCATTAAAAGGCTACAGGAAAAAAATTCAGCTTCAGATTCTAAATTTATAAATATATCTCTCAATCCAAAATCTTTATCTCTAAAGTGTTTTTCACTTCAAACATGCTCTGATTTCTTTATGTATATACACACATATATAAATACATATATACATACGTTTTTTTTTTTCTTTTATCTACCTTTTGCTTTTTATCTGGTGTTTCTTGACAAAAGTAATCATATATAACAAACTCCTCTGTTCCATTTGCAGATGGAAAACAAGCATTAATTTTAAGAGCTGGGTTACTGACATTTCATTCTGCTTTTTATAAGAGGTATTCAGGGGAAAATAAAGATAAAATTTGAAAATATGTGGGTCATTGGAGAGTTTCTGTTATGAAATGAGCCAGCAAATCTCCCAATTCCTTATTTTGCAGATTAATAAATTATGGTTTAGACAGAAGTGTGAGCAGTTTGTCAGGATCTACCTTTAGATTTTAGTAGTTAGGAGCTGAGTCCTAAACCTCTGGATTTTGGAAACTTTACTCTGTTGCCCCTCTGTACTCTGTGTGACCTTCACTGTACATGCACATATGTGCATCTAAGTTTAGTTAAAGTGGTAGGCTGAGTCTGAGTGTGTGTTGTGTATGTATGTGTGTACACTTACCTTTCAAGACCTATGTATATTTGTGTTACTGTCACAATTAATAATGCCCTGATATTTAAAGTTATTGTAACTTATCTTTAAACTCTTTGTTCTGTGTTCTTCCCAAGAGGGTTAAAGAGGAAAATGCTAACAGATTCTTAATGCCAGTGTCATTGCAAACTAATTCTTTATTCAAGGCACCAGTTAAGTAAAAATTTACATTTTACTTATCACGAAGAAGTACATATTTTTTCAAATTTGTATTCAGCTTTTATAATTTCAAGCAGAGCTTATTCTCCAATACCAAATGATATATGCTTATACTTGCTTCTATATATTGTATTTAGCTTTGTAGGTAGATGAGCATATCCCATGTAGAATACAGTGGAAGCACTAAAATAAGTATATTTCTGATTATAGAAATTGACCAAAAGATTAAACCAAGACTGAAGCATACCAAATGTACCTTATATCTAACCTTTTCATTGGTGTTAAACAATATTTACCAAAATTATTAAGTTGAATATATTTTGGTCTCCAGGACAGACATATCAGACTATTATTGATAACATATTTAAGAATACATTTATATTTAGAAATTCATTCAAGTTTTCAAGTTTTTTCTTTTTAAATTTATCTTTAAATGAAACAAAAATGAATATTTTCAGTGATAAAAGGTACAATTCACAGAAAAGATAGACATCAAAGACCATTAGGCACCTAACAACAAAGAAACAAGATACATAAAGCAAAAATCAGAAGAAATATAAGGGAAAGAAAAAAATGATATAATCATAGTGAGACATACTAACATTTCTCTGAAAATATTTTATCAAGTGCAGAAAAAATTAGAATAAGAACATCTTGAATGATCTCATTAATATCATTAATAATTTAAATATAATAGATTTATCAAACTTTCAAGTTTTGCATGAAATTCTTTAGAATTAGGTATTCTAGCTCTACTTTATTTTTAATATTAAAATTAATTGCAAAAGGGCAGAACTCAGGATGAAGCGTAATTAAGAAACATTTGCTAGCATTCTACTTTCTACTGAGAGAGCCAATTCCTAGGCAGGCTGATAAGAAGTCTTGGGTCCCCGAGGATGAGAAATGGGTCTTAGGCTCTCAAGGAGGAGATGGGGTATGGAATTCTAAAGGAGGAGGAAAGGACAAAGGTCTTTTTTTTTCTCTCTCTCTCTCTACATTCCTTAGTCTTGGTCGCATAAAATATTTTTTGCTTTAAGCCCAGAACTGATAATTACACAACAAACAACTCAGTTTAAAATCTGTACTAGATTTTAAATGTATCCTGCTTGAGGATAGTTTCAACTCCTTGAAAACCTTCTGACTAATCCTGTTATCTTAGAATGTAAATTGTGCGAGTAGGTCTGGTAAAACTTTTATAACTTTGAGACCTTCTTTTGATTTACTGTAATAACTAATTTAAAAAGTATATAACTCCCTTGCTTATACTAGCCATGGGGACACTCTCCATCCCCCTTCTGAGCTCTATGTCAGAAGCTTTCTCTGTCCTTTTACACTTTAATAATATTTTGTTACACAAAAGCTCCTGAGTGATCAAGACTGGTCCCTGGTCCCAAAGCTAAATCTTCTTCAGAGATCACAAATCCGACATTGTTTCCTGTAAGCTATCGCTGCTCATATTAGTAATCTCAAACAAATATGTATAATTTAAATAAAAGACTTAGGTTTAGCTAAATATCTTTTGGTTTTCATGCTAACATTACTTTACTCTGTTGTTGCTGTGCAGCCATTAAGTCGTGTAGGAATATTTGCCATTCCATGAACTGCAGCATGCCAGGCTTCCCTGTCCTTCACTATCTCCAGCAATTTGCTCAAATTCATGTTCAGCGAGTCAGTGATGCCACCCAACCGTCTCATCCTCTATCATCCCCTTCTCCTCCTGCCTTCAGTCTTTCCCAGCATCAGGATCTTTTCCAATGAGACATCTCTTCACATCAGGTGACCTAAGTATTGGAACTTCAGCTTTAGCATCAATCCTTCCAATGAATATTCAGGGTTGATTTCTTTTAGGATTGACTGGTTGGATTTCCTTGCTGTCCAAGGGATTCTCAAGAGTTTTCTCTAGCACCACAGTTTGAAAGCATCAATTCTTTGTTGCACAGCCTTTATGGTTCAACTCTCTCATCTGTACAGGACTACAGGAAAAATCATAGCTTTGACTTGATGGACTTTTGCTGGCAAAGTGAGGCCCCTGCTTTTTAATGTGCTATCTATGTTTGTTGTAGCTTTTCTTCCAAGGAGCAAGCATCTTTTAATTTCGTGGCTGCAGTCACCATTGGCAGTGATTTTGGAGCCCAAGAAAATAAGAGTTGTCACTGTTCCCCATCTATTTGCCATGAAGTGATGGGACTGGATACCATGCTTTTAGTTTTTCTGAAAGCTGAGTTTTAAGCCAACTTTTTTACTCTCCTCTTTTTCCCCCATCAAGAGGCTGTTTAGTTCCTCTTTGCTTTCTGCATAGAGAGGAATCATCTGCATATCTGAGGTTGTTGACGTTTATCCAGGCTAGAAATTAGCATAATAGTTACCCTTGTGGTTAAGCTTGGAGGGAGAACAACTGATGATTCTCCATAATTTGCCACTTCCATTGTATTGACTTACACTGTTATTGACACATTGATATTTGATATTAATATTTGAATTAAAAAAAAAGAAACTATATGTCAGGTAGTTAAAAAGGAAAATGGAGTGCAAAATGGCGGTGGCTAAAAGACAAAGACAGGAAAAGGCTGCGAAAAAAAAAAAAAAAAAAGGTCTGCAGCCCGGAGTGAGGACCTCAGGTAAAACAAACAGCTCTCCTGGCTAGCCCAGTTTACATAGGGCAGGCTCAGTGGGGAGGAGACAAATGTATAAAAGGAGGAAGCCTAGAAGGATTGGGGCTTCTCTTCTGTTCTCTCTTTTGGGTCCTCCGGACCTCAGGTCTCGAGGATGTATTTTCCTTTGCTTGCCAGTAAAATGGAGCTATAACACTGGTCTGTCTGTCGCTTCAAATTTTTGCTGTGGCAAGTCAGAACCGAGGAAATTGCACACTCCCCCGACACTATATAACAGAAAGTTTTGAGTTGATTAAAATAACTTATTTCTTTAATTTCTGAATACATTTGGGGAGTCTTGATGTGTCCAGTATTAGAAAAAAAAATCAAACATCCTTGTTATTATTGGTTTTCCTGGAACTGAAAGAGACAGGAGAAATGAAGCAGGGTGCAAATCTGATTCAAGAAGGTCCTCAAAAGTAATATATAACAGGCACACAAGACAGATATAAATTTGGAACAAAAGTGAATTCTTGAATTTGTTTGAAATGTAGCTAATTATTGTCCACAGTCATGCTTTAAATATTAATCACAATATTGCGTTAATATGCTTTTTTGGTAAATGACATAATAGCCAGATGAGCAGGCACACAAAAAACAGTCATTGAAGAACTGATTGAATCAATGAATAGATTCAAAATTGTGAAAGAAAAAATAAATATAAATTACTGAAAGTCAAACGAAGGAATAGCAAACAGCAAAGAAACACTTTCTGGTTTTGAATCTTGTGGACACATTTTAAATGGTTCAGTGGACTTCCCTGCTGGTTCAGTGGTAAGGAATCTGCCTGCCAAAGCAAGAGACATGGGTTCAACTCCCAGTTCAAGAGGGTTGCTGAACCCATGCACCACAACTATTGAGACTATCCTCTAGAGCCTGGGAACCACAACTATTGACCCCATGCACCACAACTACTGAAGCCCTTGCAGCCTAGAGCCCATGCTCTGCAAGAGAAGCCACCACAATGAGAAACCCATGCACTGCAACAAAGAGTAGCCCCTGTCAGCTGCAACCAGAGAACGCCTACACAGAAGACCCAGCACAGCCAAAAATAAATAAATAAATAAATAAAATTATAAATGACTGAGTAATGTATGTATAATTCAGAAGAGGCTAGATATGTTGCAATCAAGAATAATTATCAAATTTTAGTAGCATAAACAATAGAGCTTTATACCCAACTTATGCTCTCTACCCAACATGTGCCTACTGAGAACTTACTATTTCAGATGGATGAAGGTATTCCTTTTGCATGGTTCCATGATCACCATGGAATAGGAACAACAAAGCTACAGGATGCAGCACTTGCTGTTAAATGCTTCAGTCCAAAATTTTGTCCAAATCTATAAGAGTTTGTTTAAGACTAGTCACATGGTCCCACTTAACTATAAGGGGCAGAAATGTACAACTGTCTGTATATCAGGAAAAGAGGGGAACTGTATAACAGAGAGACTGATAATGTCTGCCATGTTGGGGAATTTTCTAAATCAAGAAAGATATGGCACAACCAAAGGCTAAGAACTAGTTATTCAAAGTAGACAACAACAAGCATTAAAAAAAACTGCCTGACATATATCCAGGCAAGATCACATGGACTACGATCGTTTGAGAAGCTGCCACTTACTACTTAGGAGGCTAATGGATTTGAATTTGACACAATGAGTAACAGAAAACAGATCATTAAAAATAGTGAAACAAGAGGATAAAAGTAGCAACCATTGCTATATATTTATTAAGTGCTTGATAATTCTGGCATTTTTGCTTTGGGTAACTGGAGAAGACAGACTTATAGTAAAAAGAGCCAAGATTTTGTTGAGCAAATGGAAAAAATGACAATACTACACAGGAGAAAACTGAGTCCTTTTCATGCAGGAAGATATCCAGAACTTGATGACTCATTTGATTTTACAGGAAAAGGACAGAATCAGAAACACAGTTCAAGGTTATACATTTCAGAGATTTAGAGAGAGAGTATTCACATGTTTATACTTGAGTAAAAATACAATTAATTTTTTAAACAAATCAAAGCAATTGAACACTTTCACCATCAGTGAAAATCATATCAAAGTAGAAATAAGACAAATGGAACTTCTCTATCTGCCTTTGAATAGCAATGTGAAATTAAGATTGAGATAATTTACTATTCATGGAAGCTATTCTGCTTTTAAATTTACTCATACACTCAGATATGTTGGAAAGGTAATGCACTTTGTAATATGGTCTTTAAAATGCACAGCTTGACTAGCATAGTTTAAACATAACGTTTAGTTGCAATATCACCCCAAATTATCCTAGCAGGGAGAACCAAAGCAAACCACCAATTTTGACTCCACATGTTTCCCAGATACAGAAAAAATGGATGAATTGGCATCTTTTGTGCTCTCCTTGCTGCATGGAATTTATGAGCAGTGAAATTGTGTGGATGGAGATTTCAGCTCACAGAGAGGCTTCTAGAGGAAAGCAGCAGGAGTTAGCAACTCACAGGGCAACCTGGACTGCAAATGGAACCTAGCAGTCATCATGCTGAAGAGGGTGGATGGAGATTAGAAGGTAGGAGGTAGTTATTTTAAGCAGCAAACTCCAAGTGTCTGAACTCCCCTGAGGGAAAGAGAAAGCCTGTCAATAGTGGGCATTCTAGGAAAGATTAATTTGGCTTTTCAAACAGCTGTTTCTCAAAGGGTTATGAAAAGATTTCAAAGACTTAATAAGGAGTTATTTTACAGTTTTCTACCATTGCAATTGTATGATCTTCAACAAATCACTTAATCTCTCTATGACTCAGATTCTTTCTCTACAAAATGGAGATAATGTCTAAGGATCAGATAATAAGTCAGCAGATCACATGAGGTCTCTCCTCACTTTAGGAGGTATAGTCACAAGGGCTCTATCTAGCAGCGTACAAAGGTCAATAACTATAATGAGTCTTCTTCATAATTCTGTAACCTTTAAAATAGTGGCCACCTAACTTCTACTTTTGTGTTTAATATCATTTCTGATTTCAGCTAGACCTGCTCTGTCTTGTGGATAATTGAAGAAATGCTTGATCAGTAATGGCTAGGAATTAAGTACCTATCTCCAACAGTGTTATCAGAACTGAATGCATTAATGGATTAAACTTCCTAACCTACTGCTTAACATACAGTAACTATTCAGTAAGTATTAGTGTTGGTGGGTGTACTGATGGTCACCATTTAAATGGTCATTATGTTAATGTTGTTGTTAGCCTTTTGCTGATCCACTCCAACATAATACACTAATTCTCTGATGCCAGTATTGGGTGCCACTAATTTCTTATTACCAAGCTCTTACTGTGCATTATTCTATATCCTGCTTCTCTTTCTTTCCCTTGGTCTCATTTCCTGTGCTTGATCTAAATTTGACTCACCAGTTCTTCTAGGAACAAAAAATCCATGCAAGAGTTCTAGGAAGTGTGGTATGTTTGGAGTCTTGATATTTGCTTTGACCTTCTTAATGCTTGTGATCACATGAACTTCCACTGCCTTGAGTTTATAACCCCAGGTCCTACTGTACCTTCTGTTGCCTCCAGGGCACCATCAATCTCACTGCATCTGAAGCTGCTAATATATCACACTTTATTCCTAATTTTTGAAAAATAGAAAAGTCAGAATACCACTTTTTACATAGCTGATGTTGGAGAGTATGGGTTTTACTAATGTTAGGGGAAGCACACTACTGAAACTGCCCACCCTGGCCAGGCACCTTAGTAACTATTTGCATGAGTTGTTTTATGACAGGAGGTCCTGGTAAGGAACACAGAACTAATAAGCCACCACCAACTGGGACAGTTCAGTTCAGTTCAGTTGAGTCGCTCAGTCATGTCTGACTCTTTGCGACCCCATGAATCGCAGCACACCAGGCCTCCCTGCCCATCATTAACGCCGGAAGTTCACCCAAATTCATGTGCATCAAGTTGGTGATGGCATCCAGCCATCTCATCCTCTGTCGTCTCCCTTCTCCTCCTGCCCCCAATCCCTCCCAGCATCAGGGTCTTTCCAATGAGTCAACTCTTCGCATGAGGTGGCCAAAGTATTGGAGTTTAAGCATCAACATCAGTCCTTCCAATGAACACCCAGGACTGGTCTCCTTTAGGATAGACTGGTTGGATCTCCTTTCAGTCCAAAGGACTCTCAAGAGTCTTATCCAACACCACAGTTCAAAAGCATCAATTCTTTGGCACTCAGCTTTCTTCACGATCCAACTCTCATGTCCATACATGACCACTGGAAAAACCATAGCCTTGACTAGATGGACCTTTGTTGGCAAAGTAATGTCTCTGCTTTTGAATATGAAATCTAGGTTGTTCATAACTTTCCTTCCAAGGAGTAAGCATCTTTTAATTTCATGGCTGCAATCACCATCTGCAGTGATTTTGGAGCCCAAAAAAATAAAGTCTGACACTGTTTCCCCATCTATTTCCCATGAAGTGATGGGACCAGATGCCATGATCTTCGTTTTCTGAATGTTGAACTTTAAGCCAACTTTTTCACTCTCCTCTGTCACTTTCATCAAGAGGCTTTTTAGTTCCTCTTCACTTTCTGCCATAAGGGTGGTTTCATCTGCATATATGAGGTTATTGATATTTCTCCTGGCAATCTTGAATCCAGCTTGTGCTTCTTCCAGCCCAGCGTTTCTCATGATGTACTCTGCATAGAAGTTAAATAAGCAGGGTGACAATATACAGCCTTGACGTACTCCTTTTCCTATTTGGAACCAGTCTGTTGCTACATGTCCAGTTCTAACTGTTGCCTCCTGACCTGCATACAGGTTTCTCAAGAGGCAGGTCAGGTGGTCTGGTATTCCCATCTCTTCCAGAATTTTCCACAGTTTATTGTGATCCACACAGTCAAAGGCTTTGGCATAGTCAATAAAGCAGAAATAGATGTTTTTCTGGAACTCTTTTTTGCTTTTTCCATGATCCAGCGGATGTTGGCAATTTGATCTCTGGTTCCTCTGCCTTTTCTAAAACCAGCTTGAACATCTGGAAGTTCACGGTTCACATATTGCTGAAGCCTGGCTTGGAGAATTTTGAGCATTACTTTACTAGGGTCTGAGACGAGGGCAATTGTGTGGTAGTTTGAGCATTCTTTGGCATTGCCTTTCTTTGGGATTGGAATGAAAACTGACCTTTTCCAGTCCTGTGGCCACTGTTGAGTTTTCCAAATTTGCTGGCATATTGACTGCAGCATTTTCACAGCATCATCTTTCAGGATTTGAAATAGCTCAACTGGCATTCTATCACCTCCGCTAGCTTTGTTTGTAGTGATGCTTCCTAAGGCCCACTTGACTTCACATTCCAGGATGTCTGGCTCTAGGTGAGTGATCAGACCTGGTGAGTGATCAAACTCCTGGCTCTAGGAGAGTTCAGGAAAGGTCAAAAGGTGACATCATGTGTCCAACCACCTCCCAGAATCCTTCTTGCTGGCATCCATCTTGGCTGTACAAGGCATGTACCACCAGGAAGGACTCTGAATCAGAACAATTGGCTATAGGCAACCCAGAAACTAATCCCATCACCATAAACCCAAGACTGCGAGTCATGAGGCAGAGCAGTTCTCCTGGGTTCCCTTATCTACTGCTCTCCACCTGGGTGCCCTTTCTGAATAAAATCTCTTGCTTTGTCAGCACATGTGCCTCCTCGGACAGTTCATTTCAGTGTTAGACAAGAGCCCACTTTCAGGCCCTGGAAGGGGTCCCCTTTCCTTCAACAGTAAGAGATAAATGAATTTACTAAAATAGGATCTCAGAATTAGGCAAGACCAGATGTGGACAGCTGCCCCCTAGAGGAAATTAGATTGAAAAGGAAAACAGTGTGGTGCTGAGCCCTGGGTGTCCCCAAAGTGCCAGTAGAGAAACATTAGAAGTGGGGAAATGTTCTTCCTTGAGGAAACTAGAAGTGGCTCTCTCATGATTGCCTGTTCTTTTCTCTGTGAAGGGTGATCTCTAAATCTTTGGCACATTTGGATTATGGGATAGCAGTAAGAGAGTAATGTAATCCCTCTATAAAACCTTTACTTTTCTTATGGAGTTCTATACCAGGAATTGGTGATGGATAGGGAGGCCTGGAGTGCTGCGATTCATGGGGTCACAAAGAGTCGGACACGATTGAGCTACTGAACTGAACTGAACTGATACAGGGTAAGCAACTTAGCAGCAGTAGCAGCAGCATACAGGGTAAATGGAATACAAGTTTGTGTTCATAATATAAACTTGCTGTTACTGCTAAATCACTTCAGTGGTGTCCGACTCTGTGGGACCCCATAGACGGCAGCCCACGAGGCTCCCCTGTCCCTGGGATTCTCCAGGCAAGAACACTGGAGTGGGTTGCCATTTCCTTCTCCAATGCTGAAAGTGAAAAGTGAAAGTGAAGTCGCTCAGTCATGTCCGACCTTCAGTGACCCCATGGACTGCAGCCTTCCAGGTTCCTCCATCCATGGGATTTTCCAGGCAAGAGTACTGGAGTGGGGTGCCATTGCCTTCTCTGTAATATAAACTTAGCAAACGTAATATTTGATGTTAATTAAAAATAGACTCTGGAGAGAGATACTGAAAGAGCAACATTCTTCCTTAAAACAAATAAAATATATTAAAAAAATAAGCTATGTATGAGTTTGTATGTAAATACAAGAGATAAAAAAAATAATTTTTTGAGTAATGGGCATTAATTTACCAGTTGTCATATTTCTTTATGTTATGATCCTCTTCTTTAAAATATGTGACCCAGAGTATCATTTCTGTTGCTGATTTGTCACAATGTCATATCCTCTAAGAACTTCTCTTTTTCATTGTATAAGATAGTACTCCTGGTCATCATCAAGTACTTTCAGGGTATGAATTCATTAAAATATTTTAATAAGGATGAAAAATATTCCATTTTGAAGTATGTCCTAAGGGTTCCACAGGGACTGGTAGCAAACAATAAATTAACAGAAAAAAGGAACTTAATATAATACTAAGTAGCAAAACAATGCAAATAAGTTACATTGGTTTCATCTTTGATAATATGAGTTAGAAAAATACAATTGGTAATCTGACAGGACTTGCTTTTTCTTTCTTCTGTTACAATCTTGTGGTGGGTGTGTCTCACTTGAAAAAGGTGAAGCTGAACTCTGTTCCTGCAATTGCATAAAATGTGCATATTCTTTTATGCACATTTACTATCATTACCAATGTTTCAAAGAGGTTTCAGAGGCATACAGGACTCTTGCTGACCTATAGCAATAATAATATGTACCCTTCACTGGGCACTTGTCTTGAGAAAAAAATGTGTTAAGCAGCTTGCATTTAATCTTTCAGCTCTACTATTACTTAAGTGCTATGATTATCCTTCCTTTATCAAAAATAACTTAAAAATAAGCTCAAAGAATTTGCATAACTTTTCAAGCACACCACCACTAGAAAGAGTCAAAGACAGGATTTTTAACTCTTGTTTGTTTGGCTCCTTAGCCATCCCATATGACAGTGGATCCCAAATTATTCACTAGGGAATAAGCAAATAGATACACTAAGGAATGGGTAGAAAATGTTAAGAAACACAGTTTTAAATTTATCTCATCCTTTAAGTTTTCTATTTTTGAGTATGTTCTGGAAAACAAATAACATATTAGTAAAGTTATATATATATAGATAGATAGATAGATATTTATACATAAATTTAGTATGTTAGCTCAATTTTTTTTATATTTTTTTTTATTGATATGGATACATGATCAATCATACTTGGAGAGTGGCTCTAACCGACCGGTTGTATTTGCGGAAGTAACAAAATAATTGTTTGAGGTTTACTGTACCTCTTTCTGGTTATTCACTTTCTGTCATCCTCACTTTCTTAATCTCTAGTCAGCCAGTATCCTCGTGTTATGTACCAGACATCAAGCATCTATTTATGACTTTGGTCTCCCATAACAGACTTCTTTAAAGTTTAGGTTTTCCCCTCTTGCACTATTTCCTCTAACTCAGTCATCAAGCTTGCCCTTCCCTCAATGCTGCTGCTTGAATGTCAGTGGAAAACAAATGATTCATCAATGGGATCACACAGATTGCTGACCAGTAGTGATGTGACTTCTTTAGGATATCTGTATTTAGAGTGAGGTCTTATGCACCAAATAAAACTCTTAGAATGAAGAGTAGAGGGAAAACTCATTCTTTATCCTTATTTCTTTACTCAAAGATACAGATTATCAACTGCCTAGAATATGTAAATGGACTTTAGAAATGTGTGTTTTTGAGAGGTGTTTTCACTTTGTAACACTGGTGAAATTATATAAAACACACATTTTTAACACATGACATTAAATTTATTTTTTCTTTAAACTAGGGGTTATCCTGGATGCTGTTTCCTTCATATTCATCTTTTCTTGAATGACTACTTTTTGTATTTTGCATGTGAAATTTCATAATTTCTGTGTGAAAATACAGTAGTATATTTAACATTTAAAAAATTCAAACTTGTCAAAAACTCGATGAAGAACATTCTTAGGCATATCTTTTGCATGACAGGAATCAGCTTCCAATCTTTAAGGGTCTTAGAAAAAAGACCTACAATCTCTTTGAAATAGCAGTACTACATCAGTTTATATTAGTTGTGAAAATAATCCTTGGTCTGAAATGAAAATAAAAACTAGATATTTGATATATTTTTGTCTCCTGTGAATCCTCTTTACTTATAAATTCACCTCTCTGGAGGGATACTGAATATAATACACAGGTGAAGGCAGAATTTTTTCTACCTTGTCTATGGAGAAAGAGAGCGGAAGTAAACAATGGACACTATAAAAAAAAGGTTATAAAGAATGTGAGTGAATCTAGTTTGACTTGGTAGGAATGCTAAATCACTTGCAAATTTTGATTGCAATGTAATTTATTTTGTTTATGAAAAATGAACATATTCATTGCCATGCTTTCAGATGGCATCAGTGTTATTGCACTGATTCATCTCAGCAAGCACTTTATCCTAGCACTCCAGATTAAATACAGCAGGCTCAAAGAATTGACAAAACATTCCCACATGAGGCTTTCCTCAATTCCAAATCTATGGTATGTCAGAAAGTTAGACTACAGAGTCAAGCATAGAAATTAACACTTAGTCTTGGGATGAAATAACACAGATGTTGGGTGTTGAATATTGTGCATTAAGTAAACATAATGAATATGTGGTAAATTGCACTAGAAACCTATTTCAAAATTCAATTGCTGTATTAGGGTGTCTTTGTATCAAAATATGAACTACATTAATTTTGTAGGTACGTTCAAGCTGCTTACTCTTTTCTTTCTCTGCTTCTTCAAAAAGATCAAACAACTTAAAAGCATAGAAAAATTACTTCTGACATATCCATAACTTTAGTACTTTGAAACTTAAAACATTGATATTTAAGTCAATTAATTTTATGCCTTAGAAGAAGTAGACGAATTTTAACTAACTGCAGTTCTTTACAGAATAATTCTGCCCTTTTGATATGGCATCATTTATCATTAAAATAACAGTTTGCATGTGTGAATCTGTATATATTATATAGTTCAGTCTACCCTTGGATAAATCAGAATTGAAAATGAATCATTCTGTAGTCAGTCTCTGTAGCAAAAATGGATTTTTCTGCATTTATTTATTGAATTAGAGGTTAATTATCTCCACTTTTATGTGCTTGCAATTTATTCAGTTCCGTGTTGAGCACATTTGTCATCACATTATTTTATACTATTATCTTGTTTGCTGCAAACTTTTTCCTGTCACTAAAATATATTCAGTTCAGTTCAGTTCAGTTCAGTCTCTCAGTCGTGTCCGACTCTTGGCAACCCCGTGAATCGCAGCACGCCAGGCCTCCCTGTCCATCACCAACTCCCGGAGTTCACTCAGACTCATGTCCATCGAGTCAGTGATGCCATCCAGCCATCTCATCCTTTGTCGTCCCCTTCTCCTCCTGCCCCCAGTCCCTCCCAGCATCAGAGTCTTTTCCAATGAGTCAACTCTTCGAATGAGGTGGCCAAAGTACTGGAGTTTCAGCTTTAGCATCATTCCTTCCAAAGAAATCCCAGGGCTGATCTCCTTCAGAATGGACTGGTTGGATCTCCTTGCAGTCCAAGGGACTCTCAAGAGTCTTCTCCAACACCACAGTTCAAAAGCATAACAAAAAATAGTACATGCAAAAAAAGAGTGATTTATTGATGTGTTGTTGATGCAGGATATATTAATAAAAAACAAATTTTGAAAACACAAAAACATACTAGAATAATAGCAAAGAATAATCAGTAATTGTTGAAATGAACGTGACTTTATATATATATATATATATTTTTTTAATTTATTCAATTTACATGTGAAGCTTTATAAAACTAGAATTTATATAAGGGGATAAAGAAAGTACAAGCAACACTATAAATTCAAAACATCAGTTATTCTATACTTTTGATTTGAAATAAACCCATGAATCCATTTCATACAGACTCAGATTTAAATGTTATGACAGAATGGCTTAAGAAGTTTTTCACAAAATGAAAATCAATTCATTAAAATGTATTTTCCCAAAGTAAGAAACAGTCTGGTTTGCAGTAGACATTTTAAGATGAGTTTTCTTTTTGTGGTCTTCTGCCTTGGGAAAAAAATGGAATAACTGTGACTGATTCATGCTGGTTAATGTAAGGCAAAAACCATCACAATATTGTAAAGCAATTATCCTCCAAATAAAATAAATTGATTAATCAAAAGTAAACAATTTAAAAAACCTTTCTTCAGTCCCTTATAAAAATTAATTTCTATCAATAAGGCAGGCCTGGCACATTATCTCCATGGGAGGTAATAATATATTTACTTTTATAAACTAGTAAAGAACACACTGATCTTTTGTGAATTTAAATCAGTTTACTTAAAAATGATAGTTTCTTTACAATTAGTGAATGAATATTGATACATTATCATTAAATAAATCCACATTTGATTCAGGCTTCCTTCAGTTTAATGCTCTTTTTCTGACATTTATGTTTAGTTGTCACATTTCTTTAGATTCCTCAAGGCTGTCACAGTTTCTCACTTTTGTTTTTGATGACCTTGACTGTTTTGAGAATTACTGGTCAGACATTCTGTACAATGGCCCTCTATTTGAATTTGTCTGATGTTTTCCTCATAAATAGACTGAGGTTACCAGTTTCTGAGAGGAAGGACCAAATGTCAAAGTGCCATGTTCATATTAAGAGGATAAATTGAGTGGGCTTCCCAGGTGTCACTCATGATATAGAACCCACCTGTCAATGCAGGTAGACATAAAAAACACAGGTGCATCCCTGGGTCTGGAAGATTCCCTGGAGGAAGGTGAGGCAAGCCACTCCAGTATTCTTGCCTAGAACAGGCTGCAGTGCACAGGGTCGCAACAAGTTGGACATGACTGAAGCAAATTAGGATGCATGCAAGGGTGCATAAATGATTTTCACTGCTAACATTGACCTTTGACCATCTTATGAAGCAATGCTTTTCATATGTCTCCATCATATGCTTACTCTCTTTTTACTCCCCTTCCCATGCATGCATGTGTTCTATACTATATTCTTTAGAAGGAGGTTGCAATGCCTAGAACATCTTTAAGGACTGGGAAGTCATACTCTTCTTCCTTTAGGTTATAGCAGTTTCAGAAATTATTTGGAATACTCCCACATGGTATATTTGTCTCTTCTCTCAGATTATTTATTTATTTATTCAATTATTGGTTTATATCAATATGGAATAATGGATATTTGTTTTATGCCTTGGCATACAATCCAAATACTCCAGTACTATTTTATTTGTTGTTCGTTCAAGTTTTTCTGGTTTTGTCCATTGAAAATTCTTTTAGATAGCTTCCTGTGTCCTTTTGACTTTCACTCATTGATGTGTTTTATTATTATTTTTGAGCATTTTCTTACTTTCTAACACTGCAATATCTTTGACACTCACATTATGCATTAGTATCCCTGTCTTAGAATCAGTCATTTCTCCAAGAAATTGTTTTCTTTAATTGGAGAATGGTTGTAAAACTCAAATACTGGATGCTAGATGTCTTTGCTTTTGCTGGGATTTCAGTGCTGTTAGTCCATTTTCACAGACAAAGTAAGGAAATATTCTAGCCCCTATATATACATATATATTCATAATGATTTTTATATGCGACTATCTGTATATAAGAAGCCTTTTGATAAAGGTGAAAAAGGAGAGTGAAAAAGCTGGTTAAAACTCAACATTCAAAAAACAAAGATCATGGTATCTGGTCCCATCATTTCATGGGAAATAGTTTGGGAATAATTGGAAACAGTGACAGATTTTATTTTCTTGGGCTCCAAAATCACTGTGCATGGTGACTGCATCCACAAAATTAAAAAAAAAAAAAAAAACACTCCTTAGAAGAAAAACTATGACAAACCTAGACAGCATATTAAAAAGCAGAGACATCACTTTGACAACAAAGGTCTGTATAGTCAAGGCTATGGTTTTTCCAGTAGTCCTGTATGGATGTGAGAGTAGGACTGTAAAGAAAGCAGAGGGCTGAAGAATCGATGTTTTCAAATTGTGGTGCTGGAGAAGACTCTTGAGAGTCCCTTAGACTTGAAGGAGATCAAAAGAGTCAATCCTAAAGGAAATCAACCCTGAATATTCGTTGGAAGGACTGATGCTGAAGCTGAAGCTCTAATACTTTGGCTACCTGACATGAAAAGCTGACTCATTGGAAAAGACCCTGATGCTGGGAAAGATTGAGGGCAAGAGGAGAAGGGATGACAGAGGATGAGATGTTTGGATGACATCATCGACTCAATGGACATGAGATCGAGCAAGTTCTGGGAGATAGTATAGGACAGGGAAGCCTGGGAGCTGGAGGCCATGGGTCCACAAAGAGTCAGACATGACTGAGCAACTGAACAATAAATAGGAATTTATACTAATGTATAAAGTAATCCATTACTATATGTATGATTCTTCCCTCTTCCCTTTCTTTATTTGTAATTTCTCATTTGTACAATTAGTAAACTGGCTCCCACCATCTGCCATCTATTGATAGTTACTTGTTTGAATTCCAGTATGCATATACAGCAGATTCAAAATTGTTGACTCATTTCCCATTGAAAAAACTTCATCAACTAAAGAACAGTACTTGTGTGCGCTTCCTTTCACCGTTAGTCTCACAAATCCGACTCATCTGCAGTTAATTAGGTCAGTGCCTTCTGTCCCTATTCCCTTCAGTTGTTTCATATATTTGTAATACAGTTACATTGCTTTGTCACACTCTGAGTTTTTTTCTGGGAGTTATCCAACCTCTTAAATATTTTTGATTGCATTTATTAAAGTTTACTTTGTAAAGTTCTGTGAATGTTGACAAATGGACAATGTCATATAACATCATTGTAATACCATACAGAATAGTTTCATTATACTGAAACTTTTTATATATTATAAATATTTTACCACACATAAAAAATTCGTTGTGTCTTCCATATTCATATTTCATGCCCTTGTTTTGAATCCTCAACATCACTGATATTTTTTATTCTATAGTTTTGCCTTTTCTAGAATGTTATATAATTGAAAACAAATAATATACACCCTTTTGCAGACTAACTTCTGTCACTTAGCAATATGCATTTCAGATTCATTCATGTCATTTTGTGGCTTGATAGCTCAATTTTTGGCTTATGAAAAACTGTCCATTGTATGGCTATACCACACTTTTTTTTTTTTTAAATCCATTCACCTGTTAAAGGACATTTGGCTCCTTCTAGGTTTGGTTACTATGAATGAGGCAGCTGTAAATATAAGTTACACGGTTTTGGGTGTACATAAGTTTTAGAACAGTTCAAATACCCAGAAGTGTGATTGCTGGATCACATAGTAAGATTATGTTTGTAAGAAACTACCAAACTCTCTTCCAGAGTGGCCATATATTTTATATTCCAATCAAGAATGAATAAGAATTTCTCTTGCTTCACAACTTCACCATCAACTACTACCATCAGTTTTTTTGTATTTTAACCATTTTAATAGGTATGTAATGGGATCTTCTTGTTTTAACTTGAAACTTTCTAATTATAAATAATGTTGAGCTTCATTTGTTATATGCTTATTTATCATTCTGCACATCTTGTTTGATGAGGTGTCTGTTCAGATATTTTCCATTTTTAAAAAAAGGATTGTCTATTTTTTTACTACTGAGTTTTTAGAGTTCTTTGTTTAGTTTGGATAACAGTCCACAAACTAATCTGTGTTTGGCAAAGTTGTTTTTCCAGTCTCTTAACAGTGTCTTTTGAAGAGATTTTTATTTTAGTGACGCCCAACCTAACAGTCTAAGCCACCAGGGAAATAATAACCTAATAGTTTTTCTTTTTCCTTCATAGATTATGCTTTTGTCTTTCATCTACAACTTATTCAGATACCATTCCATACATGCACTATGAAGCTATGATAATAATATTAGGAAAATATGAAAAAATGATAAATGAAAAATGGTGTTGCCACTGTGGAAATAGTTTGCCCATCCCTTGAAAAGTTATACATGGAATTTCATATGACCTAGCAATTTTACTTCTAAATATAAATTCAAAAGAACTGAAAACAGGTATTGAAGCAAATTCTTGTACATGAATGCTTATAGTAGCATTGTTCACAATATCCATTAACAGATGAATGAATAAACAAAAGTGTCATATTTATAGAATAAAATATTATTCAGAAAAAAAAGAATGAAGTACAAATATATGCTTCAACATAGATGATTGTTGAAAACATGTTAAGTGGAAGAAGCCAACTATGAAAGATCACATATTGCATAATTCCATTTACATGAAATATACCAAATATGTAAATCAATAGAAACCTAAAGCAAATGAGTGGTTGTAGGTGAATGGGGAGTGACAGATTAACCAGTACAGGATTTCCTTTTGGGATGATTAAAAATTTTAGAACTAGATAGAGATGATAGTTGTACAACATTATGAATGTACTAAGTGCTTCTAAACTGTACACTTTAAAGTGGTTAATTTCAAGTCATGTGAATGAATTTTGTCTCAAAAGAAAAAAAAAAAAAACTGACAGGAAGAATAAAAAATCTCATTGCCAAATTCAAGGTCACTTAGTTATTCTCTTATGTTCTCTTCTAGAAATTTTTTAGTTTTATCTATTTTTGTTTAGTGTTTTAAACAAAAACATATTTTAAAACAACAATAAATGTTCCAATCTAAATATATTTTAGAGCATATTTTCTTGGTTACCTAATAACTAACTAGTTCTGTATATTCTTTTTTAAACAACTTAATGCAATTAGAATTTAGCAAAATATATTTTGATACATTAATTTTACTTTGCTAGATTCTTCATTTATTGTAATATAGCTATGTTTGCTTGTATAATAAATGATTTCTAAAGTTTTTAAATAAAAGGTAAGTTTGCAGGGCAATGTATGGAATAAAACAGGAAACATTAGTTTATGGTGTCTATTATAAATTAAAATGTATAGAAATCAAAATTTTTTAATTGCCATAATGAAAGGTAAGTTTAATTAGTGTGTTAATTAAAAATATTTACATCTCCTTATATCTCCCTAATCATTGACTTTGTATTATAAACATACAAAATTAAAATTATAATAAATTACAAAGAAAAATTTATTATCAAACCAAATCAAAATGATATTTTTTCCAGTTTGACTGTCCTCTTTGAAATAGAAAGAACATTATAAAAGTGCAAAGCATGTTCAGAGAGATCAAACCAGAATTTACATTTTACTTTACATTAGGAACCTGAAAACTAATATTAGGAGGCTGGAGCCACCCTCAGTTGTGGTATTAGTAAAGTCATTGTGAGTTAATTTTGATATTTATTTTCCTTTCGTCCCATTTTCACCTGAAAATAAATCTCTGAATCATCTAAAGTATTATATTTTGCTGTTTGTATTGCACAACTAAGTTCATTAAATTTAGAAAAGGAAATTACTAAGTAAAAGTTATTCAAAGCAAAGAGCATGAAAGCATTAGTAATATCATTAGAGTGATCTTCTTTTTTGCAGTCTAGCTAGAACTGGTAGCCCTTCATTAGAAGGAGCTAACTAGGTAATTAGATAACTTATATTTTCCACTGAATATTTTATATGATATTGGGATATTTGGGGTATTCATATATTATATTTAATATCTGCCATTTTTTTCCAGAAGCCATGAAGACATTAACTTAATTAATTGTAAGGATATGTTTCAGGTAATATAAGAAAGATACATGGTTCTAAACAAGGCTGTTTCATTATTTACGGGGGACAAAATAATTGGAGGAAAAGAAGATGAATTTACTAAGAATGCATATGAATAGCTACAGTAGCTTCAACAACAGGAATAAGTATATCCAGCATATCTGAAATCCTTAGAAATAAAGATTTCAGAATACCTTAGATTTTTCAGACATTTTCTATACAGAGTCGTGAATCCCTTTCTGGCATGTTGGGCTTAATGATCTCATATAGCTCTTTGGCACATACTTTTCTTGAAACAAATCATATACCATGACCTATGGTTAGCCTCAGCTTTACCTGCTTCTTGCTCTAATCTCCCTCTTTCTATTTTTCGTTTAATCTAAGATTACATTCTCACTTGAATTACTACATCATTCTGAAAATACTAAAGCTGTTTTCTTGCTAAGACCTGAATAGGGAATACACGATCTTTTAGAAGGTATTCACTCTGATCTGACAAAAATAGTAAATTGTTCTGTGTTATCCCCTATGCTGTTTCCTGGCAGAGTTACCACATATCTGTCAGAGGCTCATGATAGGACTTAATTAAAATGTGATAAAATCCATAATGTTCAAATCTTTCTTTGAACAACATTCATTTCTGTTTCTAATATATGCCCAATTCTTGACCCAAATTCTCAACAAATGTTGAAGTCTGAGAAAGCCAATAGATTTCACTCTTCTTCTGCTTCCTGATAATAGAGATGAAGTCACAGGAAGAGATCATTTTCCTGATGATATGTTTCCACCCCCACCATCACATGTGGTGAGATTGGCTTGACTTGGTTGGATCTAGTGTGATGGCTTCAATTTGGGCACTTGGGCATTTCTTAGGCATTCTCATGACAAGGCAATAATACAGACTGATCTCTCACAAGGCAGCATAAGGCAAAACGTTCAAAAGTAGCAATGACTATAAGTAAACTTTAAGTAATCCAGATACTTAAAGTTAGGAGTGGTTACGAGCTCCACATTTGGGTTGATTACCCACCTGCCTAACTCAAATTTACTGAATAAGTAGGATGGAGAAAAAGAAAGATTGTACACCACACATCCCAAACATCAAATTTAAAGTAAGTCACCTCCCTTGTTGAATAAATTGAATAAGTACATGATCATGACTGTGGATCTCACCCTTTGACATGTATAAGCAATAATGAACTAAGTGTTGCATACGTTTAATAGAGGAAAGAAGTACAGATTTTTACAAGCCAGGCATCTGTAGCAGGTGTGTCAGTGGAATCTTCTTCCTTTTCCTAGTACAGCTGCACATGTTTCTGGCAGGCAGCTTGAATTTGTGCCACTCAAACTCAGTGATTTCATTTGCTTGGCTCTAGATTCTGGCATGTCTGTGCATAAATTGTTAACTTTATTAGAGCTATAAAAGGCCTGAGTGTTAACATCAAGCATGCAGATGCAGTTCTCCCTTAGCCAAGCACACTTCCTGGACCACCACAATAGTGCAGCTGCAACCATTGTGAGCCATTAGCAGTGACATTCTGTAAATCTTAATCTGTTAACCAGTGGCACTGTCCTAAGTTGATACAAGGTAAACATTTGCTATTTCAATTAGCTAGTGGGTAGAGCTCTATAAATACTCTATTTTTTCCACTAGAGTCTAAGTGATGCATTTGAAGTCAAAATATATACAGAAATTGGTAACATATAATTGCTAATTTAGTATTAAATTGGTGACTTTTTTAACAGCTTGTGTGTTTTGATTTCTCAAAGTGTTTTACTTGAAAAATGGAGAATTATTTTGAAGTCAGAACTTCTTACTGATTTTTTTAATTTATTATTATTATTTATTTATTTTAATAAGTAGTAAAAATGATAAAAATTATTTATGTATTTATTTTTATTTCTACTAATTCTAATGATAGGAGACTTGTTATCCTTGAAGGGAAAATCTGTGGATTCTCTTTATCTTTTTGGTTCCTGAAAATTGATTCACATTTCTTCAGATCATTCTGTGGAACAGTGCCATGAAGAATAGAATCAGTAAAGATATGGTACATTAATATCAATTATAAATACTATAAGGTATCAGTGTCAGACTTTGATAAGCAAAGGAGCAATAAGCCAAACGTGATCATGATACTAATTTATTTCAAATGTTTACTAGAAAACTGGTGTTGACTGAAAAAGATCTTGGTTTGAGGCAATATACCTTCATAAATGTTGAAGACATTAACACAGAGACATTTAACATATTAATTGAATATCATAAAGATTAGGGCATCCTTTCTCAGACTATTTATTTCTTTTTAACCTGGTGTGTGTTATTTATGTACTATCCCCAAGGATTACAAAGGTAGACAAAATATATGGTTTCTGTCCTCCCTCATGGAACTTGTATTCAGTCTTATTGCTTACCATGGTTACTAAAAGAACTTTGTAATTTACAGAATGCCATTTTTCTAAATATGATTACAATTATAACTCTCTAAATCAGTAAGGGTTTATTTCTTTTAAGTTTTCTATGACTGCTAAGGGCTTTCCCAGTGGCCCTAGTGGTAAAGATTTGCTGCTGTAATAAACTACACACATTTGTGGCACTTACAAGCACACGTTAATCTTACAGTTCTGGAGGTCTGAAGACCTAAAATCAAATTTTCAACAAGCTAGGCTCCTTTTGGACCCTCAGTGGAAGAATCCATTTCCTTTCCTTTTCCAGTTTCTAGATAAATCCTACATTCCTTATTCCTTGGCTTGTTATCTTCCTCCATTTTCAAAGTCTGGATTCAGTACAGTTCATTGCAGTCACTCAGTCGCGTTTAACTCTTTGCAATCCCATGGATTTCAGCACACCAGGCTTCCCTGTCCTGTCTGTCACCAACTCCCAGAGCCTACTCAAACTCATGTCCATCATGTCGGTGATGCCATCCAATCATCCCATCCTCTGTCATCCCCTTCTCTTCCCACATTCAATCTTTCCCAGCATCAGGGTCTTTTCCATTGAGTCAGTTCTTTGCATCAGGTGGCCAATGTATTGGAGTTTCAGCTTCATCATCAGTCCTTCCAATGAATATTCAGGACTGATCTCCTTTAGGATGGACTGGTTGGATCTCCTTGCTGTCCAAGCGACTCTCAAAAGTCTTCTCCAACACCACACTTCAAAAGCATCAATTCTTTCTTTGTCACCTCTCTCTTTCTTTCTCATCTCAGCTTCTATTTCTCTCTTTCTCACCTCAGCTTCTATTGCCACATCTTCTTTTCTAACTTTGTTCCTCTTGTGTTCATGTATAAGACTGTTGTGATTACACTGGTTTATTGACTAGAAGACTAGTCTGCTGATCTCAAATTCTTAACTTAGTCATAACTGGGGTGGCTCAGAGGTAAAGAATCCACCTGCAATGCAGGATATACAGGAGACCTGGGTTCAATCCCTGGGCCAGGAAGATTCCTTGGAGGAGGAAATGGCAATCCACTCCAGTATTTTTGCTTGGACTATTGCATGGACAGAGGAGCCTGGCAGGCTATAGCCCATAGGGTTGCAGAGTCGGACATTACTGAAGTGATTTAGTCCATCCAGTTGCAACTGGAAAGTCTCTTTTCCTATGAAAGGCAACATATTTTAAAGTTCCAGGGATAGGAATGTAGACATCTTCAATGAGCTATTATTTTGCCTATCACAGACTCTATATCAGGGAGACTCATTTATTTGTAAGTTGATAATCTATTATATATTAATACAACATGTGGATGAAAAGTCCAATTATCTAAATATTTTTCTTCAATATCTTACAGCCTGACAATTTTTGAAATAAACTGGATGATGGAATAAAGTTTAATTTTTTTTTCTCACAAGTTGGCTGATGCATCTATATTTATGTACATTTATCTTCATGAAACTTCATAACTTTTGTACTGAAATGGTAAGAAAAGTCATTTATGTCTCCCAACCTTAGTTTTTAATTTTCACAATTCATTAAAATGATGTCTTAATGAGCCATTTATTTGCTTTTTAATCTGGCTCTTTTTTTCTAGATAGCTGAATAAGAATATGCGCTTAATCACTCACTCATGTCTGACTCTTTGCGACCCCATGGACTGTAGCCCACCAGGATCCTCTGTCCATGGTGATTCTCCAGGCAAGAATACTGGAGTGGGTTGACACGCCCTCCTCCAGGGGATCTTCCCAACCCAGGGATTGAACCCAGGTCTCCTGCATTGCAGGTGGATTCTTTACCATTGAGCCAGGGATTTGAATTACATTAATTTCATTAAGACTAGAGAAATTAACTATTTTAGTTGTCTCTACCTGTGATGGCTAACTTTCTGTTTCAAGTTGGATGGGTCATAGTGTCCAGATATTTGGTTAAATATGTACATGTTTCTGTGAGAAGTTTTGGAGATTTACATTTAAATTGATGGACTTTTGGTAAAGCAGATTGTCTTCCATATGCAGATGGACCTCTATTAAAAGAAAGCCAATCAGCTGAAGGCTTGAGTAGAACAAATGACTGACCTCCTATGAGAGAGAGGCATTTCTGCAGCAGACTGCATTTGGATTTGAGCTGCACCTTTTTTCTGAGTCTTAAGCTTGTTGGCCTCCCTTATCAGATTTTGATTTTGCCAAGCATCCACAATTGTGTGAGCCAACTCTTTAGAATAAACCTCTTTCTACATATATACACATCCTATTGGTTTTCATCTTTGGAGAACTCTAACATATTACCTAAGATTAAAGTTATCTGCAGTTTGTGGTAAGCAGCTTAAATTCTTATAAAACAACATGAAAGTGAAAGTGAAGTTGCTCAATCATGTCCGACTCTTTGCGACCCCATGGACTGTAGCCTACCAGGCTTCTCTGTCCGTGTGATTTTCCAGGCAACAGTACTGGAGTGGGTTGACATTTCCTTCTCCAGGGGATCTTCCTGACCCAGGGATCGAACTAGTGTTTCCCACATTATAGGTAGACGCTTTTACTGTAGTTATCTATTGTTGCATACTTAACATGCCAAAACATAGCAATAAACATTATTGTCACACATACATACATATGACATGCATTACTGTCATACAACCTGTTCTGTGGGTTAAGAATCTGGCAGAAGCTTAGATGACTGATTCTCATTTAGAGTCTTTCATAAAACTGCAACCAGGTGTTATGTTAGTCAAGTCTGCAGTCATTTGGGGTTTGACTGACTGGAGGTTCAGATTTTAAGTTCAGTCACATGGTGACTGGCTGGAAGCTTCAGTCATTGCTGCTTGAGCCTTAGTACATAAGTACTCAACATTTGTGGTTGGCTTCTCTCTGGGCATTTTGTTTAAGAGATAGAAAGCACAACTATACTACCTAATATGGCCTAGTATTCTAGTTATCAGAGAAGGCAATGGCACCCCACTCCAGTACTCTTGCTTGGAAAATCCCACTATCACCATTGACTAGTTATTCATTAAAAATAGCCATTCCATACTCAAAAAGTGGGAAATACATGAGGACATAAATATCTAAAGGATAGGAATCATTGGAACCATCCTGAATGCTGGCTACCAATATTTTCAGAGGAGTAAAGGGCTTTGAAAGGCTAAATACCTATGCCCTGTGGTTTAAACAATAATGAACAGGAGTTGGCAAGCTACATCTTGTCAGTCAAATCCATTCCAAAACTTTCTTTCTATGGCATTTGATCTAAGAATGTGTTTTCACACTGTTAGGGGGTTTAAAAAAAAGAAAATCTGATAGCAACCATATGAGGTTAGAAAAGCTTAAAACATTTACTATCTGATTCTTTATAGAAAACTCTGCTGATCCTCGGTTGTCAGAAACAATATTTGTGACAATATCAGTATCATCACAGTTATATGAAATAAGAAAATATGAATTTGCTAATTATATTATCTTAGGACTACACTTTTGTTTTCATTTATATAAGTCAGCAATAAACATTTGTAATTACTGTTGGTTTTTTGTTGTTTTAAAAATATTTTTACAATATCAACTGACATTAGTAATCAAAGACACTACTGACAACTCAAAAATGAAACCATTTTCTTTTAGAAAGCCCTTGGTATCAAATTCACACTAAATTTCATTCTTTTCTTAGCAAAGCCAACTCTAGAGTAGAATAAGCACAGAAGAGCCATAAATGATACTGCTCTCAGTGTTTCAGCATTCCTTATATATAGTTCAATCCCTTCGCCTGGCTTCCACCACTCTTGTTTGGGGGCTACTATGTTCATAGAGTCTTCTTGTGTTTAGTTCTCAGAATAACCATTATGCTGTGGTATCAGTATTGCAAAAACCAAGTTTCACTCCAAAGATGTTTATTCCTATTGATCTGAGGTTCAACGCTATGAAACATTTCTCCACTGTATGGAAACATAAAGTTAAAACATATTTGTTAAAAGCTATATGTTAAATAATATTTTATTTATTGTGTGTGTCACTAAGAAATAAAAAAGGCTCACAGTGAAATTAACAGGTCAGTGGGGGAACCTATCTTTGCAAATGTAAACTTAGCTAACAATCAAGCAAGTATGAATAACATGCTAAGTCTAGAAAACATGTCCAGTCAAATCTCCTACCTTTTCAAAGTAAGTCACTGTGTGATATTTGAGTTTATGGTCATGATAGAATTTGTTTAATTACATGAATGCTGGACTTATTTTTCAGACAGAAGTAGAGGAACATAAAAGGTTTCCCAGGTGATGTAGTGGTAAAGAATCATCTTCCCAATGCAGGAGATGCAAGAGATGTGGGTTTGATCCCGGAGCTGGGAAGATATCCTGGAGTAGGAAATGGCAACCCACTCCACTTTATTGCTTGGAAAATTCCATGGGCAGAGGTTCCTATAGCCCGCTACAGTTCATGGGGTTGTGAAGAGTCATACATGACTGAGCATGCACACAGTCACAGGGAAATAAAACTCAGTATTTGATTTTGCCTTATTCACCATTAATATATATATTATATTTAGCACCAACAGCTCAGGATGACTAAGAATTTAATTATCCCAAACCTATTTCCAGAAAGCACTGGTAATTATTCATAACATAAAAATTAAAGATAAGAGCCACTGCTGTGATGATACCTTGAATATCTTCATCTTCCTTAAACAGCTGTCCAGCTAACATAATGCAACTGAACTGGTGAGAAATTAAACCCCTTCTTGTTGCAGATGCTATGAATGAAGCCATGAGACACTATCAGAAAGAATGAAACAAATTATTATTTAAAAATGAATTTGTTTTGTGCTTAATTACTTTTTATTCCTACATACAGTGGTAATGATGCTTATATTAAATCATTTCCTCAAACAATAAACCAAACAGTATTCAGGCTTTTAAAAGTTGTTTTTCTTTTTCTATGTAAGCTAATTTATTTGGTTTCTTAAGGTAGAGCTCCTCTGTATATTTGATGTATATGCTTTTGTGAAACTGAATATTAGAAAAGAGCAAGGAAGTTGCTGGAAATAAAACCTTTTTTCCAATCCTTTCCAAAATTTAGTTAACCCTCATTCCAACTTTATCAAAGCAATTATCTGATACATGTGAAAGTTAAATTGGTATAAGTATAAATGTATATTTTCAGGTCTGTCTGAAATTTCTATCTGATTTGAACACTGGAAATGCTTCTTTAAAAGGTAGATTTATTTGTGGTCTTCTTACTAGAAAATCTAATGTCATACATTTATTTCAGGCAGGAAGAATTTTCTGAAAAGAACACTGAAGAACTAAAGGCATGATGAAGTATTCAGTTCTAAAAGTTCCCAGACAATTTGAAAATGTCAGGACACACATTATTCCATTTATATTAAATAACCTGTCAGCCCAGAACATTTGTGAAAAATAACGGTGGTTATTTGTTTGGTATTTCCATTGTCTCTTCATTTAACTCAAAATGGCTCTCCTCCACCCAGAGCATACAGTAAAAAAATTCTTTAAAACCATGTAGTCATGTAACAACATTGTTAATATTTAAACTCTAAGAAAGCTAGTGATGTTATCTTTACTATAGACTGAATGGCTGTGTTCTACCAAAATTCATACACTGAAACTTAATGCCCAATGTGATGTTATTATTAGTGAAACCTTCAGAGGTGACTTAGTCATAAGGGTGGTGTCCACATGAATGGGATTAGTGCCCTTTTTAGGAGACCCCAGACAGCTCCATCACCCCTTTCCCACGTGAAGACATAGCAAAAAGACTGATGTCTATGAACCAGGTAGCAGTTTCTCACCAGACACAAACCTTTTGGCACCTAAATCTTGGATTTGCCAGTCTCCCAGACTATAAGAAATGAATTTCAGTTGTTTATATGTCACCTAGCCTTGGAATTGTTTTCTATAAGCAGCTTGAATGGACTAAGACAGTATTGTAACTCAAAAACTAGTCAAAAATATAGAATATGAATAGAAAGTAATATCACAAAAAAAGAGTATTAAACTAAAGAGAAAATAACCTTCATATGACACATACAGTCTAGCTATGGTACTGTGAACATATACATACTATTTATATTAATAACATCTAATCTAATTCACCTAATAACATTTTATAATAATACACATTGTTTCAGCTGAACCTGTGGGCATAATTTTCATTTTAATTGGAGTATAATTGCTTTACAATGTTATATTAGTTTCTGCTCTACAACAAAGTGAGTCAGCTATATGTATTCATATATCCTCTCCCTCTGGGACCTCCCTCACACTCCATCCCATTCTACCACCAATCTAGGTCACCACAGAGCACCAAACTGAGCTTCCTGCATTATAAGGCAGTTTACTACTAGCTATCTGTTTTACAAATGCAGTGCACTTGTCAATCCCAATCTCCCAATTTATCCCATTCCCCATTTCCTCCCTAGGTGTCCAGATTTTTTTCTCTACATCTGCTTTGCAAATAGGTTCTTCTGTACTATTTTTCTAGATTCCATACATAAGCATTGTTTTTATCTTTTTGACTTACTTTATTCGGTATAAAGATTCTAGGTCTATCCATGATCTGATATTATTCATTTTTATGACAGAGTAATATTCCACTGTGTATGTATATATATGTGTATATACACACAGTGTATGTATGTATGTATATACACACAGTGTATACACACTTGATGCATGTATAAATGTATACATACGTATACATATATATGTATGTATATACATATATACATACATACACACATCTTCTTTATCTATTCATCTGCCAATAGACATTTAGGTTGATTCCATATCCTGGTTATTATAAATAGTGGGGTTCCTGTCCCCATAAGTTTCTCCATAGTGGCTATATCAATTTCCATTCTCTTTTTGGTTAAGGTGTCTTGAAAATTAAACTTAAGACATCATACTAGGCAGACACTGTATGAGAAACAGAGAAAGGCTCTTTAAGACATGGTGCCTGACTTGTCAAGCAGAAATCACGAGTAAAATGAAGAGAATAGAAAGAAGTCAAAATAAAAGCCAAGATATAAGGCCAGCATATAAAGGTGAAAAGAGATAGATCTGTGATGTTCCTGAGAACTGAGGTTAAAATTAATGAGGATATAAGGAAAGAAAATGGATTTTCAGCAATATATGTGAATCATAAACCATGCATAAACCATGGACAGTGAATATTCTGAAATATCCTCCAGGTAAAAATTCACAGTCGATAGAGTCGCAAATAGTCAGACACGACTTAGCAATTCAAGAGCAACAACAAAAATTAGCAATATGAAAATGAGTATAATACAGTCATTAGATATTTAAGAACACAGCTATATTAACAAATAAGGACTGTCTTAGTCCCTTTGGGCTACTTCTGAAAGAGATGGGAATACCAGACCACCTGACCTGCTTCTTGAGAAATCAGTACCAGGTCAGGAAGCAACACTTAGAACTGGACACGGAACAACTGACTGGTTCCAAACAGGAAAAGGAGTACATCAAGGCTGTATATCATCACTGTGCTTATTTAACTTCTATGCAGAGTACATCATGAGAAATGCTGGGCTGGATGAAGCACAAGCTGGAATCAAGATTGCTGGGAGAAATATCAATAACCTCAGATATGCAGATGACACTACCATTATGGCAGAAAAATGAAGAAGCACTAAAGAGCCTCTTGATGAAAGTGAAAGAGAAGAGTTAGAAAGTTGGCCTAAAGCTCAATATTCAGAAAACTAAGATCATTGCATCCAGTCCCATCACGTCATGGGAAATAGATGGGGAAACAGTGGAAACAGTGACTGACTTTATTTTGGGGGGCTCCAAAATCACTGCAGATGGTGATTGCAGCCATGAAATTAAAAGACCAACCAGAGATCCAACCAGTCCATTCTAAAGGAGATCAGTCCTGGGTGTTCATTGGAAGGACTGATACTAAAGCTGAAACTCCAGTACTTTGGCCACCTCATGTGAAGAGTTGACTCATTGGAAAAGACTCTGATGCTGAGAGGGATTGGGGGCAGGAGGAGAAGGGGATGACAGAAGATGAGATGGCTGGATGGCATCACCGACTCGATGGACATGAGTTTGAGTGAACTCTGGGAGTTGGTGATGTACAGGGCAGCCCAGCGTGCTGCGTTTCATGGGGTCGCAAAGAGTTGGACATGACTGAGTGACTGAACTGAAATGAACTGAATCTCTTCAAAGAGGTCTTTAAGAGGTATAAAATAATTTATACTATCTGATGATTCAAATTGAATAAAATTAAAATGGTCATAAATTGTTATGAGTCTGGCAGAAGTAAAACAAAACCTTTCCAGAGAAAGACTCCCTCAAACAAAGCTAGTAATATTCCCTAGAAAACTTTACTGCTGATGATAGCAGATATTGGAACTATTGATTAAAAAGTAGAAAATTTTTATCAATACAAAAAGAAAAAGCTAAAGTTTGGAAAACTTTAATATACCTCAAATAAATGAAAATTCAAAAACAGTATTTCTGAAATAATAAAATATTCAAGTCTATACAAAAATGTAAATGTGATCTAACAAACTAGTGTGATTAAGCTTATTGACAAGTAATTCTAAGTTTATAAGTACGTAATTCCATTAGAAGAGCAAAGCCTGCAAATCAAAAGAAGAATAATAAAGAAAAAAGCCTAAAATAATATGTGAATAAAGTTATTCAATGAAAATGTATTTTATAAAATATTTACAATAATAATAATACTAGTAATTAGAACTAACACCCAAAAAAAGATGTCCTTTTCACTAAAAGGGACTGGAATGAAAAAGTAGGAAGTCAAGAAACACCTGGAGTAACAGGCAAATTCATCCTTGGAGTACAGAATGAAGCAGGGCAAAGGTTTATAGAGTTTTGCCAAGAGAATGGACTGGTCATAGCAAACACCCTCTTCTAAAAACACAAGAGAAGACTCTACACATGGACATCACCAGATGGCGAACAATGAAATCAGATTGTTTATATTCTTTGCAGCCAAAGATGGAGAAGCTCTATACAGTCAGCAAAAACAAGACCAGGAGCTAACTGTGGCTCAGATCATGAACTCCTTATTGCCAAATTCAGACTTAAACTGACAAAGTAGGGAAAACCATGGATGACCATTCACGTATAACCTAAATCAAATCCGTAATGATTATACAGGGATTTGAGAAATAGATTTAAGGGACTAGATCTGATAGACAGAATGCCTGATGATGGATGGAGGTTCATGACATTGTACAGGAGACAGGGATCAAGACCATCTGTCTGAGAAGGCCTTACAAATAGCTGTGAAAAGA
This sequence comes from Bos taurus, assembly GCF_002263795.3. Taxonomy (NCBI): domain Eukaryota; kingdom Metazoa; phylum Chordata; class Mammalia; order Artiodactyla; family Bovidae; genus Bos; species Bos taurus. The sequence continues at coordinate 34,661,348 of NC_037338.1, read as the reverse complement.
AGAGAAGTGAAAAGCTAAGGAGAAATGGAAAGATATAAGCATCTGAATGAAGAGTTCCAAAGAATAGCAAGGAGAGATAAGAAAGCCTTCTTCAGCAATCAATGAAAAGAAATAGAGGAAGACAAGAATGGGAAAGACTAGAGATCTCTTCAAGAAAATTAGAGATGCCAAGGGAACATTTCATGCAAAGATAGGCTCAATAAAGGACAGAAATAGTATGGACCTAACAGAAGCAGAAGATATTAAGAAAAGGTGGCAAGAATACACAGAAGAACTGTACAAAAAAGATCTTCATGACCCAGATAATCACAATGGTGTGATCACTCACCTAGGGCCAGACATCTTGAAATGCTAAGTCAAGTGGGCCTTAGGAAGCATCACTATGAACAAAGCTAGTGGAAGCGATGGAATTCCAGTTGAGCTATTTAAAATCCTTAAAGATGATGCTGTGAAAGTGATGCACTCAATATGCCAGCACATTTGGAAAACTCAGCAGTGGCCACAGGACTGGAAAAGGTAAGTTTTCATTCCAATCCCAAAGAAAGGCAATGCCAAAAATGCTCAAACTACCACACAATTGCACTCATCTCACATACTAGTAAAGTAGTGCACAAAATTCTCCAAGCCAGGCTTCATCAATATATGAACTGTGAACTTCCTGATGTTCACGCTGGTTTTAGAAAAGGCAGGAACCAGAGGTCAAATTGCCAACATCCACTGGATCATCAAAAAAGCATGAGAATTCCAGAAAAATATATATTTCTGCTTCATTGACTATGCCAAAGCCTCTGACTCTGTGGATCACAATAAACTGTGGAAAATTCTGAAAGAGATGGGAATACCAGACCACCTGACCTTCCTCTTGAGAAACCTGTATGCAGTCAGGAAGCAACAGTTAGAGCTGGATGTGGAACAACAGACTGGTTCCAAATAGGAAAAGGAGTACGTCAAGGCTGTATATTGTCTCCCTGTTTATTTAACTTCTTTGCAGAGTACATCATGAGAAACACTGGGCTGGAGGAAACACAAGCTGGAATCAGGATTGCCGGGAGAAATATCAATAACCTCAGATATGAGGATGACACCATCCTTATGGTAGAAAGTGAAGAACTAAAGAGCCTCTTGATGAAAGTGAAAGAGGAGAGTGAAAAAGTTGGCTTAAGGCTCAACATTCAGAAAACGAAGATCATGGCATCTGGTCCCATCACTCATGGCAAATAGATGGGGAAACAGTGGAAACAGTGGCTGACTTTGTATTTTGAGGCTCTAAAATCACTGCAGATGGTGATTGCAGCCACAAAATTAAAAGACGCTTACTCCTTGGAAGAAAAGTTATGACCAACCTAGACAGCATATTAAAAAGCAGAGACATTACATTGTTTACAGATGTCCGTTTAGTCAGGGTTATGGTTTTTCTGGTAATCGTGTATCTATATGAGCATTGGACTATAAAGGAAGCTGAGTGCCAAAGAATTGATGCTTTTGAACTGCGGTGTTGGAGAAGAGTCTTGAGAGTCCCTTGGGCTGCAAGGAGATCAAACCAGTCCATCCTAAAGGAGACCAGTCCTGGGTGTTCGTTGGAAGGACTGATGTTGAAGCTGAAACTCCAATACTTTGGCCACCTGATGTGAAGAGCTGACTCATTTGAAAAGACCTTGATGCTGGGAAAGACTGAGGGCAGGAGGAGAAGGGGACGACAGAGGATGAGATGGTTGGATGCTATCACCGACTCAATGGACATGAGTTTGGGTGAACTCCAGAGTTGGTGATGGACAAAGTGGCCTGGCATGCTGCAGTTCATGGGGTCACAAAGAGTCGGACACAACTGAGCCACTGAACTGAACTGAATTAGCATTTATAAAGTTTCTATCTGCCAGGTATCAATTCTGTGTTTATTAATTCATTAATAAAGCACTTCATGTGGAGTACAGTTAACATTATAGTTTAAATTTAGGAAAAATAAGGAGAGAACTATCTGAGGTTTACTTTGTAAAAATATTAGCAAAAATGTTGAACCACTGCTAAAATTAATCAAGAAAAAATAGAAGGTACAAATACATAATATTAAGATAAAAAATAGAAAATATAACATTTAGTGCTGATAATAAAAGTTACACATATAGTTTGAATAATTTATGCTACTTAATTATCATGAAGTAGATTTTTTAAAAACTGAGATCTATCAAGTTGACTCAAAATAAAGATAAAATTTGAATAAATTAATAGCCATTTTAAAAAATCATCTTAGTAGGAGAAGACAATCGCAAGCTACTCCAGTACTCTTGCCTGGAAAATCCCATGGATGGAGGAGCCTGGTAGGCTGCAGTCCATGGGGTTGCTAGGAGTGGGACACGACTGAATGTCTTCACTTTCACGCATTGGAGAAGGAAATGGCAACCCACTCCTGTGTTCTTGCCTGGAGAATCCCAGGGACAGGGGAGCCTAGTGGGCTGCCATCCATGGGGCCGCACAGAGTTGGATACGACTGATCTGACTCTGTGCGACCCCATAGATGGGAAGCAGCAGCAGTACTAAAAATCCAACCACAAATTGTTCTTTCAAGTACAATTTCACAGATGATTTCTGCCAAACTTTCTTGGAAAACAGAATTTCAGTCTTATCTAAACCTTTCTAGAGAGAATAAAATGAGGTTCATTTTCTAAGGCATATATAACTTTGAATCCAACACAAGTTAATTCAGCATAAAAATTAATATTGCAAGCCAATATCACTTAGGAACATAGATATGATCATCCCAAATATAAAATTTAGATCAAAATACCCATGCATTTTGTAAAGGATCAAGATGATGCTATCTTAGAATAAAATTACGGCTTCATTTTGCAAGTTATATTAAGATAATTCATACAATATTAAATTATAGAGAATATACCATATGATTATTTTAAGAGAAACTACAATACTCTCATAAAGTTCATCTTATATTCATATTATAAAACTTAGCAAACTAGAAATAGAAAGGGACAATCTTAATACGGTAAGAGATACCTATAAAAATCTACAACAAGCATTAAAATCAATGATAAAATATTAGAGGTATTTTGTTAAAAATCAAAGAATGATAAGTATGTCTATGTTCATCTGTTCATCATGTAAGACAATTTCAAGCAATACAAATTATAAGGGGTTGAAAGCATGGGTATTTTTTAATGTCCTTGATGCAAATTTTCCATAGGACATGTTTTGCATTTTGTAAAATGGTATATAGTGGTAACACATATATCTCTTTTCTTGAAAATATTCTATTTTTATTAATGATATATTTTTGGAATACATTCATATTCATAGGTTACTCTCTATTATTATATATTTTACTTATAGTTAGTATTGTATGATATCTCCTTAGAAAAACTTCCAACTGGTCCTTTAGACCGTTATTAGAGAGTTATTAACATGGCTAGAAGCTAAAATAGCAATAAATAATATCAAATATTAAGGTACTATTTATACAAACAACAGAGCTTCCCTGGTGGCTCAAATAGTAAAGAATCTGCCTGCAGGGATGGAGACCTGGGTTTCCCTGGGTTGGGAAGATCCCCTGGAGAAGGGAATGGCTACCCACTCCAGTATTTTTGCCTAGGAAATCCCATGGATAGAGGAGCCTGGTGTGCTACATACAGCCCATGGGGTTGCAAAGAGTCAGGCACAACTGATCATTTAACACACATACAAATGATACAAAGTAATCAATAAACCCAATGAATAATATGCACATCTTTTATAGAGAGAACTGCAAAACATTAGTAATGTTCTAAAAGAACTATGCAATTCACTTAGAAAATTGTAAATAGCTCTACTTATTTTTTGCAATAAAGCAGCTCTGATAGTCAAGTTGATAATACTAAAATGATAATGATATAAAACAGTTTGCCACTAAAGTCATGTTAGAAGTATTAGAAGACAAACTAACTCTACATGAAATACATATGATAGAAATGGATCAATATTAGGAATATATAAACTGATCAAATATATTGATTTAAAAAAGGAATTCAACAAAAGTCTGGGTAAAACATAAGCATAAGCATGTAACAGAAGAGAAAGCTCAAATAATAACAAGAAAACATCAAGAGATTTCAAATCTCTCTAGTGATCATGGCAAGGAAAGATAAAACACAATTAAATACAACTTTCACTAAATTGTAATAAATTGAAAATCAGGAAGATCTATAAAATGGTTGCATAAATAGTGTCACAAAGACTTTGCAGAGCAATATGGCAATTTCTGTAAAAGTGAAGATGTGCAGACCATAAACCCCAACAGTTTTATAAACTGCCTTGTACGTGAATATACTTTGTTGATTTCGCTATAACTGCAAAAAACTGAAAAGAGTAAAAAAATCTCACTAAGAGGAAAATAGACAAATAAATTGATACCTAAGTTAGCTATATATTTTATTTATAGCCTATATTATATACTATACAATTGCATGTAAAATATATATTGTATAGTATAACATATACATTACTATATAATAATAATCTTAAGGGGTATATTATATGCATGTTTTTATAAACATTATAATATATACACATATATCTACATAGAATTTGACATTAGTGGGAAAGAATTAAATAAAGGTAACCGTAACAGTCTGCATTAAACTAACAAACAATTCACTGACCAACCAGGCTCCTCCATCCATGGAATTTTCTAGGCAAGAGTACTGGAGTGGGTTGCCATTTCCTTCTCCAAAAAGAAATATAGATACATGAATAATGCTATTGTGGACATTTTGTTCATGTCTATGAAATCTACTGGTGTGCATTTTTATTGGATATTTACCTAGAACAGGAATTACTGGATCTTATAATTACTGCTTTACATTTTTTATAGGAAAAAATTGAATGTTTTCCAAAATAACTGTACCTATTTTCATTCTCCACATTAATATATAAAAATTTCATTTGCCCCCCATCCTTGCTAATTTTGGGTTCAACTACTGGGTTGAGAAGATCTCCTGGAGAAGGGAATGGCAACCCATTCCAGTATTTTTGCCTGGAGAATCCCATGGACAGAGGAGCCTGGCAAGCTATAGTCTGTAGGGTCACAAAGAGTCATACATGACTGACTTACACTTGCTAATTTAGCATTTGGTATTCTCAGTTTTATAAAATGTAACCAAACCTACTATCTGGAATATGGTCATAATCATGTATTTTCTGTTATCTTGACTATTACTGTGCCCATCTAGTGATGCCCAAAATGTTGCTTTTATTTCTTTTTTTTTTCTTTGTTTTTTTTTTAATTTTATTTTATTTTTAAACTTTATATAATTGTATTAGTTTTGCCAAACATCAAAATGAATCCATCACGGGTATACATGTGCTCCCCCTCCTGAACCCTCCTCCCTTCTGTTTTGAACTTTAGAAACTGAAACTCACACTATTTCCTTCTCCTGTGTCCATGAAGAGTCTGAATAAATAACCTAATCTCTGTTTACTATTTGTTCACACCATTATTATCATCATAATTTAATTCAAGAATACAGAAGACAACACATATAAGCATCATCATATTCCTGATAGCTAACTTATTCTCCATAAAACTGTCTTCATTCAACATTATTTTGTGGTTTTCTCTGATCTTTCACAATAGAGACTCATTTATTCTAATTTCCTTTCTCAGTAAAATTTCTCACCCTATTGGAATCTCCCAACAAAGGAAAAAAAATCTATCTTGTATATCTTATTTTGGATTTCTTTTTTCATAATGCTTTATATGTATTCAAGGACCAGGTCTGGCATATTTGTGGGCTGATTTAACAAGTAAATCCATATGCCTTATTAGCTGTTTTTGAGTTCATGGAAATGAGCTGACATTTAATGAGTAAATATCGATTCTGTGGCACTGAAACATCTGCCAATTGCTTCCTGAGGCTCTATTATTGTTGAAACTTACCCCTTTGGTTTTACTTTGTGTCTATTTCTAAAGTTTTGTCTAGATCAAAAATAAAATTGTATTCTTTCTTAAACCTTGCCTAAGGCCTTGAAAAACACACAAGGTCTTTAAAAAAAAGATGTCTTCATTCTTTTACACTTCAACTTTTGCTCTGGTTATGACTGAAACAATCTGGGTTTTTAAAAGTGATTCATTTTCTTAAATGCTTAAAAAATAAATAAATAAAGACAAAACAATTATTTTGTCTCCTCTCCAAAGTGGATGTGTGTTAGTCACTCAATCATGTCTCACTCTTTGCAACCCCATGAACTGTAGACCGCCAGGCTCCTCTGTCTATGGGATTCTCCAGGCAAAATTACTGGAGTGGGTTGCCATTCCCTTCTCCAGGGGTTCTTCCCAACCCAGGGATTGAACCCAGGTCTCCTGCATTGTATGCAAATTCTTCTGACTGAGCCACCAGGTAAGCCCTAAGTGAAGTCTACTGAAATCTTTTGAGTACTTCTGCATGAAAAACCATTTGTACTTTTTAATTCTCTAATTAATCCTATTGGAAAAGTATTTTTATTTATATTTCCTAATGGGAAACTATAACTGGGCAATATGAAAATAAATTGGTCTCATAAACAGTGAGTAGTGGGATTTAGAAATTGATTAATTATGTATTTTTTAATCAGGTTTTCATGCTGGGACTGTTAGGATATTAAAAATAGCAGAACTGCTTCCCACCCTGCCACCCCACAATGGATCCTCTGTGTTTCACATAGTGTTTGAAATCTAGTAAATATTCGGTCAATTCATTTTTCAGTCAAATGAATGAGATAAATAATGTCAAATGCTTTAAAATCTAGCAGCATCACAAACAAGATGAATGTGAATAGAGAGGCAGGATGCATAATTAGATCTTTATGGTAGTATTTTGAGTATGAAAGTGTTAAGAATCTTAACCAAGGTCACTTCAGTGGGGATGGAAAAGAAACGACATAAATAAATTATAAGATTGGCAGTAATATAGGATTTCTGTGTGGTTTATACCTCACTGAGGAAAATAACAAAACTGAACTAGTAGTTGTTTGATACACTAGTTGTATCAAACTTGTTTGATTACACTGCAATTATTTTGCCATCTTTATTATATGTTGTCATTGTACTATACATAACTTTTTATTCATCACATCTTTACTTTGAATTTCCCAAAGACTCACTTTTTGGCTAGCTCTCAGTGTGGAGTAGTTTTGTTGGTAGTGTGGATACAAATTTTTCAAAATAATTTACTGTGGCTACAAAATCAAGTGTACATAAAATTGAGATATGGCTCTAATTTAAGTCATGTTAATATTTCCCTGCCTAACATAAAGCTCAGACCTTCAAGGAGCACATTTATTTATTTCACTTTATATTTGTATTTCCTGGACATGGTGTGTTGTTTGCAAAATAACTACAGTTGTTTAAGTGAAGTAGTATTTTGGCTCTTTAGGGATATTTTTCAAAGACCTCTAACTGATGCAAAACTTGAGTAGCTAATATGAGTTAAAGGAAACGATTTCCCTAATATCTAAGGCAGTCTGCATGGGAATTCATCTTTATCAGTAGGCAGTCTGTTGAACACCATAAAAGCTGGATATTATTCATTCTGAAAGCTTTGAGGGAACACTATATGTCACCTCACTGCTTTTTAATAGACTTAAACAGAGGACTTAGGTGTGTGAGAACAAGAATTGCAATGATTTCTCATACATTCAGAATTTGTAACCATGAATATCACATTTAAAATAGACACTGCTTTTTACCCCTCGTATCAGTAAAGAAATATAAATAAATCCACTTTATATCATATTGTATAGTGTGTTGTCACAAATATTAGAATGTTTATACTTAAAAATTAGATTGGCTATTGTTTTGTTGTAGAGATGAAGTTAAAATTCAAGAAGCATAAGTTCTCTGGTAGCCACTCTTTATGTCAGGAAATAGCGTCTTCAAATTTCCCAAATCTTAGTAACAATGGAAACTAATATATTTTGGAAATAAGTCAAATTTGTAAAAGAAGAATCTGAGGTAAATAAGCTATTTGAATAACTTATCATGACTTTCTTTATGAAAGTTGTCAAGTTATATAGTTTTCGAAAGTGACTCGAAAACATAATATGCAAACTATGGTTAACTATTGACTTGGGAATACCTTACTTTGCAATTTCTTTTCTTATTCTTAATTAGACATTGGAGAAGAAACTTTCCAGTATTTACTTCAACATTCCCTCTTTCTTTATGTTGGTAATTCTGAAACTTTCCTGTGTATGAGAATCACTAAGAGAGCTTATAAAAATCCCAATACCCAGGCCTCACCTCATGTGAATTAAGTGAAAATGTATGGAGATGAGACATAAGAATAGTAGTTTTTTTTCTTAGATGGTTCCAATATAAGATTTTAAACCAATGCTCTAGATTCTGACGGAGAAGGCAATGGCAACCTACTCCAGTACTCTTGCCTGGAAAATCTCATGGATGGAGGAGCCTGGTAGGCTTCAGTCCATGGCGTTGCTAAGAGTCGGACACGACTGAGCATCTTCACTTTCATTTTTCATTTTCATTTTCCTTTCACACAGAAGGAAATGGCCACCCACTCCAGTATTCTTGCCTGGAGATACCCAGGACAGGGGAGCCTGATGGGCTGCCATCTATGGGGTCACACAGAGTCAGACATGACTGAAGTGACTTAGCAGCAGCAGCAGCAGCAGCTAGATTCTGAGTTTCCTCTTTCTCAGGTGAAATGTGTTGTATGAGAATATCAAATGCTTGGTATAAAATTAAATGTCTAATTTCCATATTCAAGTAAAGTGTCAAAAGCTCTGAACCTTTTTTCCAGCTGCTCTTGCTCTCACATTCTTCATCTGCTTCATCCTAAGGCAGACGTCTTGCTATGAATTTTTCACTCTTAAGGCATCTGAGATAAGAAGACACATAGTCCACCTTTCTTTAACAGAGAATTATCTGTGTGTTGCATTTCAATTACACTTTTCAAGAAGTGATTCTATCTAAATAAATAATGCTGAGTTGAGGTGGAAAACTTAATTACAAATGCATTTAATTTCAAAAATGTAGCAACTGAAATAAATGGCAGATATTCACCACCCTTAAAATATCTATAGATCAAACACCAGGTTACTGATAACTCTACTTTCTGTAAATACACACTTTTATGCTCAGACTTTGAATGAAAATGCAAGCCATTAAAAAAATAAATGTGGAGTGAATATTATATATGCTAATTCAATTTTTTAACCTTTAATTTTATGGGCAAACATGCACAAGTGAATTTAGTAGTAGAAATAACAAAATCTGCTCAGAATAAAACATTTCCTAAGTGCCTGACCATGTACTCAAGGGCTTCACATTTATCAACACATTTACGTTTAAGACAATAATTATATTCTTATTATAGGTGAAGAAACTGATGTTTACAGACTTTAAATAGCTTGTCTCCAAGTTCTTCGGCAGATCTAGAATCTAAATTTGATTGTATATAATTCTAAAAGTTCTTCTATGTAATCACCATCCTATACTAACCATTAAATAAGATTGCCAACTTACCATGAAAAAGAATTTATGAGTATAAATTGAGGTTAATGCAAGAGGTGGAAAAATTATAAGACTTGTAACGTTCTCTGCAATTTTATATATTTTTCTCTCTGATGCATAAATCCATTTATTAAACAAGAATCCCAGGGATGGGGGAGCCTAGTGGGCTGCCGTCTATGGAGTCACACAGAGTCGGACACGACTGAAGTGACTTGACTTAGCTTAGCTTAGTTAAGCATCTACTCATAGGCACACTGTTCAATTCTAAGAAAACAGGGATGATATACAGGGCCTACCCTCAAGGACTTTAAAGTTGTGAGGGACATGAAAATTTGAAACAGCAACTTTTGATTTATGGATTGTTTGGTGTAAGGTAAAAAGAAATGCAATCCAGATTGCATAGTTGACATACATAGTTGAACAATTAAAGAGTCACCTAGTTCATTAGGACCTAATAGAAGAGGAAAACATGTGTACATTTTGTTGTGTCTGACTCTTTGTGACCCAAAGAACTGCAGCTTGCTAGGATTCCCTGTCCTACACTCTCTCCTAGAGTTTGCTCAGACTTATGTTCATCAAGTCCGTGATGCCATCTAACCATCTCATCCTCTGTTACCCTCTTCTCCTTTTGCCTTCAATCTTTCCCAGCATCAGGGTCATTTACAATGGGTTGGCTCTTTGCATTAGGTGGCCAAAGTATTGGAGCTTCAGCGTCAGCATCAGTCCTTCTAATGAATATTCAGGGTAGATTTCCTTTAGGACTACTGGTTTGATCTCCTTGTAGTCCAAGGGACTCTCAAGAGTCTTGTCAAGCACCACAGTTCTAAAGCATCAATTCCTTGGTGCTCAGCTTTCTTAATGGTCTAACTCTCACATCCATACATGACTACTGGATAAAACATAGTTTTGACTATGCAGATCTTTGTCGGTAAAGTGGTGTGTTTGCTTTTTAATATGCTGTCTACGTTTGTCACGGTGTTTTCCCTAGGAGTAAGCATCTTTTAATTTCCTGGCTACAGTCACCAATGCAGTGATTTTGGAAGTCAAGAAAACAAAATCTATCACTGTTTTCACTTTTCCCCCATCTATCTGCCAGGAAGTAATGTGACTGGATGCCATGATCTTAGTTTTTTGAATGTTGAGTTTTAAGTCATCTTTTCACTCTCCTCTTTCACTTTCATCAAGAGGCTCTTTAGTTCCTCTTCACTCTCTGCCATTAGAGTGGTATCATCTGCATATCTGAGGCTGTTGATATTCCTCCAGGCAGTCTTGATTCCAGCTTGTGCTTCATCCAGCCCAGTATTACTCATGATGTACACTGCATATAAGTTAAATAAACAGGGTGACAATATACAGCCCTGACATACTCCTTTCCCGATTTGGACCCAGTCTGTTTTCCATGTCTGGTTCAAGCTGTTACTTCTTGACCTGCATACAGGTTTCTCAGGAGGCAGGTCAGGTTTTCTGGTATTCCCTTCTCTTTAAAGAATTTTCCACAGTTTGTTGTGATCTACAGGGTCCAAGGCTTTAGTGCAGTCAATGAAGAAGAATTACATATTTTTCTGGAATTCCCTTGCTTTCTCTATGATCCAACAGATGTTGTTAATTTGATCTCTGGTTCCTCTGTCTTTTCTAAATCCAGTTGTACATCTAGAAATTCTCAGTTCATGTACTGCTAAAGTCTAGCTTTAAGGATTTGGAGTATAATCTTGGTAATGTGTGAAATGAGTGCAGTTGTGGGGTAGTTTGAACATTCTTTAGCATTGCCCTTCTTTGGGATTGGAATGAAAACAGATCATTTCCAGTCCTGTGGCCACTGCTGAGTTTTCCAAATTTGCCAGCATATTGTGTGCAGCACTTTAATAAGATCTTTTAAAATTTGAAATAGCTTATCTGGAATTCCATTACCTCTACTAGCTTTGTTCTTAGTAATGCTTCTTAAGGCCTACTTCACTTCACACTTCAGGATGTCTGGCTCTAGGTGAGTGACCACACCATCATGGTTGTCTGGGGCATTAGGAACATTTTTGTACAGTTCTCTGTGTATTCTTGCCACCTTCTCTTAATATCATCTGCTTCCTTTCGGTCCATGCCATTTCTGTCCTTTGTTGTGCCCATCTTTGCATGAAATGCTCCCTTGATATCTCTGATTTTCTTGAAGAGACCTCTAGTTATTCCTGTTCTATTATGTTCCTCTATTTCTTTTCATTGTTCACTTAAGAAGGTTTTTTTTTTTTTAACTGTCCATGATGTTCTCTGGAATTCTGCATTCATCAAGATGGGCATATCTTTACCTTTCTCCTTTGCCTTTCACTTTCCTTATTTTCTCAGCCATTTGTAAGGCGTCCTCAGACAACCATTTTGCCTTCTAGCATTTCTTTCTTTGAGATGGTGTTGGTCACCACCTCTTGCACAATGCTTGGGCCTCCATAAAAACTTTCCATTTTGTTAAGTTATCTTGAGGGTAAATTTGATGGCCAAGGATAACAATAAATACACATATAAAATTCACAAAAATACTTACAAACACACAAACATGAAAATGGTGAAACATATTTTGAACATGAAACTGGCCATTTGGCTTCATACACACTAAAAAACTCTTGAATTTGTTTTTGATCTTTATTTTTCTTTAATTGATGTAGAATTTAACTGTGTTAAAAGTTGGCTTTTTTGGTGTACACTTATTTATGACTGTTGAGAGATGTATCAAATTATGTACTAACACTACAATATTTTTTCAAATTTTTGTTATTTTAACCATATGGGTTCTGCTCCTTATTAGGTATGTAAAAAGATATAAGAGTAGCAAAAAAAAAAAAAAAGTCTAACTTGTAACCAGAGTCACAGTCAAAAAAAAAAAAAATGTGTGAGTTCAACAGGAAACAAAATTCAAAAGAAAATTAAACTTCTTTTTCATGGAAATTGATCACAAAAGAATCAGGACATTAAAATATTCATATATTTACTACTTCTATAGAGCTTTTGTGAGACACTAGCAACTTATCAAAAGGGAATAAAAGCCTCTTTAAATTACAAATTTCTAATGAAGAGAATAATAATATGAGCCAAGAATACAGGATGCACATGTGACATGATAAATTAAAAACAAGACCTAAACAGTGGAATGTGCAAAACCATATTCTAAGTAACTGTACATATTTTACTGGAAAAGGTCATGGGCCTACATCTTAATATTTGACACTAGGCTAAAGATCATTTCTGCTTCTTGAGGTAAATACATAACTGAAAGCATGAGTGATTATTGATCATTCTAACACAGGGACACATGTTCATTTCCAGTTGGTCAAAACTTTACTAGCATCCTTTCTTTTCAGTCACTGGGACGTTTTTCTCTTTGGAAAAGAATCAAATCACTTATCAATGGGAACCTTCTTTTTTTTTAAATTAATTATTTTTATTGAAGTATAACTGACCTATAACATCATGTTAATTCTAGGTGCACAACACAGTAATTCAAAATTTCTATACATTACAAAATGATCACCACAGTCTAGTTACCATCGTACAATATTATTGACTATATTTGCCATACTCTATATTTCAAACCCAGCATCATTTTTTTTTATAATGAAAGTTTGTACTTCTTAACCTCCCTAACCTACTTCAATTATCCTCTCATTTTCTATAAAGCATCTTTTATCACATGCTTCTGGAGAAGGCAATGGCACCCCACTCCAGTACTCTTGCCTGGAAATCCCATGGATGGAGGAACCTGGAAGGCTGCAGTCCATGGGGTCGCTGAGGGTCGGACAGGACTGAGCGACTTCACTTTCACTTTTCACTTTCATGCATTGGAGAAGGAAATGGCAACCCACTGCCTGGAGAATCCCTGCTGTCTACAGGGTCGCACAGAGCTGGACACGACTGAAGTGGCTTAGCAGCTTAGCAGATGACATGCTTCTTCTTTGACTTCATACATTATTGTCCCAAATATTGGTATTATGCATACATATACTAATCCTTCTGATAAAGCAGTTTCTATTGCAGCCAAAGCTACATGCAAGCTCTTTGAAAGTTCACCAGCATTAAAGTAACTTGTGTTTAAGGTATACCATCTCTGATATGGGTTTTATCAGTTCAGCTCAGTTCATTTCAGTGGCTCAGTCCAGTTCAGTCAAACAGTCATGTCTGGCTCCTTGTGACCCATGGACTGCAGCATATCAGGCTTCCCTGTCCATCACCAAATCCCAGAACTTGCTCAAACTCAGTCCACTGAGTCAGTGATGCCATCCAACCAGCTTATCTTCTGTCGTCACCTTCTCCTCCCACCTTCAATCTTTCCCAGAAAAGGGTCTTTTAAATGAGTTTGTTCTTTGCATCAGGTGGCCAAAGTATTTGTGTTTCAGTTTCTGCATCAGTCCTTCCAATGAATATTCAGGACTGATTTTCTTTAGGATTGACTAGTTGGAACTCCTTGCAGTCCAAGGGACTCTCAAGAGTCCTCTCCAACACCACAGTTCAAAAGCATCAATTCTTCGGCACTCAGCTTTCTTTATAATCCAAATCTCACATCCCTACATGACTACTGGAAAAACCATAGCCTTAACTAGACTGATCTTTGCTGGCAAAGGAATGTCTCTGCTTTTTAATATGCTGTCTAGGTTACTCATAGCTTTTCTTCAAAGGAGCAAGTGTCTTTTAATTTCAGACTGCAGTCACCATCTGCAGTGATGTTGGAGCCCAAGAAAATTAAGTCAACCACTGTTTCCATTGCTTCCCCATCTATTTGCCATGAAGTGATGGGGCCGGATGCCATGATCTTAGTTTTCTGAATGTTTAGTTTTAAGCCAACTTTTTCATTCTCCTCTTTCACTTTCATCAAGAGGCTCTTTAATTCT